>NC_069500.1:814710568-815408068 GCF_027579735.1 Bombina bombina | reverse complement strand
TGGGTGTATGAGTTTTAGTGGGTCACACATGTAATTATGACTTAGTAGGAAACTTAGCGAAGAATGATATAGCCAGATATACTAGAGAGATAGGTGAAGCTGTTTCGATAAGTGAGAGTGTATCTTAATATTACAAGTCTATGGAATCGTATAGGACGCATTGCAAGTGTAAATTGTAGAAACCAAGTAAATATGTCTGGGTTACATTCATAACAGAAAACTTTAGAAAGTATAGAACCTAAAATACAAATTAAATTTTATATACAGCATATCAGAATGTACCATAAAGATCAAAATAAAGTCCTTTAGATCCAGAATATAGTCCTCATCACAAGCTTATAATAGACTGTGTAGTTCACTGTAACACACTAAGGTAGCAGATAGTAGAATTATATCCGATAGCTGTTAGGAAATGAGTAGGTTACAAATGTAACAAATGTCACACACACAGTATGAGGGCTTTATAATGCATACAGCATAGAATATGTAATGCAAAATTTATGCCAAGTATTCACTTTAACAAAGAACTTGCACACATATAGAACCATACAACCCTGTATATCTGGAGAAGCAAGAAAGTGCAATACATAACGCCTGTAAAGAGTCCCATATTTGAGGTGTGATAGGAGCCAGTTACCCTAGCTGAATATCCCTTTGGCAGGTTCCACAGGCAGGCAAATTTCCCAGTGTGTGTCCCCAAAAGTAGAAGACCTCCCACCACATAGGTAGGTACTAAGTGGTTTAACCTACTCAGAGCCCCTAGGAGAACCGGATCAGTCCTAGACATGAGGGCTTCACAAGCTGCTTGATGTTCCGGTGAGCCGTGAGAGATATGGTAATGCTAAGGGTAGAGGCATCGCCATCTTTGTTGTATTTTGTGTAGCCGGTGTGAGATGGAGCCACATATAAATTTCAGAGTATCTGACATCCTGGTGCTCGAATCGATTAACTGAGCCATCCACCCTTCTGGTATATAATGTTCACTCTTGAGATTTTCCCCTTTTTCTCCTAGTAACGAAGCTACCCCATGCTGTCGTAAATTACTTGCGATTCGCTCTGAAGGGTCGGCCGCATCCCTTTCATCTGAGGCAAGCACTAGGGGTAGGCACTTCTGTTACCCAGGGTTTCACTAGGTTGCGCGTGTGAAATGTCTCGGTGTGGATGTTTCTCCCATTCGGGAGTGGTAGGATGCTATGTGTATCAACGATCTCTTTTTCTTCTGTCGCAGCACCGCAGCAGATGTCCTCCATAAGTGGATCTCTCAGCATTATTAGAAGGCTGCAATATCCAATGTGCATTCTCCTCTCAAGCTCAGCTAGCGATAATCGCATCTTTGTGTGAGATTCCCCCATATTTTATGTGGCTGACAGAGAGAGCAATATAGTTGGGACTGGTTTACCCGGTAAGCCGGGGGGGGGATGATAATGAAAGACTTGAATATAGGCTGCGGGCCAGGTTTCCTTCTGTCCGACTTAGAGCTCCAGTATGAGAGTTTTTATCAGATAAAGTTTGCCATCTATTTAGAAGTAGCCTGTAGAACTTTCCACAAGATTTAGCAACTACGATGGTTAGATTGCGTAATGGATAACCAGATTATTATTCTTGATTTAGGAGACTCTAGTATATGCAACCTGCCATGGCCGCAGCTTGGACACGCCCCCTTTTCTCTTTTTTTAATGTTATAGTTTTGCTTATTTTTTTTTTTAAATAACATTACACTGATTTTCAGACTCCTAACCAAGCCCCAAAGTTTTAGAAGAATACTGATGTATACCTACTCCAGTTTGCTCCTGTTTGTGTAAAGTGTCTTTTCATATGCAGAGGAAGGGGCAGGGTCTGCTTTTTTGTTTTCTACAAAACCACTTGCAGTGGGTGTTCCAGCCAACGTTTTCTAACAGTGCTAAACTGGGACATTTTAAGCAAGTTTTTAAACCGTTTTATACTGGATTTTTATATCAGTATCTGTGCATATTATTCTTTATAGTAGTGTCTATTGCTTGCAGATAAATTAGAATTGGTGTATACTGTCCCTTTAAATAACTTTGGTGTAGACTGTACCTTTAAATCTTGCAATTACATCCTGTTAATGTGTGGTTAAATGCAGACAGACAGCACAGGCTTCAATAAAGAGGTTTAAAATGCTTGTGATATGGGGGGAGGAGCCAACTCTGAGGCTGAACGGTCGCACATCGCAACAGCTCCAGCTAACCATAATATAAAGATCAAGTTTGGTGACCGTTCAGACCCTCTATAATACATTATTTTTGTGATTTGAAGACCCAGTTATCTTTAGAGCTCGACACCTTAAAGAGTGGGACGCTTTGTGTTTGATATTTTGCTGCTTTGTTATCTGGCCTTTTGCTGAGCGCTAACTTTGGGAGCAGCCATGTTTTCTTCCCATGTGGGGACTGAAGTGCAGAGAGTACCTAGCTACTTGGTGCCTTACAGACAGCGAGACCTGATGCCGCATCAAGCCCTCAGTATGGACATTTCAGCGTATATTCTTTTGGAGCTTGGTAACCTCCTAGATGAATACCGAGCAGGCTTTGATAACTTACTCAACTGTGCACCCCAGACAGCAGACGCAGTTTCTAATATTGCTAGTTCGGATGTGGATGCTAAGAAACTTGAGACTCTGCACTTTAGTGCTCAGCTTGCTGCGCTGGACACATTGACCCAAACAAGCATCCATGGAGATATACACTTGTCATGCCCGCCTAAATTAACAGTCAATCCTCAGCTGCCTGCAGTGTTACTTACCCGAGAACAGCAACTAACGCCGCAGAGACATAAACACAGCAGGAGACTTCGACGCAGAGCCATCCAGAAGCGGAACATGGTAGCGCACGCAGATGCCATAGGGGCTGAGCCTCCTAACATAAGACTATCTCTCCTCGGCAAGGGCTCTCGCACTTTTGGCACAGCTCGTTCCCGTGAGGCTATGAGACGAATCCGGCGTGTGCAACTACTTACATTCCCTTCTTGTCAGATTGAGCAGTTCTTAGCGCCCAGCATGGAGGTATCATTTCTTGCTTTGCAATCTGTCCGGGCCCTGCTGCGGAAACACTGTGAGTTGGTGAGGCCTACCGTCCTAAGGCTACGAAAATTTGAATGCTTCCCTGCTTATGCAGCAGTGCCCCACTCTGAAAAGAGGAGCAGGTCTGGGGCTAACTTGAGACTCGGGGAGCAGAGAGTCGGTGTGGGGTAAGACTGCGCTCCTCATCGTCCCTACATTCTTTCTCCCAATAACTACCTTCTGCAACCTAGTATGGTACTATTTCAGTTTTGGGAACCCTATATAAAGACTCTTTGTTCTGACTTAAGGTGTTTAATTAGCTATAGTTATATAGTTCTAGATATATGTAAAAGTTGCCTACGTGTTAATTGAGCATGGACAGATTCATATTGCATGCATTGAGGATGTTTTTGTACTATTTGGTTGTACCCTTAGGGGCTATAGGCTTGTTTGGATAAGTTCTATGCATCTCCACGAGTTTTGTGATTTTATACAGATGCTGCTTTAAATATGATATATAGTTCATAATAGTTTGCACATGAAGCATAAGTACTATGTGGCTTGTAATCAGATACTACCGTGCCAGGTTGCTCTATTGATAATTTGTCTCCACTGTTATACACAAACTCCTGCTTCTTTAAGCCCATTACTCTATATATATTAGCCCCTTATTGCTTATTTGCACCTACCATGTTATAAATATGCTGCTTTAAATATGATATACAGTTTATAATAGTTTGCACATGACGCACAAGCACTATGTGGCTTGCAATCAGATGCTACCGTGTCAGGTTGCTATATTGATAATTTGACTCCAATATTCCACACAGACTCCTGCTTCTTTGAGCCCATTACTCCATATCTATATATATGCATATAAGCCCCTTGTTGCTTATTTGCACCTAGCATGTTATAAATACATTTTAAACACCTCGTTACATAATAATTCTATGTCTGCAGTTTATAAACATGGCATCCTACTGCCAGCGGCCGGGGCGCCTATATTTCACAAATACATAGATCCATAGCATAAGTTTGGACATAGTTATCCTCCAGAATGTAACTTATCACACTCGAGTACTGTTTATACTGTGCTTTATGGTAGAGCTCTAGCCATGTTTCCAATATTTCATTTATAACTGTTGTATATCCACGGCAAACACATGTGATCTCAATATTAATTTCATTCGACCATATATACAGGAGTGCTGGAACCATAATACATATGAACACCTCTACTATGTGTAGCTTACTATTACACTAGGATATCCTGTTTACCGACGTAGGCTGGTCCTGCGTTAGCATCTGGTTATATATTTTCCTACCCTTTTATTTAATACCACTGTTGCATAATCCTTGTAACCTGCGTCAGCTTAGACTCTTGGATCTCAGTGAGCAGAATTAAGCCTTAGCCTATGCCCACCTAGTCCCTCACATAGATATAAAGCTTTGCTCTATCGCAATTTGTTTGCTCATCTAATTTACTTAAATTCCCACCTCCTCCCCCATATTCTTAAGTAATGTACCTCTTTAAAGAGGGCTCATTATGCGGTTTTTCTAACTTGTACCGCACCTTAATTACCTTCTTTCTTTTCATAACTAAACTGTCTTTAACGGCAGCTAAAAGGGATTAATCCTGGTTATGTTTGCAAGTTTTTCTCCTGTTATAACCCCTTACAGTTTGTTAATCTTAAAATTTAAAATCTGAGGTAAATAGATTTAGACCCATGAGTGGTCTTCTTTATTGCAGGTAGCCTCCTATTGTAGCAAAAGTCTAACTTGGTTGTGGGTCCAAGAGCGGCCCTTTCAATGAGAGGAGGAGCTTAACTTATCATTGGCATGACTGTATTGTGTTACTATAAAACAGTACTAACGATATTTTGCTTGTTATCTTATTGGTTGATTTTACTAATAACGTCTACACCCACTTGATATCTACTGTACGATGAACCTTGTATTATATTACCTGTGATACCATTTATGGAATGTTTTAGCATCTTGTTGTATGTCAAACTTTACCTCAATAAAAATATTATTTAAAAAAAAAAAAATGCTTGTGATATGAAGATCTTATTCAATTCATATATTAATAAATACACAGAACAAAATATGCAAAAGTCTGGAAAGCATGTGCCCTATGAATTCATGAAAGATTAGATAAATAGATAGATAGATGTTGAAGGGACAAAACTGCAGTAAAAATGGTTAAAGGGACAGTAGTATCACAACATTTCATGGATTTAGAAAGAGCTTAAAATTAAAAAGGGACATGAAACAAAAAATGTGTCATATGATTTAGAAAGAGCATGTCATTTTAAACAACTTTCATATTCACTTCTATTATCTAATTTGCTTCATTCTCTTAATATCTGTTGTTGAAAAGAATACCAGGGCAGGCTCAGCTGCTAGCTAGTGATTGGTGGCTGCACATATATGCAGCTTGTCATAGGCTCATCCAGCGTGTTTAGCTAGGTCCCTGTAAAGCATTACTGCTCCTTCAACAAAGAATACCAAGATAAAGAAAATTGCTCATTTAGAGCATACAATTTTAAACAACTTTCCAGTTTACTTAAATTATTTAAAAAAAAAAAAAAAAAAAAGTGGGCGTCATGCCCCTTTAAAAATAAAAACCTTTCTAATTTACTTCTATTATTATCAAATTTGTCTGTCTCTTGGAATCTTTTGTTAAAGAGTAAACCTAGGAAGGCTCAGGAGTACGCACATTTATTAGTGCTCTGTGACAATGGTGTTTGCAACAATAGTGGTAGCAATGTGAAAAGGATACGAAACCCAATTTTTTTTTCTTTAATGATTCAGATAGAGCAGGCAATTTGAAGCTATTTACTCCTATTATCGTTTTTCTTCGTTCTCTTGGTATCTTTATTTGAAAAACAGGAATGTAAAGCTTAGGAGCCGGCCCATTTTTGGTTCAGCACACTTGCTAATTGGTGGCTAAACAAAGAAAAATTGATTATAGGAGTGAATGAGAAAGTTGCATGTTCTATCTGAATCATGAAAGAAACAAAATTGGGTTCAGTATCCAGATGCTTGATTAGATCACAACGTAACAGGTGGAAAATAGATCAGCGCTCACAGAATATAAGGGGGGGGGGGGACTAAATAAAGTTTTATTTTGTGTTTGCTTAATTATTTCAGAGCTGATCATATTTCTACCTTTTTACTACTTAAAAATAAATCTATACACACACAAACATGCAATACATGTGCACCCAGTTTTAGCTAAACAAACATGCAATACATGTGCACCCAGTTTTAGCTAAACAAACATGCAATACATGTGCACCCAGTTTTAGCTAAACAAACATGCAATACATGTGCACCCAGTTTTAGCTAAACAAACATGCAATACATGTGCACCCAGTTTTAGCTAAACAAACATGCAATACATGTGCCCCCAGTTTTAGCTAAACAAACATGCAATACATGTGCACCCAGTTTTAGCTAAACAAACATGCAATACATGTGCACCCAGTTTTAGCTAAACAAACATGCAATACATGTGCCCCCAGTTTTAGCTAAACAAACATGCAATACATGTGCACCCAGTTTTAGCTAAACAAACATGCAATACATGTGCACCCAGTTTTAGCTAAACAAACATGCAATACATGTGCACCCAGTTTTAGCTAAACAAACATGCAATACATGTGCCCCCAGTTTTAGCTAAACAAACATGCAATACATGTGCACCCAGTTTTAGCTAAACAAACATGCAATACATGTGCACCCAGTTTTAGCTAAACAAACATGCAATACATGTGCACCCAGTTTTAGCTAAACAAACATGCAATACATGTGCACCCAGTTTTAGCTAAACAAACATGCAATACATGTGCACCCAGTTTTAGCTAAACAAACATGCAATACATGTGCACCCAGTTTTAGCTAAACAAAGTGGGCTTAATTTTGAATTACTTCTACTTTTTTATTTCTATCTGCTCAAGTTGCATGTTGACTGTGGTGAATAAAGGAAGTTTTAGTGGGCCGAGTTTAGTACAAGTGCAGAAGATTACACACATGGTTTAGTCATTACAAAAAAAAGGTGTGTACTGTAGATCTGTGAAGTCTGATTTTTAAGCAACGTGTAACAAACCTAAACCCACATAGCACACACACCAGAAGGAAGTTGATTGTGTCTTAGAGAAAAAAAAAATGTGCACATACACACACATAACTTTCTATTTAATACATTAGAATGCTTGAATTTTATATATAATCTTAAATATCACTCATGCAAAGACAATTATATATATATACATATATATACACACATATATATATATATATATATATATATATATATATATATATATATATACATACATACACACACACATAACTTTCTATTTAATACATTAGAATGCTTGAATTTTATATATAATCTTAAATATCACTCATGCAAAGACAATTTTATATATATATATATATATATATATATATATATATATATATATATATATATATATATATATATATACATACACATACATACACCTTTGTTTTATTTGAGGAATGGCCAATATTCTGTTCTGTGTGGTTTGAGGGCTGATCACGGATGGTACCCTCAAGATAATGAACTCAAAAAGTGAGAGAGATCTATGAAAACGTAGCAGTGTGTTACGTGTGATAAGTACATAATGGTAACCTATGGATCATAGCATCATTGAAAGGTAGAATTTATAGCAAGTGTATTATGATCACTTCAGTCTTAATCCTCAAATTCAGAGCACTCAACAATAAGAGGCAAAAAAAAACAGTGGGTAGTTTTATCAGGTCATAAATTAGAAGGAACAAAATGGAAAGGAAAAAAAAACTCAAACTTGACCCTAGCAGAAAATGTGTGTTTGTGTACTGTACATTAATAATTGATGTATACATTTATTACTGGGATGAGATGATATATATATATATATATCACAGCCCATGTGTGCACAATATGCAAATAGCAGTAAAGCATTCAGCACATGTACACAATTATACATACAAGTGCAGCATATGACACTATAGATAACCCGCATGTAAGATAATATATAGGCACATTATTCATGTAACTCACCACCACGGGGAGCTGAGTTCTTTCAGCGCGGGATAACAGATGCTCTGTGTCACTCGTATCTCGCTTCCTTCCTAGCATAACCGCCAGCAGCAAGCATCAGCTAAATTAGTGGGCGGGGTCAAGTTGATAAAGGGGCGTGTCCAAACAGACAAACAGTAGTACATAAGGTGTGCGGCAGAGCTCAGGTGATTGGGCGTTGTCAGTAGTCATTGTGGTCGTAATAAGAGAGAGTTACGCACCTAGTTACACAGCCTGGAGTTTGAGATAGCTTATGAAGCCTTATCTAGCAACATTTGTTTGCTGTTTGTAAATAACTCACCATTTACTAAAGAGACAATGCAGTCTAAAACAAATGCACAATAGTTAAATAAAGCATTGTGTATATAATAGGTCTCATTGACGTTTATTAACAATTCTGCAGCTGAAGTTAAAAATAAAAATCTGATGGCAGCAGTACCGCCGTAATCCCCACTCACCAGCAGCCGACATCTATTCTGTGTGTGAAAGTGAATGAACATAGCTGTTTTTCCAGTTACGGTTTAATAAAGGGAAGTGTAGGTACAATAAAGGAATAAATATGTGTCTGTGTCCTCTTGCAATTGCTGCTGTTAGTTACACTTGTGGCATGGGTTTCTTTAAAGGGACGGTCACGTTCCAGTCAAAATTTAAAAGCACATAGTCATAGATGAATTACATCTTTGAATAGAAACATATTTGCAATATACATGTAGTGGCAAAACTGCTTCTAGTAAAAGCTATCACTGTTTTAGTGTAAACAGTTTTCTCTGCACGTGCATGTGAAGCATAGCTAAATATCAGTGCACCAGCATTTTAAATACTGCAGCTGCTCAGATCACCAGTGATACTTGTATCATGTTAGCAATTAACAAATCGAGTCATTACCAGATGGTACAAGCACCTTAGGCTTTCTGAGCAAGTGCTGTATTTAAAATGCTGGTGCACGGTGCATACTTAAATACACTTTTGAAACAGTTATAGCTTTTATTAGAAACATTTTTGCTAATACATGTACATTACAATACTGATTGTTTTCAAAACTTAAATACATCCATGTGGATTTCCATTTTGGCTGGAATATCCTGTTAACTAATAAGTAAGTACAGAGAGACACAGGCAGCTGGAATTTATATTCCCTTTGCTCCGTGAACTCAACTCTGTTATAAGCCCTGTACATAACGTGAGTGATCTATATACAGAGCTGGGAGAGTTAAGTTAATAAATGTGCATTGCAGCTGCACTAGTGACCTGTATCTCTGCAGCTCCTAATTAACTTCTTAGGAGACGTGTGCCACAGGTGTAACTAACACTAACATGTGCAACCAATTACTTTGTGAAATACGTGATGGTAAATCCTAGTGTGTTAGAAACGCTAGGATTTACCACTGCTGCAAATAAAGGGAATTTCAGTCATGAAGTATAAAATACTTCATGCTGAAAGTTCCTTTATTTGCCTGCAGTGTATGCCGCACTGTGTGCCTCAGGCCTCCCACGGCAGAATGCTATTTTGTCAATGAGGTGATGTTAGCCAATAGTATGCTAGCCATACAACATAATGCCAACTGGGCCGCACGGTTATTGGCTAAGAGGTGGAAGCATCACCTCATGGACAAAATTGCCTCCTGCTGCGGGCGGTCTGAGGAGCTTAGTGCGGCAAACGCTGCAGGCAAATAAAGGAACTTTCAGCATGAAGTATTTTATACTCCTTTATTTGTAGCACTGGTAAATCCTAGCGTTTCAAAAATTTATTTTTGATTCAAATAGAGCATGCTGTGTTAAGAGAATTTTCAATATACAGCTATTATCAAATTGGTTTTGTTCTCTTGGTATCTTGAAATGCATACATAGGTATTCTCAGGAGCTACAAAGCACTACTGGGAGCTAGCTAGTGATTGGTGGCTGCACATATATGTCTCTTGTCATTGACTCACACAATGTATTTATCTAGTTCCCAGTAGTGCATTGCATTGCTGGAGTTGACTTTAACTATGTATTTAAGTCCTTTGTATTGGATAAACCCAGAGTTACATGCAATCAATAGTGCAATGACAAAATGCTTTAACACATAACAACATTTTCTTTTTGCACTTTATATCCCCAAGGCACGTACCTTGTTTGCTTCATAATGAAAACAAATGTAATTTTATTCTGTCAAAAATATTTGTAACATATTTAAATAATACTGTTTTTTAATGCATGAAAAAAAATTGTATAGTGTCAAAACTATCTGTGGCCCTTGTACAAGAACTATATCCCTATAGTGTTCCAACACTGGTTAAAATATTGATCTACACACTGATAAAACATGCTGACCTGTGTAGGTATGATTGGTGTATACTGATAATAAACATATCGTTCATAATTATCTTAAATATCTCTGCACTGATAATGCTGAATATCTTCACCCAAGCAATGTCAAACAGATAGTGCCATTAACATCCAAACTCTATACAGTCTTATTTCTACAAATACCTCCTGTTAAAAAAAGCCTGCCCTATACTTAATTCAATATTTCAACTCATCAGCAATCCTAAAAGAAAAAGAAAGAAACACAGAGGCGCCAAATGGCCTATTACAGTCAGCTAAAGGGAAATATAGATAGCAAAATTGCTACTCACATACAAAAAGCACCATATAGGTGCTAATAAGGCAACTGTTGAGAAACAACCTGTTGTTGGTTGAGAAACGCGTTGCTTTTTAATAAATATTGGTTTTATATTATACACTTGCTTTGGATTTTATCCTGTTTCCCTTTACCTGACTGTACTAGGCCATTCGGCTCCTCTGTGTTTCTTTCTTTTTCCCAGATTATCTACACGTCAGAGAGCAGCTATGTTTGACCTTTTTTGATTCTTGGAGCAGTAATTGGACTTTATAATTTGGCTATATTTTGTTACATTGTATTTCTCATTGTTTCGCTTTGTTTATATTTAGAGAGCGCCCCTAGTGTTTTTTTGTTTTTGGCAAAACACCTTTTATCTACATCAATCTTAAAACACACAAGTGAAATATTTTAGTGTTTGTTGTAATACTGTATATATGCATTTTAAAAAACCTTAATGATCAACACCGTGCACCATACAACTTCAAATAGATATGGACTGTCTTCCTGCCTCCAACATCATGGTATATCAGAGTCTAAGTTTCTTGGCCATAGTTGGCAAATTACCATAAATTAACTCCATATGGAGTTTTCATAACTCCTAACATTTCTTGATAATATCCAGAATGATGAGGATGCAGGCTTAGTTAGGGAGATCAGGGGCGCAGTCACAGCAAATCACTTAAAGAACCATGCTATGCCAGAGGTGAAGTTTGACAGAAAGTGGTTGAGGCATGTTGTGGAGCTGGTCATCAAGGGGGTAAATCAGGGGCATATTTATACAACAAACATTTTTTAAACCTGGGCAAGTACTAATTGCAAAGTGACTCAGTTGATGGCTCAATTTGGGAAACACCACTACTAGTCATAATGTACTGTGGACCCACCACAATAATTCCAAACTAAAGATATATATATATATATATATACATACAGTATCTCACAAAAAGTGAGTACACCCCTCACATTTTTGTAAATTAGTTTATTATATCTTTTCATGAGACAACACTGAAGAAACTACACTTTGCTACAATGTAATGTAGTGAGTGTACAGCCTGTATAACAGTGTAAATTTTCTGTCCCCTCAAAATAACTCAACACACAGTCATTAATGTCTAAACCATTGGCAACAAAAGTGAGTACACCCCTAAGTGGAAAAGTTCAAATTGGGCCCAAAGTGTCAATATTTTGTGTGGACACCATTATTTTCCAGCACTGCCTTAACCCTCTTGGGCATGGAGTTAACCAGAGCTCCACTCCTCCATTACGATATCATGGAGCTGGTGGATGTTAGTCCCCCACGTTCCGTTTGAGGATGGCCCACAGATGCTCAATAGGGTTTAGGTCTGGAGACAGGATTGGCCAGTCCATCACCTTTACTCTCAGCTTCTTTAGCAAGACAGTGGTCGTCTTGGAGGTGTATTTGGGGTAATTATTATGTTGGAATACTGCCCTGCGTCCCAGTCTCTGAAGCTCTCCTTCAGTATGTCACAGTATGTGTTGGCATTCATGGTTCCCTCAATGAATTGTAGCTCCCCAGTGCCGGCAGCACTCATGCAGGCCCAGACCATGACACTCCCACCACCATGCTTGACTGTAGGCAAGACACACTTATCTTTGTACTCCTAACCTGTTTGCCACCACACATGCTTAACACCATCTGAACCAAATAAGTTTATCTTGGTCGCATCCGACCTCAGTACATGGTTACAGTAATCCATGTCCTTAGTCTGCTTGTCTTCAGCAAACTGTTTGCATGCTTTCTTTAGAAGAGGCTTCCTTCTGGGACAACAGCCATGCAGATCAATTTGATGCAGTGTGCGGTGTATGGTCTAAGCACTGACAGGCTGACCCCCCACCCCTTCAACCTCTGCAGCAATGCTGGCAGCACTCATACGTCTATTTCCCAAAGACAACCTCTGGATATGATGCTGAGCATGTGCACTCAACTTCGACCATGATGAGCCCTGTTCTGAGTGGAACTTGTCCTGTGAAACCGCTGTATGGTCTTGCCCACCGTGCTGCAGCTCAGTTTCAGGGTCCTGTCAATCTTCTTATAGCCTAGGCCATCTTTATGTAGAGCAACAATTCTTGTTTTCAGATCCTCAGAGAGTTCTTTGCCATGAGGTGCCATGTTGAACTACCAGTGACCAGTATGAGAGAGTGTGAGAGCGGTAACACCAAATTTAACACACCTGCTCCCCATTCACACCTAAGATCTTGTAACATTAACGAGTCACATGACACCAGGGAAGGTAAAATGGCTAATTGGGCCCAATTTGGACATTTCCTCTTAGGGGTGTACTCACATTTGTTGCCAACGGTTTAGACATTAATGGCTGTTTGTTGAGTTAATTTGAGGGGACAGCAAATTTACACTGTTATACAGACTGTACACTAACTACTTTACATTGTAGCAAAGTGTCATTTCTTCAGTGTTGTCACATGAAAAGATATAATAAAATATTTACAAAAATGTGAGGGGTGTACTCAATTTTGTGAGATACTGTGTATATATATATATATATAGAAGCAGCATCCTCCAAATTAAAGCCACCCTCTGAATAAGTGCTGGAATTAGAAAGGACCAGTAAATACAGCAGATTTGCATAATAAACAAATGCATGGTAAAAAGAAAATACAATAGCACTTTGTCTGAACATCAAATGAGAAGTAGATTTTTTTTTTGACAAATTTTAAAGTTATGTTTAATTCCACTCCTGCATCATATGGCTTTCTGTGTAATCTTGCACATGCTCAGTAGGAGCACATTTTGTTAATGGAAGTAAATTGGAAAGTTGTTTAAAATAGCATACTCTGTCTGAATCCTGAAAGTTTAATTTTGACTTGAGTGTCCATTTTTACAGTTTTTTGTGTAAACATTCAGACTATGGGGCATATTTATCAAGCTCCGTATAGAATTCGATGCCCCGTGCTTGTCCTCATTTTGAGGCATATCATTGTAACCATTAAACACAGCAGTTCTATTTTTTCTGGCTTGTAGCCAGATACCACTGACAATGGGCTGAGTTGCCATATGATGGTAAATATAGGCAAAGGAATTGTCAAATGAAATAATAAACAGAAGCATCACATTTTGGCTCCAAAATATCTTACCCAAGTCAATAGAGAGGTAAAAAACAACTACTTTAAGGGATATTTTCCTGTGATTTAAAGGGACACAAAAGCCTAAATTCTCCAATATACTTTGATGATCAAATTTGTTTCATTCTTTTAGCATCCTTTATTAAAGGATTAGCAATGCACTACTGGGAGCTAGCTGATTACATTGGGTGAGCCAATGACAAAAGGCATATATGTGCAGCCACCAATCAACAGCTAGCTCGTGCATTGCTGCTTCTATGCCTACAGGTGTGTTTTTAAACACAGGACACCAAGAGAATCAAGCAAATTAGATATTAGAAATTAATTGGAAAATTGTCTAAATTACATGCTCTATCTGGATCATGAAAGTTTCATTTTGACTTTACTATTCTTTTAAGTAGCGGCTGTTACTATATTTACTAATAATTTAGTAAATTCTAATTTTATAGTCTTAGTTTCCTTCATGTCACAAATGTTCCAATCACCCACAAGCCCTACTTCTACAATTACATTTCTGTTATTAAATGATAAATTGCTATTCTTATATTTTCTAATTAAAAAACCCTAATTTGTTATACTTAGGAAAAATACAAATAAGGAATTTCTGACACTTAAAGTGAAAGTAAATTTTTCCACATAGCAATATATCATTACAATCTATAGCCCAAATATAACATTATCGCTGTTTTTTTTTCTTTTTTCTTCAATCTAATATTTGATATTTGTTTAATTTATTTCCCTACCGGTCTGTCCGTTGCTCCTCCCACCCTCCTCTTCCTGGATTTTATATTCATTACGTATAGAGCGGTCCCACCCGCTCTATACGTAGGCTAAAAGCTCGTTCACGTTATTGTCATCTATTGTGCATGCGCTACTCGCTGATCCGGGTACAAATGCGCATGCAAACTTTCTCATCCCCTAATGAAAACGCGCATTCGTCAAACTGTATCTTGGCAACAAATGAACCCCAATTATGCGCATGCGCGAATTGTGAACGTGCGCCTAACATCCCCATGTTAATATTGTACTCGGCGCATGCGCATTGGCTGCGAGCAGGCTGTGACGTAGCTTTCTGGCCGCCGATCGGCCAGAAAGTCAATTGGTGCTTTGCAGAAACGTGACCAGGAAATAAATTAACTCCTCAGCAACGGGCTGAATTGAGGAAGATAAAAATCTGCGATTCTAAGCGGCGAAAAAGTTATTTAGGTACAGAAATAAAAAATATCATGAATGAAAGTGCTATTGTTTTGTAAGTAATTATGTAAATCTGCAAAGCAGAAGATCTAACTTTACTTTTACTTTAAGGGAGACTCAAGTCAAAATTAAACTTTCATGATTCAGATAGAGCAGGCAATTTTTTTATTTCTTTATTTTAGACCAACGGTTACGGTATATAAACTTAAATATCATACATCACATTAACGCTGCACAGGGTGATTTTCAAAACATAATATAATCAAAAAACGACATAGTCATATCTTTAACAACATTGTAAGACATTATTGTCTATATATATATATATACAGTATATATATATATACACTGTATGTATATATATATATATATATATATATATATATATATATAAAATGTGAAATGTAGAGTGTCTGAATGTCAGGAAATCCTGTATTCGAACAAGCTGCAATATATAACTGCTCTCCTGAGTGTAGAAATGGAAAAAAAGGCTGCTATAAACAGGGGTGATATGATGTAGAACTAACACAAAATGGAAAATTCTATACCTTATCTAGAATTTTATAGAGAAGAGGGTAAAAAGTGCCAGTATATTGCAATAAAGAAATAAAGTATATTATATGTGTTTTATATTTAATAAAACTGTATTACACTATTTTCTGTTGATGTGCCTTTTCACATACTGACGTCATCCTGTATGAGAGGAAACCTGGTGAATAAGCACGTACACTTCAGGAGAAAGCACTACCATACTTGGAGAGGAGGAGCTACCCCACACCCCTTCGAACAGCACCAAGTCTTATCTTTGGAGGCCTCTTCCTCACAGATGCGGAAACTTACCTCATACGATTGAGGTATCTTCTAGTAAGTGAGATACCGTCCATATCCTTATTAAAGGGACATAATACTCATATGCTAAATCACTTGAAACTGATGCAGTATAACTGTAAAAAGCTGACAGGAAAATATCACCTAAGCATCTCTATGTAAAAAAGGAAGATATTTTTACCTCACAATCTCCTCAGCCCAGCATAGTTAGTTCTGTGTAAAAAGTTATACTCAGCTGCTCCCAGCTGCAGGTAAAAAAATTAAAAAAATGAAGAAATGAACAGCAGCCAATTAGCATCAGCAGTGCTGAGGTCATGAACTCTTACTGTGATCTCATGAGATTTGACTTAACTCTCATGAGATTTCATAGTAAGCTTCCTTTACCTGATTGGTGAAATAATATGAGAGTTCACGATGCTCATCCCTTCAGTTGTTCCGGGACAGACACACTAAAATGCTGCTTAGAAATCCTTTACAATGGGAGGTGGCTACTGAGGATTTTTTGAGGTAAAATATCTTTCTTTTTTACATAGAGATGTTCAGGTGATATTTTCTAGTCAGCTTTTTACAGCTATGCTGCATCACTTTCAAGTGTTTAAACATTTGGGTATTATGGCCCTTTAAGGGGAATCTATTTTTGTTCACCTATTTTTTTGTTCACCTATTCGATAACGGATGTTGTCTATGAGATTGCATTAATCTGTTATATCTATACTGACTCTGCTGCATACCCTTTTTTATATTTATATAAAGGAAGGTCCGGACCGATGCTCAAAGCCAAAAAGATGCACTTTATTCAGGTAACAAAATAGAGAGTAAAATCAGCAATACTGTACATGCATATAGATGATGCATGCAGGCAGAGAATGTAGCTATGGCCAGATGGTAAAGGGCTGTTAGGAGCTCATAGCAGGGCCTGTCTTACGCGTTTCGGCTCTCCCTGAGCCTTATTCATAGACTGCATACTGCCCTGCTTCACCTGCATATAGATATAGGCTAACCTAACTGTTGATAGGATGATTACGCCCATCAGAAGTGCAATCTGATACACCAGTGGAGGGAGGCTAAAGACTCAAAAATGGAAGTGAACTCTGTTATTGCTCTCTCAATATACAACTAAATAACTAGTAAAGCCTAAAGGTTTATAGTAATCTGCTCTGAGGAGTGTAAATTTAGTAATAGTGACTTCCAATTAAATATAAATTATTGAACATTGGTTACTGTTCATATAAGGTTAAATAGCAACAAATAGTTATTGGTAACTGAATAGTGATCAGTAGTAAAATACCTAGGTAGTATTGTGTAGGGCTTTTTAAATGGACTAATGGGAATCAAACTAACTAATGGTACACTCAGAAACACCCCAATACAGACAAGGGGGGGTAGTTATCAAGCCGTCAACCTCAAATACGCTGGAATTCCGCAGCGTATTTATGGCGAGGCTGATTCGCCTTAGTTATCAAAGGCTAAAGACCGGCAAAAGTAGAATTTTGTGACGTAAACTTCGATCCGCCGGACTCAGTCCGACACAGATCGATTCTTACGTCACTCCAGATGTTCCGCACACAATCTGACTACTTTTGCTAGTTATCAAATGACTAGCAGGTACGCTCGGCACTTTTCCGGCCCAGCGTACCTGGTTTTCAATCCGCCGCCCTGGAGGCGGCGGATCCCATAGGAATCAATGGGAGTCTGACCATAGCGAAAGTACAAGTTCGCTGCTGCCAGACATCCCATTGATTCCTATGGGAAATGTCTGCACCTAACACCCTAACATGTACCCCGAGTCTAAACACCCCTAATCTGCCCCCTCTACACCGCCGCAACTAAATAAATATATTACCCCCTAAACCGCCGCTCCCGGAGCCCACCGCCACTCTAATAAATATGTTAACCCCTAAACCGCCGCTCCCGGAGCCCACCGCAAGCTTTATACATATTAACCCCTAAACCGCCGCTCCCAGAGCCCACCGCAAGCTTTATACATATTAACCCCTAAACAGCCGCTCCCGGAGCCCACCGCAAGCTACTCTATACATATTAACCCCTAAACCACCGCTCCCGGAGCCCACCGCAAGCTACTCTATACATATGAACCCCTAAACTGCCGCTCCTGTAGCCCACCGCAAGCTACTATATACATATTAACCCCTAAACCGCCGCTCCCGGACACCGCCGCAACCTACATTATACCTAGTAACCCCTATCCTGCCCCCCCTATACCGCCGCCCTCTATAATAAAGTTATTAACCCCTAATCTGCCCCCCCTACACCGTCGCCACCTATAATACATTTATTAACCCCTATCCTGCCCCCCTACACCGCCGCCACTGTAATAAAATTATTAACCCCTAAACCTAAGTGTAACACTAACCCTAACACCCCCCTAACTTAAATATTAATTAAATAAATATAAATAATATTTCTATTATTAACTAAATTAATCCTATTTAAAACTAAATACTTACCTTTAAAATAAACCCTAATATAGCTACAATATAAATAATAATTATATTGTAGCTATCTTAGGATTTATTTTTATTTTACAGGCAAATTTCAATTTATTTTAACTAGGTACAATAGCTATTAAATAGTTATTAACTATTTAATAGCTTACCTAGCTAAAATAAAGAGAAATTTACCTGTAAAATAAAAACTAACCTAAGTAACAATTACACCTAACACTACACTATACTTTAATACATTTTTCCTATTTAAAACTAAATACTTACCTGTAAAATAAACCCTAAGATAGCTACAATGTAATTAATAATTACATTGTAGCTATTTTAGGATTTATATTTATTTTACAGGTAGCTTTGTATTTATTTTAGCTAGTTAGAATAGTTATTAAATAGTTATTAACTATTTAATAACTACCTAGCTAAAAGAAATACAAAATTACCTGTAAAATAAATCCTAACCTAAGTTACAATTAAACCTAACACTACACTATCATTAAATTAATTAAATAAATTAACTACAAATAACTACAATTAAATACAATTACATAAACTAACTAAAGTACAAAAAATAAAAAAGCTAAGTTACAAAAAATAAAAAACATAAGTTACAAACATTTAAAAAATATTACAACAATTTTAAGCTAATTATACCTAATCTAAGCCCCCTAATAAAATAACAAAGCCCCCCAAAATAAAAAAATTCCCTACCCTATTCTACATTAAAAAAATTCAAAGCTCTTTTACCTTACCAGCCCTTAAAAGGGCCTTTTGTGGGGCATGCCCCAAAGATAACTGCTCTTTTGCCTGTAAAAGAAAAATACAACCCCCCCAACATTAAAACCCACCACCCACATACCCCTAATCTAACCCAAACCCCCCTTAAAATAACCTAACACTAATCCCCTGAAGATCATCCTACCTTGAGTCGTCTTCACTCAGCCGAGCCACCGATGGAACTGAAGAGGAGATCCGGAGCGCCAGAAGTGATCCTCCAAGGGGCGCTGAAGAAATCTTCCATCCGATGAAGTGATCCTCCAAGCGGCGCTGAAGAAGTCTTCCATCCGGGCGATGTCATCTTCCAAGCGGCGCTGAAGATCATCTTCCATCCGGGCGATGTCATCTTCCAAGCGGGGTCTTCAATCTTCTTGCTTCAGGATCCATCTTCATCCCGCCGACGCGGAACATCCTTCTTCCCCGACGGACTAACGACAAATGAAGGCTCCTTTAAGGGACGTCATCCAAGATGGCGTCCCTTCAATTCCGATTGGCTGATAGGATTCTATCAGCCAATCGGAATTAAGGTAGGAAAAATCTGATTGGCTGATTGAATCAGCCAATCAGATTGAGATCGCATTCTATTGGCTGATCGGAACAGCCAATAGAATGTGATCTCAATCTGATTGGCTGATTCAATCAGCCAATCAGATTTTTCTACCTTAATTCCGATTGGCTGATAGAATCCTATCAGCCAATCGGAATTGAAGGGACGCCATCTTGGATGACGTCCCTTAAAGGAGCCTTCATTCGTCGTTAGTCCGTCGGGGAAGAAGGATGTTCCGCGTCGGCGGGATGAAGATGGATCCTGAAGCAAGAAGATTGAAGACCCCGCTTGGAAGATGACATCGCCCGGATGGAAGATGATCTTCAGCGCCGCTTGGAAGATGACATCGCCCGGATGGAAGACTTCTTCAGCATCGCTTGGAGGATCACTTCATCGGATGGAAGACTTCTTCAGCGCCCCTTGGAGGATCACTTCTGGCGCTCCGGATCTCCTCTTGAGTTCCATCGGTGGCTCGGCTGAGTGAAGACGACTCAAGGTAGGATGATCTTCAGGGGATTAGTGTTAGGTTATTTTAAGGGGGTTTTGGGTTAGATTAGGGGTATGTGGGTGGTGGGTTTTAATGTTGGGGGGGGGTTGTATTTTTCTTTTACATGCAAAAGAGCAGTTTTCTTTGGGGCATGCCCCACAAAAGGCCCTTTTAAGGGCTGGTAAGGTAAAAGAGCTTTGAACTTTTTTAATGTAGAATAGGGTAGGGAATTTTTTTATTTTGGGGGTCTTTGTTATTTTATTAGGGGGCTTAGATTAGGTGTAATTAGCTTAAAATTGTTGTAATATTTTTTAAATGTTTGTAACTTATATTTTTTATTTTTTGTAACTTAGTTTTTTTTATTTTTTGTACTTTAGTTAGTTTATGTAATTGTATTTAATTGTAGTTATTTGTAGTTAATTTATTTAATTAATTTAATGATAGTGTAGTGTTAGGTTTAATTTTAACTTAGGTTAGGATTTATTTTACAGGTAATTTTGTATTTCTTTTAGCTAGGTAGTTATTAAATAGTTAATAACTATTTAATAACTATTCTAACTAGCTAAAATAAATACAAAGTTACCTGTAAAATAAATATAAATCCTAAAATAGCTACAATGTAATTATTAATTACATTGTAGCTATCTTAGGGTTTATTTTAGAGGTAAGTATTTAGTTTTAAATAGGAAAAATGTATTAAAGTATAGTGTAGTGTTAGGTGTAATTGTAACTTAGGTTAGTTTTTATTTTACAGGTAAATTTCTCTTTATTTTAGCTAGGTAAGCTATTAAATAGTTAATAACTATTTAATAGCTATTGTACCTAGTTAAAATAAATTGAAAGTTACCTATAAAATAAAAATAAATCCTAAGAAAGCTACAATATAATTATTATTTATATTGTAGCTATATTAGGGTTTATTTTATAGGTAAGTATTTAGTTTTAAATAGGATTTATTTAGTTAATAATAGAAATATTATTTAGATTTATTTAATTAATATTTAAGTTAGGGGGGGTTTTAGGGTTAGTGTTAGACTTAGGTTTAGGGGTTAATAAATTTATTACAGTGGCGGCGGTGTAGTGGAGGGCAGGATAGGGGTTAATAAATGTATTATAGGTGGCGACGGTGTAGGGGGGCAGATTAGGGGTTAATAAATTTAATATAGGTTGCGGCAGGGTCCGGGAGCGGCGGTTTAGGGGTTAAACTATTTATTTAGTTGCGGCGAGGTGCGGGATCAGCAGGATAGGGGTTAATAACTTTATTATAGAGGGCGACGGTATAGGGGGGGCAGGATAGGGGTTACTAGGTATAATGTAGGTTGCGGCGGTGTCCGGGAGCGGCGGTTTAGGGGTTAATAAATTTATAAGTGTTGCGGCGGGGTCTAGGAGCGGCAGTTTAGGGGTTAATACATTTATAATAGTTGCGGCGGGGTCTAGGAGCGGCGGGTTAAGGGTTAGTAACTTTATTTAGTTGCGGGGGGCTCCGGGGGCGCCGGTATAGGGGGTAGAACAGTGTAGTTTACTGTGAGTGCTTAGTGACAGGCTAGCAATAAAGCTGTCAAAAAGCCGAAGAGCAGCGAGATCGGATGAGTGATAACTATCACAGTCCGCTGCTCATCGCCCCGTACTTGGTGCGCGGCTTTTTGACAGATTTATTGATAACTTAGGCGTATTTTTTCAGGTCCGCTGCGGCGAAGGTAGACGAGCTTAGGCGGGCGTATTGGGCCGGCGAAGGCAGGAAAGTTGACACAATGATAACTACCCCCCAAGATCTAAACTATACATATGTATTACCTGAATATGTCTGTAAAGTCTTAATGACTAATCCCTGACATACAGAAGGGAGGTGGAAAAAGGACAAGAGAATTCATTTAACAGTTAGACGCTATGTCCCTCCAATAATACACCCTACAAAAAACTATCACTATTTGCTATTTCAATCAACTATTAAAAATATACTTTTTTATATTTATATATATATATTTGGGGGATATAATATATTTTCTTTCTTTATTGGAATATAATGGCGCTTTTTACCCTTCTCTCTCTCTCTCTCTCTCTCTCTCTCTCTCTCTCTCTCTCTCTCTCTATCTATCTATCTATCTTTATATCTTTATATACCTTGTTGGGGTTTTAGTAGATAAAGGTATAGACCAAGCGCCACAGGATTCAACCTCTAGCTTTATACAAAGGCCTCCTAGCCAGCCCAAAAGAGAACAGAATAGAAATAGTTGGATGTATAAAGCGCCTGAATAGGCTGAGGTGTTAAAAGAATTTGAAATCAATGATTAGGATATATTAATCCTAAGGATACATAGATGTAGTAAATGTTGTTTAATACATTGGGGCGATAGTATAATAATACAGTATAAACAGACCTCACAAAAGTACAATTTAAAATGATATAATAATACAGTATAGGTAAAACTCACAAAAGTACAATTTGAAATGAAGATTTAAAAGCTGGGATTGGTATACCAATTATGGATCCATAATGTTTGAGATTGATATTGGCTTTGTGAAACAGTGTCCAATAGAAGTGGAAGTGTCCAAAAAGTCATTATTTGTGTCATTATTTGTGTTATTTGACTTTTTGGACACTTCCACTTTTATTGGACACTGTTTCACAAAGCCAATATCAATCTCAAACATTATGGATCCATAATTGGTATACCAATCCCAGCTTTTAAATCTTCATTTCAAATTGTACTTTTGTGAGTTTTACCTATACTGCATTATTATATCATTTTAAATTGTACTTTTGTGAGGTCTGTTTATACTGTATTATTATACTATCGCCCCAATGTATTAAACAACATTTACTACATCTATGTATCCTTAGGATTAATATATCCTAATCATTGATTTCAAATCCTTGTTGGGGTTTTAATCAAATACAAATGGGATAATATTAAAAAATAAATAAATAAATAAATAAATAAATAATTATATAATAAACACCCTCTCTCTCTCTCTCTCTTTCCTAAATTCTATATTTAACTAGCTACCGTTGTATTGGGATATTCATTTCTTTCTATTGCATAAGTCAAGAACTCTATTAACTGTCCTTTAATTTTATTAGTACATTCTCCCAAGTTGGGACTCTTCTTAGACTTCCAGTGTTTTAGAATTAAAGATCTGCCTATTAGGATTACCGTATTCTCAAATTTATTATTTATCTGAGTTATGGTTTGTCCATATAGAAAAAAAAATATGCTCGTCCAATAATTTTATCTCTTTCTTATTTATTTTATTCAGCCAAAAATTTATTATATGCCAAAATTTTTGAATTTTTGGGCAGCTCCAAAAATAATGATATAGGTCAGGTGCTGGGAAGCTACATTTGCAACACTTATTATTGGATGACTTATCCCATTTTATTTTAAGTGCAGGGGTGATAAATATTCTATTAATTAATTTTGTATGGGATTCTCTCCAATAAGTTGATAATGTTGCCTTATCCATTAATTGAAAGCTTCTTTGGATTATGACTGTAGATTGATGCCATTTAATAGATATCCATTCCATGTAAGTGCTTTGTATAAGATAGAGATGGAATCAGGGTTCAAGTCGAGCTGGAGCACATGGGAATGGAGTTCCAGCACTATTTTTGCAGGTGGAACTAAGTTCCCCCATGACAGAAAACAGAAACGATTCAGTTTTTGTTGGTGGGTGGAGATCATAGTCTGGTTAGAGGGATAGTGAGATCCTCTAGTAATGGGCAGTAACACTTTCTACACTCCACTAAATGCAAGCCTGTCAGCGGTCCTGCTGTGGGATCACCCTGCAATGTGTGTAACACATGGTGCTGTGTGGCTTGCTATGGGGCTATTTAGCTCCCCTCAGCAGAAATACGACTATTGCACCTTAAGTGGGTGAAACTCCTCTGTGACAGAGGAGGATTGTCTGTAATGCTCGTGGGATATTTTTCTATCAGACCAAACTTGGTCAGTAGTCTTCTTATCCCGGCGTCAAGTGGAAGGATACGGAAATATCCCAGAACAAGAGAACAGGTAAGTAAATGAGGTAAGTAGTACTCACAGTAGAGAGGGCAATCCTATATGGCACTACAGAGGATAACTGGAGAGTAGTCAGGCAAGCAGAGTTCGGCAACAATAAGGCAATCCAGAATACCAGCAGTACAGGGGTTAAACAGTAGAGAGGTCTGGGACAGGCAGAGTTCAATAACAAAAAGGCAGTCAGCAGTTCAGGGGTTAATCAGTAGATTGGTCTTGAGACAGGCAGAGTTCAGCAACAAAAAGGCAATCAGCAGTTCAGGGGTTAATCAGTAGAGTGGTCTTGAGACAGGCAGAGTTCAGCAACAATAAGGCAATCAGCAGTTCAGGGGTTAATCAGCACCCAGGAGCACAAACTGTAACACCTATACTTGGGCGATGTAAGTAAGGAACAGAGGTTCTTACATAGCCCCAGGTTCGCACCAAGGAAAAGTTGCAGGAGGCTCCGAGAGGATGACATCGCGGCAAGTGCGCCCAGAGCACTGCTGCGTCCATGGCAACTGCCATGGCAACTGGAAACAGCCATCTGCGTCCGTGGCAGCGGCCACAAGGAACGGAGAGGCGTGACAGAGCCCCCCTCTCAAAGGGTACCTCTGGGACCCTAAATAGGCTTGGTGGTGAGCAGTATGAAACTTGGAGACCAGAGAAGGAGTATGCACAGATGTATGACAGACAGAAACCCAGGAACGATCCGCCACAGATTAACCATTCCAGTGTACAAAGTATTGCAATTGCCTGTGTTTGTACCTGGAGTCCAGGATCTTGGCAATCTCATACTACGGGTCACCATGGATCAAGAGTGGTGGAGGAGGTCTGAGTCGGGTGAATCTGTTCGTGATGTAGGGTTTGAACAGAGAGATGTGGAAAACCGGATGGATATGCAGGGTTCTGGGTTAAGCCACTTTGTAGGCCACAGGAGAAAGTCTTTTGAGGAACTTGTAGGGACCGATGAAGCGAGGAACCAATTTAAAACAGGGCTGACATTAGCGAACGTGTCGAGTAGAGACCCAGACTCACTCACCTACTGCAAAGGCACGAATAGTAGCTTGATGATGGTCGGCATGCCTCTTCTATCTGGAGACAGCTGAATGTAACTGAGAGCGTATACACTGCCAATGAGTAGTAAGGTCAGTGAAACGATGATCAGCAGCAGGAACCTCAGTAGACTGAGCTGAAAGGGGGAAGACACAGGGTTGGTAACCTGCTGCAGCTTGAAATTAAGAGAGCATCGTAAAGACGAATGCCAATGACTGTTCCTTGCCAGTTCAGCTAAGGGCAACAGTCCAGACCAGTTGGTATGCTGGGAATTGACATAAGCTCTAAGATAGGTTTTGAGATCTTGATTCGTCCTCTCCGTCAGACCATTGGTCTGGGGATGATAACCGAGAGCCAAGGAAACCGTGGTCCCAATCATTTTGCAAAAAGCTCTCCAGAAGGTGGAAACAAATTGAAGTCCTCTGTCAGAGACAATATTTACGGGAATACCATGAAGACGTACTACATGAAGAAAAAAAAAAGAGTTGACAATTCTTGGGCAGTAGGTAACTTGACTAAGGGCATAAAATGAGCAAGCCTGGAAAATCGATTCACCAAAACCCATAAAACCATATGATGGTCAGAATGAGGGAGGTCCACAATAAAATCCATGGTTATGTGTGTCCAGGGTTGTTTGGGTATGGTCAAGGTTGAGGTAAGCCATGAGGTAAAGATCTGGGAGTTGTATTGGCAGCACAAGTCTGACAATCCTTGACATAATCTTGAGAGTCGGAATTCATGGTAGGCCACTAAACGTACAGAGAAAGAAGTTTAAAGGTTCTTGTCATACCAGGATGACCTGATCGTTTGCTATCATGGGCCCAGGATAGCACAGGAGTGTGTAAGTTAGGAGGTACAAAAAGGGTCTCAGGAGTCATAGGGGCTTTGGGAGGTTTCCTTGACTGAGCACGTTGTAATCTCTTCAGTAGAGAGGTGTTAAGTTGAGCAATCACAGAGGAGAAAGGAATGAAAAGGAGAAAGGAATGATGTGTTCAATAAGGTTCTTCAGAAGAGTTATTAGCGTGGGGAAACTGACGAGAAAGTGCATCAGCCTTCTTGTTCTTGGTCCCAGGAAGATAAGAGACTGTAAAATTAAAGCGAGAAAAGAATAAGGCCTACCTGGTCTGTCCGGGATTGAGTCGATGAGCTGTATCCAAGTATGTCAGGTTCTTATGATCGGTAAGAATCTGAATGGGGTTAGTAGTTCTCTCTAGCCAATGTCACCACTCAGTAAGAGTTTTAATGGCTAGGAGTTCACAATTCCCCACATCGTAGTTCCTCTCTGCAGGGGAAAAATGTTTGGAGAAAAAGGCTACAGGATGCAATTTGGAGGTTGAAGGATCCCTTTGAGTCAAGACATCACCAGCTCCTATCTCCGAGGCATCAACCTCTAAGGTGAAGTGCAGATCTGGATCAGGATGGCATAATACAGGAGCAGTACAAAAGGCCCTTTTTAAGAGAGAGAAAGCATCCAAAGCTGCTGGAGGCCAATTCTTGCAGTCCCTGTTTCGTTTAGTGAGATAAGTGAGGGGAGCAACAATCTTGGAGAAGTTCTTTATGAACTTGCGATAATAATTAGAGAACCCCAAGAATCTCTGTAGTTCATTCAAAGTGGTGGGTTGAGACTATTCCAGTACTGCTGTTAGCTTCATAGGATCCATGGCAAAGTCCTCCTTTGAAATAAAATATCAAAGGAAATGGATCCGGACTTGGTTTTATTCGCATTTCTCCAGCTTGGCTACTAGAGAATTGTTTCTTAGCTGAAGAAGCACCTGTTTTACGTGCTCATGATGCTCCTCTAAGGTTGTGGAAAATATGAGGATGTCATCCAAATAAACAATGACAGTATGGTTAAGGAGGTCACGGAAGACATCATTGAAGAAGGCTTGAAAGACAGCAGGGGCATTGCACAACCCAAAAGGCATCACTAAGTATTCATAATGACCCGATCTTGTATTGAAGGCCGTCTTCCACTCATGTCCTTGGAAGATACAAATGAGGTTGTATGCCCCACGAAGGTCATATTTAGTTAAGTAACAAGCATTTTGGAGTGAGTCATAAAGTTCAGTGATCAAGGGGATTGGATAATGGTTCTTAATTGTGATGTTGTTCAGAGCTCTGAAGTCAATGCATGGTCTCAAACCACCATCCTTTTTGCTAACAAAAAAGAGGAGGAAGGGCGAATAAAGCCTTTAGCTAGATTCTCTTGTATGTAGTTCTCCATGGCTTTAGTTTCAGCCTTGGACAGCGAATAGGTCCTTCCCTTAGGAAGTGGGGCTCCGGGAAACAATTCTATTTTGCAGTCATATGGGCAGTGAGGTGGTAGCACATAGGCTGCCTTCTTTTCAAACACATCCATGAAGTCTGCATATACTGAGGGAAGGGTGAAGAGGTCTGAAGAGTGGCCAAAGGGTTGCAAAGCAATGGAGTAACCGTGGCCAGACAGGAATAGAAAAATGGCTTACACCAGGAAGCCAACTGTCCCTCAGTCCTATCAAATTGAGGATTGTGTTTGCGTAACCAGGGAAGACCAAGGATAACCGGTTGAGTAGGAGAATGAATAACATTGAATTTTATCTGTTCAGAATGTTAGACTCCCACGGTCATAGTTAGAAGTGCTGATTCGAAATAGATTAACCCTGATCCCAGGGGTTTGCCATCCAGAGTGGTTATTTTTAGACATAGTTTTTTCTGAAGAAGAGGCAAACCTGCTTGAATCATGAAGTGGTGGTTTAGGAAATTTCCAGCCGCCCCAGAATCAACAGAGTTCATGAGAAAGGTGAGGGTAATACCAGAATTTGAGAAGAGTGAGGGGAATTGGTAATGGCCATGCTTAGATGTACCCCACTCTTATCCTCTAAGCATTGGCTTTTCCCGCCTGTATATCACAGTTCTTAAGTTGAATTGGAACCGCAATAAAAAATTTAGGCCTAGATTTGGAGTTTGGCGGTAGAAGGGCTGTTAACGCTCCGCGGGCTTTTTTCTGGCCGCACCATAAATTTAACTCTGGTATCGAGAGTTCAAACAAATGCTGCGTTAGGCTCCAAAAAAGGAGCGTAGAGCATTTTTACCGCAAATGCAACTCTCGATACCAGAGTTGCTTACGGACGCGGCCAGCCTCAAAAACGTGCTCGTGCACGATTCTCCCATAGGAAACAATGGGGCTGTTTGAGCTGAAAAAAAACCTAACACCTGCAAAAAAGCAGCGTTCAGCTCCTAACGCAGCCCCATTGTTTCCTATGGGGAAACACTTCCTACGTCTGCACCTAACACTCTAACATGTACCCCGAGTCTAAACACCCCTAACCTTACACTTATTAACCCCTAATCTGCCGCTCCCGCTATCGCTGACCCCTGCATATTTTTTTTAACCCCTAATCTGCCGCTCCGTAAACCGCCGCAACCTACGTTATCCCTATGTACCCCTAATCTGCTGCCCCTAACACCGCCGACCCCTAGATTATATTTATTAACCCCTAATCTGCCCCCCACAACGTCGCCGACACCTGCCTACACTTATTAACCCCTAATCTGCCGAGCGGACCTGAGCGCTACTATAATAAAGTTATTAACCCCTAATCCGCCTCACTAACCCTATCATAAATAGTATTAACCCCTAATCTGCCCTCCCTAACATCGCCGACACCTAACTTCAATTATTAACCCCTAATCTGACGACCGGAGCTCACCGCTACTATAATAAATGGATTAACCCCTAAAGCTAAGTCTAACCCTAACACTAACACCCCCCTAACTTAAATATAATTTACATCTAACGAAATAAATTAACTCTTATTAAATTAATTATTCCTATTTAAAGCTAAATACTTACCTGTAAAATACATCCTAATATAGCTACAATATAAATTATAATTATATTGTAGCTATTTTAGGATTAATATTTATTTTACAGGCAACTTGGTAATTATTTTAACCAGGTACAATAGCTATTTAATAGTTACCTAGTTAAAATAATAACAAATTTACCTGTAAAATAAATCCTAACCTAAGATATAATTAAACCTAACACTACCCTATCAATAAATTAATTAAATAAACTACCTACAATTACCTACAATTAACCTAACACTACACTATCAATAAATTAATTAAACACAATTCCTACAAATAAATACAATTAAATAAACTAGCTAAAGTACAAAAAATAAAAAAGAACTAAGTTACAAAAAATAAAAAAATATTTACAAACATAAGAAAAATATTACAACAATTTTAAACTAATTACACCTACTCTAAGCCCCCTAATAAAATAACAAAGCCCCCCAAAATAAAAAATTCCCTACCCTATTCTAAATTAAAAAAGTTAAAAGCTCTTTTACCTTACCAGCCCTGAACAGGGCCCTTTGCGGGGCATGCCCCAAAAATTTCAGCTCTTTTGCCTGTAAAAAAAACATACAATACCCCCCCCCAACATTACAACCCACCACCCACATACCCCTAATCTAACCCAAACCCCCCTTAAATAAACCTAACACTAAGCCCCTGAAGATCTTCCTACCTTGTCTTCACCATCCAGGTTCACCGATCCGTCCTGAAGAGCTCCTCCGATGTCCTGATCCAAGCCCAAGCGGGGGGCTGAAGAGGTCCATGATCCGGTCAAAGTCTTCATCCAAGCGGGGCAGAAGAGGATCTTCCATCCGATTGAAGTCTTCATCCAGGCGGCATCTTCTATGGTCTTCCATCCGGAGCGAAGCGGCAGGATCCTGAAGACCTCCAGCGCGGAACATCCATCCGGCCCGACGACTGAACGACGAATGACTGTTCCTTTAAGGGACGTCATCCAAGATGGCGTCCCTCGAATTCCGATTGGCTGATAGGATTCTATCAGCCAATCGGAATTAAGGTAGGAATTTTCTGATTGGCTGATGGAATCAGCCAATCAGAATCAAGTTCAATCCGATTGGCTGATCCAATCAGCCAATCAGATTGAGCTCGCATTCTATTGGCTGTTCCGATCAGCCAATAGAATGCGAGCTCAATCTGATTGGCTGATCGGATCAGCCAATCGGATTGAACTTGATTCTGATTGGCTGATTCCATCAGCCAATCAGAATATTCCTACCTTAATTCCGATTGGCTGATAGAATCCTATCAGCCAATCGGAATTCAAGGGACGCCATCTTGGATGACGTCCCTTAAAGGAACCGTCATTCGTCGGGAGACAACGGAAGAAGAGGATGGATCCGCGTCGCCTGCTTCAAGATGGACCCGCTCCGCACCGGATGGAAGAAGATCGAAGATGCCGCTTGGAGAAGATGTTTGCCGGTCCGGATGTCCTCTTCTTGCCGGATAGGAGGAAGACTTTGGAGCCTCTTCTGGACCTCTTCAGCCACCGGATGATGGATCGCCAACCCCCGCTTGGGTTGGATGAAGATGTTGGAGCCAGGACGGATCGGTGATACCTGGATGGTGAAGACAAGGTAGGAAGATCTTCAGGGGCTTAGTGTTAGGTTTATTTAAGGGGGGTTTGGGTTAGATTAGGGGTATGTGGGTGGTGGGTTGTAATGTTGGGGGGGGGTATTGTATGTGTTTTTTTTACAGGCAAAAGAGCTGAAATTATTGGGGCATGCCCCGCAAAGGGCCCTGTTCAGGGCTGGTAAGGTAAAAGAGCTTTTAACTTTTTTAATTTAGAATAGGGTAGGGCATTTATTATTTTGGGGGCTTTGTTATTTTATTAGGGGGCTTAGAGTAGGTGTAATTAGTTTAAAATTGTTGTAATAATTTTCTTATGTTTGTAAATATTTTTTTATTTTTTGTAACTTAGTTCTTTTTTATTTTTTGTACTTTAGTTAGTTTATGTAATTGTAGTTATTTGTAGCAATTGTATTTAATTTATTTATTGATAGTGTAGTGTTAGGTTAATTGTAGGTAGTTTATTTAATTAATTTATTGATAGGGTAGTGTTAGGTTTAATTATATCTTAGGTTAGGATTTATTTTACAGGTAAATTTGTTATTATTTTAACTAGGTAACTATTAAATAGTTATTAACTATTTAATAGATATTGTACCTGGTTAAAATAATTACAAAGTTGCCTGTAAAATAAATATTAATCCTAAAATAGCTATAATATAATTATAATTTATATTGTAGCTATATTAGGATTTATTTTACAGGTAAGTATTTAGCTTTAAATAGGAATAATTTATTTAATAAGAGTTAATTAATTTCGTTAGATGTAAATTATATTTAAGTTAGGGGGGTGTTAGTGTTAGGGTTAGACTTAGCTTTAGGGGTTAATCCATTTATTATAGTAGCGATGAGCTCCGGTCGGCAGATTAGGGGTTAATAATTGAAGTTAGGTGTCGGCGATGTTAGGGAGGGCAGATTAGGGGTTAATACTATTTATGATAGGGTTAGTGAGGCGGGTTAGGGGTTAATAACTTTATTATAGTAGCGGTGCGGTCCGCTCGGCAGATTAGGGGTTAATAAGTGTAGGCAGGTGTCGGCGACGTTGAGGGGGGCAGATTAGGGGTTAATAAATATAATATAGGGGTCGGCGGTGTTAGGAGCAGCAGATTAGGGGTACATAGGGATAACGTAGGTGGCGGCGCTTTGCGGTCGGAAGATTAGGGGTTAATTATTTTAAGTAGCTGGCGGCGACGTTGTGGGGGGCAGGTTAGGGGTTAATAAATGTAATACAGGGGTCGGCGGGGTTAGGGGCAGCAGATTAGGGGTACATAAGTATAACGTAGGTGGCGGTCGGCACATTAGGGGTTAAAAAATTTTAATCGAGTGGCGGCGATGTGGGGGGAGCTCGGTTTAGGGGTACATAGGTAGTTTATGGGTGTTAGTGTACTTTAGGGTACAGTAGTTAAGAGCTTTATGAACCGGCGTTAGCCCAGAAAGCTCTTAACTCCTGCTATTTTCAGGCGGCTGGAGTTTTGTCGTTAGAGCTCTAACGCTCACTTCAGAAACGACTCTAAATACCAGCGTTAGAAAGATCCCATTGAAAAGATAGGATACGCAATTGACGTAAAGGGATCTGCGGTATGGAAAAGTCGCGGCTGAAAAGTGAGCGTTAGACCCTTTAATCACTGACTCCAAATACCAGCGGGCGGCCAAAACCAGCGTTAGGAGCCTCTAACGCTGGTTTTCACGGCTACCGCCGAACTCTAAATCTAGGCCATAGTCTCAACTTCCTTCTTCTCTTTCTTTTAGATTCAGAGGACTTTAGGGAAGAGAGATCCATGGGTTCCTCCTCAGAGGCAACTGGAGGTGCAGGAGAAGTAGAGGGTAGTCTAGTGGTTAGACGGGTGGGAGGACGGGAAGGCAGGACTTTGCGAGTTCTCTCTCTCAGCTTGTCGCTCCTGAAAGCAAGAATCCAAACTGATACACAGCTCAATTAATTCATCCAGAGTAGATGGAACATCACAATGAGTGAGCTCATCGCCGAAAGGCTGCCTTGAGAGCACTGCAATCCCAGCTGGTCTCATGTGCCAAGGTGCAAAATTATTGCCCATGAACTCTCCTCAGAATAGTCTTTCGTCATTTCATTTAAAAAATGGCGTGCTTGCAGATATGCAAAGAATTCTTTATCAGGGAGGTTAAACTCTTTTTTTAATTCTTGAAAGGTTTTGCAATTTCTTGAATCTTTTTCTTTTAGCTGCTCAAGATAGATAAGGCATTTACTTTTTCAGTTTTGGAACACTTTTGATCTTAATGCAGGTTCAAAATTAGGATTTACCACTATTGTAAGATATTTACACCAGTTAGGATTAGTTTGAGTTATTTTAACAATTTTTTTGCCAAGCACGTATCACATTTTTAAAAGTTATCATAGTTTTAATTCCCAATGGTAAATTTCCTTTACAATGTAACAAGGCCTTTAAAGAATAAGGTCGGACTAATTGTTCTTCTAACCCCTTAATTGAATAATATTCTGTTTCTGTTAACTAACCAGTCTATTGCGAATTTCCCCATACATAGATAGATTATATAATTCAACATCAGGGAAAGACATTCCTCCCTCCCTTCTAAAATAGGAAATTTTTTCAAGAACTAAAGCCCTTTGTCTTTTACCCCACAGAAACCTCACACATTTTTGTTTAAATAATAACAAATATCTTATCTTTAATAAATAAAGGTAAATTTTGTATTAAATATAGCAGTTTAGGGAACGTCACCATTTTAATAAAATTTACTTTACCTGACAGAGATAGTGGAAATTTGGACCAGTTTGATAAGTCATTAAAGATGTAGAGATAGTTTAACCCATACCAATCTTAAGAATCTTTGGCAAGTTCGATACCTAAATATTTTAATTCATCTTTTGTTTCTTTAAATGGGCATTTTTTATAGCTACTTCTATTTTTATAAATCCAAAAATTTTTTAGATTTCTGATTTAGTTACGTTTACTTTGTAACCAGAGAAGGAACTAAACCTTTTTAAAATTTTGGTTAATGTGGGAATATTTTTCCTTGTGTCTCTCAAAAAGACTAATAGATTGTCCGCATACAATAACAGCTTGATATTTCTTTTCCCTAGCCAGAAGCCCTTGATTTCTCTTCTAAGATAGATAACGAGTGGTTCAATAGCCAGTTAAAATAAATAGGGGGATAAAGGGCACCCTTGTCTTGTACCTTTCTGCAAAAAAAAAATTAGGGGTGATACATCCATTGACTAAGTTTGAACAAATCTAAGAAAGTGTCCAGTAATACTGGATTTTTGTATTGCCGTGAAGAGATGGTCCCAAGTGGCTGTATCAAACTCTTTTTCGGCGTTGATTGCTATAATAGCAATGTCTACTTTGGGTAGAGACCTCTTTCTATTCAGTTGATACCAATAATAATCAATAGTTAATTGTAATTTCCTCAGATTGACAGTTGGATTTCTACCCATCATGAAACCAACCTGGTCTTTGTATATTAACGGACCAATCGCTATCTTTTACCTTTGTGCAATAATACTAGTGAAACTTTTATAATCGTTATTTAACAACGAAATTGGTCTATTTGCACTTAATTCTTCTGGATCTTTATTCTTTTTCAGAATAAATGAAATTGTTGACGCAGTGAAATATTTAGCTTGCATATTACCTAGGATATAGATTGTATTACAAAATTATTCTAGAGTTGGTGTTATTTCCTCTTCTATCATTTTGTAAAGCTCTATCGGAATCTGATCAGGTCCGGGTGCTATATTAGCTGCTTTCCTTTTAATTGTTTGTCTTATCTCTTCCTGTGATTTAGGGCTATTTATAAGCTCAAGGCTGTCCTTCTCTATTTTAATTGCCTTAATGCATTGTTTTTTTCTTTTTGAGTTTTACTTGATTGGCCAAAAACTTTCCCGCTTTACCACTTTGTGTCACGCTGCTCCTCAGGGGTCCTTGGCTCCTCTCGCCACTCCATCCTGTTGCTATGGCCGTTGCCATAGATGCGGCGGTTCCTGTGGGCATGCGGCGATTACGTCATTGCCGCATGCCATTTCCCCTCTGATGCCGGTCAGATCACCTGTGAGTCCTCTTGGCGCGAATCTGCGCCTATGTAAGTACCTGCATTACTTACCTTGAGTGCCCAAGTATAGGTGTTACTGTGTGTGCTTATTTCTACTGTATTGCTGGATTGCTTTATCATTATTGAACTCTGCCTGTCTGACCACTCTGCCTGTTTAACCCCTGAATTGCTGGATTGCCTAATTGTTACTGAACTCTGCCTGTCTGGCCACTCTGCCTGTTTAACCCCTGAATTGCTGGATTGCCTAATTGTTTCTGAACTCTGCTTGCCTCTCACCACTCTGTTGTTTAACTACTGAACTGCTGGATTGCCTTACTGCTGCTAAACTCTGCTTGCCTCTGACCACTCTTCTGATTAACCCCTGAACTGCTGTTACTGTGGATTGCCTCATTGTTGCCGAACTCTGCTTGCCTGACTTCTCTCCAGTTTATTACCTGTAGTGCCGTGAAGGATTGCCCCTCTACTGTGAGTACTGTTACCTCATTTACTTATCTATTCTCTTGTTCTGGGATATTTCCTTATCCTTCCACTTGACGCCGGGATAAGAAGACTACTGGCCAAGTTTGGTCTGACAGGGAAATATCCCACAAGCATTACACTATGTCTATAGCAGAAAGCTCTTGATCTCAGTTCTTCTTGTCTAATTTTTTGAGGGGTCTCTTATATATGCATTGAAGCAATTACGCAGGTGGCTAGATGACTGCAAATCCTTAGCCTGGATTTCACATTTTTTACCAACTAGATATGCTTTTATTTCTCCATATAGAAAATCAGTGAAGAACTGATAACAGGGTACAAATATAGCACTCATGAACGTTTGAAAAAGTGGTTGAGGAAATAAACTAAAATATAACTTTTACTAAATAATGTTAAAAACTGGGGTTATACACACACTTTAAAATAATATATTAGTCTACTACGATAGAGCCAGGAAAATCAACAAGAAGGGAAGAGAGGGAGATGCAACTGATGCGTTTCGCCGAGGTGGCTGTATCAGTGGCATCCCCCTCTCTTCCCTTGTTGTTTTTAAACATTTAGTCTACTACCAAATTAATAATGACTACCTAATATTCAAAGATATTCTGACCGCTCTGGTGGCCTTAATCTACTCTGACAACGTTGCTCAGTAGAATAGGCCTGACAACTGACAGTATCCAGTATTATTTTCAAACAGCCGGTATAGGTGTTCTATAACTAAAAGCTCAGACACCCGGTTATACTGATTAGCCATTTACAATGGTAATAACAAGGTATAGCAGTTAGGCTTTTCCTGACTAAGATACTGGGTTTATCAGGTATTTAACTTAACGAGATTTGAAACTCAGTCTCTATTTACGGTATTAACAAGGTATAGAAGTCAGGCTTTTCCTGACTTAGGTACTGGCGTGATCTAGTATTTAGCCACCAGGTGATCCATAACTTAGTTGCTACTTACGGTAATCCTTGGACATAGGCACTTTTTGACTATCTATGTCAATTTAAAAACACAATTAATTTAAAAGCACAATAATTCATCTATGTAATAACAAGGTATAGGTGTCTGGATTTTCTGGATACAGCTATCTATGGTAAATACAAGGTATATGTATTACACTATTTATGACTTAATAAGACAGAAATGTCCGTTTTTTCCTGATATAACTACTATTCTATAATTTTATTAGATATACCTGTTTGATAAATTACAATAACCTATGATATAGATGTCCAATATTTTTGGAATATATCAGAAATCATATAGCAACATTTGGTTCAAGTGACTTTGTGGCTCGGTAGGACTGTTTATCTTATTACAAATCTAGGTACAGATGTAGATATATTTTATCCACCTTTAATAAAGATTATCTGCTCTGGTATGGTTAGACCATCTAAGGATGGGATATCATAGTTATTAGTAGGTACTAATTTTCTGGTATTTCCAGACTCCTATATAAAGGGTCACTAAGTACCACTATCAGATAAAGATACCCAGAGTCAGTATATCCAGGAAACAATACGATCAATTTAAATAAGGCTAATACATATTTTTGCTTGATTTCCTCACTAACGGTATAACGTTACACACAAACAGATAGTTTGTTGGGCAAGAATTCTAGCCTCATAAATATCCATCTATTGTACCTTTGAGAATCAAAGTTAAACAACTGCACACATCACGTTCCAGTACCACTAATAAATATAATTTTATCATGTAATATAGTGGTCTGAGATACCCAGCTATCACTAAAGGCGAATCTATGAGTATCTAATTTTGTACTAGTGGTGAGTTATTCATATATGAGACTAAATCAATATCCCAACAGGGTTTTCCTGTCTCTAAAGAGCCAGTATAAACTTTTCCTGGCTCTATGGTAGTAGACTAATATATTATTTTAAAGTGTATGTATAACCCCAATTTTTAACATTATTTAGTAAAAGTTATATTTTAGTTTATTTCCTCAACCACTTTTTCAAACGTTCATGAGTGCTACATTTGTACCCTGTTATCAGTTCTTCACTGATTTTCTATATAGATTGTAAATCGGTACAAGCACCAATCCCTAATACATTACTATTTAAATAATTAGTATTAAATATATACATTTCCTTTCAAACGGGGAACGTTTATAATTTCTGAGTAGTGCCATTGTTTCTTCCCTATGACAATGCTTTTATTTCTCCCCTTATTACTGATTTAAATGTTTCCCAGAATATTTCACTCTTATTTTTATATTCATGATTAAAAAAACAAAAATCATTCCATCTCTGTCTCAACCATTCCGTAAACTGCACATTTGCAACTAGATAGGTGGGGAAATAGAATTTTAAAAAGTTACGGAATTTGATAGTTTTAGTTTGCAATTTGAGAGATAATATTGCATGATCAGATATAATAATTTCTTTGATATCAGGTGACATTTCTGTGCCTAATAAATTTTCTGATACTAGAGATGCATCAAATCTTGACATTGTTTTATGCCTCTGAGTTTCACAGGAAACCATCCTTAAATCTGGATTTTGGATTCTCTAAATATCTTTGAGTCTTAGTACTTTGCAAATTTTTTTAAAGCAATTTAGCCTCTAGTTTACTGTTTTTATTTAGGGATGGTTTTAATCTGTAAAAAGTTGCATCACCATGTTCAGATCACCTGCCAATATGATATTTTTTATAATAATTCATTAACGGCTAGATTTAGAGTTTTGTAGCTAACGCTGGCTTTTTTCCCCCCACACCTTTTAAATACCGCTGGTATTTAGAGTTCACAGAAGGGCTACGTTAGGCTCCAAAAAGGGAGCGTAGAGCATAATTTACCGCCACTGCAACTCTCAATACCAGCGGTGCTTACGGACGCAGCCAGCTTCAAAAACGTGCTCGTGCACGATTCCCCCATAGGAAACAATGGGGCAGTTTGAGCTGAAAAAAAACCTAACACCTGCAAAAAAGCAGCGTTCAGCTCTTAACGCAGCCCCATTGTTTCCTATGGGGAAACACTTCCTAAGTCTGCACCTAACACCCTAGCATGAACCCCGAGTCTAAACACCCCTAATCTTACACTTATTAACCCCTAATCTGCCACCCCCGCTATCGCTAACCCCTGCATATTATTTTTAACCCCTAATCTGCCGCTCCGTACACCGCCGCAACCTACGTTATCCCTATGTATCCCTAATCTGCTGCCCCTAACACCGCCGACCCCTATATTATATTTATTAACCCCTAATCTGCCGCCCCAAACGTCGCCTCCACCTACCTACAATTATTAACCCCTAATCTGCCGACCGGACCTCGCCGCTACTCTAATAAATGTATTAACCCCTAAAGCTAAGTCTAACCCTAACCCTAACACCCCCCTAAGTTAAATATAATTTAAATCTAACGAAATAAATTAACTCTTATTAAATAAATTATTCCTATTTAAAGCTAAATACTTACCTGTAAAATAAACCCTAATATAGCTACAATATAAATAATAATTATATTGTAGCTATTTTAGGATTAGTATTTATTTTACAGGCAACTTTGTATTTATTTTAACCAGGTACAATAGCTATTAAATAGTTAATAACTATTTAATAGTTACCTAGTTAAAATAATTACAAAATTACCTGTAAAATAAATCCTAACCTAAGTTACAATTAAACCTAACACTACACTATCAATAAATTAATTAAATACAATACCTACAAATAAATACAATTAAATAAACTAACTAAAGTACAAAAAATAAAAAAGAACTAAGTTACAAAAAAAAAAAAATATTTACAAACATTATAAAAATATTACAACAATTTTAAGCTAATTACACCTACTCTAAGCCCCCTAATAAAATAACAAAGCCCCCCAAAATAAAAAAATGCCCTACCCTATTCTAAAATTAAAATAGAAAAGCTCTTTTACCTTACCAGCCCTTAAAAGGGCCTTTTGCGGGGCATGCCCCAAAGAATTCAGCTCTTTTGCCTGGAAAAAAAAACATACAATACCCCCCCCAACATTACAACCCACCACCCACATACCCCAAATCTAACCCAAACCCCCCTTAAATAAACCTAACACTAAGCCCCTGAAGATCTCCCTACCTTATCTTCACCACGCCGGGTATCACCGATCGGTCCAGGCTCCGATGTCTTGATCCAAGCCCAAGCGGGGCTGAAGACGTCCATCCTCCGGCTGAAGTCTTGATCCAAGCCCAAGCGGGGGCTGAAGACGTCCATCCTCCAGCTGAAGTCTTGATCCAAGCGGTGGCTGAAGAAGTCCATCATCGGGCAGAAGTCTTCATCCTATCCGGGCAGAAGAGGACATCCGGACCAGTAGACATCTTCATCCAAGAGGCATCTTCTATCTTCTTCCATCCGATGACGAGCGGCTCCATCTTCAAGACCTCCGGTGCGGATCCATCCTCTTCTTCCGACGTCCTAACACAGAATGAAGGTTCCTTTAAGGGACATCATCCAAGATGGCGTCCCTCGAATTCCGATTGGCTGATAGGATTCTATCAGCCAATCGGAATTAAGGTAGAAAAAATCTGATTGGCTGATTGAATCAGCCAATCAGATTCAAGTTCAATCCGATTGGCTGATTGGATCAGCCAATCAGATTGAGCTTGCATTCTATTAGCTGATCGGAACAGCCAATAGAATGCAAGCTCAATCTGATTGGCTGATCCAATTAGCCAATCGGATTGAACTTGAATCTGATTGGCTGATTCAATCAGCCAATCAGATTTTTTCTACCTTAATTCCGATTGGCTGATAGAATCCTATCAGCCAATCGGAATTCGAGGGACGCCATCTTGGATGACGTCCCTTAAAGGAAACTTCATTCAGTGTTAGGACGTCGGAAGAAGAGGATGGATCCACGCCGGAGGTCTTGAAGATGGAGCCGCTCGTCGTCGGATGGAAGAAGATAGAAGATGCCTCTTGGATGAAGATGTCTACCGGTCTGGATGTCCTCTTCTGCCCGGATAGGATGAAGACTTCTGCCCGATGATGGACTTCTTCAGCCGCCGGTTGGATCAAGACTTCAGCCGGAGGATGGACGTCTTCAGCCCCTGCTTGGGCTTGGATCAAGACTTCAGTCGGAGGATGGACATCTTCAGCCCCCGCTTGGGCTTGGATCAAGACATCGGAGCCTGGACCGATCGGTGATACCCGGCGTGGTGAAGATAAGGTAGGGAGATCTTCAGGGGCTTAGTGTTAGGTTTATTTAAGGGGGGTTTGGGTTAGATTAGGGGTATGTGGGTGGTGGGTTGTAATGTTGGGTGGGGGGTATTGTATGTTTTTTTTTCCAGGCAAAAGAGCTGAATTCTTTGGTGCATGCCCTGCAAAAGGCCCTTTTAAGGGCTGGTAAGGTAAAAGAGCTTTTCTATTTTTATTTTAGAATAGGGTAGGACATTTTTTTATTTTGGGGGGCTTTGTTATTTTATCAGGGGGCTTAGAGTAGGTGTAATTAGCTTAAAATTGTTGTAATATTTTTATAATGTTTGTAAATATTTTTTTATTTTTTGTAACTTAGTTCTTATTTATTTTTTGTACTTTAGTTAGTTTATTTAATTGTATTTATTTGTAGGTATTGTATGTAATTAATTTATTGATAGTGTAGTGTTAGGTTTAATTGTAGATAATTGTAGGTATTTTATTTAATTAATTTATTGATAGTGTAGTGTTAGGTTTAATTGTAACTTAGGTTAGGATTTATTTTACAGGTAATTTTGTAATTATTTTAACTAGGTAACTATTAAATAGTTATTAACTATTTAATAGCTATTGTACCTGGTTAAAATAAATACAAAGTTGCCTGTAAAATAAATATTAATCCTAAAATAGCTACAATATAATTATTATTTATATTGTAGCTATATTAGGGTTTATTTTACAGGTAAGTATTTAGCTTTAAATAGGAATAATTTATTTAATAAGAGTTAATTTATTTAGTTAGATTTAAATTATATTTAACTTAGGGGGGTGTTAGGGTTAGACTTAGCTTTAGGGGTTAATACATTTATTAGAGTAGCGGTGAGGTCCGGTCGGCAGATTAGGGGTTAATAAATATAATATAGGGGTCGGCGGTGTTAGGGGCAGCAGATTAGGGGTACATAGGGATAACGTAGGTGGCGGCGGTGTGCGGTCGGCAGATTAGGGGTTAAAAAATTTTAACAGAGTGGCGGCGATGTGGGGGGACCTCGGTTTAGGGGTACATAGGTAGTTTATGGGTGTTAGTGTACTTTAGAGCACAGTAGTTAAGAGCTTTATGAACCGGCGTTAGCCCAGAAAGCTCTTAACTCCTGGCTTTTTTCTGCGGCTGGAGTTTTGTCGTTAGATTTCTAACGCTCACTTCAGCCAAAACTGTAAATACCGGCATTAGAAAGATCCCATTGAAAAGATAGGATACGCAAATGGCGTAGGGGGATCTGCGGTATGGAAAAGTCGAGGCTGGAAAGTGAGCGTTAGACTCTTTCCTGACTGACTCCAAATACCAGCGGGCGGCCAAAACCAGCGTTAGGAGCCTCTAACGCTGGTTTTGACGGCTAACACCAAACTCTAAATCTAGGCGTAAGTTAATTTGAAGTCCTAGAAAACCTTATCTAATCCATTTGGTCCATATACTTTACACAAAATAAAAAATGTTCCCTCTATTTCGATCTGCAAGATTATATACCTCTCTTCACTATCTAAATCTCTCAATAAAATATTATATTTCAAAGCTTTATTAAAGATAATTGCTACTCCTTTCTTCCTATTTAAACATGGGGGTCGCTATAACTTCTCCTACCCATCCTATTTGTAGTTTACTTATTTCTTGCTCTTTAAGATGCGTTCCTTGAAACAGCAATGTCAGAGCTATGTTTTTTTAATTGTTTTAGGCTGTTTTTTCTTTTAATAGGGGAGGAAATCCCCCCAACATTCCATGAGGTAATTGTAACCTGTTCTTTCATCCTACAATATAATTAAAAGTGCTATCTTTAAAAATATCCCAGTCTTCAGTATTGGAAAGAGAGGAGAAGAAGAAGGAGATAAGGAAGACAAAAAAAAAAAAAAAGCCAACCTACCCAAAATAAAATTATTTCCAAGAGGCAATTACATTGGCCTATAGCATTTGTAGAACATTTATTTTCTATCATATTATACGTAAAAAAATGGAAAACATGGTTAAAACCTCTAACACTTTCATTCTGTAAGAATCTACTGTATGTTTGGCTAGCTCTGCCTTTGACTGTGCTCAGTTTGTATATTTTTCAAATATTCTTTAGCTTCCTCAGGATTGTTTAAGTGTGCGCTTCCCTGTTCATTAAAAATCTTAATCTTGGCTGGATAAATTATTGTGGCCTTGTGTCCGCTTTTAATGAAGTCTGTACATATTGGGGCCATTTCTCTTCTTTTTTGTGTTGTCTCAGCAGATAAATCTTGGAAGAGCAATATATTTTTGTCTCCCATAATAACTGGCATTTTTTGTTTATATTGTCTCATTATGTTTATCTTATCCTGATATTTAAGGTATATATATATATATATATATATATATATATATATATATATATATATATATATATATCTTTTTATTGTAAGCAAGATAGTTAGATCACATCAAACTGTTTCCATGGATCAGATAAGAAAAAGAATATACAGCAAACAAAATGTTATTGGACATCGATACTTTACAGGTCAGGAGGATAAGCATGTCAAAAATAAGATCTCTGGGATAACATAGCAAAAACAATAATTTTCCTGAAACACTGTATTATTTCTATGAACCAGAAAGTTCAGATAATACTTCAACTGTATTATACATATTACCCAAAAACTCATAGTTCATCTTATCAGCTTACTCAATTATCTATTCCTTAAAAATAAAAGAAGCAAAGACAAAAAAAAAAAAAAAAAAAAAAAGGAAAATCCTTTACCTATCCACCAATAGGTCCGGAATCTAATACCAGGATGAGGGGAATAGATTTCTTAAAGTTAGAGCTGCGAAATTATCCGTCTTGTGAAATTGTTTCGTAAGGTTAAATTGAATATTTAGGGGACATGCCAGAATGATTTCCAACCATTTATCAAAAAAAGCTTGAATCTGTTTAATAGACGATGTGGGGGTGTTAAATTGTTCAAAGATAATTTGTGAGTAAATTGCTTGTTTGAAAATAGCTATAGATGGGGCAACCTTATTTTTCCAGTTCTGTAAAATTAATATACAACCAATCATTATGGACGTATTAAGTAATTTAATTTTTTTTGTTCTGGGCCATGAAAAAAAAAAGATATGAAATGTCTGGAAAGAAATTCTGGTGTCGAGTATAATGTTGAGCCAGTAATTTACCTTACACCAAAATTCTTATTTTTGGACAGAACCACATGCAATAGCGTATATCCACTAAAGCCCCATTACATTTGGGACAGTTACTTGTTCCAGTATCCTATTTAATTAATTTTTTTAGGAGTGATTACGCATCATTAATTAACTTAATATGTGATTATTTCCAGGAACAGGATATTGGTGCATCTTTAACCCATTTAATATTTGTTTGTATATTCTCTACTGTGATATCTTTAAAATATGGCCTCTATTTAGTTAGCAATGTGTTTAAAGCTAATTGACCTTGTTTGGCTAAGATTATTTTATATAGTAGTGATATAGAATATATTCCGCTTCTAAATACATTAATATATTCACTCAGTTTCCCGAATTGACTTATCTCTACTATTGTGTCCACATAACCAGTGATATAATGCCTCAGTTGTAGATAGGCGTAAAAAATATTTTTTGGAATACTGTATTCCTGTGCTAATGATTCAAACATTCTTATTAAGTAGGTTCTCTCTAGACATTGATTTACATAAGCCAATCCTTTTTGTTCCCAGGATCTAAATATCCCAGGGTCTATCCCTGGTGGGAAAAGATCAAGGGATAGACATATCCTTTGCCAAGCCATAATGATGTTATGAAATACATAGAGATTACGTAATTTTGTTGGGAGTTGAGCTATAGGACAATGGATGAGAGCATTTAATGTGAATGGAGAGGCTATGTTCTCTTCAATTTGAAGGTTTGTGAAATGTTTTTTTCTAGTAATCCAGTCAACTGTGAAATGTGCTAAGATTGAACAATTATACCATTTTATATCAGGAAGTGCAAAACCTCTCTGTTCTGAAGGTAAAAATAGCTTATTTATAGATAAAGCATGCCTTTTCCCTTTCCAGATAAATTCCCTACAATTCCTATTGAAACGTTTTATTAGAATAAAAAGAGGCAGATTCTGCATAATATAGACAATTTGGGGAAAGAGAGTAGTTTTTATTATCGTTATTTTGGCAGAAAATGATATAGGGAATATAGACCATTTTTGCAATTTCCTAAAAGCTTTAAAAAAAATGCAAAAGTTGATAACATCTATTTGGGTATTTATGCAAATTAATTCCTAAATATTTAATGACCTCTGTCTCTTTGAATGGATGGACTTGGAAACTGCTTTTGTTCTGTTGAATACAAAGGACTTCAGATTTATTTACATTAAGTTTGTAACCTGAAAATGAACTGAAAAGATCGAAGATATTTAGGACAATTGGTATATATTTCTTAGTATTTTTAAGAAAAAGAAAGAAATCATCTGCATAAAGACAAAACTATGTTTTGCTTACCTAGACCTATTCCTTTTATCTCTTGTCTAAGCAGGATGGCTAAAGGTTCTATCGCCAAGTTAAATAGAAGGGGAGAGAGAGGGCACCCTTGTCTTGTTCCCTTATGTAAGGAAAACATTGAAGTTAGACTACCATTTATTAATATAGCTGAAGTGGGAGAATTGTAAATAGATTTAACATATGTTATAAAATTCCTTGCAAAACCAAATTTATTAAGGGAGGTATAGAGATGATCCCAAATAACCGAATCAAAGGCTTTCTCAGCATCTACTGTTTAAAGGGCATATTCTTGCTAGGTGACAGAATTATATTTATGGGACCTGTTCCAAATTTCTTCTAATAGTGTTGTTACTCTGCAAATATTTTTAATGGAGGATCTAGTCTCCATAAAACCTGTTTGGTCTTCGTGAATAATCTGATTTAGACCTAATTTGAGTCTATTTGCAATAATGGAAGCCAGCATTTTATAATCAACATTAGGTAAGAAGATAGGCCTATAAGAGCCTGGATCTAAGCAATCCTTATCTTTTTTAAAATAAGAGTAATAACCGTGGCAGAAAAATATTTCAATATAGTAAGTTTTTTAGTGAAATAATCGATAAAAAGTCTGGTTAATGTATGATTTTTCAAAGCTTTATAAAAATCAGCTGGAAGTTGATCAGGGCCTGGAGCTTTATTTAATTTAGTACAATCAATTGCCTGGGAAACTTCTTTGTTAGAGATAGGAACATTTAAACTATCTAGTAAACCATCTGGAATTTTAGGGAGCTTAATTTTATTCCAAAATGTATTTTTGTTTTCTATATTGATATCTTTAAGTGCGTATATATTTTGATAATAAGCAAAGGAGACCCTCTTATTACTTGCAGAATCCTTAAATCTATTCTGCCCATCTGAGATGGCTTCAATCCTATTATTTTTCTTCCTTGTTTTATCCAATCTAGATAGAAATTAAGCTGACTTGTCAAAATAACCTTTACATTTTGCATTTATTTTAAGATCTTCTCTAGCAGATTTTTGTCTAATTAAAAGATCTCTATCCTGTTTAGCGGCTTGGTATCTATCCCAACTAATTTTACTGGGGTCATTTATATATTTACTATACATATTTCTAACCTGGTTTGACAGCTGTAATTCACGCGCTTTAAATTTCTTTTTTTGCTTGATCATATAAGCCTTAATCTCCCCCCTTAGATAAGCTTTAGCCGCTTCCCAAAATACTTCTGTTTTATCTGCATAGTTTTTATTAAAATATTGGTAGTCTTTCCATTTGTTCTCAAGGCACTTGGTAAACTCACTATTTTGAAATAAAAAAAATTTGGGAAAAAAGTTCTGAGAAATGTCTACTCCACATATTTACATTGAATATCCAAAGAGATGATAGCATGGTCGGAAATGGTAATATCCAAGATATCAGCCTTAATAACTGAGGATAATAATGTACTTGATACTAAAAAGAAGTCAATCCGTGAGAAGGACTTGTGTGTTTTAGATTCACACTTATATGTTTTAACGTCAAAGAAATTGTATTCGCCATACGTCATATACTTTTAGATCTCTGCAGATTTGTGTAAATAATTTAGATTTTTGACTTGAGAAGGAGGCCTTTTAAATTGAAAACTTTTTCAAGACTTCTGATGGAGTTAGATTAAAATCGCCAGCAATGATCAGGTTTTGTCCTATATATTGAGACAGATGCATAGTAAGCTTATTCCAGAACTCTATGTCTGTTTGATTTGGGCCATATACATCACATATAATATATTTAAGTCCATTTATCACAATCTCTAAAATTACCCATCTATCTTCAACATCTATTTCTAGTTTCAGAATTTGATATACAAGATTTTTATTGATTAAAAAGGCCACACCTCTTTTCCATTTAGTGCATGCCGAGGCCACCACTTCTCCAACCCATTTAGTTTTAAGTTTATTAACCTCATCTATTTTTAATTGGGTCTCTTGTACTAAAGCTATGTTTGGCTTGCATTTGCCTAGTTGTCTGATTATGAGTTTCCTTTTACTTGGTAGTGAGATGCCCCCAACATTCCAGGACAGACATTTAATATAATCCCTCATCCTGGTACCACGATCTCAATGCGTATAATTGGATAGGGAGGAAAAAAATAAAAAAATAAAACATAACATAAAATCACATTAGCCAGTAATGCCATCAGGCCATACATTTCAATCTGCGGTTAAATCTGTTGGGACTTCTTTATGAAAAGAAATATTATGTGTTTTAAAATACTCTTTTGCTTCCCTCTCATTAGTCAGGCTAATACTGCGCTCCTCATCTTCAATGACTATTTTAGCTGGATAGAGCAGTCTAGCCTTGTGCCCTGTATCTATAAGTTTTGTGCAGAAGGGAGCCTTCTGTATCACTAGAGTAGTCCTGGGAAAAGTAGGATTTTAGCATCTCCAACTAGAACACTATCCATTTTCCTGTATGACCTTAGAATATTCATTTTATCTTGGAAACTAAGGAATCGGATCATTATTGGCCTGTTTATATTCCTACCAGAAATTAGAGTTTTGGGGGGGCCTATTCTATGGGCCCTTTCAATACCAATAGGGGTAGTTAACTACTGGGCAACTACAATTTGTGGGAGTAAAATTTTGGTAAGTCACTAAACTCTTTGGTTTCAGGAAGGCCAATAACCTTTAAGTTATTCCGACGGAATGGTCTTCTAGGTCGGATATTCTATTTTGAAGTATTCTAATGGTATTAGTATGATCAGTAACAGTGTGTGTTTGAATGTTGAGCGAGTCCTCTACTTTGGAGACTCAATTTTCTATTTCACTAATTTTTCTGGAGAATTGCTTTATCTCTGCAGAAAGACTAGACATTTGTGTTTTTAGGAAATCAAACTGTGGTAGGAAAATTTCTTAAAGCTGGTCTACAATTGGCTGTATTTCTACTCTAAGTGGTGTATGTTCAGCTGGGGCTACAGGAGTAACATCTGATGGACGACCTCTCCTATGCTTTTGTTCGGCAGGCATGGTGGGTGAATTAGTTTTAGTCGTGGTGATAAATCTTTCCATGTGTACAGTGATAATATTGAAAATTAAACCTTCTAGGGGTACCAATGTAAAGGTACCAAAGTCCAAAAAAAATTACAACAATATGTGATAGTCAGGAAACAATTTTGCAGCTGTGGGGTGAGCTGCTAGCTCCAGTGTATACCCTCCCCCTCCTCCCTCCTTACCCCCCCAAAAAATACAATACAATATAACAAAAAGAAAAAAAAGAAGTGAAAAGCAGCAACAAAGAAGGAAAAATAAGAATAAACCAGGATGCCAAGAGAAACTTGAAATAAAATTCCAATATTACAAGTAAAAGAAAGAACCTGACATATTTCAAAGGTTAGCAGAGTACATCTGTGGTATTAGTAGGACAGAAGAAGTAGCCAGCTCAGCAGACCCCCTGGAGGGGCTATACAATGCATAAATAGTCACACATAACAGTTCCAGGTGGCAAATTGCACTGAAAAAAAAACAAAACAAAACACTTGATCCACTTTTCTCAGGGACCTGGTGGCGACACTTCACATTTATAGGACACAAGGGCTTAGGGGCATATTCCCTTTTTGCTTTAAATCAAGTGCAAGGATTTTGCCAGGTTATTAGGGCTGAATATTCAGCTGAAATGCAAACACTGAAGGATTGATCAACCCGGTTGATGAGCAAATATGCAGACATCCATTATCTGAAATAAAGTGCTGATACGTGACAGTCCAGACTTTTAGGAGCACTTTTAGGGGTAAGAGTGAGGAAAGAGTAGAAGCAAGAGGCCGGTCATATAATTGCTCTGCACACCTACTGATATTGTTACTGTCTCTTTAACACGAGAGTATAGCAATAGCAGTCAAAGCATAACTTGTGGTTCCCAGCTTCCCAGGCCATATACAAATAGCTGTCAGGGTAGATTCAGGATCAGAAATGCTTCTAAAGACATATATAGCATTTAAATTCAGCATAGACAAAGTGGGCAAAACCAGATATACTTGCAGTTAACGCTGGGAAAACAAGTGACGTAGGGTTCCCCATTGACTTTGTTTGGCTCAATTTCTTAAGAATGCAGCACAGACAAGCCCACTTAGTAGATCGAATGCAGAAGTACTATATTGTGTACGTGGATAACATTTCTCGCAAGATGTATTCAATGGTTGAAACCACCTTGCCGTACTGTGGCAGTGATAAAAGCTGATAGGGGATTAACGCCACCTGAGGAATACAGCAGGGCCTGTGTTGCACTAGGAAACCTTCTCGCCAGCCAATATGTGTGGAGCCAGGGTTGAGGAAAAGAACCTTTCCTTATGTAGAAACTACTGCAACAGCAGCTCCGTGTTGAAGAGGGCAATACTCTAGGGAGTGATACCACTCCAGCAGCGTGTATTGCCCTGCGTGAAGATAGCCTGTAGCACGGCTTGTATCTTGGCGGGTCTAGTGTAGTGAGTTAGGGGCGGCTATAGCGGACTTCATGGTCTGGCCTGGATCAAAAACCGGCCGCCAGGGAGGCAGTTTGATCGAGCTCTCTCGGGTAGCATGCTATGCTCCCCGCCAGGGTGGCAGTTTGATCGAGCTCTCTCGGGTAGCACGCTATGCTCAGTGTTCGACTAGCTCCTCCCACCAGAAGTCACAAAACTCTTAGATATTTAAGATATTTAACGATAATCGGTCTAATTTTTATGTTGCCATCAGGATATTTCCTGATATTACCTATTCTGTGAGCCTTCTCGACTAGTATGCCCTGCTGCTAGACTTGTAACCCCAAAAGTTGGGGTAGCTGAATTGAGGTAAACTTCACTAAATACTGGAATTCTATTGATTCTGGTACACCAATAATTCTTAAGTTGTTTTGCCTTGAGCGATCTTCTAGCTCTTCCAGTTTACTCTGGATACCTGTAGGTTGCATAGCCTGCTCTTTGATTATTAGATCTTGCCTAGCATTAGAATCCTACAAATCAGATATTCTGTTTTCTGCTTCTATTAATCTTTTTGAGAATTGTTCAACTTCCTGTGATAGCATTAATATCTATTTTTTAACCTGATCAAATTGTGGAAACATTAAATCTGAGATTTGTCTAACCAACTCATTTGAATCTATAGAGTGCATCCTTGTGTTTGTTGGATCCAAGACAATTTAATTTCCATTATCAATTCCTGCTTGAGTTTTTTTTCTTTAGCTTTAGATGGCATTGCCAGTGATTTATTTTTATTAGTAGTGATATATCTCTCCATATGTGACATATATAAAATGAAAAAATAAATCTGGGTCAACTCGGACCTATGTGCTCTTCCTATCTTATCTTCTCTTGTGATGGTGAATTGAAGGCTTGCACTTTCTAAATATTTTGTAAGTACAAAAAAAAAGAGTGGGAAAAAAGGTGCTTAGTGAATTAGTGCCGTCTAAATGACTTATTCTCTTAAAAAATGTGTTATGTTGGAGTAAGGTCATGTATCTTGTACACAAATAGATGCTGTTAGTATAAAACACATTCAAAGTTGGGTTCTATTATGTTCTATCTTAAGCATAGGCCATAGTTGGAATTCCTTTTTTTCTTTTCTTACCCTGCAGATTACTGCTATCCTAATTTGTCTCAACTTAGAAACCAAAGAGTTGAACCATGCCTTGCATAGATAGGGTTCTTGAAAGCACAGAACCAATTAACAATTAACACAGACCTATACAGTCTAAGACACAGTTAATATTCATTTATACCTGCATCATCCCCTGCTGCTTACTTATACATATCTGCTATCATAATATATTCCAACTTTGAAACTAAAGAGGTAAACCAGCCATTGCATACATACAATTCTTGAAAGCATAGAACAGGTTAATAGTTAACACTGGACAGGTTCAGTGATATTTAAGTTTAGAAACAATCTAGGCCTATCCAGGTAGACTCTAAAAAAATATTTAATTTCTTTAACCCAATAAACCTGTACCTCTTTCACAGACTATCTGAATCTCTTTGGGTACAGGGAAGACATAAACCAATGTTGCAGCAAGGGTATTTAGCTCCAAAAACAGGTTTAATATCAATATATAGCTCTATACAACAGTAGTCGTTCATGAGTCAGATGAACACCCTAATGTATTTGCTATATGTGCTTAACTTCAGCCATAAAGTCTAGGTGCAATATCTAGAATGCTCATGATCAGAAGCCAAAATAGATATACATGAATGTCACAGTAAGAGTACTATATTTCAGTGGTACAAGACATCAGTGCTTAAATTGCCAAATAGATGTTTGGCTTCTCTAGAAGCATAAACATGTCCAAGTACCCTAACACAATTTTCAATTTGGAGGAGCCAGGCGAATATACACAAGTATCACTATACTTATGTTGTGCTTCAGACGTTAAGTACATCTACATTCGTTTCCCACAAGCATATTGAGCTTCAACATGAAGGTTACTGAAACATTTTTTTACCATCAAAGGAAGTGTAGATGTGCACACAAAAAAAAACAGCCACTAAAACATAGGGTGGGTATACCCCAATGATGTTGTAGACAATTTTCATCAAAGAAAGTCAATGTATTCTCCTGGAGTGACTTACTCTCTATTCAAAACCTGTAAACACCAATACAACCAACAGGTTGCTTGTTTGCCGGGACAATATAAACAGACCCAAATATTCTCACAGGAGTCTGTAACCTCTGACTGTAATCAGCCACTCAAAAACATCTCTATGTTTAGATCCAGCAATAAAGCATTGATATACAATTGTCATATAGATGTTACCAGAGCAGGTAATTTTAAACAGCTTTCCAATTTACTTACATTTACAAAATGTGCATAGTCTTGTTATATTTACACTTTTTGAGTCACTAACTCCTACTGAGCATGTGCAAGAATTCACATGCATTTGTGATTGGCTGATGGCTGTCACATGATACAGGAGGAGAGGAAATAGATATAACTTTGAAATTTGTCAGAAAAAATCTACTTCTCATTTGATGTTCAGACTAAGGCCCCAATGATCGAAAGTGCTACAAGGCGGCAAAATATTCTAAGGGATCCGCTGCTATGTTGAGCGAGCCTATCGAATATTCCAAGCTCCTGATATAGCTGCATCATCGAGAGCCGTTTAATATACATATCATTGGTCAACGATGCTGACCAGTATTGGCAATGTATAGTAAATGATCCCTTGAATTGAACTGCCATCTGCCTAACCACTAATACCCCGAAACTGAAGTACCCCATGAACGCAAACTAACTCTACACTAATAAATATCTAAACCACCGCATAACCCCACAAGTATCTATCCTATTAGCCCCTATGCCACCACATACCCACTGCAAGTCGCTAACTATAAACTCCTATGCCGCCACATACCCACCGCAAGTTTTTATCTATTAACCTTTATGCCGCCATATACCCACTTTAAGTATCTATCTATTGACCCCTATGCTGCCATATACCCACCGTAAGTATCTATTAACCCCTATGCTGCCACATACCCACCCCAAGTATCTATCTATTAACCCCTATGCTGCCATTTACTCACTGTAAGTATCTATCTATTAACCCCTATGTCACTAAATGCCCACCGCAATAAACTATTAGACCCTATGCTGTCATATACCCACCGCAATAAACTATAAACAACTATGCCACCGTATACCCCAAATGCAATAAACTATTAACTCCTATGCTGCCATATACCCCAAACCCAATAAACTATTAACCCCTATGCCCCCATATACCCCAAATACAAACTATCACCTAAGCCCCCTCTAAACTAAACCCCCTAAGTTACAAAAAAAATCTTAGTAAAAAAACATATATATGAAACCTAAACTGCCGAAGCCCAAACGCAATTTAAGCCTACTCTCCCCATCACCTAACCCCCTTCTAAGCTACCCCCCTCTACAGTAACCCCACTAAGTTAAAAAAGTATGCATGGTAATATTTAAATATATTTGAATATTACCATGCATACATGCATACTTTTCATAATTTCCTATTCATTATAATACATACCATAGTAACCATTTTGGTTTTGGATACTCATGGCAGGCTGTATGTACTCATTCATTCGTTAGAATCTTCATTCTTCAGAACATATATTTGACTAATTTGTGTATTCGGGTAAACTAACCCGCTGCTGCTTGTAATTGCTTGAGTGTTTATGACTGCTTTAGTGTAAATGTTAATACAGTATATTGCATAGTGTTGGGGGCACCCTTTGTCTATGTCATTAATAGACAGAAGTGCCTTTTTTTTGCTTATTCACACTTGCCCTAGGTCACTTTGATCCATTTTGGTATTCTCCAGTCTTAAGAAGCCATAACTGTAAAACAGCCTATACGACCACTTTGTTGTCTCAATGATTATGTGACCCTAATACAAACTTAAGCATTTTGTTCAAATTATTTGTATGTTAAAACTCAAGATGGTTCCATACCTTTATCATTATGATGTCCTTTGCTGTCTAGTAAGTGTAATACCTAAATACACATTAGCCTACACATTAGATATATTTGCCTGATGCACCTTTTCTATGGTTTTATGTCTAGCATTGAATTAAATAGCTGGCTTATATGTTGTTTATTTACCCATGTGCATGGAAATTGTGTATTACACCTTTTACAGCTGTTTATGTAAGCAAATACAGTATAATATATTTTTTAGCTGGTGTCCTAATAAGAGTTAAATTGCCAATTATTTTTAACCTATCATAGCCAACTTTGTCTTTTAAATTGCACAGCTGTGTATCCCCACATTGAGCTATGAATAAGGCTACGGCCGAAATGCGTAAGATTTTCTGTTAGGTGTTTCAACCCTTTCCCAGTCTGTGTTGATTGTGCTTTTAAACTTTGATGAAATAAAGTACTTTTAACTTTATACAACGTGAGGATCTCAGACTTTTCTTTGAATATATTGTTATTTGCCAGGCCCACAAGATTCCTCATTGGAGCAAGCCCTTAGGAGCCCCGTTGGACAATATAATCTAAACTGTAGCGATTGGCCCATAACGTCACGAATGACGTCCCCATATACATACAGAGGGAGGAATTAGGACAAACGGCAGTAAAGGCATCATTATGTCCATAGAGTCTCTCCATCTGTGAGGAAGAGAGGACGCCACGGACCCCTGCAGTCGTCTGACCTCCCATCTGACAGAAGAGTGAGTACGCTTGCATTGGCAAGCTATTAGCAGTTTCTTTATTAGTATTGCAGCTTTTGGAACGCTGCTTGTGTATTGATTCCCCTTTATGAAAGGGAGGTTTTTGACTGTCATACAGTGTAAGACTTCAACGTTATACTATGAAGTGACCTGTATTGTAAAGTCCCTTGGGTAATAATCCTTCAAACTTGCCAATTATAAGACCGGTTGACAACAATGTTTCATTAGCTATTGTAGCATATGCAAGTAGTCATAGCCTTCTGCTTAAAGGCAAATATTAGAAAGTGCGGATGAAAATCACAAATATGTCCCAAAGCTGAAAAACACTCATGAATCTGTGTATTTGTAGATCATGCAGTGTATAAGTAAGCAGTCAGCATGGTGGCGTTCTTAAAAGCACAAAGTATACAGTTTAAAGCACAGGTCGCTGTTACACACTCACATACAACCTCAGATTTTGGAGTGTTTGCCACACAGTGTATATTGGAGCCATACACGCTTTATCTATTTAACACAAGTGGGATATATCATTGGCTATATCTTTGGTCTGCCAAGGACTGGATGTTCCACGGGAAAATAATTATTATTTTTATCTTTAATCCTTACTGGGCTATTTTTCTGGACTGTAGGCTCACCACATAGTTTGCACCCTATCCTGCTCTTTGACTTTTACTAAACTACATGCCCCATAAAATAGAAAACCCACCCAAAAAAAACCAAATCCTAACACTAAAATAAATTACAATAGCCCTTAAAAGGGCCTTGTGTAGGGCATTGCCCTAAAGTGATCAGCTCTTTGGAAAAATAAAAAAAATTACAAAACCCCCATCTACATTAAAGTAACACCCCACCCCCAAAATAACAAAATCTAACTAAAAAAAACCTAGGCAAGAAAAAAAAAAAGCCTATCTTAAAAATAAAAAAGGCAACCCCCAAAAAAGCACTAATTAACCCCAGTTGATTAGGAATCCAGCTCCTCTTGATCCGATGTTGGGTCCTCTTCATTCAGGCTCCAGGTAATGGGGGCTCATCTTCAGGGTGGCGGATTTTGGCAGCCTCTTCTAACAGGCCATCGAAGCATTTTTCCGATGGTCTGTTGATTATTATGCAAATCTACTGTATTTATTAGTCCTTTAGTGAAAGTTATTAAAAACATGTAAAAATCAAATATCAGCATTTGGATAATGACGATGTGAACAAGCTACACATACAAACTAAGATTGTCTTGAAAAAGGCTCAATTGTGGAGCCGAAATGTCGACCTAAATTATGTCATTTTTTACTGAATAAATAAAGAATCAACTATATAAAAAGACCTGTGAGTGCCCTCTATTTTTCTTATGGATATATATATATATATATATATATATATATATATACATATATATATATATATATATATATATATATATATATATATATAGTCTTTATCCAATAAGGGACTGCACTCGCTGGGTTTGGTTTAAAAATCCTTTAAATCTTTATTGTGGTAACGTTTCGGGGTTCGCAGACCCCTTCCTCAGACCAGATGGTCTGCGAACCCCGAAACGTTACCACAATAAAGATTTAAAGGTTTTTTTAAACCAAACCCAGCGAGTGCAGTCCCTTATTGGATAAAGACTGTGTACTTGATTGACTTTGCACCCTGGTCGATGACCACACAGCATTGGGAGTGCAGACACACACGGAGGATATATATATATATATATATACACAGCTGTTTTGTGGGGGTACTCACCGGTACTGAGTACCCCCACTTCTGCCAACTCATAACAGGTAATATTTGTAATCATCATGTAAATCCTTTAGTTTTCATAAGAGGGTGCTGCAAAATACATTGAACATTGTATATAATGTTGTTACTTTGCTTTTATCAAAGTTACTGAGCAGTATTTATCAATCAATAACCAATGCGTACCGGCACCTTTTTTTTTTAGTACAAGCACCATTTCTTTTACAAAAAAAGTACTGTATATACATATATATTTATGTTTTTATATGTGTATATATGTCTGTAAATATATATATATATATATACACACATATAAATACATATGTACACATATAAACTATATATATATAAATATATATATATATATATATATATACACATATACATATTTAAAGATGTATATGTACTGTATGTATCTCAATGTTAAAGCCCTTTACCTGTTTTTGTTTTTTACTAACTCCTGAGACCTCATATGTTTGAGCCCTTATAATTTGTTTGTGCAATATTTTTTAGAAATAATTTCTATTAGATGGTGTTATTATGAGTGTAAGTGTCCTTTGTAATGGATGTGTTTTGTGCAACTTTTTTGTTTTGCAAAACAGTTAACCAAATTGCTGTTTCATCGTTGCCTGATGAAACGGCAATTTTTTATAAGCCGAGAAACGCGTTGCATACAGGGGGCTATATGTCTATGCCCCCTCCACTTATTGCTTGATGTTTTTAATGTGATTTTTATATAAACCATTTTTAACAAAAGCTAAGTACAAGCACCTTATTATCTGTTGAGACTGCATCCTGGGGCCTACTGTTCTTGGAACTCGCATCCTGTTTTCCAGTCTGAAGCCAGGACAAGGGTTAGCTGATACACCCTGAGTTATCAGCCTGCAACTACCAGAACATAGAGGTGCTATTGCTACATGTGAGTACCCATTTGGCATCTATGGATGTTTTTTTGCTGGTGGCATTTCTGATCTACACACGAGGCGCCCCTCTGTTTTGTGTTTATTTCTAGTGCCTGATCTGGATTGATCTGAGAGGAGGAGAGCAGCCGTCCATCCTGTGCCTTCTGTTTGGATACCCCACACATTTGTAAACAGTGCATAGCACTACCCCTCCTTTTTGGGACTTTTTATTACTCTACTATTATTATCAATTTTGTATCTGATTGCATTAGATATGATATTGTGATGCTGTATACCTGTTGTATCTTTATTGCAGCTTGTTTGTTGTACGGGCTTCAGTCCACTGTTCTGTTTTTTGTTAGAGAGCACCCCCTCTCATTTCTGGTTATATTTGCCAGTGGAATTCAGTCTGCAAGAGGCGAGCTGCGGCAGACAGGGGCGCATATGTACATCCCTGTCTGCCGTAGTTTGATAAATCGAGCCCATTGTATGGAGATTACATGGCTATGTGGTGAATTGTATGCAGCTGTTAGCAATGGGTGTGACTAAAACAAGATTTTGTTAACACAATGACAGTGTAAAGCCCTGCCATCTGCATACTCAAGTTACAATTTGATTCTCCAAATAAGCCAAGTTGGTGGGTGGAGTTTGACCATTGAAAAATAATTGCAGCAAACAAGGCATAAATTAAAGCGACAGTAAATCCAAAATTAAACATTCATGATTTACATTGTGCATACAATTATCAATAATTAAAGGGACATGGAACCAAAAAAATTTCTTTCATGATTAGGTAGAACATACAGTTCTAAACAACTTTCCATTTTACTTCTACTATCGAATTTGCTTAATACTCTTGGTATCATTTATTGAAGGAGCAGCAATGCACCACTGGTTTCTAACTGAACACATGGGTGAGCCAATGACAATCGGTATATATGCAGCCACCAATCAACAGCTAGAACCTAGGTTCTTTACTACTCCTGATCTTACCTTTCAGCAAAGGATAACAAGAGAAGGAAGCAAATTAAATAATAGAACTAATAATAGAAGTAAATTGGAAAGTTGTTTAAAATTGTATGTTCTGTCTAAATCATGAATGTCTAATTATGACTTTACTGTCCCTTTAAAGGGACAGTCTACACCAGAATTGTTATTGTTTTAAAAGATAGATAATCCCTTTTTTACCCATTCCCTAGTTTTGCATAACCAACACAGTTATATTTATATATTTTTTACCTCTGTGATTATCTTGTATCTAAGCCTCTGCAGACTGCCCCTTTATTTCAGTTCTTTTGACAGACTTGCAGTTTAGCCAATCAGTGATGGCTCCCAGGTAACTTCACGTGAACGAGCACAGTGTTATCTATATGAAAAACATGAACTAACACCCTCTAGTGGTGAAAAACCTTTTAAAATGCATTCTTAAGAGGCGGCCTTCAAGGTCTAAGAAATTAGCATATGAACCTCCTAGGTTAAGCTTTCAACTAAGAATACCCAGAGAACAAATAAAAATTGGTGATAAAAGTAAATTGGAAAATTGTTTAAAATTACATGCCCTATCTGAATCATGAAAGTTTTTTTGGACTAGACTGTCCCTTTAACTGTTAAATGCCTGCAATGCAATTATAAAAAAGTTCCTGTTTCCTTTTGTTATCAGATTTGCTGTAATCTCTCGGTATCCTTTGTTAAAGGGCCAATAAATATGTTTTTTTTCAAATGCCACAAATAAATACTATTATATTTCCACAGATCCGTTGTAGATCCATTACTGGCTTGCCCCCCCCCAGCTGCACCTTTCTGGGCAGCATTTTGTGAGTAAGTGTTGCAGCCCACAAGAACACTATGGCCTCCATTACATATGCAGCGTCGCCCGCAAAATCCTCCGCCGCCAGTTTTTTCACGTGATTTTGGTATTACATATACGGCGTAGCATACAAGTTACGCGTGTATATTTCACCCTTCGGACGTATTTTTTTTATCCATAGACTAACATAGAACAGACGCGCAATTTGGTATCCAATATACAGCGTAAGTACTTACGCGCACAGAATTCAGAAAATCTACTCCATTCTCATCTCGCCACATATTGCAGGCGCAGCAACCCTTGCACTGAATAGAAAAGCAACGTAACTCCCTGAAGGCCTAACAAACGCATGCTCAATCACATACATATCAGCCGCAAATCTCAAACAGTTAAACCTCTTCTAAGCATTTATTATTCCTGCCCCTGCAAGTGTGTCAAACCAATCACAAACAGCACAACCTCTGAACCGGAAGCCTTAAAGGGACACTATACCCAAACATTTTCTTTTATGATTAAGGTAGAGAATATAATTTTAAACAACATTCCAATTTACTTCTATTACCTAATTTGCTTTATTCTTTAGATATACTTTAATGAAGAAATAGCAATGCACACAGTGAACCAATCACAGGAGGCATCTATGTGCAGCTACCAATCAGCAGCTACTAAGCATATCTAGATATGCTTTTCAGCAAGGAATATCAAGAGAATGAAGCAAAATAGATAATAGAAGTAAATTAGAAAGTTGTTTATAATTGTATGCTCTTTCTAAATCATGAAAGAAAAAATTTGGGTTTCATGTCCCTTTAATACACCTGCCAATGCACACCCTCATTAGCCACCATGTTTCCCCTGCTTTGCATAGAGAGACAGCATCGTGGGGCACAAGGGGTGCTGGAAGCCCCACAAGCCCCTGTTGTTCATGATATATCTGCTGATGCTCTAGTTGCTGCTGAGGTCCCTGGTCATGGTGCTGTAGCCGTCCCTGTTCCTGCTGCTGCTGTCCCTGCTCCTCACGCTGCTGTCACTGTTCCCAGTGCTGCCCCTGCTGCTGTTGTTGCTGCAGCTTGTCATAGAATTACATACTGCGTATTTCCACTCCATGTAAGTGAAACTACTACATCCCACCCCCTTCCCTTAACCACCCTTATTACTGAAAATATCTCATTTGTTTAATTCATGTTTAGGTCACTATGATTTATTGACTATCATTAAGAAGAATGAAAATGGATGTTTATACCTTATGTTCACACCTTCTGTAAATACATTATTATTTATATATATACCCATGTGTCAATTTCTATTGGATGTGAGAAACCTTGATTTACATCTTAGAAGTTAATATTACTATATGTACCCTTCATACGCAACTATGTGATGTGGTTTATAGAACATGATAATATTACCTTTTTTGGGCCATTTCCACACAGGTCTTATTATATGTTTTAACAATATTACTGTACTAAAACACACCTCACATGGATGTGGATGACAATTATATGGTAAATAACAGAGGACAAGATTTATGGTAAACTATAAGAATATTTATTTCTTTTTAGGCTCCTTGGATGAGGGAGCTGAGGTGACTGTAGTAGATTTCCTTGTTCTCCTGGTTTGAGAAGATTCTGATGTTTCTGCTGGTGTGCTGGCCTCAGATGATAGGTTGGAGGCAGTGTCCTGCTGGTGTGTAAAGTGCTCAACCAACAAACCCAAGAGTTGATTTTGTTCTTGCCATCTATTGTCCATCTGCATCTGCATATCAGACAGAATTCGCATCCTCTGTGACTGGTTTTGAACACTTCCACTTAATGATGCTGCCATGTCCCTCTGCAGCTCTATGCTACGTTTGTGTAACCTCTCTTGGCTCCTGAAGAACCTCTCTTGGCTCCTGTGGAACCTCTCTTGGCCTCTTTGTCTGCTCTCGGAGCTTGTTATGAGCCTCCTTTGGAGTGCAATGTATTCCTCACCCAGGGGAGAATACAATGCATCCACAGGCTCTTGAGCAGCAGGGCTTCTAGTTGCTTGAGGTCCAGCTTCAGCTGCATCAGCTGGTTCTGGTTGGACAGGTTCAGCTGCATCTGCTGGTTCTGGTTGGACAGGTTCAGCTGCATCTGCTGGTTCTGGTTGGACAGGCTCAGCTGCATCTGCTGGTTCTGGTTGGACAGGTTCAGCTGCATCTGCTGGTTCTGGTGGGACAGGTTCAGCTGCATCTGCTGGTGCTCGAGTACTTTCAGCTATATTTTCATCTGCGGAGCTCTCCCAAGTGATGAGGATGGTGGAGCTCTCCCAAGTGATGAGGATGGTGGGGCTTTCCCAAGTGATGAGGATGGTGGAGCTCTCAGGGTGGATTGATAGTCCCACTGATGACCAGTGTGTGACCACTCAGCCTGTCCAGTTGGCACTTCTTGTGACATAGTCTGTGGGTAAAAGCCATGACTGCCCTGAAATTGTGTTGGGGGGGGGGGGGGGGTAAATACATGGACCCTTTGTGGCTGTCTTGGCTCCCCCTCAAAGCCAAAAGAAGAATATTCCTCTGGCCAGGAATCTTGCCAGGGGTCATATGGCAATGGTGGTGGCATCACTCCCGGGTCCTCAACTGAAGCCATCCAACCCTGCTCATGCCTGGGAGCATACTGTTCATATGGTTGACTGAAGACTGGTGGTGGTGGTGGTGGCTGCATGCCTGTGACTGGTGGTGGTGGCAACATGCCTGTTTGCAGGGCCGCCATCAGGGGGTGACAGGGGTGACTCCTGTCAGGGGCCCAATGAGCCAGTGGGTACTACAGCAGAGTGCTAATTGAGCATGGGAAATGTTATTACAAGAAGTAAAGTATTAGCATTTGAGAGGATTTCTTAGTGTGCACTAAACCACTATGCACAGTGTGAGACAGACTTGGCACTTTGTACAGTGTGTGTCAGTGGTAGTAGTTTTTTTGGGGCTAGGGGTCCATAAAAACAATTTTTTTAGCAGCAGTGTATTTATGATTATTTGACAATGCTGTAGAAATTCTATATTTAAAACCATGCAGAAATGTTTCCTCCTCAATACACAAATGGTAGATGCCCTTTTGGCAGATATGCATTTTATATATATATATATATATATATATATATATATATATATATATATATATATATATATATATATATATATAATATTACATTCCAGTTTACTGCCCCTTCATGCAAGGACTTTCCAGATGCAAGGAGGCATTTTATCTAAGATTTTTACATCTGCATAATGCTGTAGAAATTCTATATTTAAAACCATGCAGAAATGTTTCCTCCTCAATACACAAATTGTAGATGCCCTTTTGGCAGATATGCATTATATATATATATATATATATATATATATATATATATATATATATATATATATATATATTATATTATATATATATATATATATATAAAATATTACATTCCAGTTTACTGCCCCTTCATGCAAGGACTTTCCAGATGCAAGAAGGCATTTTATCTAAGATTTTTACATCTGCATAAAATTTTATACTCTCAGACTAAGATTGCTCAGTGTTTGAAATGAGACAGGTTAACTTAAAACTGTTCAGTTTACACTACAGCTGGCTTAATTTTGAAATACATACCAACAAGCCTAAATCCTGCACTTATCCAGATCTAATGGTATGAGTACCACAGCTTATGGTCCCACCAAGACCATATAGATTACAGCATTTTCAAAATCCATAAGTACAGCTGACAGCTGGGAAAATGTGTACACTATATTTGAAGTGGGCCTCTTGGTTGGGGAAAATGGGGAAAAAACAAACAAACATCATATGTCAACCTTTTAAAGGTACTTTTCTTCATCTAGCCATCTACCCAGCTCATTAATGTACAATTTTGAATTCACAGAATTATTTTTGTTTGCACATTTACAAATATGATTCTTTAAAAAGTGATCTCTTCATTTCTAATAAATTTTTTATCATGCATGTCACACACTGTTGATTTAGGGGATGCAAGGTGCATAAATGTTTCCTCCTGTGAGTGTTTATGTGGGTGTCTGTGTTTGTCTTTGTGCTTTGGTTTGTGTCTCTGAGTGTGTATGTATTTTTTATCTGTGGGTCTCTCTGTGAGGTTGGGTGTGTTTGTCTTTGCATTTTCTGTGGATGTCTGTGAGGGTGTGTGCATACGTCATTGAGCTTTTTCTGTGGGTGTCTCTGTGAGGGTGTGTGTATGTTTGTCTTTGTGTATTTTCTTTGGATGCCTCTGTGAGGGTGGGTGTGTATGTCTGTGTTTTCTGTGGATGTCTCTGTGAGGGTGTGTGTGTGTATATGTATGTATGTCTGTGTTTTCTGTGGATGTCTCTGTTTGGGTGTGTGTTTTATGTGGGTGTCTCTGTGAGGGTGTGTTGTATGTCTTTGTGTGTTTAATCTGGATGTCTCAGTGAGAGTGTGTGTATGTATGTCTTTCTGTGTTTTTTTATGTGGTTGTCTCTCTGTGTATGTATGTCTTTGTGTGTTTTCTGTGGGTGTCTCTGTGTGTGTGCAAGTTTGAGTTTGTGTGTGTGTGTGTCCATTGTCTGTTCCTTTTTAGGACATTTTGACCTTACTACTAATTATTCACATCTTTCTACAGAATTTGAGACTAACAAGACCTTTCCGGAAGTAACCAATCCACCATTTAACCTTTAAATTATTGTTTAGGCAGTTCAGGGCCCTTCCTTTCAGCCACTGCATGCTGTTGTCATAATTTAGTTGTCATCTTCCTTTACAAAAAGTTAATCAGAACTCCATATTTTGTTTTCTAATTCTCCTTTTTTTTTACAAAACTGTAGTCTACCTCATTACTTGTCAGGTCAATATAAACGAGTGCTAAGTGTCTGTTTGGGTGTCTGTGTCTGAGTGTGTTTCTTTGCGTGTCTGCTACAGTGTCTATATATGAATCCTTATGTGTGTGTGTGTGTTTCAGTGTATGAGTGTGTCTGTGTTTGTGTATGTTACTACCTTTACAACATTTCCAAGTTTAAATAGACACTTAAGAATAAAGTGCATATACGTTTTAGTCACTTGGTCAAAAATTGCACATGTCAAAGGGGGGGGGGGGGGGGGCCCTGATCAATGGTTGAGTCAGGGGCCCCAAAATTTCTAGTGGCGGCCCTGCCTGTTTGTATCCTCGTGACAGGAGGTTCTGTCGAGGAGTAAAATGATGAGAGGGAATAGTACAGTCATATATATGTCCATGTGGGCATACAATGTACATTGATACATGCTAGGGCCTATACTGATTCTCATATCAAACTCTATAACATGCATGTGCACATTGTGATTTGTGATATGAGGGATTTTAATATGCACAGTATACAGGTATGTATTTCATACAATAGTTATGTGTACATGTCAATGATGGAAAAAATGTGTTCTTTAAGTGACACTATGGTCACACAATTTACTTTAACCTGATGTAGGCACAGAACCTGCTTTCTTGAGCTAAAAGTATTGTGATGGCTATAGTGTCCATTTACTGAAAACTCTACATGTGGCTTGTGGCCTGTGTTACTCTGAGACATGTTAGTATTGCACTATTACACCTCATTTCATGAATTGCATTGTGTTAAGTAGCATTAATGTCAAATATAATTGTAGATGTTTTTGTTAGTAGGCCAAATACCATGCTCCTCATTGTGTACATGAATGTGTGATATTAAAGGATGTTATATCTCAAATACATATAATATTGGTGTGTGGGATGTTACTCACCAGCATGATGTGCTGTGGTTGCAGCCCCTGAATCACGAGACCCTGGAAGTCCACGGACTGCTGTGATACTCAGGGACCTGCGTATCATCTCCTACCAGGTGTTATATTCTATGTCCAGGGATGGACCACCGCCTGTTCCCCTCTGGTGCATAGCTTCCTGCCCCATCTTTTCTTTCACCCGCCTCTTGCAGTCATTCCACCACTTTTTAAGGCCCTCAACAGTCCTCCGCTGGGGGGCCACACTGTTGACGGCATCCTCTACCGCCAACCATGCTGTTTTTCGCCTTTTGACACTGCCTTTGCCCTTCTCCTGCCCAAAGAGGGCACTGTAATTGTCCATGATGGCCTGGACTAGGGCAACATTTTCATCAAAGGAGAAGTTGGGAAATCTCAGCCTATCATCCTACATGGACACCTGACTTGCCCCCTGTGATGTCCCTGGTGTGGGTTCCTCCCTATCCTCTCCCTCCTCCCCCCTTCTGTCCCCATGTGCACCCTCTGTCCCTCTCCTAGATGTGCCTGGTCTCTGGGGCTCTCGGGCATCTCCCCTCCCATCATCCCTTCTAGCTCTCTCTCTCCCCAATCCACTTACTCCCTGATGGGGACCCCACTGCTCCTCCTGTCCTCTACAATACTACTCTCCCTGCCACTCCTCTCCCCTCCTCCCCTCCGCCCTACCTCTCCCTGCCATCCTCACACTACACACACTCACACACTCACACTCACTCCCAGTTCAATCACACACAATCACAACCAAACACTCAGCCTATCACACTGTAAAATTGAAATAAAATGTGTGAGGTGTTAGAAAAAAAAAGTGTGGTGTATTTGTATATGTATGTATGCAAAATGTGTGCAATATGTAAAAATATGTGTAAGTGTACAAGCTTAATCAAACAACAATGCGACCTAACTAACTCCTCTGCTTGCACCTCTCTCTCTCTCTACTCTGACAAATCCTCCACTCCACTGTAGTGTGCTGTAGCTCAACGAACTATCCAAACACACAGAAGAAAATGGCTGCTGCGCATGGGTTTATATATGAATTTTGAATAGCGTAATTACGTGTCACATTTTTATATGAAGTCGCGGTTCATTTTTATGAGTGTTAGCCCAATTTGCATAAAACTACTCTTTATTGAGACTTTCCGTGGACAAAATACTGGCGTAAGTTACTTGCAAATACTAAAATATGTATTTGCGCACATTTCGGAAGATCGCCAGTTTGTCATACTTACTACAGATAAGCATCTAACGGCGCAGTATATGTAATACCCCGATGTGCGAGGTGAAATTATGGGCGGCGCAGGTTCCCACGCTTGCACCGAAACCTGCGCCGTATATTTGATTGCGCCCTATGACTCACACCCTCTCTTCTATGCTCCTGTTGTGCCTGCTGTAGCAAACGCAACTGATACAGCAAGCACAAGGGTGAGTAACAGGGCATGCGCCAGGTGCCTGTTTGGGATTGGGAAAGCTGGGCAGACATACTCAAACTAGCACGCCCACCATCAGTCTAGTCTGTGCATAAGCATGATTCTGATTGGCTGAACCTAAAACTACTATAAAAAAAAAAAAAGGAACTAGAGCTGGGGGCAATCGGCTGCGCTCATCTAAATTGAGTTTATAACATTTTTTTTATTTTAAAATTATCTTTGAGGCATGATAGATGTACAACATATATCTATGGCATTTTTAAAAAATTAAAATATTTTATTTAGTCTTTTAAAAAAAATAAACCTAGGCAGGTCCATAATAGCTCAGGAGCAAACTTGTGTCTTTAGCACTCTATGACAGGTGTGTTTGCAACAATGTATAACAATGTATGAACATTGTTGCAAATGCTGCTGCCATAAAATGTTAGACACATGCAAGCTCCTGGGCGCCTATGAGCCTACCTAGTTTTCTCTTCAGCATTAAAGTTTAATTTTGATTTTACTGTCCCTCAACATTTTCTTTTTTTTTTTTTTTTTTTTTTAATATTAACTCAGAATAGGAATCACTCAAATACATACAAGTGCACAGAGAATGGACTTGCCATCCTTTCAAATTTTACATTCTCGTTAGGTTGCTTAGTGATGACATAGGAAAGTTACTGGTCATCTTAAAAATAACAAACAAACAGTGTATTTAACCTATTTAAAGGCTGCAAAATGATACTTCCTCCTTGTGTTCTACACGGCAGCTCTGTATGTGGTTAAACCACTTCATTGTTTATACAAGCACCTTAGAAACAGAAGCTTCTTTTCAAAGACGCTTGTATAATGAACAATGGCACGGTTTATCCAATTACAGATTATTTTGTGAATTATTTCTTTATATGTGTAATCTTGTTGGTGGTCAGTAGTGGCAGTGAAGATAGCTCCATATGCACCTGTGTGTGATGCACTGTGTGCTGGCTGTTCCTGTGATTTTACATTCACAACCCCTACACTTAAAGAGACATTAAACACTTTGAAATGGTAATATAAAATAATAAATTGCATATATAAAAAGAAGTTTACAAAATACTTTTGTTATTTATTTTGATCCCTTTTCCTGTAATTAAATTCTGAAATTGTGAGCTTTTCAGTTCCTGTTAGAAATGGAAGTGCAGACCACTGTTATATTCCACACAACCATTGGCTGCACATTCTAGTGACCTATTTATAACTGTCCCTAATTGGCCACAGCAGGGAAGGTAACTTAATTTACAATTACAACATGGAAGCGCTGTTTTGTAGACACTAAGGGGCATATGTATCACGAATAGAGCTTGATGCCCCGTGTTTCTGGCGAGCTTGCAGGCTCGCCAGAAACTGCAGTTATGAAGCAACGGTCACAAAGACCGCTGCTCCATAACCTGTCCACCTGCTCTGAGCAGACGGACAGACATCGCCATAAATCAACCCGATCGAGTACGATCGGGTTGATTGACACCCCCTGCTGGCGGCCTATTGGCCGCGAGTCTGCAGGGGGCGGCGTTGCACCAGCTGCTCTTGTGAGCTGCTGGTGCAATGCTGAATACGGCGAGCGTATTGCTCGCCGTATTCAGCGAGGTCTGTCGGACCTGATCCGCACTGTCGGATCAGGTCTGACAGACCTTGATACTTATGCCCCTAAGGGCCAGATTACAAGTGGAGTGATATATATCGCTTTAATGAAAGCGATATTAGAGCTCCACTTTGTATTACCACCGCACAATATGTGCACTGGTATTACAAGTAAATCACAATGCGAACGCAAGCTCGTGTTCGCTTTGCTAGGAAACATTGCGCTCATGAGATCGCACTTCCATAGGCTCTTATGGGAGCCTTATTGTGATGCCGTCAGAGGTGGCATCAGAACCTCGCGCAGCGAAGGGAGTAAGTAGAGCAGCGATGAGCAGCATTTAGAAATATATATGTATGTGAATATATATATGTACAGGTTAGTGAGAGTTAAGAATACTGAGCGGCTAGGTCTAAATGGGAACATACAGGGAAGCTGCGTCGGCGCCTCTCCCGGCACAAACCCAAACTCGCAGACCAGGCTGCTCGTTTCCAGGTATACTTATAAACAGAAAAGAATATCCCCTATAGTATGCTCCCAGACCAAATAAAATGTCCACTGTTTAAGGCACAGCACAGGCACATAAGTCGAAGTAAAGTGATTCAATCATACCTTTATTGTGGCATGTCGGACAAACACTCGGCATACAGGGAGTGCAGAATTATTAGGCAAGTTGTATTTTTGAGGATTAATTTTATTATTGAACAACAACCATGTTCTCAATGAACCCAAAAAAATCATTAATATCAAAGCTGAATAGTTTTGGAAGTAGTTTTTAGTTTGTTTTTAGTTATAGCTATTTTAGGGGGATATCTGTGTGTGCAGGTGACTATTACTGTGCATAATTATTAGGCAACTTAACAAAAAACAAATATATACCCATTTTAATTATTTATTTTTACCAGTGAAACCAATATAACATCTCAACATTCACAAATATACATTTCTGACATTCAAAAACAAAACAAAAACAAATCAGTGACCAATATAGCCACCTTTCTTTGCAAGGACACTCAAAAGCCTGCCATCCATGGATTCTGTCAGTGTTTTGATCTGTTCACCATCAACATTGCGTGCAGCAGCAACCACAGCCTCCCAGACACTGTTCAGAGAGGTGTACTGTTTTCCCTCCTTGTAAATCTCACATTTGATGATGGACCACAGGTTCTCAATGGGGTTCAGATCAGGTGAACAAGGAGGCCATGTCATTAGATTTTCTTCTTTTATAACTTTTCTTGCCAGCCACGCTGTGGAGTACTTGGACGCGTGTGATGGAGCATTGTCCTGCATGAAAATCATGTTTTTCTTGAAGGATGCAGACTTCTTCCTGTACCACTGCTTGAAGAAGGTGTCTTCCAGAAACTGGCAGTAGGACTGGGAGTTGAGCTTGACTCCATCCTCAACCCGAAAAGGCCCCACAAGCTCATCTTTGATGATACCAGCCCAAACCAGTACTCCACCTCCACCTTGCTGGCGTCTGAGTCGGACTGGAGCTCTCTGCCCTTTACCAATCCAGCCACGGGCCCATCCATCTGGCCCATCAAGACTCACTCTCATTTCATCAGTCCATAAAACCTTAGAAAAATCAGTCTTGAGATATTTCTTGGCCCAGTCTTGACATTTCAGCTTGTGTGTCTTGTTCAGTGGTGGTCGTCTTTCAGCCTTTCTTACCTTGGCCATGTCTCTGAGTATTGCACACCTTGTGCTTTTGGGCACTCCAGTGATGTTGCAGCTCTGAAATATGGCCAAACTGGTGGAAAGTGGCATCTTGGCAGCTGCACGCTTGACTTTTCTCAGTTCATGGGCAGTTATTTTGCGCCTTGGTTTTTCCACACGCTTCTTGCGACCCTGTTGACTATTTTGAATGAAACGCTTGATTGTTCGATGATCACGCTTCAGAAGCTTTGCAATTTTAAGAGTGCTGCATCCCTCTGCAAGATATTTCACTATTTTTTACTTTTCTGAGCCTGTCAAGTCCTTCTTTTGACCCATTTTGCCAAAGGAAAGGAAGTTGCCTAATTATTATGCACACCTGATATAGGGTGTTGATGTCATTAGACCACACCCCTTCTCATTACAGAGATGCACATCACCTAATATGCTTAATTGGTAGTAGGCTTTCGAGCCTATACAGCTTGGAGTAAGACAACATGCATAAAGAGGATGATGTGGTCAAAATACTCATTTGCCTAATAATTCTGCACTCCCTGTACAATAGCGGTGTGACTACCAGGAGACACAGGTGTGTGGAGTGTGACATCATCTGGTGCGTTTCACGCCCTTCTGGCGCTTTGTCAAAGATGTGGAGGTGTGTGTAATAGGCATACTTTTAAATGGTTACAAAAGAACCTGAAAAACTCCTCCCTTGATGTGATGTCACTGTAACAAACTGTGTTTTCAAAATTAGCTAGATTCTGTTAACAGTGTATATTAATAAACGTGCAAATTGCGTGTGTATGTTCAAGTGAATTAATATTGGATTAAAATTCAATAAACTATGAAACTATACGGCTCTTAGATGTTCATATCCTATGGCAAGAGACTGAAAACTTTTGGTAGTTAATTTGTAATGCATTACTTCTGTTGAATTTTCACTGCAATGGTACTTTTTGTTATTTTATAGTACATGGATATATATATTATTATTTTGTTCATATTTATGAATTCTTTGCTCTTGCTATACAGGCTTTCAGACTATTTTGGACTCCTTGTTTGTCTGAAATCTTTCCAAACCTATGGTTAACCCCTTCATCACTATTTAGACTTTTTACGTTATACATTCTAAATTTAGAATCGCTATTGTTATTGCATGACTGGGTTAATTAAGATTTTTGAGCCGATGGTTAATATACACTGTTAACACTTTTTTAACACATTTTATCACACTAAATGTATCTAGCTAATTTTGAAAACACAGTTTGTTACAGTGACATCACATCAAGGGAGGAGTTTTTCAGGTTCTTTGGTAACCATTTAAAAGTATGCCTATTACACACACCTCCACATCTTTGACAAAGCGCCAGAAGGGCATGAAACGCGTCAGATGACGTCACACTCCACACACCTGTGTCTCCTGGTAGTCACACCGCTATTGTATGCTGAGTGTTTGTCCGACATGCCACAATAAAGGTATGATTGAATCACTTTACTTCGACTTATGTGCCTGTGTTGTGCCTTAAACAGTGGACATTTTATTTGGTCTGGGAGCATACTATAGGGGATATTCTTCTCTGTTTATATATATGAATATATATACATATATATTTATGTGTTAATATGTGTATATACACATATTAATACATAAATATATGTATATAAGCATATACATACAGTATATATTTACATTGCGGTCTATGAGAACACACAGTTCCCATAGACTGCAATCTAAAGGCACTTTTCAGTGCCTTTTTTTTTTAACACCCCACTCCCACCAACTTAAAATCCCCAAAACTGCCTAGTGCAGTTCTTTTTTTTATTAAAAAAAAGGTATTTAAAAACAAAACAAAAAACTGCAATGCCCTCAATTTTCAGGGCATTTGGGGCACTTTTAGAAAATTAACTTTTAGAGCAATAATTGCTACCGCGAGCTTGTGATAGCATAGCAATAACAAGCCACTTGTAATGGCTGGTTAATTATCGAGTCCGATAATTTAGTGCACCACTTATAATCAAGCCCCAAAACTTTACACTTATTTTGTCAATATTTAAACAGCTAATTAAACTTTTAATATACATCTTCATGTTAGTCTCAGACTAATCATTCTATCTAGTATTTTGTTAGTGTTTAATGTCCCTTTAAAGAAACACGAAATACATTTTTTTCATGATTCCGATAAAGTGTACAATTTAATGAAATGCTTCAATTTATTTCTATCATAAAATGTATTTTGTTCTCTTGGTATTCTTTGTTGGGAAGCAGATAGGTAAGCAAGCATTGCTGCTATCTAGTGTTCAAAAGCCTTCTGCTATGTAGTTCTCCACAAATTTGCACACAGCTTACCAACGTATTCTTTTAAACAAAAAATATCATAAGAATAAAGTAGATTTGATAATAGAAGTAAATTGGAAACATTTAAAAAAAATGCATTCTTTCTTTTAATCATAAAAGAAGAATCGTTGGTTTCATGTCCCTTTAAGACTTCAACCCACAATCCAAGCAGGTGTAGTGGAGTTGTCATGTGGTAGACAATTTCAAAACTCTTTTTTAAAGGGACATTGTACACTAGATTTTTCTTTGCATTAATGTTTTGTAGATGATCCTTTTATATAGCCAATCTGGGACTGTTTTTGTAACAATGTATAGTTTTGCTTATTTTTTAATAACATTGTAGCTCTTAACCTGAAGACTCCTGCTGGCTCCTGTTTGTGTAAAGGGTGTTTTCATATGCAGGGGAGAGGAAGTGTCTGCTCTTCCTGATTTCCCAGCCCCTTTCACTGGGTGTCCTAGCCTAACCTCATTAACAGAGCTAAACTGGGAGCTTCTAAGTAAGTTTTTAAACGGTTTTATACTGGATTTTTAGATCAGTATCAGTGCATATTCCTCTTTATAGTAGTGTCTATTACATGCAGTTATATGACAATTGGTGTACACTGTACAGTGTCCCTTTAAAGAGGCCTTAAAGTCATTTTTTAAATATGCATAAAATTTCATAACTGCATTGTGAAAGACCTGCAATGAAAATAAATGTTTTAAAACAAACCCTTTTAAAAATATTTTGCATGTTATTTATCTTACCTCCCTTGCTGTAACCAATAAGGGACAGATAAACATGAACTCAACTGATTGTGTCTGAATAAGAAAAAAAAAACGGATGCACAGTGGGTACTCTCAATGTCACACAGAAATGCTAGAATTCTGTCATGGAACATTTGTAGAATGTGAAGATCCATTTCCTATTCTGCTTTTTATTTACTTTTCTATTCATTTGCCTCTTTTTCTTCTCTGTATTACACCGATCAATGGATTGCAGACAAAGGGGTCTATTTAAGACGCAGCGGATGCTGCCTCTGACCCACTCGCTTCAGTTCCTAAGACCGCTGCTCCTTAACTCGTCTGCCCAGATGGCAGTCTATGTTTAAAGAAAATCCAAACCCCTAAGCTAATTTTACTAAAAATAAAAAATGTAAAATTACAGAAAAAATGAACAAAGCTATCCAAATTTTTTTTTTTACCTAAACTAATATCCCTATAAAAATAAAAAATCCCCCCCAAAATAAACACCCCCTAATTCAATACTAAGCTACCAATAGCCCTTAAAAGAGCCTTTTGTAGTTAAACACAAGTTAAAAGGGCATTCAGCTCTTTTACTGCCCTTTAAAGGGCAATCAGCTCTTTTACAGCCAATTAAATCCCTAATCTTAAAAATAAAAAATAAATAAAAATAAAATAAATACAAAAACTAAGCCCCAAATAGGTACTCACCGTTCCTGAAGTCCAGTGGAGAAGGTCTTCTTCCAGGCGGCTCCTTCATCTTCTATCTTCATCCTGTGCAAAGGCGGCGCGGAGTGGAGGTGCGGAGCGGTCTTCCCCGATGCGCGGATCAGGAGCGGCGATCCTCAGTGGCGGTTCTCAGTGGTGATCCTCAACGGCTGTGATCCTCAGTGGCGTGGCGACTCCTCTTCATCCGATCTCCGGTGTACACTGAAAATTGAATGCAAGGTACTGCATTCAATTTGGGGTAACTTGCATTCCTATTGGCTGTTCAAATCAGCCAATAGGATTAGAGCTACTGAAATTCTATTGGCTGTTCAACTCAGCCAATAAGATTTCAGTAGCTCTCATCCTATTGGCTGATTTCAAAATTTCAGCCAATAGGAATGCAAGGTACCACAATAAATATGGGGTACCTTGCATTCAATCTTCACTGTGTGGCGGACGATCGCATGAAGAGGAGCCTCCATGCCGCTGAGGACCGCCACCACTGAAGACCGCTGCTGAGGACCGCCGCTGAGAACCGCCGCTGATTATCAGTGCATCGGGGAAGCCAGCTCCGCACCTCCACTCCGTGCTGCCTTCGCTCCGGATGAAGATAGAAGATGATGGAGCCACCTGGAGGAAGACCTTCTCCGCTGGACTTCAGGAATGGTGAGTACCTATTTGGGGCTTAGTTTTAGGATTTTTTTTTAAGATTAGGGATTCAATGGGCTGTAAAAGAGCTGATAGCTCATACAAATGCAATGGGTAGTTTAGGTTTTTTTATTTTGGGGGTTTGGTGTTTTTTTTTACTGTTAGGGGGACTTATAGGATAGGTTAGGTTTAGGGGTTTATAGGATAATTAGGTTTATTGCGATGTGGGGGGGTTGGCGGTTTACAGGTTAATAGGTTAATTAGGTTTATTGTGATGTGGGGGTTTGTCGGTTTAGGGGTTAATAGGTTAATTAGGTTTATTGAAATGTGGGGGGTTGGCAGTTTAGGGGTTAATATTTTAATTATGTAATTTGCGGATTAGGGATTAATTACTTTATTATTTTGCAATGTTGGTGTGTGCGGTTTAGGTGTTTGTTAATACTTCGTGCAGGAGGTTAGTTTTTTTTTGTTATACTTCGTGTGGGCGGTTACATGCTTTTTATTTATATCTTGCAGGCGATTACATGTTTTTAATTTCGTGCCGGCGGTTGCATGTTTTTTTTTTGTTTTTTTTTAAGGCTTCGGGTTTGCCTATGCTGCATCCAGGTGGATTCCGAAAATGGTAGGGTGGTGAAAGAATCGCTGCATCCAGGTGGATTCTTTTGGCTGCACGCGCAGCCAACATTCTTTTGGCTGCCTTGCACAGCCAACATTCTTTGAGGATGTGTGCGCACCTTTCAACACCGACGGATGCGTTACAAACGCGATTATAGTATAGAGATATATATACACTCACTGGCCCCTTTGTTAGGTACACCTTGCTAGTACCGGGTTGGACCCCCTTTTGCCTTCAGAACTGCCTTAATTCTTCATGGCATAGATTCAACAAAGTGTTGGAAACATTACCTAGACATTTTGGTCCATATTGACATGATAGCATCACACAGTTGCTGCAGATTTGTCGGCTGCACATCCATGATGCGAATCTCCCGTTCCACCACATTTCAAAGGTGCTCTATTGGATTGAGATCTGGTGACTGTGGACGCCATTGAAGTAGAGTGAACTCATTGTCATGTTCAAGAAACCAGTTTGAGATGATTTGAGCTTTGTGACATGGTGCATTATCTTGCTGGAAGTAGCCATCAGAAGATGGGTACACTGTAGTCATAAAGGGATGGACATGGTCAGCAACAATACTCAGGTAGGCTATGCCATTTAAACGATGCTCAATTGGTACTAAGGGGCCCAAAGTGTGCTAAGAAAATATCCCCCACACCATTACACCACCACCACCAGCCTGAACCTTTGATACAAAGCAGGATGGATCCATGCTTTCATGTTATTTACGCCAAATTCTGCCCCTACCGTGTGAATGTCACAGCTGAAATCGAGACTCATCAGACCAAGCAACGTTTTTCCAATCTTCTATTGTCCAATTTTTGTGAGCCTGTGCGAATTGTAGCCTCGGTTTCCTGTTCTTAGCTGACAGAAGTGGAACCCAGTGTGGTCTTCTGCTGTTGTAGCCCATCTGCTTCAAGGTTCAACATGTTGTGCATTCAGAAATGGTATTCTGCATACCTTGGTTGTAACGAGTGGTTATTTGAGATACTGTTGCCTTTCTATCATCTCGAACCAGTCTGCCCATTCTCCTCTGACCTCTGACATCAACAAGGCATTTTCGTCCACACAACTGCCGCTCACTGGATATTTTCCCTTTTTCGGACCATTCTCTGTAAACCCTAGAGATTTTTGTGCGTGAAAATCCCATTAGATCAGCAGTTTTTTAAATACTCAGACTAGCCTGTCTGGCCCCAACAACCATGCCATGTTCAAAGTCATTTAAATCCCCTTTCTTCCCCATTCTGGGGCCCGATCTGATATGCAGCGTCGCCCGCAAATGCCGGCAACGCTGAATTTTGCGCTGGTTTGGTATCACATATACAATGCAATCAGCCAATCAGATTTTTCTACCTTAATTCCGATTGGCTGATAGAATTCTATCAGCCAATCGGAATTCGACGGACGCCATCTTGGATGACGTCATTTAAAGGAACCTCATTCGTCGGGAAGTCGTCATGCCGGATAGATGCTCCACGGCGGAGGAGCGAAGAAAGAAGATTGAAGATGCCGCTTTGCTTGAAGACATCGCCGGATGGAAGAAGACTCTCTGCCGCTTGCTTGAAGACATCGCCGGATGGAAGAAGACTCTCTGCCGCTTGCTTGAAGACATCGCCCGGATGGAAGAAGACTTCACTGCCGCTTGATTTAAGACATCGCCCGGATCGGATGAAGAGTTCTGCCCGGCTGGGTGAATACAAGGTAGGGAGATCTTCAGAGGGGTAGTGTTAGGTTTATTTAAGGGGGGTTTGGGTTAGATTAGGGGTATGTGGGTGGTGGGTTGTAATGTTGGGGGGTGGTATTGTGTTTTTTTTACAGGCAAAAGAGCAGTTTTCTTTGGGGCATGCCCCGCAAAAGGCCCTTTTAAGGGCTGGTAAGGTAAAAGAGCTAACTTTTTTTTTTTTTTTTTTTTTTTAAAACAAGCTTTATTGAAGTGTAAAGATTACAATAACAAAATTGGATGTAATAACAAATCAGCACAAAATGAAGAACATAAACAAAGAGGAAATTATACACTTTGCTTCTATGTGCATAGATATCGTACACTTCAAAATGATACATAACTCATGCTCCGTGGCATATAGCAGGAGCAAGAGGAAACAGATACAAACTTTTCAATTTTTCCTTATCATCATAAGTTGGTCATTTAAAGGTTTAGTGGGGTTAGAATAGGGGGGGAAAGAGGGTGGAAGGGGGCAGCAAAGGGAGGTTCATGGCCAGAAGGGAGGAGGGGGGAAGGGTGTAGGGGACAAATAGGAGAGGGAAGAAGAGGGAGAGAAAAAAAATAAAAATATTCAAGTTTAAAGTAGTAATATTAATAATTAGGTTTTTTGTAGCCAGCATGCGCAGACATTTGATTAATTGATTATATTGTACCTTGCCACAGTGCTCTCAGGAGCTCATATTCTTCTAGCTTATGATTTTTAAGGTAGAAGTATCTTTCCAGCAGCAGGACCTCCTCAACTTGCGAGTGCCATTCTCCTATCGTGGGAGGGTTTTGTTTCTTCCATTTTTTAGGGATCAGTTTCTTCGCGCTAGTGAGCATAATTAGTAACAAGGCGAGGTGTGTTCGGCTTTGTGTTTTGGGAAGCGCTAAAAATAATAAAGCCTCAGGTGTTTTTAGAAGAGGGATATTAAGGATTTCAGTCATTTTATCAAAGACTTCTGTCCAAAAAGGCGTTATGAGAGGGCAAGACCACCATATATGAAGCAAGGAACCATTGCCTCCGCACCCTCTCCAACACATATGGCTAACTGTAGGGAATATCTTATGAAGTCTGACTGGGGTCAGGTACCATCTACCTATGAGCTTAATATGGAGTTCCTGAATGGTTGACGAGACAGACGATTTTTTTAATCAAGCTAAAAGCTTTTAACCATAACTGCTCATCATTATCCGTCCCTAGTTCTGCATTCCATTGTGAGACATAAGTCGGGAGTGTGTCTGTACTCGGGGAAGCGACTAATTTGTAGAGGAGAGATATTAGGTGTCTTGGTATGGATTCCCCTGTGCAAAGTTTCTCAAATGGGGTAAGTGCTCTGCCTAGGTTTTGCTTTTGTCTGTGACCGGATATAAAATGCACTAATTGGTTGTAGTGCAGCCAAGATGAGAAGACCCTGGGGTGGGCGTCCCTAAGTGTAGCTTGAGGGATTATCTTTCCGTTTTCAATTACTCCGTAGACCGTACCCCATTGTTTATTTTAAGGATTTGACTGTCTAATTCTATCCAGGCTTTATGCTTTTCGTTTTGTGCCCATTCCACTATCTTCTGAAGGCCAATTACCTTTTTATAAAGGGAAATGTCCGGTAACCCGAGCCCACCTTTATCTCTTGGTAAGTACATAGTGCGTCTAGGGATTCTAGGTTTGGTATCAGCCCATATGTATTGTTCTATGATTTTTTGCAGTTGAGATATATAACCCTTTGGAAGAGTAATGGGTAGGGTCTGGAAGAGATAGAGGATTCGGGGTAGGACGTTCATTTTAATAACCCCTATTCTGCCAAGCCAAGATGTGTATTTGCTTTTCCAAGAGGAAAGGTCAGCTGAAATCATACTCTTAAGGGAAATGTAATTATACTTAAATAAGTCAGAGGGATCAGAGGTCAAGAAAATACCGAGGTATTTCAATTTGGATGTAGCTAAAGGGATCTGGTGTGTCATCTGTAGTGTTTGTATTATCATGGAACAGGTGTTAATGTTTAGTAATTCTGATTTATGTAGGTTTAGGGAAAAGTTGGAGGCTTTACCATATTCCTTAAGGACGTCTAAGAGTGCGGGAAGGGATTCAGAGGCATCTGTAAGTGTGTATAGGACGTCATCAGCATAAAGCGCCTGTTTATATTCCGTGTTTCCTACTTTTATACCTTTGATGTGATGGGAGGCTCTTACGACACTAGCCAGAACCTCTATCGAGAGGGCAAATAGCAGTGGGGATAAGGGGCAGCCCTGTCTAGTTCCATTTCTAATGTCGAAGGGGTCTGAAAATGTGCCATTGATCCTAATTTTAGCATTGGGGTTAGAATAAAGAGCAAAAACTAAATTTGTAAAGGATCTTCCAAACCCCATTCGTCCCATTACTTGACGCAGGAAGGCCCAACTCACCCTATCGAAGGCCTTTTCTACGTCTGTGGAAAATAGTACCAGAGGAAGACCCGAGACCTTAACGTGATTGATTAGTTGTGTGATTTTGATGGTGTTGTCCCTGGCCTCACGTCCAGGGACAAAACCAACCTGATCATTGCCTATCAGGTCAGGTAGGTATTTGTTTAGTCTGGACGCTAGAATTTTTGCGAAAAGCTTCATGTCTGAATTAATGAGAGAAATTGGCCGAAAATGGCCGGGGCGGTCTGGAGTCTTTCCCGGTTTGGGTATGACCTTTATGTGTGCCTCTAAGAGGACCCGGGATAGATGGGGGTCCTCTCGAAGATCATTGAGTAATTCCAGGAGTGGGCCAGCTAGGATCTCCTTGAATTTTTTATAATAGGCTGACGAAAATCCATCTGGGCCGGGGCTTTTACCGTTCGGGCAATTTTTAATAGCTAGAAAAAGTTCTTCAGTGGTGATTGGGGAGTCCAGGGATTTAGCGTCCTCTGTAGATAGGGAAGGGAGGTTTACCTTGCTTAGGTAAGAGTTTATAAACGTCTCATGCCGGGGTCCCTCTGTCAGACGGTTAGGATCTGAGGATTGATTATGTATATTATATAGGGAGTGATAGTATCTGCGAAATTCTGAGGCTATTTGGTCGCTGCTGTGTAACGATCGGCCGTCTGTGGATTTTACAGAGTGAATATATGAGCTAAGCTGTCTTTTTTTAAGGGTTCTGGCCAGGATGCGACCCGGTTTGTTTCCTCCCTCATAATAATGCTGTTTCAAATGAAGTGCAATTTTTTGATGTGATTCTGTTAAGTGTTTATGAAATGCAATTCTTGTTTCTTTTAAGAGAGTGCTAGTAGAGAGACAAGAGGGGTCTGCCTTGTGTTTAATTTCTAGTGCACTAATTTTTGTTTGCAGGTCATTATATTTGGTTCTGTATTGTTTATTAAGGAAAGCTTTATGTTTAATCATGGCACCTCTAATGACACTCTTGTGAGCCTCCCAGATAATGGCGTGAGATGAGGAAGGGTGGTTGTTAATCTCAAAATATTCTGTCATAGTTTTGTGTATATCCTTAAAAATTATAGGATTGTCTAGGATGGAGTCATCCATTCTCCATGTTTTTTGTGTGAATGGTATATCCGGCCACAGTATTGAGCAAGAGACCGGGGCATGATCTGACCAGGTAATATGATCAATGGTAGAGTGGTGTGTGAGCGAGAGTCCACAGGAGTCTGTATATATGTAATCAATTCTAGAGTAACTGTTGTGTGGGGCAGAGTAAAAAGAGTAGTCTCTGGAGGTTGGGTGTAGGGTTCGCCAAATGTCATGTAGTGTTAGTTTTTTGAGTGCATCATTTACTTGTTTGATTGTAGAAGTGGGAGTGCAAGAAACACCCCTTGATGTGTCAACTGCGGGGTCAGCAACAATATTGAAATCTCCACCTAGGTAGGTGATACCTCTGGAAAGTTCCATGAGGAGGTCTGAGGTTTGCTTGAGAAATGTGTCTTGACCTTGATTGGGAGAGTATATTGAGGCTAGAGTGATATGGTGACCAAATAGTGTACCTACAAGGATAAGGTATCTACCATTTGGGTCTTTCTCAATGTGTGATGCTTTGAATGGGATGGTTTTGGGAAAAACAATGCCTACTCCTCCTTTTTTAGTCTGACCAGAGGCAAAGTAAGCCAGCGGAAATTGGGGGTTGTGCCATTTGGGTTCTTTGCCCTTTTTAAAATGTGTTTCCTGCAGTAGGATTATGTGGCTCTGAATTTTGCTCAGTTCTCTAAACGCAATAGAGCGTTTGCCTGGGTTGTTTAGGCCTTTAGCATTTATGGTAGTGAGATTAATTGAGTGATCAAAAAACCTTTTGGATTTTTGGCGTGTAGCCATGACACAAACAAACTTAAAAAAAAAAAAAAAAAAAAAAACTAAGGGGGAAGGGAGGGAAGGGAGAGAAAGGAAGAGGTTAGGAAAGGGGAGAGATTATGGTGAGAAAGGTACGAGTAAGAAGGGAAAGGGAAAGCAAAATTAGTGGAAGTTAGAGATTAAATATTAAGGGAAGAGCGTAGTATTAGAAATTGGAGTGAACACAAAGAGTGGGTCACTCCTCAGATTAATTCTATATACAAAAACTTTGTAACAAACCTTAGATAGGGGAAAAGCCCCTTTACTGATGTAAGTTATAATAAAACAGAAGTATATTTATAGCATATCAATATGTAAGGGTTGCCCAGCCTGAGTAGAATAATAAGGAATGTCAGGGAACAAACCCATATGCTCTAGGTGCAGTATCTGTTTAGTCAGGTCAGATGTTGTGATTGTCAAGCTAGCAGACCCCTCTACGTGAAGGGAAACGTCATGGGCGCAGGAGAGCTATACAATCCGAGACCATTTTTTAGTGTGTGTATTAAAGGTGAGATTACAGGCGAGGAATCTTATTGTTCAGCTGTTAGTCTCGCCTAGGAGGGTACAGGCAATCGGGCAGATGTTTATTCTGTGGGGTAGCTTAAGATGGGACTATATGGGCTTGTGATCCATCCCTCTCCCCGCTTGCTATGTAGTTAGTAGTAAATGTAATTAGGCTGACGCTATAGAAAGGCGTGTTGTTGATATGTGCGTACCATTTAGCGGGCAGGTCTTGTATTTGCTTACAATGGCTTCAGGGTCATGGCCACAAACATCTCAGCATGAGGGGGGGGTATGTACAATAAAAAATGGGATATGACAATAATGTGGGACATTATAGCAGTCTGTTATGGTTAGAATAATATAAGTAATAGTGTCTGCCTTGTCGGGCCATATATAGGTTGTTTGGAAACAATTAAATGGTAGGAGTCTTTGGTTTAGGACTTTAAGAGGCAAACAGATTACCCAGCATTTATCAATTCAAACTTAAGATATAAGGTAAAACATGCAACACAACAATAATACAAAACGTATGAACATATTCAACAGTTATGAAGACATATTGGGGAAAGTGTCATTTTCATGGGTTCTTAAAAGATATTTGTAAGGAGGCAATGAGAATTGAACCTGAGCTCAAAGAGTCCAGCAGTACATTACCCTCATGGATCAATCTCAGGACGGTCAGTTGAAGAATGGGTGGGCTGGGACGGTCTTCCTGGTTGAGATCCGCCAGGGAGAGGAGCCTGGATGGCCAGATTCTCATAGAACTCCAAGTGATCCATTCCCGGCCTAAAGATGAAAGTTTTGTTATTGCTGGTAGCGATAATTGAGACCGGGAAGCCCCATCTGTAAGGGATTCTGTGATGGCGTAGAACAGATGTTATATGGTTCAGGTCCCTTCTTTTTTGTAAGGTCACGGGGGATAAGTCAGAAAAAACCTGGATTTCTTCTCCAGCGTGTGTAATAGACGATTTCTTGCGGGCTCCTTGAAGAAGGTCTTCTTTGTCTTTATAACTCAGAAATCTGACTATTATGTCCCTTGGGGGCGCTTTACTTGGTGGCTTGGGCCTGAGGGCCCTATGAGCCCTTTCTATGGGGATCTCAGGTGAGGAAGGTGAATCTTTAATGATTCGAAATAAGGCTTGTAGGTACCCTTCGATATTCTGCGGATGGACTGTCTCTGACACCCCGCGGAAGCGTAGATTGTTCCTACGTCCACGGTTGTCTAAGTCCTCCAATTTGTCATTCAAAAATTGTAGATTGTCAGCGTGGTTTTGTAGGTCCGCAGCATGCTGCGTCCCTAATTTTGCGTTATCTTGAGAGTTTTTTTCGATTTTCAGGACCCTAGACTCTAACGCAGAAAAATCTTTTCTAAGGTCACCAAAGAGACTTCTCATTTCTTTCATTACACCCTGAATATCCTCTTTAGAAGACAAATGGTTAATGTCATCTTTAGTAACAAATTGAGGGTGAGAGTCAGCATGTTGTGAAATGGAGGGTGCAGGGGGGTCCTGATGGTTATCCATGTTGGCGTCAGGCGCCTCTTTTGTAGGGTTCATGGGTCTGAGGTATTGGCTCATAGATTTAGAAGCAGCTATCTTGTCAGCTTTGATATTCTTTTTGATAGGCATACCCCTTCAAATAAGTGTGTAATTAGGTGATGCCTTAGGTTAAGTTCTCTCTAGTAGCTCTGATGCTTAGGCCGGTTAATCCGGTAGCTACTATCTAATTGTATCCTGGGATAATTTAATAAAGTTCTTCGGGGCTCTGAGAGGGGCTGTTGTGTAAATGACCCACAATTATTTAGTTCATGTACTGTGTGTGCCTAGCTGAGGCCTTTGGATATATTACACCCTCTGTTATAACTATGCAAGGCTATACAATACTGTGTAAAATGACAGGCGCCTCGGGAGCAGAGGGGGGGGGGAATCCCCTATTAACTTTCATAAAAGCGGTAAAATTTTCTCTCAAAGGTCCTGCATAGGCCCCTCTCTATCTTTTCCCAACATTGGTGTCGTGTATGTGTCTCTCTGCAGCGCTCCTAGTTGAGGCTGGTGCGTGGCTTACCAGTCGCGGTTCTCCTTCTGAGGATCCTAAGGGCCAGCAGGTCTGTGGCGGCGTCAATCACGCTGGAGCCACCGCTATGTGCACATTCCTCCGTCGGTCCTGTTGAGGAGAGAAATCCAGAGGCCTTAGCCCCTCAAGCCGTCACCTCGTGTACTGGGGCCAGTGGCTGCGTCAGTCCGTTAGTTAGGCCAGAGCGATATCGCCGGTTAAGGCTCAAGGTTCTGTGCCGATGTACGCGGACCTAGAAGTGTGCGATAGGTCCCTGGTTATCCCGTCTGTGGCTTAAAAGAGGTCCGGTGAGTCCTTATGGGAGCAAAGGGTGTCTCAGATGGGTGATCATCTAGTTTGGTGCCATTTAGAGGTATGCAGATAAGCGGAGGAGTAAATAAAGTAGCCCAATCGTTCTCAGGGCTATTAATATTCCAAAATAGGAGCTTCTTGTTAGGCTGGGTCAGATCCCTGAGAGCAAAGATACTATCAAGTGTATTTAAGCTATTTTAAGCATATTTATCAGTATAAGAAGCAGGAGCCTTCCTAGTGTGTGACCATCTTCCAGCGTGGTCAGGCTCCGCCGTCAAAGAGCTAACTTTTTAAATTTAGAATAGGGTAGGGAATTTTTTTTATTTTGGGGGGCTTTATTATTTTATTAGGGGGCTTAGAATATTTTTTTTTGTAATTTAGTGTTTGCTATTTTTTGTAATTTAGTTTAGTTTATTTAATTGTATTTTAGTTTAGATATTTGTAGTTTTTTAATTTATTGATAGTGTAGGTGTATTTGTAACTTAGGTTAGGATTTATTTTACAGGTAAATTGGTAATTATTTTAACTAGGTAGCTATTAAATAGTTATTAACTATTTAATAGCTATTGCACCTAGTATAATACCAAGTTACCTGTAAAATGAATATAAACCCTAAAATAGCTACAATGTAATTATTAATTACATTGTAGCTATCTTAGGGTTTATTTTATAGGTAAGTATTTAGATTTAAATAGGAATATTTGAATTAATAATATTAATATTAGATTTATTTTAATAAGAGTTTAGTTAGGGATGTTAGAGTTAGATAGGGTTATTATACTTAATATATATATAATATAATAACAATATTAACTATATTAACCCTAATATAATTAGGGTTAATATAGTTAATATATATAATATAATAACTATATTAACTATATTAACCCTAATATAATTAGGGTTAATATAGTTAATATAGCTGGCGGCGGTGTAGGGGGATTAGATTAGGGGTTAATACATTTATTATAGGTGGCGGCGGTGTAGGGGGATTAGATTAGGGGTTAATACATTTATTATAGATGGCGGCGGTGTAGGGGGATTTAGATTAGATGCAAAAGAGCAGTTTACTTTGTGACAAAGCCCTGCCAAAAGCCCTTTTAAGGGCTGGTAAAAGAGCAGTTTTCTTTGGGGCATGCCCTGCAAAAAGCCCTTTTAAGGGCTGGCAATAGAGCAGTTTACTTTGGGGTAATGCCACGCAAAAAGCCCTTTTCAGGGCTATTTGTAGGGTTAGACTTAGGTTTAGTGGTAGGGATAGTTTAGTATTTTAGGGGTTAAATAATTTAATATAGCTGGCGACGGGGTCGGGGGATTAGATTGGGGATTAATTAATTTAATATAGGTGGCGGCGGAGGTGGGGGATTAGATTAGGGGTTAAATAATTTAATATAGGTGGCGGCGGGGTAGGGGGATTAGATTAGGGGTTAATATTTTTAAAATAGATGGCGGCAGGGTAGGGGCTCACTTTAGGGGGTAGGTAAGGTAGATGGCGGCGGGGTAGGGGCTCACTTTAGGGGGTAGGTAAGGTAGATGGCGGCGGGGTAGGGGCTCACTTTAGGGGGTTATAGATTTAATATAGCTGGCGGCGGGGTCCGGGAGCGGCGGTTTAGGGGTTAATAACTTTATTAGGTGGCAGTGGGGTCCGGGAGCAGCGGTTTAGGGGTTAATACATTTTTTATTGTTAGGATAGTGAGGGGGGATAGCGGATAGAGGGTTAGACGTGTCGGGCTATGTTTGGGAGGCGTGTTAGACAGTGTGGTTGATTTCATACTTTAGTCAGGTTTTGTAGGCGCCGGCAGTTTCTAAAGTGCCGTAAGTCACTGGCGACTCCAGAAATTTGTACTTACGCAGATTTCTGGACATCGCTGGTTTGTCAGACTTACGGCACTTTAGCATCTGACTTAGCATCTGACGGCGCCGTATATAGGATAGCTCAAGTTGCGAGCTGAAGCTGCAGGCGGCGGGGGTTCCCTCGCTTTGCGCCGCAAACTACGCTGCATATCGGATCGCGCCCCTGATGCTCGGTTTGAACTTCAGCAAGTCGTTTTTACCACGTCTAGATGCCTAAATGCATTGAGTTGCTGCCATGTGATTGGCTGATTAGCAATTTGTGTCACCAAACAATTGAACAGGTGTACCTAATAAAAAGGCTGGTGAGTGTGTGTATGTATATATATATATATATATATATATGTGTGTGTGTGTGTATATATATATATATATATATATATATATATAAATATAAACAATACTTATTATTGTGGAGATAAAACTATGAGATTAATATCTTCCATTACATAAATGTAAGAGGTATAGAGTTATAGAATATAAATACATTGAGATTTCAGCAAGAATCCCCCTTGCTTACCCCCAGAAGTACCCTGTATACATTGTTACCAATGCACCAGGGAACTCTGGGTAAGGTATACAAATTAGATATTCAATATCTAATGGTTTTTGCTTCCAAGTACTGTTTTAAACACAGCAATCCCCTTTAATGGGGTAGGATACTGCAATAAAAAAAACACTTCTAGACAGCTGTTTTGAGTTATTTGACTCTCATCAGCAGAAGGTAGGTATAATTTGCTGTTTGGTGAAGCTTCTTTCCAGAGAAAAAGCAATACTCATTTGATTTATGGTGGAGATAAAACCATGAGATTAAAATACACCATTAAATAAAAGTAAGAGATATAGAATTATTAAATAGAAAATTAGCAGATATCTTACCCATAGTTCCCTGGTACATTGGTAACAATGTATACAGGGCACTTATGTGGTAAGCAAGAAGGGATACTTGCCTAGATCTGCTAATTTTCTATTTAATAATTCTATATCGCTTACATTTCTTTTTATGTTTACTTTGATTTTAAACGAAAGGAGCGCTGTTTCATATTTTTGCCTAGATTGACTGGGATAGCCTGACTAACCTGAATTTTTTTGATGGAAATATTTCTGTTCAGGTATTTCCTGTTTAAATCAGTTTGTACAAAGCACACTTTTAAAATATAAATATTTTACATAACCTAAATATTATCATATTTTGATATGAAAATTGTTTTTGAAATTATGTAAAATATTATGAAATTTTTAATTACATTGGTCAAAAATTGATAATACTGATTAAGTAAAAAATCCTGCATTTTTTATAAAGAGCTATTAAAAGTCAGAGAAAAACTACCCAACTTCAGTCTGAAAAGACAGAAAAAGAAGAGGTGCTTCCTTGTGCAAATCAACTTTAATCGAATCGGAAGGTAAGGTATCACTCGCTCACAATATACTCACATAGAAGGCAGCACTCGTCGTGCTATTGGACAGACTAGACTCTCATTTTTTGTCTCTTCAGTCTGATGTTGGGTAGCTTTTGAGCCTAGCAAATCTCCTTGGGATTCGGGTTTTGTATACTGCGGTGTCAGCAAGCTGGAGCGCTGTGAGACTCCAGTCTGTGTCCAATAGCACAACGTGTGCTGCCTTCTATGAGAGTATATTGCAAGCAAATGATACCTTACCCTCCGATTCGATTGAAGTTGATTTGCACAAGGAAGCGCCTCTTTCTATTTCTGTCTTTTCAGACTGAAGTTGGGAAGTTTTTCTTCACGTTTATCGTGTGATGGAAGAGAGCGGCTGACCCTTGTATATGTGAGAATAGCTTTGAGAATCCTTCTGGGACTGATCTCATCGAACTTTGACCTTATAGTGCTCAGTTGAGAGCTGGACTCTGTGGCGTCCCTGCATATTGGACTTTGTTCTAGATAAGTTGGATTTGTAAAAGTCTGAGAAAACCCCCTTGAAAACTGTGTTACTTTTTCATTTCATATCATATAAGTAACTTGTGCATTTTTACTAATTCAAACAAAAATACTCCTAATGCATTAGAATGGCTTAGAAACTGATGCAAAAAACATGCATGTAGTGTTATATTATTGTTCTTTAAATGGTTAGGAAAAAAGCCCTCTGGGATAAAAAAATAAATTAGAAAAACTTATCAAATGATTTCACTACAAAAATCTCCCTAGACTTTAAAGGTGATTTTGATAGAGCCCTCTGAGTTTATCAGCCATTTTATTTTTCCTTTGCAGCAATATTGTTAAATTAGAGAATGCAAATAAGTGCAAATCACTTATGTCTACACTAGGGGGCGTAACTACAGGGTCTGACAGGTCTCAACTGAGACCTAGCCCCCACCTCTATGGTGCCAATCTAACTCTACAAGCAGTGGTGGATTCCCTACACAGGGGCATGGGGAGGCCAGGACTCTACCTGTATTATGTCTGACGACTCTGGGCTCGCTTCCATTGAGTCATTAAAAATGGAGTCGTAAGCTACTGAAGTTTCCGACAGCTAAAAGTAATTTACGGCTCCATTTTAGTATCAGGTTTCCATTGAAATATTTTGTGCATTGGGTGCAGTGGCTCTTTTCGTGTAGGTGTAAGTTAACATTGTGTGAACGCTTCCATCCAACATTGGATTTCTTTAAAATCAATGAATTGCTAAAGTAACCCGACCTTATGCTATATTTACATTTAACGTCTGTGCTCCTTACCTGTGATCACCTCTAAAGAGAACCAAAAACAAAGATAAAGTTATTTATAATACATATTTTTTAACAATAAGCAAATACTATTTTTTATTATAATTATATTTTCCACTTTATTAATATAAGTAATATGTATTGCTGCCCTAGGCATAGGTCTAGTTTGAATTCTGTAGATACTGTATGTGCTTGCATATATTTTTATATTTAAATATATACTGACATTTCCATAAGAAAATAAGTGCAACTATTCCTATACATGGGACAACAATAAATATTACTTATAACAATTTATTTCTACATTGAAACACTTGCATTATTTGCAAGTTTTAAAATTTCAATGGAAAAATACTGTAAGTCTCAAAAAGCAATTTTTTTAATCTTTTACACCTAGTTGAGCTGGGTGTAATTTTTCTCAATGTATCGACAGCCTCCGACAGTGTATTAACGGTTTGCGCTTTCATTGGAAACCTGGTATAAGTTATTACTTAATGGCTTCTAATACTTTCTATGAGACACGAAAATGTTTTCTCCAGCCGGAGTCCGGCTACCAAAATTGAGGTATAACACGTTATTGGAAGCAGTTGATAAATGAAATTGCTTCTGACAGCATATTTATCGGTGTGCGAACTCACGCAAACCTAATTACGGCTCAATGGAAGCAGGCCCTTTGTGTGCCGCTCTGCAAAACAGGGCTCACAGTTTCAGGAACGTGTAATGATTTTCCTTTACAATATGGTGGCAGGGTTTTTAAGATGGCCACCTCAGTGTTGCTGTGCAAAAAAAAACCTGTCACAATATTTGTCAGGAAGGCTTCAACTGCATATCCTCTGAAGCAGACTATCCAAAGTAACAGATGAGCAGATTCTCTTTTTTGTATGTGTCTGGTGGTTCAGTCAAAAGGGGCTCTGTAGAAATAAGGGGTCCCTCAATAGCTTTTGCCCTGGGGCCCAGTGAGGTCTGGTTACTCCCCTGTTCTACATCCATCTTAAGGATTACACTGGCCCAGCTACAGAAAGCATCACATACTGCCAGAAGCAAAATAATAAATACACACTGACATGGGCACACCTGATCACAGTGATAAAGACATAAAGGTTCTCCTACATGCACAGAAACCCAGGTAGGCAGGTTGCCAGACAAATGTATCAAGGTCTGGCGGACCTGATCCGACACTGCGGATCAGGTCCGCCAGACCTCGCTGAATACGGCGAGCAATACGCTCGCCGTATTCAGCATTACACTAGCAGCTCACAAGAGCTGCTGGTGCAACACCACCCCCTGCAGACTCGCGGCTAATAGGCCGCCAGCAGGGGGTGTCAATCAACCCGATCGTACTCGATCGGGTTGTATTGTGGCGATGTGTGTCCGCCTGCTCAGAGCAGGCGGACAGGTTATAGAGCAGCGGTCTTTGTGACAGCTGCTTCATAACGCAGGCTCGCCAGAATCACGGGGCATCAAGCTCCATTTGGAGCTTGATACATATGCCCCATAGTAAAATAACCCGTTCTGACACCTCAGATAAACTCACTGTACTAATTGTAGCAAGTTATAAATTACAGTAGAATTGCATAATCAATTAAGTACATAAAAAAATAAAAAGACTTAACATTTTAAATGAGCAGATGTTTTCTGACAAATGTACATTTTTATATAAAGTTTGCCGGCCTCCTATATCATGTGACAGCCATCAGCCAATCACAAATTCATATACATATACCCTATGAACTCTTGCACATGCTCAGCAGCAGATGGTGCCTCAGAAAGTGTGCATATAAAATGCTGTGCACAATCTGAGAATGGAAGTAAATTGGAAAATCTCTTAAAATTGCATGCTCTAGCTGAATCATGAAAGTTTTATATTGATTTTAGGGTCCCTTTAAATTAGGGTGACCATATTGCCACTTTAAAAAGGGACAAATATGAAAAATACATATGTCAGGGCTGTTTTCAGGGCTGTTTAAAGATATGCTTTGTATAAGAACCCTGACATATGTATGTTTCATATGTGTCCCTTTTTAAAGCGGCAATATGGTCACCCTACTTTAAATACAATGCAATATTTTTGCTTTGTGTTAGCATACCTCCTTTTTTGATTTTCTTTTTAACTTTATATCATGCTTATTACCTTTGCATAATTTGTACCATTCTTCTCAAAGGTTTTAAGAAACACATACATAGACACATTGAAACACAGATACACTTACACGCCAAGCTGCAAACCTAGACATTCACATGCAATGGCAAACACATTAATAGACAAAAGGTATGCACCTCACACAGACAGAAGGCACAATTACAAATACCTCAAATCAAACCTCATTTCCTTGCTATTACACCACAATCTTGCTGAAAATGATTGTATAAGATTAAAATGTCAGGGCACAGTTTAAAAAAATAAATAAATCCGATCAGCAATATTTATGTCTTAAAGTATTGTATTAAGAGATACTAAACACTGAAAAAAATGCTACAGATAATGATTTATTTAACCCCTTAAGGACCAATGACGGAATAATTCCGTCATGCATTAAAATTAGCCAAAGTTCGCTGTGGTACCAGTGATCATGGGGTTAATGCTCTTGCTAGCTGGAGAGAGACGGATCGTTGTTACTTTGAATGCTGTAAAAAAATCTGACGTATTAATAAAAGTTAAAGTATCCCTAAGTATGTACACATTATTATCACCAAAACTGTGAAAAAAGGTTTTTTTTTTTTTTTTTGGTATTTTGTTTATAATAAATGAGAACCTATATATGTAGTTGTCACATCAAATTAAAGCCATTTTGTCCTTTAAAAAACAGTATATAATATGTGTTGGTGCAATAAATGAGAAAGATGGAAATTTTGGTTGAACACACATATAGCAAAAATGCAAAAATTGCTTTTGTCCTTAACCGAAAGACAAGCATCTGAAGCTTGGTCCTTAAAGGGTTAAAGATAAGTTTAGCTTAAAGGGACATGAAACTCAAAAAATGTATTTCATGATATGGCTAGAACATAGAATTTTAATTTTTCCAGTTTACTGCTATTATTAAACTTGTTTTATTCTCTTAGTATCCTTTGTTGAAGGAGCAGCAATGCACTACTGGTTTCTAAGGGAACACGCGGGTGAACCAATTACAATCAGTATATATATGCAGCCACCAATCAGCAGCTAGAACCTAGGTTCTTTGCTGCTCCTGAGCTTTCCTAGATAAACCTTTCAGCAAAGGATAACAAGAGAAGAAAGCAAATTAAATAATAGAAGTAAATTAGAAAGTTGTTTAAAATTGTATGCTCTGTCTGAATCATGAATGGCTAATTATGACTTTACTGTCCCTTTAAGAATAATATACTTTTGTTGTTGTTAAAATATTGAAGAAATAAATGGAAAATGTTAGTTTCTATAATGTAATGGGTGCTGCCATATTGTAAGTAATTTATACTAAGTTAAAATCTTACTCTTATAATCTAAATCTCCCCGGTTGAGGCCAATTAGGGATGATAAGTAACAATCTAAAATGATTTTGTCACTTTAAGAGGCCCCATAACTTATTTTGGGCAAAGTAAATTAACATTTGTTTTGCAATGTTTTACAGTCTTACTTGGATCTTATAATGATGGTAAAGTCAGTAAGTTCACTCTGTAGAATTCGTACAATAAAAATTATATATAATATCACTTTTTAATATACATTTGATTACCTGCAAGTAGTAATTTATGCCTATCAAAATTAGCTGTCAGTCAAAAGTTCCAAATATCCTCTTACCACTATAAAAGAAAATTTCCTGACGTTATAAGCATCAGCCAATCAGCAACCTGCCCAGCTGGCTCGTTGAAGCGAATAGAATTTATTTATGCGCATGCGTTTAGTTGCTCAAGTTGGGGTAATCATCTGATTGCCTTTAAAGACTCCGTGTGAGTTCCCGCTATTTGTGCGCATGCCTATTAGCTCTGAAGTCTTTTTTTGGGGAGGGGGAGATTTTAAAGGTTTTTATTAAAATTTTTCAAGTACATATACAATTAAATAATATAAAGCAGAAAGGAAAATAACAAGATAACATATAGATATATTGTCAAACACTTTCACAATAGTCTACAAAATACATAACTATACAGAATTTCTGATTTCCCTTATTTAGAGACTGTAACGGGGGAAGAAAAGAAAAATTAATGGGGATGAACACCTCTCCCGCTCCTCTCCCTCTCTCAACATGTCATCTCAAGGCTTATATATCCCCTCTAACTCCAATCGCTCTACTGTCATCTTAAAGTTATGATATCCCTTGACATCATATTTAGTCCAATTCTGTCCAATGTTGAGGGAAATGCCCAGCATAAATATTCTGCAGGACAAAGGCTGTTTTGCTAATAGGTCTTATTAATTGCTTTTGGATATTCAGGGGCATAGATTGAATAACCAGGAGCCATTTATTGAAAAATCTTTTTTTAATTGCAAGTCATTAGGGTTTTGAAGGGCATATTGTTCCACCATGCATTGGGTGGTAAGAGTTTTTTGAAAACCAGCAAATTTCATGGCACAAGCTGCTTTCCAATTCTTCAGTATAAGACTCCGCACAAGTAGTAATATAGTTTTGAGTAATTTATAATTTTTACATTGTTCAGAATATTTGACTAGGAAGACTACATGTTGTGTTCCTAAAGTTACCTCAGTCTCCATTACTTTATTTAGCCAAAAATTAATTTTCAGCCAAAATTGGCGAATTTTTTAGGTCACGACCATGTGCAATGTAATAAATTGGCTTGATTGGCATTACATTTCCAGCAATAAATAGGCTTTCTATACCATTTGGACGGATAGAAAGGAGTGATATAGATGGCATGAATCATTTTTAAATGTGCTTCTCGACAAATTAGTGAGCCTCCAGTTTTGTTAAGCAACTTTAAGCTAACTTGGATATCACGTATGCTAATTTCAAGATTTTTTTTTTTGCCATTTATTTAATAGGTTCTCCATCTAAGTAGTATTACCCATAGAATTCAGGAGGCGGTAGAATGGAGAGATAGACAATGACCCCTCCTGATATTGGTTAATTAAACTTCTCAAGGGGCCAGAAGACCAGTCCCTTCTGTATTTCCCTTTGAGCTCTGTAATATAATGCCTGATTTGTAAATACACAAAATGGTCCTGTTTGGGGAACCCTAATTGTACTGCAATGTCATGGAAAGATTTAATTGAAGCGTCCAATGTGATCAATTGTTTGATCCAAATCAGTCCTTTCCCCTTCCATCTTTCAAATACCTTATATGTAAACCCAGGATGAAATGCAGGAATACCTTTATTCGGTATAAATTCAGATACAAACGGAGATATATCTATTTCCTTGCTTAATTTCTGCCAAGCCATCACAATATTTTTGATTTTTACCTGCTTAGTCACTTGTGCAGGCAATTTGGAGGTTGAGCAATGCAGAATAGCTTTCAAATCGAATGGATTAATTAAACTAGATTCACAGAGAAGGAATGTAACATATTCCCTTTCAGAGATCCAGTCAACAGCAAATTTGGCTAGGGCCGAGATATTGTAATATTTAATATATGGGAATTTGCTCTCAAGTCTAATACAAGTGACGTAAGAGTAAACAATGAATCTGAGTTTTGTAATTAATTCACTGTTTCCCTTGTAGTTTTGCCAAGACAGTTTGGAAGGGTAGTAAGGTAATAAAGAACTATGTAAAGTATGACTATGTAAACTTTGAAAAAGAAGACTAATTTATTTATTTAAGAATAATTTCATTATGTACATTATACAATTGATCTTGTGATTCTTTGTTTACTTGTAGCTATAGACAATATCATTATGAGCATGCACATTGATGTACTCCTTCTCAGGATAACGCAACAACGGTGATGTATAGAGTGGGTGGAACCGCTCTATATGACACTCAGATTCTGAGCAGAATACACGAGTGGGTTGAGGAAGAGCCAAAAAAACCAATTCTCCGGTTTGATCTATAAACTATGATTTTAATTAAATTAAAAGTTATATGGAATACAATTAAAGCGGTTGAGGTTAGCATTATAGGATAAAACGTTAGCCATAGTGAGAAGATAAATTATTTACCATCCAGGGTAACTAAAGTCAAAAGTAAACTTTCATGATTCAGATAGACCATGTAAATTAAAAACAAAACAAAACAAAAAAAACTTGCCAAATTTATTTCCATTCTTTTTCTATGCACACTTTCTAAGGCACCAGCTCCTACTGAGCATGTGCAAGAGTTCACAATACTTTTGTATATGAGTTTTTGTAATTGATTGGTTGATGGCTATCACATGATCGATACACGGGCAGGAGAAATTGAAATTGGTAAGAAAAAAATCTACTTCTCAATTGAAACACATACTAAGTGATATTGCATTGACTTTTTATGATGTGTTTGTTGATTATGCAATACTACTGTATTAAATGTTTGTTTAATACTAGGAACTTTATTTAAGACAGCTATGACTATTGCATGTGACATGATGTAAAGGCTCTTACACAGAAAAAATAAATCAAGATATGTCAGGTATTAACATGCTAAGTAGCAGCATTTGGTATCAGAGGATTGTGGGAGTTTAGCTGTAGATATTATTCAACTGTTGTGACACCAACGTGTCCAACCCTAAGGGGCGCTATAGTTTTACCAAAGGATTAGGAAATAAGAGGATATGTGAGTCTATCTAATATAGAAAAGACTGTAGGTGTGATGTAGTTATAATGAGCATTTTCGCAATATTTCCTATAATGGTCTAATACATAGGAGTAAATCACATACCGCTAGATTTGGAGTTTTGTCGGTAACGACCCAAAAAACTAACGCCGGCTTTTTTCTGGCCGCACCATAAAAATAACTCTGGTATTGAGAGTCCACATAAAGGCTGCGTTAGGCTCCAAAAAAGGAGCGTAGAGCATTTTTAACGCAGCTTCAACTCTCAATACCAGAGTTGCTTACAGACGCGGCCAGCCTCAAAAACGTGCTCGTGCACGATTCCCCCATAGAAAACAATGGGGCTGTTTGAGCTGAAAAAAACCCTAACACCTGCAAAAAAGCCGCGTTCAGCTCTTAATGCAGCCCCATTGTTTGCTATGGGGAAACACTTCCTACGTCTGCACCTAACACCCTAACATGTACCCCGAGTCTAAACACCCCTAACCTTACACTTATTAACCCCTAATCTGCCACCCCCGCTATCGCTGACACCTGCATTTTATTTTTAACCCCTAATCTGCCGCTCCGTAAACCGCCGCTACTTACATTATCCCTATGTACCCCTAATCTGCTGCCCCTAACACTGCCGACCCCTATATTATATTTATTAACCCCTAATCTGCCCCCCACAACGTCGCAGCCAGCTACCTACAATAATTAACCCCTAATCTGCCGACCGCAAAGCGCCGCCACCTACGTTATCCTTATGTACCCCTAATCTGCTGCCCCTAACACCGCCGACCCCTGTATTATATTTATTAACCCCTAATCTGCCCCCCACAACGTCGCCTCCACCTGCCTACACTTATTAACCCCTAATCTGCCGACCGGAGCTCACCGCTATTCTAATAAATGTATTAACCCCTAAAGCTAAGTCTAACCCTAACACTAACACCCCCCTAAGTTAAATATAATTTACATCTAACGAAATTAATTAACTCTTATTAAATAAATTATTCCTATTTAAAGATAAATACTTACCTGTAAAATAAATCCTAATATAGCTACAATATAAATTATAATTATATTATAGCTATTTTAGGATTAATATTTATTTTACAGGTAACTTTGTATTTATTTTAACCAGGTACAATAGCTATTAAATAGTTAAGAACTATTTAATAGCTAAAATAGTTAAAATAATTACAAAATTACCTGTAAAATAAATACTAACCTAAGTTACAATTAAACCTAACACTACACTATCAATAAATTAATTAAATACAATTCCTACAAATAAATACAATTAAATAAACTAGCTAAAGTACAAAAAATAAAAAAGAACTAAGTTACAAAAAATAAAAAAATATTTACAAACATAAGAAAAATATTACAACAATTTTAAACTAATTACACCTACTCTAAGCCCCCTAATAAAACAACAAAGCCCCCCAAAATAAACAATGCCCTACCCTATTCTAAATTACTAAAGTTAAAAGCTCTTTTACCTTACCAGCCCTGAACAGGGCCCTTTGCGGGGCATGCCCCAAGAAGTTCAGCTCTTTTGCCTGTAAAAAAAAACATACAATACCCCCCCCCCAACATTACAACCCACCACCCACATACCCCTAATCTAACCCAAACCCCCCTTAAATAAAACTAACACTAAGCCCCTGAAGATCTTCCTACCTTGTCTTCACCTCACCGGGTATCACCGATCGGTCCTGGCTCCGATATCTTCATCCAACCCAAGCGGGGGCTAGACATCCACTGAAGAAGTCCAGAAGAGGGTCCAAAGTCTTCATCCTATCCAGAAGAAGAGGCGATCCGGACCGGCAACCATCTTGATCCAAGCGGCATCTTCTATCTTCATCCGATGACGACCGGCTCCATCCTGAAGACCTCCACCGCGGACCCATCTTCTTCCGGCGACGTCCAACTGAAGAATTACGGTTCCTTTAAGGGACGTCATCTAAGATGGCGTCCCTCGAATTCCGATTGGCTGATAGGATTCTATCAGCCAATCGGAATTAAGGTAGGAATATTCTGATTGGCTGATGGAATCAGCCAATCAGAATCAAGTTCAATGCGATTGGCTGATCCAATCAGCCAATCAGATTGAGCTCGCATTCTATTGACTGATCGGAACAGCCAATAGAATGCGAGCTCAATCTGATTGGCTGATTGGATCAGCCAATCGGATTGAACTTGATTCTGATTGGCTGATTCCATCAGCCAATCAGAATATTCCTACCTTAATTCCGATTGGCTGATAGAATCCTATCAGCCAATCGGAATTCGAGGGACGCCATCTTGGATGACGTCCCTTAAAGGAACCGTCATTCTTCAGTTGGACGTCGCCGGAAGAAGATGGGTCCGCGGTGGAGGTCTTCAGGATGGAGCCGGTCGTCATCGGATGAAGATAGAAGATGCCGCTTGGATCAAGATGGTTGCCGGTCCGGATCGCCTCTTCTTCCCGGATAGGATGAAGACTTTGGACCCTCTTCTGGACTTCTTCAGTGGATGTCTAGCCCCCGCTTGGGTTGGATGAAGATATCGGAGCCAGGACCGATCGGTGATACCCGGTGAGGTGAAGACAAGGTAGGATGATCTTCAGGGGCTTAGTGTTAGGTTTATTTAAGGGGGGTTTGGGTTAGATTAGGGGTATGTGGGTGGTGGGTTGTAATGTTGGGGGGGGGTATTGTATGTTTTTTTTACAGGCAAAAGAGCTGAACTTCTTGGGGCATGCCCCGCAAAGGGCCCTGTTCAGGGCTGGTAAGGTAAAAGAGCTTTTAACTTTAGTAATTTAGAATAGGGTAGGGCATTTTTTATTTTGGGGGGCTTTGTTGTTTTATTAGGGGGCTTAGAGTAGGTGTAATTAGTTTAAAATTGTTGTAATATTTTTCTTATGTTTGTAAATATTTTTTTATTTTTTGTAACTTAGCTAGTTTATTTAATTGTATTTATTTGTAGGAATTGTATTTAATTAATTTATTGATAGTGTATTGTTAGGTTAATTGGAGGTAATTTTAGGTAGTTTATTTAATTAATTTATTGATAGTGTAGTGTTAGGTTTAATTGTAACTTAGGTTAGTATTTATTTTACAGGTAATTTTGTAATTATTTTAACTATTTTAGCTATTAAATAGTTCTTAACTATTTAATAGCTATTGTACCTGGTTAAAATAAATACAAAGTTACCTGTAAAATAAATATTAATCCTAAAATAGCTATAATATAATTATAATTTATATTGTAGCTATATTAGGATTTATTTTACAGGTAAGTATTTATCTTTAAATAGGAATAATTTATTTAATAAGAGTTAATTAATTTCGTTAGATGTAAATTATATTTAACTTAGGGGGGTGTTAGTGTTAGGGTTAGACTTAGCTTTAGGGGTTAATACATTTATTAGAATAGCGGTGAGCTCCGGTCGGCAGATTAGGGGTTAATAAGTGTAGGCAGGTGGAGGCGACGTTGAGGGGGGCAGATTAGGGGTTAATAAATATAATATAGGGGTCGGCGGTGTTAGGGGCAGCCGATTAGGGGTACATAAGTATAACGTAGGTGGCGGCGCTTTGCGGTCGGCAGATTAGGGGTTAATTATTGTAGGCAGGTGGCAGCGATGTTGTGGGGGGCAGATTAGGGGTTAATAAATATAATACAGGGGTCGGCGGTGTTAGGGGGAGCAGATTAGGGGTACATAAGGATAACGTAGGTGGCGGTCGGCAGATTAGGGGTTAAAAAAATTTATTCAAGTGTCGGCGATGTGGGGGGACCTCGGTTTAAGGGTACATAGGTAGTTTATGGGTGTTAGTGTACTTTAGAGTGCAGTAGTTAAGAGCTTTAGAAACCGGCGTTAGCCCAGAAAGCTCTTAACTACTGACTTTTTTCCTGCGGCTGGAGTTTTGTCGTTAGCTGTCTAACGCTCACTTCAGAAACGACTCTAAATACCGGAGTTAGAAAGATCCCATTGAAAAGATAGGATACGCAATTGACGTAAGGGGATCTGCGGTATGGAAAAGTCACGGCTGAAAAGTGAGCGTTAGACCCTATTTTGAGTGACTCCAAATACCGGCGGTAGCCTAAAACCAGCGTTAGGAGCCTCTAACGCTGGTTTTCACGGCTACCGCCAAACTCCAAATCTAGGTCATAGAGAACAACCAAACAATTGTAATACCCAACAAGAACAACCAAACAATTATAGTCACCAGTCGTAGGATAAATCTTAGCTGTGTCTTTATGAGAGCTTTATAGCACAAGTTCAGGTGATCAAGATTGTCCTGATATATTAATCAATGGTTGTAATTTGTCTGAGTTCAGCAATCCAAATAGAGCCAAATCAGGTAAATTCCAATGAATACGAGTAGCTCCTTTCATGGATAATCAGCAAAAAACAGGAATTTCCTATAATGGTCTAATACAAAGGAGTAAATCACATAGAGAACAACCAGGAGTTCCAGGTGGTGTGGTAGGTAAAACAGGCTCAGGCTTCCATATGGTACAACATATATTTATTTAAAATGGTGTTAAAAATGCCTTGATAGTTATGTTAATATATTACTATAACTATTCATGTGCAAACTGTCATGGTGTGTTTTAAACTGCAACATTTGCGTGCCATTTTTACCGTGTTTTGTTTTTAACAATCTATATACAAATCATTCAAATAAACACCGCATCGTGGATGCCAATGTTTCATATAGCAGCCAAAGACTTTTACCCTGATTTATAGAAGTACCTTATTTACAAACTAGTGTAAGTTTGTGGGCTGATTGCTGCTCCGTTTGTTTATGCTGTAAAATTTTGCACGGATCTATTATAATAACATAATTTATGTAAGAACTTACCTGATAAATTCATTTCTTTAATATTGGCAAGAGTCCATGAGCTAGGGATATATGGGATATACAATCCTACCAGGAGGGGCAAAGTTTCCCAAACCTCAAAATGCCTATAAATACACCTCTCACCACACCCACAATTTAGTTTAACGAATAGCCAAGCAGTGGGGTGATAAAGAAAGGAGTAGAAAGCATCAACAAAGGAAATTTGGAAATAATTGTGCTTTATACAAAAAATCATAACCACCATAAAAAGGGTGGGCCTCATGGACTCTTGCCAATATGAAAGAAATGAATTTATCAGGTAAGTTCTTACATAAATTATTTATTTCATGTAATTGGCAAGAGTCCATGAGCTAGTGACATATGGGATATCAATACCAAATATGTGGATCTCCACTCAAGAGTCACTAGAGAGGGAGGGAATAAAATAAAAACAGCCATAATCTGCTGAAAAAAATTAATTTACAACCCAAAAATATAAGTTTATTTCATTTGAAAGAAAAAAACTTAAATCAAAAGCAAAAGAATCAAACTGAAATAGCTGCCTGAAGAACTTTTCTACCAAAAACTGCTTCCGAAGAAGCAAATACATCAAAATGGTAGAATTTAGTAAATGAATGCAAAGAGGACCAAGTTGCCGCTTTGCAAATCTGATCAACTGAATCTCCATTCTTAAAAGCCCACGAAGTGGAGACTGATCTAGTAGAATGAGCTGTAATTCTCTGAGGCAGGGCCTGACCCGACTCAAAATAAACTTGATGAATCAAAAGTTTCAACCAAGAAGCCAAGGAAATAGCAGAAGCCCTCTGACCTTTCCTAGGACCAGAAAATAAAACAAATAGACTGGAAGTCTTCCTGAAATCTTTAGTAGCTTCCACATACTATTTCAAAGCTCCTACCACATCCAAAGAATGTAAGGAACTTTCCAAAGAATTCTTAGGAGTAGGACACAAGGAAGGGACAACAATTCCTCTACTAATGTTGTTAGAATTCACAACCTTAGGTAAAAATTAAAAAGAAGTCCACAAAACTGCCTTATCCTGATGAAAAAAATCAGAAAAGGAGACTCACAAGAAAGAGCAGATAACTCAGAAACTCTTCTAGCAGAAGAGATGGCCAAAAGGAACAACACTTTCCAAGAAAGTAGTTTAATGTCCAAAAAATGCATAGGTTCAAATGGAAGAACCTGTAAAGCCGTCAGAACCAAATTAAGACTCCAAGGAGTAGAAATTGATTAAATAACAGGCTTAATACAACATAAAGCCTGTACAAAACAGTGTATATCAGGAAGTATAGCAATCTTTCTGTGAAATAAAACAGAAAGAGCAGAGATTTGTCCTTTGAAGGAACTTGCAGACAAACCCTTATCCAAACCGTCCTGAAGAAACTGTAAAATTCTAGGAATTCTAAAAGAATGCCAAGAGAATTTATGAGAAGAACACCATGAAATGTAAGTCTTCCAAACTCTATAATAAATCTTTCTAGAAACAGATTTACGAGCTTGTAACATTGTATTAATCACTGAGTCAGAGAAACCTCTATGACTTAGTACTAAGCGTTCAATTTCCATACCTTCAAATTTAATTATTTTAGATCCTGATGGAAAAATGGACCTTGAAATAGTAGGTCTGGCCGAACAAAAGTGGCCAAAGCGGGCAACTGGACATCCAAACCAGATCCGCATACCAAAACCTGTGTGGCCATGCTGGAGTTACCAGCAACACAAATGATTGTTCCATGATGATTTTGGAGATCACTCTTGGAAGGAGAACTAGAGGCGGCAAAATGTAAGCAGGATGATAACACCAAGGAAGTGTCAGCGCATCCCCCGCTTCCGCCTGAACACCCCTGGACCTGGACAGGTATCTGGGAAGTTTCTTCTTTAGATGAGAGACCATGAGATCTATCTCTGGAAGACCCCACAACTGAACAATCTAAGAAAACACATCTGGATATAGAGACCACTCCTCTGGATGTAAAGTCTGGCTGCTGAGATAATCCGCCTCCCAATTGTCTACACCTGGGATAAGCACCGCAGAGATTAGACAGGAGCTGGATTCCACCCAAACAAGTATCCAAGATACTTTTTTCATAACTTGGGGACTGTGAGTCCCACCCTGATGATTGACATATGCCACTGTTGTGATATTGTCTGTCTGAAAACAAATGAATGGTTCTCTCTTTAGCAGAGGCCAAAACTGAAGAGCTCTGAGAATTGCAAGGAGTTCTAAAATATTTATTGGTAATCTCGCCTCTTGAGATTTCCAAACCCCTTGTGCTGTCAGAGATCCCCAAACAGCTCCCCAACCTGAAAGACTCGCATCTGTTGTGATCACAGTCCAGGTTGGCCGAACAAAAGAAGCCCCTTGAACTAAACGATGGTGATCTATCCACCATATCAGAGAGTGTCGTATATTGATTCAGCATTCAAAGCTGTAGAGGTCTCATGTGAAAACGAGCAAAGGGGATCGCGTCCGATGCTGCAGTCATGAGACCTAAAACTTCCATGCATATAGCCACTGAAGGGAAAGACTGAGACTGAAGGTGCCGGCATGCTGCAACCAATTTTAAACGTCTCTTGTCTGTTAGAGACAGAGTCATGGACACTGAATCTATCTGGAAGCCTAAAAAGGTGACCCTTGTCTGAGGAATCAAGACACTTTTGGTAAATTGATCCTCCAACCATGTTTCCAAAGAAACAGCACTAGTTGATTTGTGTGAGATTCTGCAGTACGCAAAGACTGAACTAGTACCAAGATATCGTCCAAATAAGGAAACACCACAATATCTTGTTCTCTGATTACAGAGAGTAGGGCACCCAGAACCTTTGAAAAGATTCTTGGAGCTGTTGCTAGGCCAAATGGAAGAGCAACAAATTGGTAATGCTTGTTTAGAAAAGAAAATCTCAGAAACTGATAATGTTCTGGATGAATCTGAATATGAAGGTATGCATCCTGCAAGTCTATTGTGGACATATAATGTCCTTGCTGAACAAAAGGCAGAATAGTCCTTATAGTCACCATCTTGAAAGTTGGTACTCTTACATAACGATTCAAAATTTTTCAGATCCAAAACTGGTCTGAATAAATTTTCCTTCTTTGGTACAATGAATAGATTTGAATAAAACCCCAAACCTTGTTCCTGAGGAGGAACTGGCATGATTACCCCTGAAGAATCCAGGTCTGAAACACACTTCAGGAAAGCCTGAGCTTTTACTGGATTTACTGGGATACGTGAGAGAAAAAAATCTTCTCACAGGAGGTCTTACTCTGAATCCTATTCGATACCCTTGAGACAATGCTCTGAATCCATTCATTTTGGACAGATTTTATCCAAATATCTTGAAAAACCTTAATCTGCCCCCTACCAGCTGAGCTGGAATGAGGTTCGCACCTTCATGCGGACTTAGGGGCTGACTTTGGTTTCCTAAATGGCTTGGATTTATTCCAATTTGAGGAAGGCTTCCAATTGGAAGCAGACTCCTTGGGGGGAAGATTGAGTTTTTGTTCCTTATTCTGACGAAAGGAATGAAAATGGTTAGAAGCCTTAGATTTACCCTTAGGTTTTTAATCCTGAGGCAGAAAAACTCCCTTCCCCCAGTGACAGTTGAAATAATAGAATCCAACTGAGAACCAAATAAATTATTACCATGGAAAGGAAGAGATAGTAATCTAGATTTAGATGTCATATCAGCATTCCAAGATTTAAGCCACAAAGCTCTTCTAGCTAAAATAGCTAAAGACATGGATCTAACATCAATTTTGATAATATCAAAAATTGCATCACAATAAAATGATTAGCATATTGCAATAGGCAAATAATACTAGATAAGTCAGAATCCAATTCCTGTTGCGCTAAATTCTCCAACCAGAAGGTTGATGCAGCCGCAACATCAGCCAAAGAAATTGCAGGTCTGAGAAGATGACCTGAATATAATTAGGCCTTCCTTAGATAAGATTCAAGCTTCCTATCTAAAGGATCCTTAAACGGAAGTACTATCTTCCATTGGAATAGTGGTACGTTTAGCAAGAGTAGAAATAGCCCCATCAACTTTGGGGATTTTTTCCCAAAACTCTATAGATTTTGCTGGTAAAGGATACAAATTTTTTAAAACCTTGAAGAAGGAATAAAAGAAGTACCTGGCTTATTCCATTCCCTAGAAATCATATTAGAAATAGCCTCAGGAATAGGAAAAACCCCTGGAGAAACCACAGGAGGTTTAAAAACAGCATTTAAACGTTTATCAGACTGAACGTCAATAGGACTGGTTACCTCAATATCCAAAATAATTAACACTTCTTTTAATAAAGAACGCATATACTCTATTTTAAATAAATAAGTAGATTTGTCAGTGTCAATGCCTGAGGAAGGATCTTCTGTATCAGATAGATCCTCATCAGAAAAGGATAAATTATGTTGTTGGTCATTTGAAATTTCATCAAATAAATGAGAAGTTTTAAAAGACGTTTATTAGAAGGTGGAAAGGCAGACAAAGCCTTCAAAATAGAATCAGAAACAAATTCTTTAAAATTTACAGGTATATCATGCACATTAGAAGTTGAAGGAACTACAACTGGCAATGTGCTATTACTGATGGATACACTAACTGCATGTAAAAGTTTATCATGACAACTATTACAAATTACATTCGGCAAAATAATTTCAACAATTTTACAACAGATGCACTTAGCTTTGGTAGGCAGGCAGCAATGTTCCAGCAGAAACTTCTGAGGCAGGATCAGATAAAGACATCTTGCAAAATGTAAGAGAAAAAACAACATAAAAAGCAAAATTATCTATTTCCTTATATGACAGTTTCAGGAATGGGAAAAAAAGCAAATAGCATAGGCCTTTGAAAGAGAAAAAATCAAGAGGCAAACATCAATGGGGTATTGAAATAATGAAAAAGTTTGGCGCCAAGTATGACGCACAACGTAACGTAAACTTTTTGGCGCCAAAAATAACCGGAAATGACACACTCACGTCACTAATGACGCAACCGTGTGAAAGGTCTCGGCGTCAAGTATTACGCCGGAAATAATGAAGTTGCGTAATAGACGTATTTTTCCGCGCCAAAAATATTTTCGCGCCAAGAATGATGCAATAATGTTTAGCATTTGACGCACCCGCGGGCCTAATGCCACCCGCAATTTGCAAGAAGTAGTCAATTGAAAAAAGACTAAACCCCAGGTAAAAAAAAAAAAAATCTATAAAAGAAGTTTATATTACCCAAATATGAAACTGACAGTCTGCAGAAGGAAATACATGAACCTGACTCATGGCAAATATAAGTACAATACATATATTTAGAACTTTATATAAATGCATAAAGTGCCAAACCATAGCTGAGGTGTCTTAAGTAATAAAAAACATACTTACCAAAAGACAACCATCCACATATAGCAGATAGCCAAACCAGTACAGAAACAGTTATCAGTAGAGGTAATGGTAAATTGAGAGTATATCGCGATCTGAAAATGGAGGTAGGAGAAGAATCTCTACGACCGATAACAGAGAACCCATGAAATCGACCCCCGTTAGGGAAATCATCATATTCAATAAGTGATACTCCCTTCACGTCCCTCTGACATTCGCTGTACTCTGAGAGGAATCGGGCTTCAACAATGCTGAGAAGCGCATATCAACGTAGAAATCTTAGCACAAACTTACTTCACCACCTCCATAAGAGGCAAAGTTTGTAAAACTGAATTGTGGGTGTGGTGAGGGGTGTATTTATAGGCATTTTGAGGTTTGGGAAACTTTGCCCCTCCTGGTAGGATTGTGTATCCCATATGTCACTAGCTCATGGACTCTTGCCAATTACATGAAAGAAATATGTTATTATATATTATAAACTTTAAGGTGTCTCTTACCCTCTTGACATGCGGTCCCATCAGCTGGCAAGGGAAAGTCTCGTCATCCGTTACGTCATGACCATGCAGAGAGGAAGGTGAAGTGGAGCAGCTACAGGCTCGCAGTGGACGTCCTTGCTAGACAAGCAATCCTGCTGGTGGTAGTGTAGACTGAAGTAGAGAGACAGATATGCTTGGTAAAAAAACAAAAGTCCTTTATTTCCAAAAGTTAAAATGTTTCACAGAGGAACAAGATAATGCTGGTGAGTACCTTTAGCCATATTCATAGCCTATAGTATTGTGCTGAAACTACAGGTTTAAAAAAAGGATAGAACAATCCAATTGGTTAAAAGAAAATACGTTCACCAAGCTATCAGCCAATGAACAGTATTTTTTAAACAATACACAGGTGAGAATCAAGGAGCAAATGAAATATTGCAACATTATAGTAAACATAGAGTTACAATCTTATAGTATAAATACACTAATCATATTGTAGCAAGGATTACAATGATGGCTTCATATAGCGATATCAAAAGTACAAAGTTTTAATAGAAAAACATTCATATAAAGAAATATTTAGAAAATGCAAAATCACATAAAGGAAACATATCACATCAAGTTTAAATTTAAATTTGAATTTAAATTTAAAGACAGGGTGCCTCGCAGATGAACATAACTTACAGAATGCAGATGTTTAAAGTAAATCTGCTTAAAGACACAAAATAATTTATCATTATTATTATTGTTTATGTGAGTGAGCAATACACCCTGATGGCAAATGAACAGTGCCCTATTTATATCTACTCTCCAATGACAATTGCTCCTATATTTGACACTTAATGAAAACAATCATGGGATGATGAAATATTTAAAGACTAAGAGAACGTGGACATGTTCGAAAAGTATCTATAAAAATCTTAGTAAGGGGTGTATAAAAAAATTAAAAGATTGGAAAATAGAGAAGTACATATGGAGAAAATAATCTTTACTAATCCCAGAAATTGATCAAATCGTATAGGGAATTTAAACCATTAGGGATTCTCAGGGCCGGCCTTTGGGCCTCGTGTTCCACGGTTAGGGGGGCCCCGCCACACTGATGCAAACTGTTTTTTTTTTTATATGAAATTTAAAAAAAAAAAAAAATTGTTGCACTGACATTTTTTTTTTAATTCATTTTTTGGCGCGATTTATTTTTTTTGCCTGGGCCAGAAGTTTTGTTTTGGCAATGGGCGGCGGTGGCAGACACACTGACAGGACAGGAGGAGGCGGCAACAGTGCGGGAGGAAGTATAGTTTCCTTTTCCCACGCCTGTAAGCAACTCAGCTCTCATTCAGTGTGTGAGCTGCTGCTTTTGGTCCCAGACTCCCAGCGGTGACCCGGTCCGGACGACAGGTAGGTGACTGACAGGCACTGGCAGCATTGCTGTCTCTCTCTCCCCTGAGCTTACCCCAACTTTTCTCACCCCACTGTTCTACTAAAACTTTCTCAGATCACCTGGGGAACCCTGAACTTGTATGCTCCATGCGGACCCCAGGAGTTTACCAACCCTTGCGGCCCGAGTCGAGACATTGCTTGCTAGCATGACAATAATAGGAGGGGGCCTAGTCCCCATGTACAATATATAGCAGTTGCTGCAGACTGAATATTTGAAGGGTCCATTTATTCCCTTTCTATAAATACTATATAGCTCATGTCCTCCATACGCCACTTATACCTCTTTTATAGTTTACTTTGCATTTTTACTTGAATCCTGTATTTCTGGTAAGAAATCTTTAATTCAACGATCTTACTATATTGAAAAATTGCTTATCTTGGCATTATAGCCCTACAGATTTCTGTGTTTAATATATTAAATTTTAAAATACAGATTCAATTATTGGTCAGCACTTGATAAGGGCAAACTGGGCACTGCCACTTGGATTGTTTTGTGATAAAATAAATATCCTCTGACAAGTGTCCACCATTTGTTAAAAAAAAAAAAATATTTGCCATAAGCACCCCTGGTTTTATCATTTTCTATTAAATGTGGTCAGTAGACTTTTAAAGATTTGGGACCATCTTGCTGGAAAGGATAGTGTAACAGCTGGCAGGGGTTCTATAAAGTACCCACCTGTCAGCAGCTACCGTTTTGCAAATGCTCTTTGGATAAACCTGCTTTAGCCTAAACCAGGACTGAAATGGTTAAACTGTCATGACTCGTGCGTGTTTTTTTGAGTGTCCCTTATGGAAGACCGGCCAGGTGATGCCAGTTTTGCTGCTGTGTAAAGACTGTTATTCATGTCTGTTCCAAGGCTTGTGTGCGGATCATTTCTGCAACTTCTGGTCATGCCTGTTTGACTGGCTCACTTTTCACTTGAGTTCCTGGAATGATTTGGCAGCGAGCAGGTGCAGCAGAGTGGGGGGCCACTGGTTTCTTTGCTCGTCACTGTGCGCGCATGTTGCTAGCTGTCCGTTGTATATTTAGATAAAGTGCATGTATCAGGGGCTCCTAAATATGAACCCATGGATAGTTATAGCAAGATAAGAAGAGTGAAAATTTTATCAGTTTACATAATTACTTTTACTGTTTAATAAAGCAAATGCACCACCTGGAAAGGTATGTTAGTTGTAGCACCCAGATTGATATCTAATTTTATTATCTATTTAACTTCCACTAAAGCTCATAGCTATGTTTTAATGTCCCCTTTTGATTGTAGGGTTTAATTTGTAGCTAATAGTTTGATTACTGCCAGGCAACATAACTAAATACACTCTAGAGTCCATAATAGCAATAACCCCCCATTGCATAATCACAATGTATCAACCCCCAATTGTTTAACTCTTTATTTAATATGTGCCTTGCTAAGGAATCCTTGTTATTATTCATATTAGCAGCATTTTCAGGTTAATCTCAATACAACAAAATGTGCGAATGTGATTATAACCCCCAAATATGTTGCTGCCCCACTGATGAGGAATGTATATTTTACCTGCACTTTCTGCTTCAATTCCAAAAATATGTTCCCACATGTATTCCAATAGGGATAGTCACTCGCCCTATTTGTACTTTGCTTCACATGCTATATAAACACTATTGCTTTTCACTTAGCAGGAGTCACACATACAGGTAGCCCTCAGTTTACGCCGGGGTTAGGTTCCAGAAGGAATGGTTGTAAATCGAAACCGTTGTAAATTGAAACCCAGTTTATAATGTAAGTCAATGGGAAGTGAGGGAGATAGCTCAGGTCTGGTTAAACTGATTAATTTCAGCTTGCTTGGCTTTGCTGCAACACAAGAGGACAGCTCCACCTACTGGCGATTTTAATAAATGCACTGCTTCTCAATGCTTTTCAATAGCAGTCACATGACTGGAAAAAAAGGTTGTTATTCTGAAACGGTGTAAATTGAACCGTTGTAAAACGAGGGCCACCTGTATTTTACTTATGTTTTATTCCATACATTTTTAATTGTAAAATTAAATGTTTTATTTCATACCCATATTGCTTGGTATTTACATTTGAGAATATTGTGTTATGGAAGATAATAAAGAACTTTGGCATTAGAAAGCGGCAGGCAGCCCATGCAAATAATTACTCAGGTGTGTGGTGTACTGGAACTGGAAACATGCACTGCTGCCATTAAAAAGACAATTCCTATTAGGTAGAGATTACTAAACCATGGATGAAAACATGATGTGGCATCTGTGTTTTTTGGTGTTGTTTTTTTTGTTTTTTTAATAAATGTAAAGGTGCCCAAAGGTCATGATTACATTAAAATACATAACTTAGAATGTAATTTATATTAGATGCAGGTACTGACCATGTAAACTGTTTACATGGTCAGTAACCTGCATCTAATATAAATTACATTCTAAGTTATGTATTTTAAAGCAATTTTTGAGTTTGGCTATTAAGTTTTTATTAACTCATAATTACTTTCTATTTGAGGATATTTACTATCTCGGGGATGTGGAACAGCTATGGGGCAAAGTTTGCCCGCTCCTATGCGAATCTCTATATGGGATGGTGGGAGCTGCTCCATGTCTATGGAGATACAATCCTTTTAAGTCCCATATTGTTTCTTTTGGCTCTAAATGTAGAGCTACTACACATGAGAATATGCGATCAGGTTTGTGCGATAGTGGGGTGTTTTTTCAATTTTTTTGCCCCATTAGTTCAGCTTTTTGCGCTTGTCAGATTAGTTCGAGAGATAACTTTTTTCCTTCCACTCGTAATATGAGTGCAACCCGCAGCGAGCAAAAATGTATTTCTAGTGCAATTAGCCCTCTAGCGAAATAACTAAATAGTACTCCACTTTTAATCTGACACTAAGCATTTCAAAGCACATTAAATGTACAATTCAAAAAATCACAACCATGCTATGCATAAAATCTTGTATAAACATTACATTTCCAAACAGGTGTTAAAAACCTGCTCCAAAATATAAATTTACATTCTGTTATACAAATCATCCTTAAATTATGCAATTATTTAATGTAATTAGGTCCACATGTCCCCTTCTGAAGTACTAGGTATAACTATAATTATTACAACTGCATCCTAAGAACAGATCAGGCTATAGTTATAAATACCAAATCCCTGCAAAAAATTACTATGGAAGTGCAGGAACTGACTCAACAGTATAGTACTATGAGTGACAATTGAGAACAGCAAGTATGCATACAAGACAGATGAGAGTGGATGATATACATGTATATGGGAGAGACTTCTAAATTTTAACTTCTGTATAGACGATCCGCTTAAATCTGAGTGCTGTTTCATTTTTGGGAAGTCAGAGTTGTCAGGTGTGGTGGCCACCAGCGTGCAGAGGTTGCATCTAGATCCATCTGAAGGAATTGTTTGACCACAAAGCAGCAGGGGGAGGAGCGTACTCGCAATACGGTCTAGTGGAAACAGATAGTAAAATCCGAGAGAGATCCGTCAGAATAGTTGTGTAGACAGCGGTTTAGCAAGCAGTTGATGTAGGAAACAAATTTGACAAGGATAAATGAGGAGGCTAGTACACTGCAGTGATTAGTAACACTGCTTCAGGAATACCAAGCAAGGAGGGAATGGTCGGAAGATAATTTAAGCAGTGAGTAAGAGAAAAGTCCTACCAGCTCTTAAAAGAATACTAAAGCTATACAATAAGGAAATGTGACATTTCCCAAAGAAACCCCTCAGGGTTTTACGGACAAGGCCTATCAAGGTGTCTCCTATGGAAAAGAGAGACAAGTTGAGGTGCAGATAAAGTGTCATCATTACGTGGGTAACCTTTCCAGTGGACCAGGTATTGAAGGGAGCCATAAAAGTTTTGTAGAATCTAATATCTTTTCAATTTTGTATTCCTGTTCAGAATCTATAGTTATAGAAGGAAGAGGAATATTCCCAGGGATGTTTCTAGGGGTTGTATAGGGTTTCAACAGAGATACATAAATTGTAGGATGAATTCTGAAGGAGGAAGGTAGATGCAAGGTAACAGCATTCCTGTTAACAACTTTCTTTATCCCATAGGGACCAATAAATAAACCACTGAGCTTTTAAGAAGGAGTGTGAAGCTTGAGATGTTTTGTAGAAAGCCAGACTTTATCCCCCACCTTTTATTGTGGGGGAGAACGTCTATTGCAGTGTTTCCCAAACCCAGTCCTCAGGACCCTTACTCAGGCCAGATATTCATTATGGGGCCTAGTTATCAAGCCGTCAACCTCAAATACGCTGGAATTCCGCAGCGTATTTGTGGCGAGGCTGATTCGCCTTAGTTATCAAAGGCTCGAGACCGGCAAAAGTAGAATTTTGTGACGTAAGCATCGATCCGCCGGACTCAGTCCGACACAGATCGATTCTTACGTCACTCCAGATGTTCCGCACACAAGTGCGGCACATTCTCACTACTTTTGCTAGCTATCAAAAAACTAGCAGGTACGCTCGGCACTTTTACGGCCCAGCGTACCTGGTTTTCAAAGCGCCAGCCTGGAGGCGGCGGATCCCATAGGAATCAATGGGAGTCTGACCATAGCGAAAGTACAAGTTCGCTGCTGACAGACATCCCATTGATTTCTATGGGAGCTGTCTACACCTAACACCCTAACATGTACCCCGAGTCTAAACACCACTAATCTGACCCCCCCTACACCGCCGCAACTAAATTAAGTTATTACCCCCTAAACCGCCGCTCACGGAGCCCACAGCAAGCTACTCTATACATATTAACCCCTAAACCGCCGCTCCCTGAACCCGCCGCAACCTATATTAAATGTATTAACCCCTATCCTGCCCCCCCTACACCGTCGCCCTCTATTATAAAATTATTAACCCCTATCCTGCCCCCCCTACACCGTCGCCACCTATAATAAATTTATTAACCCCTATCCTGCCCCCCACTACGCCGCCGCCACTGTAATAAAATTATTAACCCCTAAACCTAAGTCTAACCCTAACCCTAACGCCCCCCTAACTTAAATATTAATTAAATAAATCTAAATAAATTAACTCTTATTAACTAAATGAATCCTATTTAAAACTAAATACTTACCTTTAAAATAAACCCTAATATAGCTACAATATAAATAATAATTATATTCTAGCTATCTTAGGATTTATATTTATTTGACAGGTAACTTTGTATTTATTTTAGCTAGTTAGAATAGTTATTAAATAGTTATTAACTATTTAATAACTACCTAGCTAAAAGAAATACAAAATTACCTGTAAAATAAATCCTAACCTAAGTTACAATTAAACCTAATACTACACTATCATTAAATTAACTAAATAAACTACCTACAAATACCTACAATTAAATACAATTACATAAACTAACTAAAGTACAAAAAATAAAAAAATCTAAGTTACAAAAAATAAAAAATTAAGTTACAAACATGTTAAAAATATTACAACAATTTTAAGCTACTTACACCTAATCTAAGCCCCCTAATAAAATAACAAACCCCCCCAAAATAAAAAAATCCCTACCCTATTCTAAATTAAATAAATTTCAAAGCTCTTTTACCTTACCAGCCCTTAAAAGGGCCATTTGTGGGGGCATGCCCCAAAAAGTTCAGCTCTTTTGCCTGTAAAAGAAAAATACAACCCCCCCCCAACATTAAAACCCACCACCCACATACCCCTAATCTAACCCAAACCCCCCTTACAAAAACCTAACACTAATCCCCTGAAGATCATCCTACCTTGAGTCGTCTTCACTCAGCCGAGCCACCGATGGAACTGAAGAGGACATCCGGAGCGGAAGAAGTTAATCCTCCAAGCGGCGCTGAAGAAATCTTCCATCCGATGAAGTCATCATCCAGGCGGCGCTGAAGAGGTTTTCGATCCAGCCGATGTCATCTTCAAAGAGGCGCTGAAGAGGTCTTCTATCCGGGCGAAGTCATCTTCCAAGCCGGGTCTTGAATCTTCCTTCCGCCGATGCGGAACCACCTTCTTCACCAACGGACTACGACGAATGACGGCTCCTTTAAGGGACGTCATCCAAGATGGCGTCCCCTCAATTCCGATTGGCTGATAGGATTCTATCAGCCAATCGGAATTAAGGTAGGAAAAATCTGATTGGCTGATGGAATCAGCCAATCAGATTGAGCTCGCAGTCTATTGGCTGTTCCGATCAGCCAATAGAATGCAAGCTCAATCTGATTGGCTGATTGGATCAGCCAATCGGATTGAACTTGAATCTGATTGGCTGATTCCATCAGCCAATCAGATTTTCCTACCTTAATTCCGATTGGCTGATAGAATCCTATCAGCCAATCGGAATTGAGGGGACGCCATCTTGGATGACGTCCCTTAAAGGAGCCGTCATTCGTCGTAGTCCGTCGGTGAAGAAGGTGGTTCCGCGTCGGCGGAAGGAAGATTCAAGACCCGGCTTGGAAGATGACTACGCCCGGATAGAAGACCTCTTCAGCGCCTCTTTGAAGATGACATCGGCTGGATCGAAGACTTCTTCAGCGCCGCCTGGATGATGACTTCATCGGATGGAAGATTTCTTCAGCGCCGCTTGGAGGATTAACTTCTTTCGCTCCGGATGTCCTCTTCAGTTCCATCGGTGGCTCGGCTGAGTGAAGACGACTCAAGGTAGGATGATCTTCAGGGGATTAGTGTTAGGTTTTTGTAAGGGGGGTTTGGGTTAGATTAGGGGTATGTGGGTGGTGGGTTTTAATGTTGGGGGGGGGTTGTATTTTTCTTTTACAGGCAAAAGAGCTGAACTTTTTGGGGCATGCCCCCACAAATGGCCCTTTTAAGGGCTGGTAAGGTAAAAGAGCTTTGAAATTTATTTAATTTAGAATAGGGTAGGGATTTTTTTTATTTTGGGGGGGGGTTTGTTATTTTATTAGGGGGCTTAGATTAGGTGTAAGTAGCTTAAAATTGTTGTAATATTTTTAACATGTTTGTAACTTAATTTTTTATTTTTTGTAACTTAGATTTTTTTATTTTTTGTACTTTAGTTAGTTTATGTAATTGTATTTAATTGTAGTTATTTGTAGGTAGTTTATTTAGTTAATTTAATGATAGTGTAGTATTAGGTTTAATTGTAACTTAAGTTAGGATTTATTTTACAGGTAATTTTGTATTTCTTTTAGCTAGGTAGTTATTAAATAGTTAATAACTATTTAATAACTATTCTAACTAGCTAAAATAAATACAAAGTTACCTGTAAAATAAATATAAATCCTAAGATAGCTATAATATAATTATTAATTACATTGTAGCTATCTTAGGGTTTATTTTACAGGTAAGTATTTATTTTTAAATAGGAATAATTTATTAAAGTATAGTGTAGTGTTAGGTGTAATTGTAACTTAGGTTAGGATTTATTTCACAGGTACATTTCTCTTTATTTTAGCTAGGTAAGCTATTAAATAGTTAATAACTATTTAATAGTTATTGTACATGGTTACAATAAATTGAAAGGTACCTGTAAAATAAAAATAAATCCTAAGATAGCTAGAATATAATTATTATTTATATTGTAGCTATATTAGGGTTTATTTTATAAGTAAGTATTTAGTTTTAAATAGGATTCATTTAGTTAATAAGAGTTAATTTATTTAGATTTATTTAATTAATATTTAAGTTAGGGGGGCGTTATGGTTAGGGTTAGACTTAGGTTTAGGGGTTAATCATTTTATTACAGTGGCGGTGGCGTAGTGGGGGGCAGGATAGGGGTTAATAGGTTTAATATAGGTTGCGGCGGGTTCATGGAGCGGCGGTTTAGGGGTTAAACTATTTATTTAGTTGCGGAGAGGTGCGGGATCAGCAGGATAGGGGTTAATAATTTTATAATAGAGGGCGACGGTATAGGGGGGGCAGGATAGGGGTTACTAGGTATATTGTAGGTGGCGGTGGGCTCCGGGAGCGGCGGTTTAGGGGTTAATACATTTATAAGACTTGCGGCAGGGTCTAGGAGCGGCGGTTTAGGGGTTAGTAACTTTATTTAGTTGCAGGGGCCTCCGGGGGCGCAGGTATAGGGGGTAGAACAGTGTAGTTTAGTGTGAGTGCTTAGTGACAGGCTAACAATAAAGCTGGGAAAAAGCCGAAGGGCAGCGAGATCGGATGAGTAATAACTGTCACAGTCCGCTGCTCATCGCCCCGCGGCTTTTTGACAGCTTTATTTGATAACTTAGGCGAACGTATTCAAGGTCCGCGGCGGCGAAGGTAGGCGAGCTTAGGCGGACGTATTGGGCCGGCAAAGCCAGAAAAGTAGACGGCTTGATAACTACCCCCCTATATCTTAACTAGAGCACGCGTGAAACAATCAGCTCACCCATCAGCTGATTATTTCACCTGTGCTCTAGTTAAGATATAGGGGCCTATTTATGATGGTGCGAGCGGACATGATCCGATATAGCTGATCATGTCTGCTGCACATCGATAAATCCCGACAGCATACGCTCTCAGCATTTATCATTGCACCAGCAGTTCTTGTGAACTGCTGGTGCAATACCGCCCCCTACATATTCGCGGCCAATCCGGGGTGTCAATCAACCCGGTTGATTTCTGCCGATTTCTGCCCTCCGCATCAGAGCAGGCGGACAGGTTATGGAGTAGCGGTCTTTAGACCGCTGCTTCATAACTTCTGTTTTTGCTCGTCGGAAACACAGGGCATCAAGCTCCGTACAGAGCTTGATAAATTGACCCTCTAATCTCTATATTAATTTGTCAACTCAGGGTAAGCATCAAACTTCATTTCATTCAAATTACAAAAATCATTACAAAATCATATTTCACCCTTTGGCTTGGGCACTAGAACAATGGTATTGTTCTAAAACACGGAAGGGGACTGCACTCTCAGACCAGACCGGGTACACATCCCAGAGTCACAGGCAGTTAACACCAGAAAGGTCTGGGTGCACGGCCCATAGGGAAAATTACAAAACAAACTGCCTGTGACTCTGGGGACAGTGCAGCTTCCTGAGAGTGCTATTGTGCACCCAGGGCTGTGCATGGGATGTGTACCCGGTGCGGTCTGAGAGTGTAGTCCCCTTCTGTGTTTTGTATATGTCTAGGGTGATTACATAAGCCTGTGCACCCTTCACTTGTTCCCCGTTTGTTGGATTGAGAGCTTGCATTGTGTGGTTGTTTAGAGACTCAGGATTTGGAAGAGACCTTGACATGGTACCTGGGCTTATCCCATTCGGACAGATGTGGTAACTAACTTCCATTTTTGCTTTTAATCTTAGCTAAGAGCTTGTAAGTGAGTGCTGGACTTTCTCTGTGTGCTGTATTAATGGTATTGTTCCATTCACTGTGTGATACTTCATGGCTCAGTAATAATTTCATGTTTAATAAAATTTGTTTTTCCTGGAACTGGGGAAAACATCTCTATTTTTTTAAACAACTTAACTTTCTGCTTCTGATGAGGAGTCTCTGCAATATGTACTTACGGTTCATCCTTAATTACTTTGTCAGTAGGGTTATTTTGCATCATTATTGAAACTGCTTTCTCTCCACCCAGGGCCAGGGTTTTAGTACATTTATCTGGTAGATTTGTTCTGGCTTCCTCCTGTATGGCTTTCTTACTTTATAAATTACCTCACTGACCTGCTCACAATTTCAAATGGTCCTTGCCAGCTTGCAATAAACTTTCATTCAACTGAAGGGATTAGTACAAGAAATCTTTCCTAGGTTGGAAGACCCTTAACCTTGTTTTCCTATTGTAACTGACTTCCTGAGCCTTCTGAGCTTTTTTCCACATTTCCCTCACTACTGGCATTATAGCTTCCATTTGATCTTGCATTTGTGCAATGTGTTCTAATCACACTGCGGTGAGGAGTTTGTTCCTGCTCCAATGTTTTAGCGATATTGAATATACCTCTGGGATGCCTACCATATAATAACTCACAAAGTGAAGACCCTATGGAAGATTAAGGTACTTCTCTAATAGAGAACATGAGAAATGGCAACAAAAAATCCCAATCCTTGTCTATCATTTTACCCGACATAGCCTTCAGTGGTTTATTAAACCTCTCAACCAGCCTGTCAGTTTGGAGGTAATGTACTGACATTCTAAACTGCTTTATTTTAATAAGTTTACACAATTATTTCATTACATTTGATATAAAAATGTTTTAAAGGCATATAGTATATGACAAGGTGTTTGACTGGGAAGGGCTCAAAAGTGTACATACAGTATATATGTGGGTATGTATGTTTACATATGTATGTGCACACATACATACACATAAACACATATATACATACAAGTACACACACACACATATATATATATATATATATATATATATACAGCGTATATATATATAGATACACACATATACATATATGCCCTTCCCTGTCCAACATCTTGTTACATATCATAGCATTTTATATATATATATATATATATATATATATATATATAATTACACATACACACGCACTATCATGCGGCTGCTGAGGAAATTTTGAAATAAAATATTTTCCTTTTTTACATAGTGATGTTCATGTGATATTTTCTAGTTAGCTTTTTATAGATATGTTGCATCACTTTCAAGTAATTAATCATTTGTGTAACATAACCCTTTAAGATCTGCACTTAATAAGTTAATATTGCAAAATATCCACGTAAACTAACATTTCTTTTCATTTGATCTATAAGTGGTATATTTTTTATCTGTTTTTTTTTTAAAATTATTTTTTTAATGTAATCGTTGCACAAAATATTATCCAGTTGCTTTTTTTTGTTGTATGGTGTATTAGCACATGGATAGATTTATCACGCAGGCCAAAACCACTCCACTCACTATGCCTGCAAAAATAAGGGATAGGAAAGTCAGGAATACAGATACCAGTCTAGACTCTATTACTGAGGGGGATATTTCAACGTTAAATATGCAACCTTTAATGGCTCAACTCACAGAATATTTTACACCCCAATTTGCAGAAATTAAACAGGATTTGTCAAGTATCTCCTTAGAGATATCCTCCTTATCTTCTGAAGTAAGACACTTCGCTAATAGATTAACAGAGGCGGAGACCAGAATCTCAGATCTGGAGGACTTAGTTAATAATCAGGATAATCAAATTCATAAACATGAATCTAGAATCTGTAATTTACAGAATCGCCTGGACGACCTAGAAGACCGCTCCAGGCGTAATAATATTAGAATTGTAGGGCTACCTGAATCATCTGAGTATGAGGATTTGTTGAATTTTACCGCTAACACACTGCCACTAGCCTTAGGATTCCCTCCTCAGCACCTCCCTCTAGCAGTTGAAAGAGCTCACAGAATCGGTCCAAAAAATAAGAATAAGGGGTTTGACAGAGATAGAATGTGTATTTTTAAACTACTTAAATTTCAGGATAAGATAGAACTCATGAGACTCTATAAGAAAATGGATGCACTTTTGATAGGTAATAAGAAAGTATTACTGTTTCAGGATTTTTCTACTGAAACCTCTGCTAAAAGAAAAATTATGTCACCTTATTGTACACAACTCATTAATAAGGGCTTAAAAGCCCGACTTATATACCCTGCTAAGATTGTCCTAGAGGATAAAGAAAACAGGTACACCTTTAACAATGTTACAGAGGTACAAGAATATATTTCTTCTATGAATAAATAGATGTGATAGGGTGGTTCATATTATTTATCTGCTGGGTGATGTCCATATATTTAAAGATATCTTATGTATGCCTTTTTTGAGGCTAAGTCTTGCGCATTATTACAAAGATTGAGTATAATCTGTTCACACCAGATATTGCATAATGACAAGGATATGTCTTGTATATTTTTTCTTAAATGGTCCTTATGGCGGCGCCCACGTTGTTTAGACGATGTTGGGATTTTATGTTTTTTTTGTGTAGAGTTTTTTAGGTATGTTTGTTTCTTTTTTTTTTTTTTTTTCTTTCCTCTCTCTTCCTCTCCTCCTTACTCCGCCCTCCCTCACCTCCCTTCTGCCCCCTCTCCATGATTTACCGGCTTGATATTGACAGTAAAAATGCTAGATAAAATAGAGGAGAGAAGATGAGTTTTAATCAGAGTAAAAATGTGAACTTCCTGTCATGGAATGTTAGTGGAGTATCTTCGCCAAGAAAGCGTAAACTTATAATTAAATGCTTAGCCAAACACAAACCGGATGTGGTATTTCTGCAAGAGCTACATCTTTCTGAAGTAGAATTGCCTAAACTCAAGATGAAGTGGGTAGGTGATCTAATAGCTACACCTGTTAGAAATAGAAAGGCCGGAGTGGCAATTTTATTTCATAAAGATCTAGATGTTAAAGTCATCAATACAGAACTGGATACGGAAGCTAGATACATTATTGCTCAAGTTTTAATTAATGGTGTTCACCTTGTACTATGCAATCTCTATGGTCCTAATATACATAGCCCTTTATTCTGGGAAAAATTAAAAGTAAAATTATATCCTTTTAAGGGTCAGAATCTCATAATCGGAGGTGATTTTAACATGTCGCCTGTCCCGGAGTTGGATAGATTATCAAAGAAAAAGTTGCATGATTATAATAGGATTGCAAAAACTTTTAAATCTTTTCTTTCTAAACTTAAGATGTTTGATATTTGGAGGATTAATAATCCAGATGCTAAGGTCTACTCTTGCGAATCCAAGTCCCATAAAACGTTTTCTCGGATTGACTTTTTATTTGTTTCAGAATCACTTTCTATTATGAATATAATTCCACGGATAAATGATATAGAAATATCTGATCATGCCATTATCTCTTTAACATTTCCTGCCCTGACAAGAACAAAAAATGGCTCTCAAAATTTTGTCTTTCCTCGTTTCTGGGTAAATAATCCTAGATTTACTCTCTGGTTGAAGCAGAAATGGAAAGATTACGTCTCCTTTAATATTGCCAGCTTTAATAAAATTGAGACTTTCTGGGAGGCCTCTAAAGCCGTGTTAAGAGGGGAAATCAAGGCGTATTTATACGCCTGGAATAAAAAAAAATAGGGCAAGTGAAATTCAAACTGCTAATAGGATAAGGAACGCTTACAGAAAATTTTGTAATGAGAGATCCAAAGAAAATTGGGAAATATATTGTGCAGCCAGAAAAGACAGTGATATTATGTTAAAGCAAAAGTCTTATCGGGAGGAGGTAAAACTTAATATTCAATTTAAAGGTTCATTTGGCTGCTCAGCTAAACACTTAGCTAGGTTAGTTAAAAATAGAAAGAGCCGGAATTTTATACCCGCAATCAAAACAGAAGTAAATAGACATTTAGATACGGAAAACATAAGTCAAGCTTTTCATGCATTTTATAAGAAAATTTATAACAAGGTTAATATCAATATGGATAATCTAGAAAAATTCTGGACAAAGATAAAAGAGCCTATAATCCCGCCTGAATATCTTAAAATTTTAAATGCGCCGATATCAGGGGAAGAAATTCTCAAAATGAAAAAGAGCAAAGTGGCGGGCCCGGATTTGTTACCCGCAGAATATTATAAAATCTTAGCAGATGAAATTAAAACTTCGTTGGAAAAATTATACAATGACTATTTCTGCTCTAATAATCCTATGTCTAAATATTTTGCGGCGGCTAATATTTCTCTAATCCTGAAGAAAAATAAAGATGCGGAAAATCCGGCCTCTTATAGACCGATTTCGGTACTTAATGGTGATTATAAGATTTTAACTTCTATTATTGCGACTAGGCTTGCTAAAGGGCTAGAATATATTATACATCCCGATCAGACGGGATTTATGACTGCTAGGAATTCACTAAGAACTATTTAATAGCTAAAATAGTTAAAATAATTACAAAATTACCTGTAAAATAAATCCTAACCTAAGTTACAATTAAACCTAACACTATACTATCATAAAATAAATAAAATAAAATACCTACAATTACCTACAATTAAACCTAACACTACACTATCAATACATTAATTAAATACAATACCTACAAATAACTACAATTAAATAAACTAACTAAAGTACAAAAAATAAAAAAGAACTAAGTTACAAAAAATAAAAAAATATTTACAAACATTAGAAAAATATTACAACAATTTTAAACTAATTACACCTACTCTAAGCCCCCTAATGAAATTACAAAGCCCCCCAAAATAAAAAAATGCCCTACCCTATTCTAAATTACAAAAGTTCAAAGCTCTTTTACCTTACCAGCCCTGAACAGGGCCCTTTGCGAGGCATGCCCCAAGAAATTCAGCTCTTTTGCCTGTAAAAAAACACATACAATACCCCCCCCAACATTACAACCCAACACCCACATACCCCTAATCTAACCCAAACCCCCCTTAAATAAACCTAACACTAAGCCCCTGAAGATCTTCCTACCTTATCTTCACCTCACCGGGTATCACCGATCAGTCCTGGCTCCAAAATCTTCATCCAACCCAAGCGGGGGCTGGCGATCCATAATCCTGCGGCTGAAGAGGTCCAGAAGAGGCTCCAAAGTCTTCATCCTATCCGGGAAGAAGAGGCGATCCAGACCGGCAACCATCTTGATCCAAGCGGCATCTTCTATCTTCATCCGATGAGGAACGGCTCCATCGTGAAGACCTCCAGCGCGGATCAATCTTCTTCCGACGACGTCCAACTGAAGAATGACGGTTCCTTTAAGGGGCGTCATCCAAGATGGCGTCCCTCGAATTCCGATTGGCTGATAGGATTCTATCAGCAGATCGGAATTAAGGTAGGAAAATTCTGATTGGCTGATGGAATCAGCCAATCAGAATCAAGTTCAATCCGATTGGCTGATCCGATCAGCCAATCAGATTGAGCTCGCATTCTATTGGCTGATCTTGAACTTGATTCTGATTGGCTGATTCCATCAGCCAATCAGAATTTCCCTACCTTAATTCCGATTGGCTGATAGAATCCTATCAGCCAATCGGAATTCGAGGGACGCTATCTTGGATGACGTCCCTTAAAGGAACCATCATTCTTCAGTTGGACGTCGTCGGAAGAAGATTGATCCGCGCTGGAGGTCTTCACGATGGAGCCGTTCCTCATCGGATGAAGATAGAAGATGCCGCTTGGATCAAGATGGTTGCCGGTCTGGATCGCTTCTTCTTCCCGGATAGGATGAAGACTTTGGAGCCTGTTCTGGACCTCTTCAGCCGCAGGATTATGGATCGCCAGCCCCCGCTTGGGTTGGATGAAGATTTTGGAGCCAGGACCGATCGGTGATACCCGGTGAGGTGAAGATAAGGTAGGAAGATCTTCAGGTGCTTAGTGTTAGGTTTATTTAAGGGGGGTTTGGGTTAGATTAGGGGTATGTGGGTGGTGGGTTGTAATGTTGGGGGGGGGTATTGTATTTGTTTTTTTACAGGCAAAAGAGCTGAATTTTTTGGGGCATGCCCCGCAAAGGGCCCTGTTCAGGGCTGGTAAGGTAAAAGAGCTTTGAACTTTTGTAATTTAGAATAGGGTAGGGCATTTTTTTATTTTGGGGGGCTTTGTAATTTCATTAGGGGGCTTAGAGTAGGTGTAATTAGTTTAAAATTGTAATATTTTTCTAATGTTTGTAAATATTTTTTTATTTTTTGTAACTTAGTTCTTTTTTATTTTTTGTACTTTAGTTAGTTTATTTAATTGTAGTTATTTGTAGGTATTGTATTTAATTAATGTATTGATAGTGTAGTGTTAGGTTTAATTGTAGGTAATTGTAGGTATTTTATTTAATTTATTTATTGATAGTGTAGTGTTAGGTTTAATTGTAACTTAGGTTAGGATTTATTTTACAGGTAATCTTGTAATTATTTTAACTATTTTAGCTATTAAATAATTCTTAACTATTTAATAGCTATTGTACCTGGTTAAAATAAATACAAAGTTACCTGTAAAATTAATATAAATCCTAAAATAGCTATAATATAATTATAATTTATATTGTAGCTATATTAGGGTTTATTTTACAGGTAAGTATTTAGCTTTAAATAGGAATAATTTATTTAATAAGAGTTAATTTATTTCGTTAGATTTAAATTATATTTAACTTAGGGGGGTGTTAGGGTTAGGGTTAGATTTAGCTTTAGGGGATAATCCATTTATTACAGTAGCGGCAAGATTCGGTCGGCAGATTAGGGGTTAAAAATTGAAGTTAGGTGTCGGCGATGTTAGGGAGGGCAGATTAGGGGTTAATACTATTTATTATAGGGTTATTGAGGCGGGAGTGAGGCGGATTAGGGGTTAATAACTTTATTATAGTAGCGGTGCGGTCCGCTCGGCAGATTACGGGTTAATAAGTGTAGGCAGGTGGAGGCGACGTTGAGGGGGGCAGATTAGGGGTTAATAAATATAATATAGGGGTCGGCGGTGTTAGGGGCAGCAGATTAGGGGTACATAAGGATAACTTAGGTAGCGGCGCTTTGCGGTCGGCAGATTAGGGGTTAATTATTGTAGGTAGCTGGTGGCGACGTTGTGGGGGGCAGGTTAGGGGTTAATAAATATAATATAGGGGTCGGCGGTGTTAGGGGCAGCAGATTAGGGGTACATAAGTATAACGTAGGTGGCGGTCGGCAGATTAGGGGTTAAAAAAATTTAATAGAGTGGCGGCGATGTGGGGGGACCTCGGTTTAGGGGTACATAGGTAGTTTATGGGTGTTAGTGTACTTTAGAGCACAGTAGTTAAGAGCTTTATAAACCGGCGTTAGCCCAGAAAGCTCTTAACTACTGACTTTTTTCTGCGGCTGGAGTTTTGTCGTTAGATTTCTAACGCTCACTTCAGCCAAGACTCTAAATACCGGCGTTAGAAAGATCCCATTGAAAAGATAGGATACGCAATTGATGTAAGGGGATCTGCGGAATGGAAAAGTCGCGGCTGAAAAGTGAGCGGTAGACCTTTTAATGACTGACTCCAAATACCAGAGGGCGGTAAAAACCAGCGTTAGGAGCCTCTAACGCTGGTTTTGACGGCTACCGCCCAACTCTAAATCTAGGCCAGAATATTTAAGGAAAGGGAAAGTAAAAGAAATGGGAATGCAGATAGAAAGAGAAACTGAGAACAAGCTAAATATATTACATCATATTTTGTTACAGGAAAAAGAATACAGCCAAAGGTTTGCACTTAAAGGGACATTGTACACCAATTTTCATATAAGTGCATGTAATAGACACTATTACAGTGGAGGCTCCTCTATAGGAGCACTTGAGCACGTGAACCCCCTGACCAAACCCCCTGACCCCTGATGAACAAAAAAAAAGAAAAAGAAAAAAAGATTGAGAAATAATTTTTTTTTTTTAATTTTTAAACATTTTTTGCTTATTTATATTAAAAAATCCTCCAGGCTCCATTAAAATTGCTGTTTTTAATTATTTATTTATTTGCAGTCAATGCAGTTTTACAGTGGAATGGTCTTTTGCCTAATACTTCTATCTATATCGCACATGCTGTGCAGTGCGATAGATAGAAGTATAGGCAAAAGTCCTTTCCACTTTAAAACTGCATTGACTGCAGCGCCACCTACAGGCCAGCCCATAGGTCTCCTTACCGCACAGCTCTTAGTGTGCGAGAGCCAGCTGTCACGTGACACTCGCACACTAAGAGCTGTGTGTGTGGGAGGAGGAGTATTGTCTTGTGGGCAGAGAGGCAGCGAGGAGGCGGAGCCGGGATGGACTGCCAGCTAGAGTGAGTCACTGAGAAAGACAGTCAGCAGCCAGCTCCCACCCCACCCAGGGGCCATGCGCAACTGTGCATAAAATTAGGGGCTGGAGCAGCATAGCAGCATGTGGGCATGTGTGCTGGAGGAGAAGATTGCGACTCACTCAGGCTAGGCGAGGGAAGGAGCCGGAAGCAAGCAACTTGGACTACAGGCACCCGCAGGCTAAGGTTCTGTTTTTAATTTTTTTTTATAGCCCCCGTGTATAAAGTTATTCAGTCACTTGTGAGTGTTGCTGTTGCCTTAAAACAAGTGGGTCTGAATGTGGGTGTCTTATGCTTTGTGGGGGCAGGGCTTGTAGTTAGGCTCTAGCCTAGGAGACAATATTACTGAAAAGCGCGCTCTGCTGTGTTGAAGTTGGACCATCCTGCAGCTACAACCAGAACTCTAGAAGTGCAGGCTATGTGCAGCATTATTGTCAGGTGGGTGATGGTCAGAAACAGTTTAGCTTTGCCCGGGGTGTGCCTGAATAGGAATTTAAACCTGGATCATGATCTGCTGCAGCTTCATCATGTATGGTGCTGCCTATTATTAATTACGCTGCAAATGAGAGGACAGATTGTATCTTGCTGCAGGGAACATGTTACGGCAGTTTATAAGCCCTGTCTGATGTGCACTGGACGGTTTCACTCTGGCAGTACTTGTACATACGATTTATTACATGACTGTTTCTTCTCTTATGACCCCTGAAAGCACAATTTGCAATAAATTAAAGCCTAAGAGCTGAAAATCTGGACCTGCTACCGAGAGAATGTCAGGAATGCAATCCTTAGTCTCCTTCAGTGATGTAGTGTCTTTCTGATGTGTGCTTGAGAGTGTTGGAATATATATATCTATATATGCGAACAAGTTTCTTGCAAAAAACTTCCATTTTTGTTTGTGCACCTGGGCTGTGTCATTCCAAAGTTTCACTTTCTTGTTGAAAAAATATGCAATATTGCAATGCACAAAGTAAATATTTATTTTTATTATCATTTACACTTTGACACCCCCTCTTTAGATGAATACTTAAAGTATTCATCTAAAGGGGGAAAGTCAGTGTAAATGATAATAAAAATATTATACTTGTTACTTGTGTTGGGTTAAATATTATTTTTCTTTAAAATTTTTTTTTTTATATATATAGGGATGATTCATCTAGCTCCAATCTTCTAGGGGCCTGGGGCTCAGTAATTGAGAAACACACACTTGCGCACACACACACAGTCTCTCTCTGTCACACACACACACTGTCTCTCTTTGCCACACACACACACACTCTCTGTCACACACGCAGTCTCTCTCTCTGTCACACAGGCACAGTCTCTCTCTCTGTCACACACACACTGTGTTCCAGGCAGGCAGACAAATCATGTAATACTGTCCAGTAGTCCAGTGTGAATTAATACTGATTATCATGGATGGGGTGTATTTGGCAATGCTAGGGTTAATGGCTGCAGACTACTAGATTGACTTTAGTGCTAACTGTAATCCGATTCCCCCACCTTCTTAGTCCCACACGCCATGCTAATGACACACAGCACAAATCATCATGGAAGTTCACCCCACGGCCCCCCCTTCTCCCTGCCCCTGTGTGGTGCAGTCATGCTGACATCCTGATCCTCTGCTTGAGCCAGTGCACTGAACACAGGTCATGATGAATGTTCAGGCAGGAGATAGTTTGTGAACCAAGGTAAGAGGGAAGACAGACAAGGGTAGCTTTTACTCATGTCTCCTGTTTATTTTTAAAGGACTCAAGCCTCTTTGGTGTGTATTGCTCTACAGGGCAAGAGGTCTCAACCCTTCTCCCTGCAGCTCACAGCCTTTTTATTAACCATTTTGCTCCTAGATGTGAAGAACTGATGGTCTGCTAGTAACTTTATACTAAATACAATGTGCTTTCCAGTCCCTTCTCTGTGTGTGTGTGTGTGTGTGTGTGTGTGGGGGGGGGGGGGGCTGTGTGTGTGTGTGGGGGCTGTGTGTGTGTGTGTGGGGGGGGCTGTGTGTGTGTGTGGGGGGCTGTGTGTGTGTGTGTGGAGCTGTGTGTGTGGGGGGGGGGGGGCTGTGTGTGTGGGGGGGGCTGTGTGTGTGTATGTATGTGTATATATATGCACACACTAAAATGGGCAGAGCCATCTGAGGGGCGGGGCTAGTGCTCCCCCATCTTCAAAAGTCACCAGCCGCCACTGCACTATTATAAAGACGAATATGCACAAATACTGATCTATAAATCCAGTATAAAACCTTTTAAAAACATACTTAGAAGCTTCCAGTTTAGTGCTATTGATGAGGTTAGTCTGGGACACCCACTGAAGGGGGCTGGGAAAAAGCGGAAGAGAAGACACTCCCTCCTCCCCTGCATATGAAAAGACCCATTACACAAGCAGTAGTCTGTAGACATGAGTATACATCTATAACTTTGGGGCTTGGTTAGGAGTCTGAAAATCAGCACAATGTTATTTTAAAATAAGCAAACTATACATTGTTACAAAAACACTCCCAGATGGACTATATAACTGGATCATGTTTCTTCATAAAATGGTCTGATCATGGGCGTTCCATGGATGTATATGAAATTGTCTCTCTCATCCTAGCGTAATTCTATTAAGATTTTTGCACTACAGATCTCACAGGTTTTTCTCACAAACTAAAAGGTGGAGAGCTTTTCTCAAAACGCTATAAATACTAAATACCCTAATAGAAATACACATGCATATGAGAATATAGGCGATTATAAGATGAAATATGCTGAAAACAGCATAATGTGACTTAATTTGGCTGCAGGATTTACTTTTTAAAATGTGCTCCCTGCTAAATAACTTTGCTTCACGGTCCCTTTCCAGCGAATTCTATTACATTCAAAAGGAGACATCTCACCACTCGCAGGGACCAGGGCCGGCCTTAGGTGTTCAGGCACCCTGTGCGGGCTACTACTGTGGTGCTCCCCGACTCCCCCCCCCACGTTCACCTAAACATCAACAAAAAAGGAGAGGGAAAAAAATCTTTCTAACAAATGATTTGTTTTAATTAAAGAAAATTTGTGTGCAAGTTCAAACAAGTACAATAATAAATAACTGGAAACACTGGTAACAATAATATACATTAAACACATGTAATATTAATCTGAAGCTCAAAATACAACTTTATGTGCTTTTGCCTTTGCAAACTCATCAGTTATGTTGTTCATGTTAATTGTCTTCAATACATCGCTTTCAATGGATAATACTGATAAAGATGTTAGTCTGTCATCAGTCATTGATGATCTCAGATATGTTTTAATGAGCTTTAATTTGGAAAAGCTGCTTTCTCCTGACGCCACAGAAACAGGAATTGTTAATAGAATCCATAATGCTATCCACATGTTTGGAAATGTATCAGCTAGGCCATTTCTCACTATGAAATTGAGTGTGTGGCTGGTGCTGTGGCATCTTTAGGAAGTTGGCTTTGAATATGCCAAAGCTCCTCTTAAAGTTCTAGACCATTAATGTCTCATTGGCTTCTCTTCTCTAATGCCTTCTGTAACTGTAACCAACAGTCCCTTAAGTTTTCTCTTGCTGGAAGACTTTTCATATTGTATAGAAATCTCCATATTTTGTTGTGGTTTTCCATCTGGGTAAAAAATACCTCCAAAGGTTTACTAGCAGTATCCACCAAAACATAAAAAAAAATCAACCTTAAATTTTTCTGTGGGATCTGTTAATGGCTTATCTTGGCTTTAATAGTCAAACAAGATCATTTTCCAGTGGATACGGCTTTTTAAAAACGGGTTCCACGTTCACTTTATCTGCTAGTTCCTTTGCAATCTGAAAGGAGCTTTCAAATCCAGACTCTTTGAAACTTATGAAAAAATTGGGACATTTCTGGATTATGTCTGAGACCAAAAGTATATCAGCAGCCTCATTCTGCATGGCTTTGCTCATAATATGTCATACCCAACACACAATGACATAATGAATTTGAACTCCACAATCTGCTGAGACAGTGTGTCAGCCTCATGACAGATGTTTGGTTCAGTATGGGTTTCCTCAGACAAAACAATTCATGTGTTTCACCTAGATTATATTTTAGTGGTTTAAGACAATTTATATGGCATTCTCACTGAGTGGTGCACAAAGGCTTTAAAGTGAGGCCAGATACATGGTCAGTCAAAATTTGCCATCATTTTACGGATCCTGAGAATAGGACATAAATTGTAAGGGTTACTGCCTGAATACACTCTGTCACTGTCCCTTTAAGACCTTGCCTATTTAAGGCACCTCCTTCCAGTACTCAATGCTGGTAATTGAGAATTGGTTACCTAGCTCCTGAGACAGTAACACTGTTCTTCTCGCTTCCTGAACCTATTGCCTGATTTAACGTTCGTTGCCGCTCTGCTGTGACAAGCCATTACCTGCATTCAGCTCATCCTAGCAACCGCTCCCGACAGATCAGCTGGCTCTCCTCAGTCCTCTCTTGCCAATCTGCGGTCTGCCACTTACGTCATCAGCTGCAGCCGAGAACCGCTCTACCTGCCTGTCACGCTTACTTTCACTCTGTGTGCAGACCGTACCGGAACTTGCTCTGGGACTCAAACAGGTCAGATCTACAAATGTATTCAATATACTGTCCACACGATTAGTAATTAGACTTATCCTTCATTGTATGTAATACGGCTACCTATAAGAACTGTTGTACAGAGTGTATATTGCAGAGTATAATTTGATTGCCTTGTGAGACGTTAGTTGCACACTAACAGTTTCCGACTATCTCACTCCTGGCAAATATTAAAGCACTAGGGAAACTTTTGAAAACATCCTTACTGTTTCTCTAGTGTAACATCACAACTATTTCAAGCAGTTTTCCTTAAATTAGAGTAATATTGCTCTATATAAGTTACAAGCCACTTGTTTCATTACAGAAATCACCAAACCTCTGACAGAGCTCACAAAGTTAAATCATACCTTCAGGTGGACAAGCCAGACTCAGTCAGTATTCGACTCCCTGAAGTCTAAATTCACCTCAGCACCCATCCTACAATATCCAGATTTGGACAAACAATTCATTTTAGAAGTTGACGCTTCGGATTTCGCCATTGGGGCAATCCTTTCACTAAGGAAATCATTCAAAGATCCATTGCATCCAGTAGCCTTCTTCTCTATGCTTCTGCAACCAGCGGAATTAAACTATCCTGTGGGTGAAAAGGAATTGCTCGCAATAAAGTGTTCCTTTGACCACTGAAGGCATTTGCTGGAAGGTGCTACACAACCCACGGTCATCTATACTGACCACAAACATTTGCAATACCTGCAATCAAATCGAACCTTGTCCTCCAGACAATTAAGGTGGAGTCTTTACTTCTCCCGTTTTCATTATATCATTACTTCCAGGCCGGGTAAATGGTAAGGCCGATGTCCTCTCCAGACAGGGACCTAAACCCACCACTCTCAGTAAACCTTCCACTATAATTCCTAAGGATTGTTTTGTTGGTGTTTTGACCAGTCTAGCACCTATGCTTAGAGATGCAACTGCCAAAGATTCTTCGGTCCCCCATGCAGACCTCATCCAAAACTCAGATGGCTTGTTTTGTAAAGATGGGAAATTATACATTCCTCATTCACTAAGACCCTCAATCCTAAGATCTGTTCATGATTCTCCTCTTGCGGTTCACATGGGGAGGGATAAAACTGCTGAACTACTTAAACATTCGTATTGGTGGCCCTCCTTACACCATGATCTTAAAGAATATCTCTCCAAATGTACCATCTGTGCAACCTCCAAGCCTTCAAGACAGCTTCCTATGGGGCTCTTACAACCACTACCAGTTCCACATTTTCCATGGGAAGCAGTGTCCATGGATTTCATTGTTGACTTACCCATGTCTAGTAATTATACCACCATAATGGTTGTCACTGATCTATTCTCAAAGATGGCACACTTTGTTCCTATTTCTTCATTACCCACTTCTAAAATGACTTGTGATCTCTTTCTCCAACACATTATACGACTACATGGAATTCCCAAAACCATCATTAGTGACCGAGGAACCCAGTTCACATCTAAGTTCTGGAAATATTTATGTACGGCACTACATATTGAACAAAAGCTTACCCCTGCATACCATCCCCAAGCAAATGGGCAGACTGAGAGGGTCAATCAATGGCTTGAGCAGTATTTGCATTGTTTTTGTTCTCATCAATAGGATACTTGGGCTACTTACTTACCCCTAGCCGAATTTGCATACAACAACAACAAAAGTTCTACTACTGGTTCATCTGCCTTCTTCATAAATTACGGTTTACATCCATGTTTTACATTACTCCCAAGGGTTGATACCCCTTGCCCACAGGTTAACGATCTTGTCAATGATATTTCGCCCATGTTTACCTCCATCCGTGATAACATACTTCAGGCACAAGCTTCTCAACGGAAGTACTACGATCTTCGCCACCGACCTAGCCCTCAATACTCTGTAGGTCAATATGTTTGGCTATCCACAAAAAACCTCAGGATCTTGTACCCATGTAGAAAACTGGGCAAGCTCTACCTGGGTCCATACCCCATCATCCGTGTCAATGGTCACACTACGGTCACTTTACAGCTTCCATCCTCTTTCAAGATCCATCCGACATTCCACGTGTCTCTGGTTAAGCCTTGTAATTCACCTGTGCCTGCTGCTGTTCCGGATTATCCTACCCTTGCTCTTTCCTCTGATGTGCAATAGGAAGTTCATAGTATCTTGGATTCGAGACTCCGACGTGGGGTTCTCTTCTATCTTATTCATTGGAAGGGTTTCAGTCATGAGGATGATTCATGGGGACCTGCCTCGAATGTTTCTGCTCCTCGCCTGGTCTCCCTCTTCCATAGACGTAACCCTGACCGTCCCAGGCCGTGAACCTCGCTGTGGTTCCTTTTGGGGGGGGGGCTATGTAAGAGTTACTGCCTGAATACACTCTGTCACTGTCCTTTTAAGACCTTGCCTATTTAATGCACCTCCTTCCAGCACTCAATGCTGGTTAATTGAGAATTGGTTACCTAGCTCCTGAGACAGTAACACTGTTCTTCTCGCTTCCTGAACCTATTGCCTGATTTAACGTTCGTTGCTGCTCTGCTGTGACAAGCCGTTACCTGCATTCAGATTACCTAGCAACCACTCCCGGCAGATCAGCTGGCTCTCCTCAGTCCTCTCTTGCTAATCTGCGGTCTGCCGCTTACGTCATCAGCTGCAGCCGAGAACCGCTCTCCCTGCCTGTCACGCTTACTTTCACTCTGTGTGCAGACCGTACCGGAACTTGCTCTGGGACTCAAACAGGTCAGATCTACAAATGTATTCAATATACTGTCCACACGATTAGTAATTAGACTTACCCTTCATTGTATGTAATACGGCTACCTATAAGAACTGTTGTACAGAGTGTATATTGCAGAGTATAATTTGATTGCCTTGTGAGACGTTAGTTGCACACTAACAGTTTTTGACTATCTCACTCCTGGCAAATATTAAAGCACTAGGGAAACTTTTGAAAACATCCTTACTGTTTCTATAGTGTAACATCACAACTATTTCAAGCAGTTTTCCTTAAATTAGAGTAATATTGCTCTATATAAGTTACAAGCCACTTGTTTCATTAGATAAATGCATTGAATGACAGCAAAGAGTTGCATTGATTCCTTGCATGAGCGTACTGTATCTCCAATTACAAGATTAAGGCAAAGGCATCCACATGGTACAAGTACTGCTCTTGGGTTTATGTTTACAATTTTGGACTGAACTCAATTGTTTTTTTCCTGCCATATTGGCACCATTGTCATAACCTTGTCCACAAAGTGTAGATAAACAAAATACCAAATAAAATAGAAGGGACCACTGAACCCATTTTTTTTTCTTTCATGATTCAGATAGAGCATGCAATTTTAAGCAACTATCTAATTTACTAACGGCTAGATTTAGAGTTTTGACGGTAATGACCCGCGTAGCTAACGCTGTTTCCCCCCCCCCCCCGCACCTTTTAAATACCGCTGGTATTTAGAGTTCACAGAATGGCTGTGTTAGGCTCCCAAAAAGGAGCGTAGAGCATAATCTACCACCACTGCAACTCTCAATACCAGCGGTGCTTACGGACGCGGCCAGCTTCAAAAACGTGCTCGTGCACGATTCCCCCATAGGAAACAATGGGGCAGTTTGAGCTGAAAAAAAACCTAACACCTGCAAAAAAGCAGCGTTCAGCTCCTAACGCAGCCCCATTGTTTCCTAAGGGGAAACACTTCCTAAGTCTGCACCTAACACTTTAACATGTACCCCGAGTCTAAACACCCCTAACCTTACACTTATTAACCCCTAATCTTCTGCCCCCGCTATCGCTGACACCTGCATATTTTTTTAACCCCTAATCTGCCGCTCCGTACACGGCTGCAACCTACATTATACCTATGTACCCCTAATCTGCTGCCGCTAACACCGCCGACCCCTATATTATATTTATTAACCCCTAATCTGCCCACCACAACGTCGCCGCCAGCTACCTACAATAATTAACCCCTAATCTGCCGACCGGACCTCACCGCTACTATAATAAATGTATTAACCCCTAATCCGCCTCCCTCCCGCCTCAAAAACCCTATAATAAATAGTATTAACCCCTAATCTGCCCTCCCTAACATCGCCGACACCTAACTTCAATTATTAACCCCTAATCTGCCGACAGACCTCGCCGCTACTCTAATAAATGTATTAACCCCTAAAGCTAACTCTAACCCTAACACCCCCCTAAATTAAATATAATTTTAATCTAACAAAATAAATTAACTCTTTTAGCTTTAATTAGGATTAATTTATTTAATAAGAGTTAATTTATTTTGTTAGATAAAAATTATATTTAACTTAGGGGGGTGTTAGTGTTAGTGTTAGACTTAGCTTTAGGGGTTAATAAATTTAATAGCAGTGAGGTCCAGTCGGCAGATTAGGGGTTAATAATTGTAGGTAAGGTATCAGCGATGTTGGGGGCGGCAGATTAGGGGTTAATAAATACAATATAGGGGTCGGCGGTGTTAGGGGCAGCAGATTAGGGGTACATAAGTATAACGTAGGTGGCGGCGGTGTGCGGTTGGCAGATTAGGGGTTAAAAAAAATTAATAGAGGCGGCGATGTGGGGGGGACCTCGGTTTAGGGGTACATAGGTAGTTTATGGGTGTTAGTGTACTTTAGAGCACAGTAGTTAAGAGCTTTATGAACCGGCGTTAGCCCAGAAAGCTCTTAACTCCTGGCTTTTCTCTGCGGCTGGAGTTTTGTCGTTAGATTTCTAACGCTCACTTCAGCCAACACTCTAAATACCGGCGTTAGAAAGATCCCATTGAAAAGATAGGATACGCAAATGGCGTAGGGGTAATAGTAAACGATATCTGCTCCTTATATGGAGTGCAATCAAGGGAAATTGAGTAATATTTTGCATTCCTGCAGCGTTGTAAAATGTCCTCAATTACCTGTTTTGCCATAAGATTTATTATTTAATTTGAAAAAAAAAGAATTCCATAGTAGTGGTCTGCAGTTTCTTTTGATACCACCCTGCGTAAGTGTTCTGCCATCACATTGTCATATTTTCTTAATAGCTCCACAAGACCTAAAAAAGTTCCATTACTGGATGTTAAAAGTCGATCTGAAGATCCTCTGAAGGCCAGATTATGCTCTGCTAAAAACTGGACAATGTTTAACAGCCTCTCCATAACTGATCTGCAGTGTTGCCTTTCGCGGCTCATGAGGTTTTGTAAGTTCTGATCAATTGCATGTATGGATTTCATTCTCAGTTGTGTTTCAGTCCACATCTGCTTGGCTGTAGAATGACTGCTGGAGGTTTCATCATGCGATTTAAAAATATTTGACATATGTGTCCAGTCATCTGATCCTCCTAGGGCAAGTGGTGTTCTAGGATTCTTGTCAAATTATTTACAGGAGAAGCAGAATACTTTATTAGCAAATGAGGAGTATACCAACCATCACCGTGTTTGTTCTTCACCACTGTCTAATTTTCTTTTGTAGATTGCTTAAGAAAAATGCTTTTTTAAAATCCACATCTGTTACATGTACAGGACCAACATCTATAATATTACCAATATTCTTAGTAATCCATTTTGGCCACAAAGCAGGATCTGTTAAGCTTGATTTTTCACATATGCTTTTTGTTTCATCAAAAGTCAAAGGGCCAGAAGGTGTATTAGAATCCTCATCTTCCAAAGATGATCTTGATTCTAAAGTCTCACTGAACTGAACTAAGGATGTACATCAGTGTGACTACTGCAGCTTTCCTCTTCTTTTTCTTCTGTGGTTTGAAAACCACTAGGTGCAGGACTTCCAAAAAATGTTTTTTAATGCCCCAGCACTCTTCTGGTCCTCTAAATCCATAAGAGCCCTTTGTTTATGGGACCCATAATACAGCTACAAAGTACAATAAAAAATACATTAAAAAAAGATGCCCTTTTAAAGTATTGATACAAGCGGAGTTTGGGCCCACATAAGATTAGCAGCAGTGTACAGATAGTATTTAATAAATGTAGTATGCCAACATTTGCGCCAAAGTATAGATAAACAAAATAACAAATAAAATAGAGATTAAAGGGACACTGAACCCACATTTTCTCTTTCATGATTCAGATAGAGCATGCAATTTTAAGCAACTTTCTAATTTACTCCTATTATCAATTTTTCTTCGTAATCTTGCTATCTTTATTTGAAAAAGAAGGCATCTAAGCTAAGAAGCCAGCCAATGTTTGGTTCAGTACTCTGGACAGCACTTATTTATTGGTAAGTACATTTAGCCACCAATCAGCAAGCACAACCAAGGTTGTGAACCAAAAATGGGCCGGCTTCTAAACTTACATTCTTGCCTTTCAAATAAAGATAGCAAGATAATGAAGAAAAAATGATAATAGGAGTAAATTAGAAAGAAAAAATGTGGGTTCAGTGTCCCTTTAAGCTCTATTTTATTTGGTATTTTGGTATTTAAATGAGCAAAACGAATGGGGAAATAAATTGTACTTTATTTACTATCAAAAGGCAAACACACAAAATACAGAAAGAACACACTTACTTTGGGGATAGGAGAAAAACTTCCCTGTTCTATCATCCACAGTCAGTAAAATCCAGGTAAATACAAATAGTCCTCTTGCATAGTCTTGTTATAGCCCCTTAGAGAGCTCTTGGTTAATCGACCCCTAGATAGTTTAGGAAACTTGTAATAACTCTCTCTTTTTTCCCATGCAAAAGTGGTTGTGAAAACTTTCCATCACTCTTGTCAGCTCAAAACACGCCCCCCTAGCGATGATCTTAGCAACCAAAGTGCCAGATTTGAGGGTAATAGATCTTTATTAGAAAGAGCCCCCACTGTCGCGCTGCTTTAGCTGTTGCTAGGGACGCGGCGCCTGCTGTCTGCTCAATGCCTAGGGGGGAGTCGGCTCCTCTCTGCGTGCGGCGGTGATGTCATCACCGCATGCTTCCTCCTGCAGAAGTCGGCCTGGATCTCCTGTTGCGCGAATCCTGCACCTATGTAAGTAACGTCAGTCCTATCTATCACTGCCCAAGTATAGGTGATACTTGCTGTTCTCCTGAGTGTTATTGACTTGTGTGTTGGACTGTTATTTTGTTGCTAACCCCTGCTTGTCTGACCACTCTGTCTCTTTAACCCTTAACTGCTGGATTGATACTGCTGCTAAACTCTGCTTGTCTGACCACTCTACCTGTTAACCCCTATCTGCCCTGGATTGCCTCACTGTTGCCAAACCCTGCCTGCCTGACCATCCTAGTGGTTTACCCCTGGACTACCTTTCTGATGCTGAACCCTGCCTGCCTGAACACCCTAGTGGTTTGTCTCTGGTTTCCTGCCTGTTGCCGCCAAGGCCTGTTCTGCCTATGGTGAGTGGCATTTATCTCATCTTGCAAACCTACTCTGCTCTGGGATATTCCCTATCATTCTGGCTCGATGCCGGGATAACAAAACTACTGGCCGAGTTCGGTCTGATAGAGGAGTATCCCACGAGCATTACACCCACCAGGCCTCCTCACACTTCAAGTCATCTCAAGAGCAGTAATGACCTACTGGGACCTAGCTGAACACATCTAGTGAGCCACTGACAAAGGGTATATGTGTGTAGCCACCAATCAAAAGCTAGCTCCCATTAATGCATTGCTTCACATGAGCCTACCTAGGTATGCTTTTCAACAAAGGATACCAAAAAAAAAATATATATACTCTTAATTTAAAATTGACACCTAGATTATGAGTTTTGCGTTGTGGCTTTTAACGCTGAAAAAATTGCAATTTCAGTGTAAAAGCAGGAACGCATTATTGGGAGTCGTGTCGGTATAGCTATACCTAGTAATATATTATAAGAAGGATAGGAGAAGAAGGGGATATTAGCACTCAAATCTACCTAACCTAGGAGTCAGTAAAATTAAAACTAAATTTTATTAAGTAATTTAAAAATGCAGAGTAGAACTCTGTACTCCACATAAGTAACTTTATCTTTTAGAAAAAAATTACCGATTGTCACTCCCCTGTTTCCTGGCCGATAACCGGAAGCATCGGCTTCAAGTGACAGGAGTAACAGTAACAGTTAGTATAAACAACAGAAAGGTATACAAACGCGTTTCAGCCGTATAACAGCCTTTTTCAATGTAAGCTGTTGTTAGTTTGTGTGAAAATGAACAAACCGGAGCTAGTGAAACAGGTGGTTTATATGCAATCACAGTTAATGCGTTAACCTATCAGCAGCCGCTTCCCTTCCACACCCCTACCATGCTCGTCATCATTTAGGGGTGTGGCTGTGGTACATGTAAAGCATTATGCTGACTAACTTGGAAGGCAAGTACCAACACAGACACTGTGATCTCATTAGTTGTATTGATCGGAACAGATTGCCATCAATGGTAGACTAAAATGAAATTACAATTGATCACTATGCAGTCTTGGTCGGTGCTTAAACCAGTTATTCACCATTTTCCTTACACGCCCCTCAATACTCGTCATCAAAAGTAGGCGTGGTAATAGTACGTGGTATGCTATCATGCTCGTCATCATATGGGGGCGTAATTACGATACATATAAAGCCATATGTTAACTAACTGTGTGAACGAGTACCGACTTAGACACTGCAATCTCGCTAATTATATAAACCTTGACAGATTGCCATCAAGAGTGGACTAAAAGAAATTACAAGTGATCTTTATGTGGTCATGGTCAGTATATGAGTCAATTATTCACTACAAATTCTAAAAAAGAAGTCACACTTTGTACCCCCCAATAACACTTTATCCAATGCTTTAACCTTCCTCAATTTGGTGTGTAATGATATACTGTCTATCTCAGTGTATAGAAATAAAGAAGACAGTAATATTTCCAATGAGTAATCTATAGCTTTACAAGAACTTCAACAACTTAATGATGTCCAGATAAAGAGAAGTGACAAAGGGGGCAACATAGTAATCTATGTACCAAGAAAAGGCCAAACGACAATTACAGAATGCCAATAATTATATAATTTTATTCAGTAATCCTACGGAAATGTTTGTGAATAAATACAATAAACTAATCAATGATGCCGTGGCCAATGAGATTATTGACCCTGAAGAATATAGATTCTTACAAGTTAAAGAACCTAAAGTTGCCATGTTTTACCTGCTTCCTAAGATACACAAACATCTTTCAATATCTCCTGGAAGACCTATAGTATCAGGTATAGGTTCTTTAACCGAAAAAAGCAAGTAAATACGTGGATGTGAGACTCAGGCACATAGTCGAGGCTCTCCCTTCCCACACGAGTGATACTATGCATATTCTGAATAAAATACAAGAAGTAGAAATTAATTCTGAGACAATCTTGGCTACATGCGAAGTAGAGTCCCTCTACACTAGCATTCAAACTAATTGGGGCCATTCTCTTACTAAAGAACCCTGTATGTCACCAGATCTAAAGGAATTCATTATCCAACTTTTGGAATTTATATTGACTCATAACTTCTTTGTTTTTGATGACAGGTTTTACCTGCAAACATGTGGAACAGCTATGGGCACCTCCTGTGCTCCCACATATGCGAATATATATCTGGGCTGGTGGGAAGAGACAACTGTGTTCCATGAGACACTTAAACATTTTACTACACATATATCCCACTGGTCCAGATATATAGACGATATATTCTTCATGTGGAACGGTTCTAAAAACTTACTACTAGAATTTATTGAAGTACTTAATGTTAACCCTTTTGGATTATACCTTACATCTACTTTAAGTCAAGAGGAAGTCAAATTTCTAGACCTCACCATAGGTAAAGCTGAGAACCACTTAGTCACCAATATCTATAGAAAACCTACAGCAACAAATAACATACTACTAGCAAGTAGCTACCATCCCCCCTCTACCATTAAAGGGCTACCGGTAGGAGAATACCTCAGTTTAAGGAGAAACTGTAGCACTATAGAGATGTTCAAAACAGCAGCACTCAATTTGAGAACCAGACTAACTAGTAGAGGATACTCCAAGAAATCACTAGCCAGGGCATACAATAGGGCACTCAATAAAGACAAGAAAGAATTGCTTACCCCTAAAGTCAATAAAAATGATAATACCTTACGTTTTGTGACCACTTACTCATCAGCAAGTAATCAAATTAATGAAATTGTGAAAAAGCACTGGCACATTCTCCAAGCAGATGAATTTCTAAGACCCCTGATTCCTAAAATTCCTTCCTTTACCTTTAGATGGGCTAATAATATTATTGACTAATTAACTAGAAGTCATTTTGATAGAAACTATCATAGAGCGCCTCTATATAAAGGTTCTATCGCGTGTGGCCACTGTAAGATCTGTCAATACATGACCACAAAACAAGTAAAATTTGGATAAGGGGGGGGGGGGGGGGCAACAGAACAGAGACCTTTGAAAATGGAAACTAAGTGGATTTTTAATTTAAATACTGTAATACCTCATGGGATGAATGAAAATAACAACTATTGGGTCTACCTTTAACTATCTTGAACTTGCTGTATAACCTGATTCTAATTTTGTCTAGTACTCACAGAATGAGGCTAATCCATAGTACTTAGAATATATAAAGATTTGATACAACAGGTTGTACACATAAGTCAATCTAATTATTAAATGATGGCCACAAATATGTAATGCGAATATACTGATTATGTATGTAACAAGAATACTGAGATATACCCTAAAAAAATTGTTTTTCAAGCAGGGAGAAATATAGGTCTCTATGGAGACAATGCTTCATTATAGATTATAGAATGGTATAACTGATGAACACGATATTAGATCATGACAGTGTTACTTTAATTGTCTGAATTTGGTACCAATCAACCATAAGCAATTTTTTTCTCTCTGGTATTGTCAGACACTAAACCTATATCAACATATCTCAGTATTTAATCACAACATACTACAGTACAATGCATACATTTAACATAATCGGGCATTGTAATCAGTTATATCACATTCCCATATACAAAGGGTTAAAATATTAGAATCCATCTAATAAGTGTATACACTATACCCTATGAACTGCAAGATTATGCAGTGCTAGGCAAAAAACTTACAATTAGTATTTCCATCTAGTCTAATATTAGAAGCCATCAATTTGGGCATTATTACTAGTGATATCGTAATGTTTATGACAGTATTTATTTACATAGCTTGTCAAAGCAGTGTATACCACAAATTAATACCACACCCCTTTTTGATGACAAGTATGGAAGGGTGTGTGAGGATAGTAGTGAATAACTGACTCATATACTGATCATGACTACATAAAGATCACTTGTAATTTCTTTTAGCCCACTCTTGATGGCAATCTGTCAAGGTTTATATAATTAGCGAGATTGCAGTGTCTAAGTCAGTACTCGTTCACACAGTTAGTTAACATATTGCTTTATATGCATCATAATTACGCCCCCATATGATGACGAGCATGATAGGATATCACGTACTATTACCACGCCTACTTTTGATGACGAGTATGGAGAGGCGTGTAAGGAAAATGGTGAATAACTGGATTAAGCACCGACCATGACTACATAGTGATCAATTGTAATTTCATTTTAGTCTACAATTGATGGCAATCTGTTCCGATCAATACAACTAATGAGATCACAGTGTCTGTGTTGGTACTTGCCTTCCAAGTTAGTCAGCGTAATGCTTTACATGTACCGCAGCCACACCCCTAAACGATGACGAGCATGGTAGGGGTGTGGAAGGGAAGCGGCTGCTGATAGGTTAACGCATTAACTGTGATTGCATATAAACCACCTGTTTCACTAGCTCCGGTTTGTTCATTTTCACACAAACTAACAACAGCTTACATTGAAAAAGGCCGTTATATGGCTGAAACACGTTTGTATACCTTTCTGTTGTTTATAATAACCGTTACTGTCACTCCTGTCACTTGAAGCCGATGCTTCCGGTTATCGGCCAGGAAACAGGGGAGTGACAAACGGTAATATTTTTCTAAAAGATAAAGTTACTTATGTGGAGTACAGAGTTCTACTCTGCATTTTTAAATTACTTAATAAAATTTAGTTTTAATTTTACTGACTCCTAGCTTAGGTAGGTTTGAGTGCTAATATCCCCTTTTTCTCCTATCCTTCTTATAATATATTACTAGTTATTTATAAGGGGCAGCACCGGTCCCTTTTATTAGGTACCTTTCTCTACCAAGCATATTTACACTAAACGGAGCACCAGTATCTGTCCCAATTTCTTGCTATGGTATAGCTATACTGCAAGCATTCTAGCCTGTAATGCAACGTCAATCCCGCATTCCAAAAAATGACGTTCCTTTTTAAAGACACAATGAGTCCACGGATTTCATCCTTACTTGTGGGATTACACCTCCTGGTCAACAGGATGAGGCAAAGAGCACCACAGCAGAGCTGTATATATAGCTCCTCCCTTCCCTCCCACTCCAGTCATTCTCCTTGCCGGTGTTAGTGATAGGAAGAGGTAAAGTGAGGTGTTAGGTATAGATTCTTCAATCAAGAGTTTATTATTTTTAAAGTAGTGCCAGAGAGTGCTAATTTGTGCTAGGGTGTAGCCTAGACCAGATCAGTCTCTACAGTAGAGCATTTGGTGACTTTAAAGCAATAGGAACTGGTGGGACATAATTCTCGCTGCGCCTCCTATACATATTTGCTGCCCTAATCCAGATAGCCTAAGCACATTTAAACTCCGGCTTATCTTATTCCACAGGGCTATGGGAAGGAGAGAACCTCTTACACCTGCTGGACTGCCATGCTGTCGCACAGCATTCAAGGTAAGTGCTAACTTTATTATTCCTGGGGACATCATTCTCTCAGAAGAAAGTGAGCACTACATTACATACAATCACATGTCAAGGGCTAAGATAAAGATTGGGCTCCTTATTGTGATGGGACTGTGGTCTCTTCTTGAGCAGACACTGAGGCTGGATGGAATTTTACTCCCGGCGATTTTAACATTTAATATGCCGACCGAGAGACTGCTAACTTTTCTGGTGACAGACAAAGTGGCTCTAACTATTTATGGGGATTTCGCCATGATAATAAGTTTAGAGCGTAGATCTACGCAACTTGGATTGATTTTTTCTACCAGTTAGGGGTTAATCATGGGGTATGTTTTTTACATAGCTATGGTGTGTATACTGTTCCGACGGCTCCATTTTTTTCTAATGGCCGCCCAGGAGTTCCAGCTTGATACGCCCACGATGGGCGGAGCTAGGCTATGCTACATCACACTGAAGAAAGTTGCGCGCCTTTTTTTGTACAGTCCTGGTATTCTACTCCTTACTCATGGACGCCCACGGAGGGGGGAGCTTGTTTGCAAGGCGCCAAATGCTTGAGCGTCCCCTGGCTACCACTTCCGACTATCGGAAGGAGTGGGGGAAATCTTGTATGTGCACTCAGTGATTGCCACTTCCTCTCTATCTCTTCCGGTATCGGAAGACTTTTATTACAAAATTTAACATGTTTATTGGTTTAATTCATCCTTATGATTTAGGATGGATTTTGGGCACACAAAAATTAACGTTACTTTTAACATTTAAAGAAACAGTAACGTTTTTGTATGTGAATTTTGTGTTTAATTAAAAATGTATGTATTGCTGTCTAGGAGTCTGTTGACAATGATCAATCTCTGCCACACACTTCTACTATAGTGTCCCTCTAAAATTTATGGCCACATGCAGTTCCCTGCGCTTCCTTTCTCAGTTCACCCGGAGTTGTTCTGCATTCATACATTATATGTTTTTCGCAAGAGAAAACTTTACTAGAGGTATTATTTTCAATCATTTAGAATTGAAACTTAATTAAGTAGTTTCTATTCCGAATGGTTCTTCCCTGTTACCTGAAAGAGGAAGATACTTCGGGATTGCCTGAGAGAGAATTATCATACTCAGATGGAACATTATTTAAATTGATCCTGGGGTTGTTTTTTTTTTAATTCAGTTTTTAGCTTGCACGCCTCCATTTGTTACTTTAGGAGGATTTAGCTACCCTGGGAGACTCCGGCGTTACCGGTGTTAGTGTTCCGAGTGCGTCCAGCAAGTGTTAAAGAATGGAAACAGCCAGCTGTAGTAGCCTGATGGTTAGCTTAGCTGTCTAGCTAGCGGAATGCTTGTAGTTTGCAACCAGCTGCAGCTCTTCACTGCATTCCCTATGTTTAAGGAGTTGTTTCCCATAGCCGACTCAGCTATGGAGGCTGGGCAATCATTCCCTAGGGTGGCAGGAGTAGTTTCCTGCTTAGATAACTACTATATCCTTAGAGGATAGTTGGGTTTTTCAATGATCCTATGGACAAAAATTAGAGGTTACAATGGCAACCAGCGGGGTACTTTGATAATGTCATTGGTATGCCGGCATATTGGTTTTATGTGTTGTCTGATACTATTATGTCAGAAACTCCCCTGGATAAAATCCAGGATAGGATATAGGCTTTTAAATTGGCTACATCCTTAATTTTAAATTCTTGCCTTGAGGTTATCAAAGGGGAGCGTAGGTTTCAGGTTTCTCTGTCCCAGCTCACTGAGCCTTATGATTAGAGCCTTGTTAGACAGATGTATGCTCTAAGTCTAAAACATTTTTTTAATGAATCATTATAAGAAGGTTTTGTTGGAACCTGGCTTGATGGAGATCAGGCTTGGGATCAAGATGTTCAGACTCCCTGGAAAATGGAAAATAGTGTTTCCGGGATTCAAGGTGGACAGGTTTTTGCTTTCAAGTTTCTCTGCCGACCAGATACAAAAAATAAATAAATAAAAAAGGGTGTTCTTACATTGTGTAAGAGACCTCTATTCCATGGGAGTACCTTGTCCTGTTCCTATACAGGAACAGGGGCAGGGTTTTTATTCAAATCTGTTTGTAGTTCCCAAAAATGAGGGAACCTTCAGACCTATCTTAAGACCTCAAGAGTCTATGAAAGTTTCTCAGAGTTCCATTTTTTAGGATGGAAATTAGTCATACCATCCTTCCATTGATACAGGAGGGTCAATTTATGAAGACAGTGGATCTAAGGGATGCATATCTGTATGTTCCTATCCACAGAGATCATCACAAGTTCCTGAGGTTTGCCTTTCTGGACAAACATTTTCAGTTCATGGCTCTTCCTTTCGGTCTGACCATGGCACACAGAATTTCCACAAAGGTTCTGGGGTCTCTGCTGGTAGTTCTAAGACCGCAGGGCATTTCGGTGGCGCCTTATCTGGATATTCTAATCAAGGTGTCATCTTGTCTACAAACAAGGTCCCATACGACATTGTGCTATCCTTCCTGAGAACTCACGGGTGGAAGGTAAATCTGAGAAAGAGTTCTGTAATTCCGAAGACAAGGGCACCCTTCTTGGGAACTCTAATCGTCTCTATATCCATGAGAATTTTTCTGACAAAGGTCAGAAAGTCAAAGATTCTGAATACATGTCGAGCCCTTCAGTCCATTCCTCAGCCATCAGTGACGTGAAGTGAAGTGCATGGAGGTAATCGGATTGATGGAGGCGGCAATGGACCGTACCGTTTGCTCGGTTTCACATCAGGCCTCTGCAGCTAAGCATGCTCAGGCAGTGGAATGGAAATTATACAGATTTGTCTCCTCGAATAACCCTAGAACAGGAAAAGAGGGACTCTCTTCAATGGTGGTTGTCTCTGGATCATCTATCCCAGGGGGCATGCTTTCGCAGACTTTCCTGGGTGATTGTGGCAATGGACGCCAGCCTTTTGGGATGGGGAACTTTCTGGGGCACTTTAAAGTACTCTGTATTAGTATAATGGTTAGAGCAACAGCTTTAGACTTTGCAACTCAGGTTTGATTCCCGTTACAGGGACATACATTTATGCCTTTCCTTCCCATCAACATCCTAGAGCTGAGGGCAATCTTTAATGCCCTTCAGGCCTGGCCTCAGTTGGCTTCGGCCCGATTCATCAGGCCCATTCTTGCCATCTGTCAGCGATCCCCATCCCAGGTGGGGACAACTGGGAGGCAGTTTTTCTGAGCAGACTTTTCATCCGGGAGAGTGGGAACTCCTTCCGTAAATATTCTCCAACCTGATTCTCAAATGGGGTCGGCCGGAGTTGGATCTCATGGCATCTTGTCAGATTGCCAAGTTCACGAGATATGGGTCCAGGTCCAGGGACCCCCAGGCCGAGCTGATAGATGCCTTGGCAGTTCCTTGGTCCTTCAGCCTAGCATATCTATTCCTCCCGTTTCCTCTTCACTCCCAAGTTATTGCTTGACTCAAACAGGAGAAGGCATCAGTGATCCTCATCGCCCCTGGGTGGCCTTGCAGGATTTGGTATGCCGATCTGGTGGACATGTCATCCCTGCCACCTTGGAATCTTCCATTGAGGAAGGTCCTTCTCATTCAGGGACCCTTCCTTCACCCGAAGCTAGTTTCTCTGCAACTGACTGCTTGGAGATTGAACGCTTAATCTTATCCAAGCGGGGGTTCATTGATTCGGTCATAGATACCTTAATTCAGGTGTGTAAGCCTGTAACTAGGATGATTTGCCATAAGATATGGCGCATATACCTTTATTGGTGTGAATCCATAAGATACTCATGGAGTGGAGTTCGGATTCCCAGGATTTTGTCTTTTCTCCAAGAAGGATTGGAGAAGGGTTTCTCAGCATGTTCCCTAAAGGGGCAGATTTCTGCCTTATCCATTTGTTGTGCAAGCATCTGGCAGATGTACCAGATGTTCTATCTTTTTGTCAGGCTTTGACTAGAATCAGGTCTGTGTTTAAACCGATTGCTCCCCCTTGGAGTTTGAATTTAGTTCTTAAAGTTCTTCAAGGGGTTCCGTTTGAACCTACGCACTCCATAGATATTAGGTTGTTATCTTGGAAAGTTTAGTTTTCTTGTCGCCATTTCTTCTGCTAGAAGAGTGTCTGAGCTTTCAGCATTACAATATAATTCTCCTTACCTTATTCTTCATTCGGATTTAGTGGTTTTACGTGCTAAACTTGGTTTTCTTCCTAAAGTTGTTTCAGACAAGAACATTACTCAGGAGATTGTTGTTCCTTCCTTGTGTCCTAATCCTTCTTCTCAGAAGGAACACCTGCTACACAATTTAGATGTAGTCCGTGCTTTAAGGTTCTACTTACAAGCGACTAAGGATTTTCGTCAATCGTCTTCTTTGTATTTTTTTCAGGGAAACATAGGGGTCAGAAAGCTACGGCTACCTCTCTTTCTTTTTGGCTGAAGAGTATCATCCGGTTTGCATATGAGACTGCTGGACAGCAGCCTCCTGAAAGAATTACAGCTCATTCCACTAGGGCTGTTGCTTCCTCATGGGCATTCAAAAATTATGCTTCTGTTGAACAGATTTGCAAGGCTGCAACTTAGTTCTCTCTTCACACTTTTTCTAGATTTTGCAATTTTGATACCTTTGCCTCTGCTGAGGCTGTTTTTGGGAGTAAGGTTCTTCAAGCAGTGGTGCCTTCCATTTAGGTTCCCTGTCTTGTCCCTCCCTTTTCATCCGTGTACTATAGCTTTGGTATTGTATCCCACAAGTTACGATGAAATCCGTGGACTCATCGTGTCTTTAAAAAGAAAAGAAAATTTATGCTTACCTGATAAATTTGTTTCTTTTTAGACACGATGAGTCCACGGCCCGCCCTGTTCTATGAGACAGGTTATTATTTTTTTGTTAAACTTTAGACACCTCTGCACCTTGGCTTTTCCTTTCTCTTCCTAACTTCAGTCGGATGACTGGAGTGGGAGGGAAGGGAGGAGCTATATATACAGCTTTGCTGTGGTGCTCTTTGCCTCCTCCTGCTGACCAGGAGGCGTAATCCCACAAGTAAGGATTAAATCCGTGGACTCATCGTGTCTAAAAAGAAACAAATTTATCAGGTAAGCATAAATTTTCTTTTTTGCGTGGGATTTTCATAGTGCCGGTATTACAGGTTGTGCGGTGAGGCTAAAATTCTTGCGTTACAGCCTATACCGACACGATCCATACCGCCATCTGAGAGCAGTAGTTATAGATTTTGTGTAACAAAATTAACTAAACTAAACTAAAATGTTACAAAGTACACTAACACCCATTAACCCTTAAACTAAGGCCCTCTGCATTGCAAACACTATATTAAACTTATTAACCCCTAATCTGCCACCCACCCACATCGCGGCTAATAAATAAACCTATTAACCCTTAGTCTGCTGACCACCCACATCGCCAATGCTATTTAAATATATTAACCCCTAAACCACCGCTCTCTGACATCGCTGCCACTATAATAAAGTTATTAACCACTATTTCGCCGCTCCCCGAGATTGCCGCCACTAAATAAAGTTATTAACCCCTAAACCTCCGGCCTCCCACATCTCTGCCACTAAATAAACCTATTAACCCCTAAACTACCGCCCCCCACATTGCAAAACACTAAATTAAACTATTAACACCTAAACCTAACACCCCCATAACTTTAAATTAAAATTACAATATAACTTTATTTAAATAAATAAAAACTTACCTGTGAAATAAAAATAAACCTAACATTAAACTATAAATTAACCTAACATAACTAATCTAATAAAATAAAAAATACTACCAAAAAAAATCTAAATTACAAATTTGAACAGCCAATAGGATTTCAGTAGCTCTCATCCTATTGGCTGATTTGAATTTGAAAAATCAGATTAGCCAATAGGCTACCTTGCATTCAACTTTAGTGTACGGTGGCGACCATATGAAGAGGATGCTCTGCACAGGATGTCTTCGGCTTCCAGGATGGCTCTGCGACGCCGGGATAAGGATAGAAGACGCCCCAGGATGGATGAAGACCTCGCCATCTGAATGTCCGGACTTCAGAAACCGTGAGTAGATCTTCTGGGGTTAGTGTTAGGTTTTTTTGTTTTTTTTGGGTAGGTTTATTTTTAGATTAGGGTTTGGGCTTTTTTAAAAGAGCTGAATGCCCTTTTAAGGGCAATGCAAAAGAGCTAAATGCCCTTTTAAGAACAATGCCCATACAAATGCCCCTTTAGGGGCAATGGGTAGCTTAGGTTTTTTTAGAGTTTTTTTTTATTTTGGGGGGTTGGTTGGGTGGTGGGATTTACTGTTGGGGGGATTTTGTATTTTTTTTACAGGTAAAAGAGCTGATTTCTATAGGGCAATGCCTGGAATAAATATTAGGCTATCCTACATATTAATGAATGCCTGGGATAAGCATAAGGCTATCCTACACAATAATAAATACCTGGGATAAGCACAAGGCTATTGTGCATACTAATTAATACCTGGGATAAACACAGGGCTATTCTACACACTAAGTAATGCCTGGGATAAGCACAAGGCTATTCTACGTACTAATTAATACCTGAGATAAGCACAACCATGCTACATACGTTTTTCATCTCCACCATAAGTAGGGTGACCATATTACAGCTTTAAAACGGGACACATATGAAAAATACATATGTCAGGGTTCTTATAAAAAGCATTTCTTTAAACAGCCTTGAAAACAGCCCTGACATATGTATTTTTTATATTTGTCCTTTCTTAAAGCGGGACAGGTCACCCTAACCATAAGCAATGGGGACCCAGCAACAATTACATATAAATGTAGTATACAAGGAATTCATTTTACATGTTCTAATACATACATTTTTATTTATTTTCCCTAAAAAAAATTACAGTTATTTGATTCCCAAGGAGAGCTATAAGCATTTGTTTGGTTTACATCCATATGTTTACGCTTTAGCAAAGTTTTCACGTGCAGTGCTGAGTTTTCTGTCTAATACATGTACATATGTGTGAAATATGGGTGATGTATTTTGCTAAATTTCTACAGGAATTAGGGTTGAAAGTAAATTGTAATTTACCTTGTTAAGTTACCAGAAATATTGCAACCTCGTGATTGCATTTTACGCTTCTCCCGGTAGCATTTGCACACAACTTGAAATCTAGGCCATTGTTATTAAAGGGACATTAAGCACTAAATAAATGCTAGATAGAATGATGCAGTCAAAGAAAAGATTAGTCTGAGAATAACATGTAGATGTATTTTTTAAAGTTTCATTAGTTGTTTAAATAGTGACAAAATAAGTGTAAAGTTTTAGGCCCATATTTATCAAGCTCCGTACGGAGCTTGAAGGGCCGTGTTTCTGGCGAGTCTTCAGACTCGCCAGAAACACAAGTTATGAAGCAGCGGTCTAAAGACCGCTGCTCCATAACCCTGTCCGCCTGCTCAGAGCAGGCGGACAGGAATCGCCGGAAATCAGCCCGATCGAGTACGATCAGGTTGATTGACACCTCCCTTGATTGACACCTCCTGATTGGCCGCAAGTCAGCAGGGGGCGGCGTTGCACCAGCAGCTCTTGTGAGCTGCTGGTGCAATGTTAAATGCGGAGAGTGTATTGCTCTCCGCATTTAGCGAGGTCTTGCAGACCTGATCCGCACTGTCGGATCAGGTCCGCAAGACCTTTAATAAATAGGGGCCTTAATGTCTATAAAACAATGGGAGCTGCCATGTTGTAACTTAGGTTACCTTCTCTGCTGTGGTTTATTAGAGACAGTTATAAATAGGTCACTAGAGTGTGCAGCCAATAGCTGTGTGGAATATAACAGTGTTCTGCACTTCCATTTCTAACAGGAACTGAAATGCTCACAATTTCAGAATGGAATTACAGGAAAAGTGGACAAAATAAATAATGAAAGTATATTGCAGAGGTTTTTTTTACATATATCATTTATCATTTTATATTAAGCTCTCAAACGGCTAGATTTATAGTTTTGTCGGTAACGACCCGAAAAGCTAACGCCGGCTTTTTTCTGGCCGCACCATAAAAATAACTCTGGTATTGAGAGTCCACATAAAGGCTGCGTTAGGCTCCAAAAAAGGAGCGTAGAGCATATTTAACGCAGCTTCAACTCTCGATACCAGAGTTGCTTACGCAAGCGGCCAGCCTCAAAAACGTGCTCGTGCACGATTCCCCCATAGAAAACAATGGGGCTGTTTGAGCTGAAAAAAAACCTAACACCTGCAAAAAAGCCGCGTTCAGCTCCTAACGCAGCCCCATTGTTTGCTATGGGGAAACACTTCCTACGTCTGCACCTAACACTTTAACATGTACCCCGAGTCTAAACACCCCTAACCTTACACTTATTAACCCCTAATCTGCCGCTGACCCCTGCATATTATTATTAACCTCTAATCTGCCGCTCCGTAAACCGCCGCTACTTACATTATCCCTATATACCCCCTGCTGCCCTAACATCGCCGACCCCTATATTATATTTATTAACCCCTAATCTGCCCCCACAACGTCGCCTCCACCTGCCTACACTTATTAACCCCTAATCTGCCGACCGGACCGCACCGCTATTATAAAGTTATTAACCCCTAATCCGCCTCACTAACCCTATCATAAATAGTATTAACCCCTAATCTGCCCTCCCTAACATCGCCGACACCTAACTTCAATTATTAACCCCTAATCTGCCGACTGGAGCTCACTGCTATTCTAATAAATGTATTAACCCCTAAAGCTAAGTCTAACCCTAACACCCCCCTAACTTAAATATAATTTAAATCTAACGAAATTAATTAACTCTTATTAAATAAATTATTCCTATTTAAAGCTAAATACTTACCTGTAAAATAAATCCTAATATAGCTACAATATAAATTATAATTATATTGTAGCTATTTTAGGATTAATATTTATTTTACAGGTAACTTTGTAATTATTTTAACCAGGTACAATAACTATTAAATAGTTAATAACTATTTAATAGTTACCTAGTTAAAATAATAACAAAATTACCTGTAAAATAAATCCTAACCTAAGTTACAATTAAACCTAACCCTTCACTATCATTAAATTAATTAAATAAAATATCTACAATTACCTACAATTAAACCTAACACTACACTATCAATACATTAATTAAATACAATATCTACAAATAACTACAATGAAATAAACTAACTAAAGTACAAAAAATAAAAAAGAACTAAGTTACAAAAAAATAAAAAAATATTTACAAACATAAGGAAAATCTTACAACAATTTTAAACTAATTACACCTACTCTAAGCCCCCTAATAAAATAACAAAGCCCCCCAAAATAAAAAATGCCCTACCCTATTCTAAATTACTAAAGTTCAAAGCTCTTTTACCTTACCAGCCCTGAACAGGGCCCTTTGCGGGGCATGCCCCAAGAAGTTCAGCTCTTTTGCCTGTAAAAAAAAACATACAATACCCCCCCCCCAACATTACAACCCACCACCCACATACCCCTAATCTAACCCAAACCCCCCTTAAATAAACCTAACACTAAGCCCCTGAAGATCATCCTACCTTGTCTTCACCATACCAGGTTCACCGATCCGTCCTGGCTCCAAAATCTTCATCCAACCCAAGCGGGGGCTGGCGATCCATCTTCCGGCGGCTGAAGAGGTCCAGAAGAGGCTCCAAAGTCTTCATCCTATCCGGGAAGAAGAGTAGATCCGGACCGGCAACCATCATCTTCCAAGCGGCATCTTCTATCTTCATCCGATGAGGACCGGCTCCATCCTGAAGACCTCCACCGCGGACCCATCTTCATCCGGCGACGTCCAACTGAAGAATGACGGTTCCTTTAAGGGACGTCATCCAAGATGGCGTCCCTCGAATTCCGATTGGCTGATAGGATTCTATCAGCCAATCGGAATTAAGGTAGGAATATTCTGATTGGCTGATGGAATCAGCCAATCAGAATCAAGTTCAATCCGATTGGCTGATCCAATCAGCCAATCAGATTGAGCTCGCATTCTATTGGCTGTTCCGATCAGCCAATAGAATGCGAGCTCAATCTGATTGGCTGATTCCATCAGCCAATCAGAATATTCCTACCTTAATTCCGATTGGCTGATAGAATCCTATCAGCCAATCGGAATTCGAGGGACGCCATCTTGGATGATGTCCCTTAAAGGAACCGTCATTCTTCAGTTGGATGTCACCGGATGAAGATGGGTCCGCGGTGGAGGTCTTCAGGATGGAGCCGGTCCTCATCGGATGAAGATAGAAGATGCCGCTTGGAAGATGATGGTTGCCGGTCCGGATCTACTCTTCTTCCCGGATAGGATGAAGACTTTGGAGCCTCTTCTGGACCTCTTCAGCCGCCGGAAGATGGATCGCCAGCCCCCTCTTGGGTTGGATGAAGATTTTGGAGCCAGGACGGATCGGTGTGATACCCGGTGAGGTGAAGACAAGGTAGGAAGATCTTCAGGGGCTTAGTGTTAGGTTTATTTAAGGGGGGTTTGGGTTAGATTAGGTGTATGTGGGTGGTGGGTTGTAATGTTGGGGGGGTATTGTATGTTTTTTTTTACAGGCAAAAGAGCTGAACTTCTTGGGGCATGCCCCGCAAAGGGCCCTGTTCAGGGCTGGTAAGGTAAAAGAGCTTTGAACTTTAGTAATTTAGAATAGGGTAGGGCATTTTTTTATTTTGGGGGGCTTTGTTATTTTATTAGGGGGCTTAGAGTAGGTGTAATTAGTTTAAAATTGTTGTAATATTTTTCTTATGTTTGTAAATATTTTTTTATTTTTTGTAACTTAGTTCTTTTTTATTTTTTGTACTTTAGTTAGTTTATTTCATTGTAGTTATTTGTAGGTATTGTATTTAATTTATTTATTGATAGTGTAGTGTTAGGTTTAATTGTAGGTAATTGTAGGTATTTTATTTAATTAATTTATTGATAGTGTAGTGTTAGGTTTAATTGTAACTTAGGCTAGGATTTATTTTACAGGTAAATTTGTAATAGTTCTTAACTATTTAATAGCTATTGTACCTGGTTAAAATAAATACAAAGTTACCTGTAAAATAAATATTAACCCTAAAATAGCTATAATATAATTATAATTTATGTTGTAGCTATATTAGGATTTATTTTACAGGTAAGTATTTAGCTTTAAATAGGAATAATTTATTTAATAAGAGTTAATTAATTTCGTTAGATTAAAATTATATTTAAGTTAGGGGGGTGTTAGTGTTAGGGTTAGACTTAGCTTTAGGGGTTAATACATTTATTAGAATAGCGGTGAGATTCGGTCGGCAGATTAGGGGTTAATAATTGAAGTTAGGTGTCGGCGATGTTAGGGAGGGCAGGTTAGGGGTTAATAAATATAATATAGGGGTCGGCGGTGTTAGGTGCAGCAGATTAGGGGTACATAGCTATAATGTAGCTGGCGGCTCTTTGCGGTCGGCAGATTAGGGGTTAATTATTGTAGGTAGGTGGCGGCGACGTTGTGGGGGGCAGGTTAGGGGGTAATAAATATAATATAGGGGTCGGCGATGTTAGGGCAGCAGATTAGGGGTACATAGGGATAATGTAGCTGGCGGCGGCGTGCGGACGGCAGATTAGGGGTTAATAAGTGTAGGTAGCTGGCGGCGACGTTGTGGGGGGCAGATTAGGGGTTAATAAATATAATATAGGGGTCGGCGGTGTTAGGGGCAGCAGATTAGGGGTACATAAGGATAACATAGGTGGCGGTCGGCAGATTAGGGGTTAAAAAAAATTTAATCGAGTTGCGGCAATGTGGGGGACCTCGGTTTAGGGGTACATAGGTAGTTTATGGGTGTTAGTGTACTTTAGAGTACAGTAGTTAAGAGCTTTATGAACCGGCGTTAGCCCAGAAAGCTCTTAACTACTGACTTTTTTCTGCGGCTGGAGTTTTGTCGTTAGATTTCTAACGCTCACTTCAGACACGACTCTAAATACCGGAGTTAGAAAAATCCCATTGAAAAGATAGGATACGCAATTGACGTAAGGGGATCTGCGGTATTGAAAAGTCGCGGCTGAAAAGTGAGCGTTAGACCCTTTTTTGAGTGACTCCAAATACCGGAGGTAGCCTAAAACCAGCGTTAGGAGCCTCTAACGCTGGTTTTCACGGCTACCGCCAAAATCCAAATCTAGGCCAAAGTGTTTAATGTCCCTTTAAACACCAAATAAATAGAATATTGTATTTAAAGGAAAGATTAGTCTGGGAATAATATGTACATGTATTTTAACAATGATAGTATATATTAAAAATTGGAGGGGGAAAAAGTAACATTTTAGGGTCCATAACGCAATAGGTGCTTCTATGTTCTAACCTAGGCCTCCTTCTCTGCTGAGGCCAATTCGAGACAGCTATTAATGGGTCAGCAGAGTGTGAAACCAATTACTTTGTGAAATATGGCAGCATTAAAACTGGAGTCTACAAATCCCCTTTTGAAAGGAACTCTAAAGCCCATATTTCTTTTAAAGGGACAGTCTAGTATAAACTAAACTTTCATTATTCAGATAGGACTTTTAATTTTAATCAACTTTCCAATTTACTTTTATCATCAAATTTGCTTTTTTCTCTTGGTATTCTTAGTTTAAACTAAACCTAGGCAGACTCATATGCTAATTTTTAAGCCTTTGAGGGCTGCCTTTTATCACATGCTTTTTAAATCTCTTTTCAACACAGAGACAGAAAGTACACGTGGGCCATATAAATAACACTGTGTTCAGGCACAGGGGGTTATTTAAGATCTTGCACAACACAATGCTAACTGCAAGACAATAGATAATAAACAGTCACAGTCATGTGATCAGGGGGCTGCAAGAAGGTTTCTATACACAAGGTAATCACAGAGGTAAAAAGTGTATTAATATAACAGTGTTGGTTATGCAAAACTGGGGAATGGGTAATAAAGGGATTATCTATCTTTTAAAACAATAACAATTCTATGGTAGACTGTCCCTTTAAATTTAATTACAGAAAAAATAGGCACAATAAATAAAAAAGTTTATTGCAAAAAAAGTTTTACTATATATAATTAAAGATGTAATATTACAATCTCAAAGTGTTTAATGTTGCTTAAAATATACACTAAATATAAATTTCTTCTTGATGAAGAGCTATCCTTTAATCCTGACCTCCCTTTAATTGTGACATTTCAGTGATCACCGACAAAGTACATTTTATACAAAACAAGATCTTACGAATCTTCATTTCCAGAGATTTTATTATGACAAAGTTGATATTCCAGCATTTCAGCTCTTAGACCAAAAGAAGTTGAAAGTCACCTTGTGATTCATATGCTGAACAATTTAGCTATAATTATGTTCGTTGACAGAAAATACTTATTTATATACATCTTAGCACAGGGCATGGCAGATATATTTCAACATCACTTGTGTCCAAAGGATTAAAACTGCCGGATATTTCATTTGTTACATTATTAAATTGTTTACATAATCGGATTTGCATTATTAAGATGTTTACATAATTGTATATTTTATTGCTCATAAGCAAACAGGGAAATCATGCTCAAGATTACAGAGTTTGCTGTCGGTTTTACCGTCCATACAAATGCACAAACAGACACTCCCCCATCCCCCTTCCTCTGCTGCATATGAAGACTCTTTACACAAAGGAGCAAGCTGGAGTAGGTATACGTCGGTATTCTCCTAAAACTTTGGGGCTTGGCTAGGAGTCTGAAATCAGAGCAATGTTATTTAAATATAAGCAAAACTATACATTTAAAAAAAAACTGTATGGGCTATCTAAATGTATCTACAAAACATTTATTTATACAAAGAAAAATCGAGTGTATAATGTCCCTTTAATATATAAACTTCCTGTCAAATTGGCATCTACACACGGTCTGCTGCATTATTACATTTTGCATGGGCTTACATTACATATGTAAAGAGCACTACTTCATGGCCTGTTTGTCCCCTACAACCTTTTCACAGGCGCCTCTAGGTCCAAGCCCTTCACCGTGTTACATTGTCAGTATGTACTTACACCACACTTTAACGTGCACCCACCGTGGCCTTGCCACCCCGCCCCTCCCCTCTGTATTAATGTTTTTTTTTTTTTTTTTTTTAAAAACTGCCTTCTGCAAATTAGGCACCCTCTTGGATATTGTGCCCTGTGCGACCGCACAGGTCGCACACCCCAAAGGCTGGCCCTTGCAGGGACTGTCCCTTTTTCACAATAATTCCACCAGGGTAACCCCTGAGAGGGTCGCCAAGAAAAAACACGCCTGAAATTGTGAGGTTTAGATCATCAAGCTGTTGTCTTATATTTACATTAAATGTTATCTAGTTGCAACAACACTGGCTCTTCAGAAACTCAGAGGTCATATATGCCAGATCTTGAATTGAAAGGCATCTTTCCTTTCAGTAAGGTGTTTCTTTAAATGTATTAATCTTTATTGGGTTTGACCAAAGAAAACATACAAGACATTTAACATCTGTTAATTACAATACTATGTGAAACATTTCTCTGATGCTCACTTGGTAATTATAGCTTGATAGGTTGGAGGGAACAAAAACATAATATGTGGTTCATGTAGTATTATCCGTTAAGATATCTAGTATTAACTGATAAAACAATCAGCAAACATATATATGGTAAAACAAGAGAAAAAAGATGGAAAAAAGGAAAACATAGAATAGGAAAAAGAACGGAGAGGGATCGGGATGAAAAAGGAGGGAGAGGGGGAATGGTAAAAGAATGAAGGAACTGGGCCAAGAGAAGGGTTGACAAGAGTGGGGAATTATGGGGTGAAGGTGTCCGTGAAATAGGCAAAGCTGCTTGAGTATGTTAGTGGTCTAATTAATTTTGATTAGTGTATTTGTGTTTGTAAGGTTCCCCTGTAAAATGTAATATCTTGGAACGTGGCTAGTTTATTTCTTCTAAGGTAAGAGTAAGCTTCAAGTACCGTCAATTCTACTCAGTGATGTTTGGTACATGTGTGGTCTTTCAGTGTTGTGCGAGGAGTGTATACTATTTAAACCAATTTGGAAAAGGGTTAACCTAATTTTCCACTTAATCATGGGTCTATCATGTAAAGGAACCATGGTTAGTGTAGGTTGGAATGATTCCCACAGTAAATTTAAAAAAAAAATGGATTCTAGTGACTTCCAAAGGCCACCTAAGTGAGGGCACGCCCACAAGATGTGGCCCATTGTACCTATTTCCCCACATTCCCTCCAGTTCAGTAAAGTTTTTATTTTCCTCTTGCTATTATTTTATACTTTATTTATTTTTTCATTTATTTTTCTTATACTGTTGAGTATACACAGACAAACTTCAAGCAAATAACATGGAGGTTTCACACAACTCAAAACTATCTTATATGTAAGGAGAACAAGCAAGTGAAACTACTGTCACGCTTATTTTAACAATTTTAAAAATCTATAAACATTAAACTAACAGGGCCTGCAAGCATAATATCACAGGGTAATGTAAATAAATAGTATGCTTATTACAATTTTTCATATACCTCATATCGATGAGGTATATTAAGGTGAGCATTTTGGATTGTGTGTTTACGTAATTGTTCATATTACACAAAACTTACTACACTATAAAGTTTCTTTACTTTTCCATAATTTATGTGAAAATATGAAGCGCTATCCATATTCTCTATACCAAGAGACCTACTTCTTCACCGGTGGAAGTGAATCCTTTAGGAGCAGCAGCTAATGTCTTTCACATAATATTATTTCAGAGACTTCAACCACCTCTCTTGGTTAGCGCTAAATACCCACACCCCTCTACAATACACACACACAAATACAGTATATATATATATATATATATATATATATATATATATGTGTGTGTGTGTGTGTATGTATATGTGTGTGTGAATACATGTGAATATATGTGTTTATTTATACATAAATACACATGAACACACACACATATATAACAAAATATATATATATACATACATATGTGCATACACATATTTAGACATATATATGTCATATACCATATACCATTTTAACCATTAGAAAAATGTGTTATTGATATTTATATAAATAATTTTTATTACATAGTGTATATATGAGTGTAACACTTATTTTAATGTATTTATGTTGTGTTTGGTGCACATTTTATGCCCTTACCCTTTACGCGAGCTCTTAAGTTGCACTAACCAGACAAGTGCAAATTTAGATTGCGCTCGGTGGTGCACACATTTACTTTTAACTTGTAATACACGCCCAAGTTAGCATCATCACAATATTGCAATATTGTGCCTGCACTAACGTTAGGGTGCCACATGTAATCTATCCCAAAGTAGTCATCATCAATCTGTATCAATTAGCCACCATGTTTTGCTTTCCCATTGACTGTATACGTTTTGCTTCTGTGTAGACATGTGGGGAATCCTCAACAAGAAGACTTGAATTTAAAGTTTTGGCATGGCATTTTTTAATGCACTAGAATAGGGGACTTTATTAGAAATTCAGTGGAAGATCTTTAATGTAGTTAATAACTATAAAGAAAAAAATCATACTGCTTGACAGTTAATTATAGTGGGATTATTTCAGGGGCATATATAGACTTCAGAGGGCCCCCACATTTCAATAGCCTTTCAAAGCTCCACTAACTCCTTATAGTTATTTTATATCATCAAGAAAACTACATAATAAATCTGCATACCTGAATAACTGATAAATTTTTTTTGTGATTTCTCCTGTAACAGTGAAAGTACATAGGGCTTGATAGGTAAGCTGTCTAGAAGGCTGGGCCCTGTCTCAGCTGAGATCTCTGCAGTTACTCCCATGCAACATTTATAGAATGCCTTCACTATATGGGAACTTAGATAGCTTAGAACAAAGGCCTTGGCCATTTACTGCAGTATTTACTCTATGTAATGGTATTAATTGTGACAACTTCAGAAGCATGACAGGCCGATGTCAAGCTGCAGTACGGTGAGGAGCTGAGCACCAGCTACTGCCACAAATGCAAATATAAATATATGACCAATAATGACCTTATAGAGTATCACACTCACAGACATCTATGCAAACCCCACACTTCTGGGCAGATTTGCTCAATGTGGGACAGTTATACTACAGAATAAGAGGCCAAAATCTTGGACTATGAATATATGATTTTATTATAAAGTAACTATTTTCCTGGTAAATTAGAAATTGTATATCAGTTGTAGATTAGTTATTTGGCTTATAAATAAAATATAAATAAAATATAAATAACATGAATAGGGTTGCTTGATTATTACAAAATGGAACTTGAACTATAAAATCATCAAATTCAATGTTCAGTGACTGTATACTGTAGTTATGTGTTTGTGTGTGTGTGTATATATATATATATATATATATATATATATATATATATATATATATACAGGGAGTGCAGAATTATTAGGCAAATGAGTATTTTGACCACATCATCCTCTTTATGCATGTTGTCTTACTCCAAGCTGTATAGGCTCGAAAGCCTACTACCAATTAAGCATATTAGGTGATGTGCATCTCTGTAATGAGAACGGGTGTGGTCTAATGACATCAACACCCTATATCAGGTGTGCATAATTATTAGGCAACTTCCTTTCCTTTGGCAAAATGGGTCAAAAGAAGGACTTGACAGGCTCAGAAAAGTAAAAAATAGTGAGATATCTTGCAGAGGGATGCAGCAATCTTAAAATTGCAAAGCTTCTGAAGCGTGATCATCGAACAATCAAGCGTTTCATTCAAAATAGTCAACAGGGTCGCAAGAAGCGTGTGGAAAAACCAAGAGGCAAAATAACTGCCCATGAACTGAGAAAAGTCAAGCGTGCAGCTGCCAAGATGCCACTTGCCACCAGTTTGGCCATATTTCAGAGCTGCAACATCACTGGAGTGCCCAAAAGCACAAGGTGTGCAATACTCAGAGACATGGCCAAGGTAAGAAAGGCTGAAAGACGACCACCACTGAACAAGACACACAAGCTGAAACGTCAAGACTGGGCCAAGAAATATCTCAAGACTGATTTTTCTAAGGTTTTATGGACTGATGAAATGAGAGTGAGTCTTGATGGGCCAGATGGATGGGCCCGTGGCTGGATTGGTAAAGGTCAGAGAGCTCCAGTCCGACTCCCGCCAGCAAGGTGGAGGTGGAGTACTGGTTTGGGCTGGTATCATCAAAGATGAGCTTGTGGGGCCTTTTCGGGTTGAGGATGGAGTCAAGCTCAACTCCCAGTCCTACTGCCAGTTTCTGGAAGACACCTTCTTCAAGCAGTGGTACAGGAAGAAGCCTGCATCCTTCAAGAAAAACATGATTTTCATGCAGGACAATGCTCCATCACACGCGTCCAAGTACTCCACAGCGTGGCTGGCAAGAAAGGGTATAAAAGAAGAAAATCTAATGACATGGCCTCCTTGTTCACCTGATCTGAACCCCATTGAGAACCTGTGTTCCATCATCAAATGTGAGATTTACAAGGAGGGAAAACAGTACACCTCTCTGAACAGTGTCTGGGAGGCTGTGGTTGCTGCTGCACGCAATGTTGATGGGGAACAGATCAAAACACTGACAGAATCCATGGATGGCAGGCTTTTGAGTGTCCTTGCAAAGAAAGGTGGCTATATTGGTCACTGATTTGTTTTTGTTTTGTTTTTGATTGTCAGAAATGTATATTTGTGAATGTTGAGATGTTATATTGGTTTCACTAGTAAAAATAAATAATTGAAATGGGTATATATTTGTTTTTTGTTAAGTTGCCTAATAATTATGCACAGTAATAGTCACCTGCACACACAGATATCCCCCTAAAATAGCTATAACTAAAAACAAACTAAAAACTACTTCCAAAACTATTCAGCTTTGATATTAATGAGTTTTTTGGGTTCATTGAGAACATGGTTGTTGTTCAATAATAAAATTAATCCTCAAAAATACAACTTGCCTAATAATTCACATATATAAAACCTAAAGGGACAAAATTAAAATTTCATGATTTAGATAGGCATGCAATTTTAAACAACTTTCCAATTTACGTTTATCATCAAATTTGTTTTGTTGGTATTGTTTGTTGAAAGCTAAACCTAGGTAGGCTCATATGCTTATTTCTAAGCCCTTGAAGACCGCCTCTTATCTCAGTGCATTTTGACAGGTTTTCACAGCTAGACAGTGCTAGTTCATATGTGCCATATAGATAATATTGTGCTCACTCCAGTGGAGTTATTTATGAGTCAGCACTGATAGGCTAAAGTGCATTTCTATCAAAAGACCTGAAATAAGGGGGCTGTCTGTAGAGGCTTAGATACAAGGTAATCACAAGGTAAAGTATATTAATATATGTTGGTTGTGCAAAACTGGGGAATGGGTAATAACGGGATTATCTATCTTTATAAACAGTACTGTCTCTTTAAACTCTGACTTTAACATATGTTTTTTTACCAACATTAATTTCCTTGTTTTCCCCTAAGAAAGTTAAAGAAATCTATACTATAATTGCGTTTGTAATGTCTGTCGCCGTCGGCAGTTGCGCATGCATCCTCAATGGAATGTTGGCAGCGCGAGGCAGGTGGATTCTTTCACCACCCTGCCATTTTCAGAATCCACCAGGATGCAGTGAAGGCAAACGGAGCATTACAAATAAAAACAAAAAAAAACACCTTTCGCACGAAGTATAACAAAAAAAAACCCTAACCTCCCACGCGAAGTATTAACACCTACACTGCAAACCCACACATCGCAAAATAATAAGGTAATTAACCCCTTAATCCCTTAACCGTCAACCACCCACATCGCAATAAACCTAATTACCCTGTTAAACCCTAAACCGCAAAACCCCCACATCACATTAAACCTAATTACCCTATTAACCTCTAAACCGCAAAACCCCCACATCGCAATAAACATAATTAACCTATTAACCCCTAAACCGCAAAACCCACACATCGCAATAAACCTAATTACCCTATTAACCCCTAAATCGCAAAACCCACACATTGCAATAAACCGAATTACCCTATTAACCCCTAAACCGCAAACCCCCCACCGCAATAAAGATAATTAACCTATTAACCCCTAAACCGCAAAACCCACACATCGCAATAAACCTATTTACCCTATTAACCCCTAAACCGCAAAAACTCACATCGCAAATAACTAATTAAATTACTAAGCCCCTAACCTAACACCCCCTAACCTAACACCCTTTACACATTATTAACACAGATTAACTAAACTAAAAAAATACTAAAGTTACAAAAAAAATCTAATATTAAATAAAAAAAATAAAAAAAGGCTAACATTACAGAAAATAAAAAAAACATATTACCAAAGTTTACAAAATTAAACCTAATCCCTATGAAAATAAAAAATCCCCCCAAAATAAAAAATCCCCTAATCTAAGAATAAACTGCCAGTAGCCATTAAAAGGGCTTTTTGCAGGGCATTGTCCCAAGATAAACAGCTCTTTTACAGAAAAAAAGTCTAAGTCCCCCTAACAGTAAACCCCCACCCACCAAACCCCCCAAAATAAAAGAACCTAACACTTTTAAGGGCAATTCCCAAACAGATGCCCTTTTCAGGGCAATGGGTAGTTTAGGTTTTTTAGTGTTAGGTTCTTTTATATTGGGGGGTTTGGTGGGATGTGGGGGTTTACTGTTAGGGGGACTTAGACTTTTTTCTGTAAAAGAGCTGTTTATCTTGGGGCAATGCCCTGCAAAAAGCCATTTTAAGGGCTACTGGCAGTTTATTCTTAGATTAGGGGGTGTTTTTATTTTTGGGGGGGCTTTTTTATTTTCATAAGGATTAGGTTTAATTTTGTAAACATTGGTAATTTGTTTTTTTTATTTTCTGTAATATTAGATTTTTTTTATTTTCTGTAATTTAGGTTAATTTAAACTTAGGTTTAATTTTTAAATTTTTAGGAGTTAGGTTTTTTTTTCTAAATATATATATATTTTTTTAGATTAGGGATGGGCAGCAAAAGAGCTGAATGCCCTTTTAGGGCAATGCCCATACAAATGCCTTTTTCAGGGCAATGGATAGTTTAGGTTTTTTAGTGTTAGGTTTATTTATTTTTGGGGGGGGGTTACTGTTAGGGGGAACTTAGAATTGTTGGTAACTGCAAAAGAGCTGTTTAACTTAGGACAATGCCCTACAAAAAGTCCTTTTAAGGGCTATTGGTAGTTTAGCATTAGATTAGGGGGGGTTTGTATTTTGGGGTGGCTTTTTTATTTTCCTAGGGATTAGGTTTTATTTTTTTATTTTGGATAATTTGTTTATTTTTTTCTGTAGTTCAATTTTTTTTTTTAATTTAACAACACATAGACTGAGAGGGGAGAGAGAGCACATGAGAGGGGGAGAGAGAGCAAAAGAGAGGGGGAGAGAGAGCAAAAGAGAGGGGGAGAGAGAGCAAAAGAGAGGGGGGAGAGAACTAAAGAGAGGGGGAGAGAGCTAAAGAGAGGGGAGAGAGAGAGAGGGGAGAGAGAAAGCAAAAGAGAGGGGAGAGAGAGAGCAAAAGAGGGGAGAGAGAGAGCAAAAGAGAGGGGAGAGAGAGAGAGAGCAAAATTATAGGATGAGAGCTACTGAAATCCTATTGGCTGTTTAAATCAGCCAACAGGATTTCAGTAGCTCTCATCCTATGGCTGATTTGAATTTGAAGAATCAAATCAGCCAATAGGAATTCAAGGGACGCCATCTTTAATCGCATACCTTGAATTCACTATTCAGTGTATGGCGGCGATCAGAAGAAGAGGATCCTCCATGCTCCATGGCTCTGCGGTCACCGGTCTTCAGTTCCGCCGTTGCCGGTCTTCAGCTCCGCTGTCCCGGTAGAAGAAAGAAGAAGTACCTGCTTGGAAGAAGATGTCGGCCGCTTGGAAGAAGACTTCACCGCATGGTAGAGGACCTTCTCCGCCGGACTTCTGAACCCGTGAGTATCTATTTGGGGATTTAGTGTTAGGTTTTGTTTTTTTTTTTAAAATGTTTTTGTTTTGTTTTTTTAGATTAGGGATGGGCAGCAAAAGAGCTGAATGCCCTTTAAAAGGCAATGCCCATACAAATGCCCTTTTCAGGGCAATGGGTAGTTTAGGTTTTTTTAGTGTTAGGTTTTTTATTTTGGGGGGTTTGGTAGGTGGGGAGTTTTACTGTTAGGGGGTCTTAGTATGTTTAATTCTTAAAAGAGCTGTTAAACTTAGGGCAATGCCCTACAAAAGGCCCTTTTAAGGGCTATTGATAGTTTATTCTTAGATTAGGGGGTGTTTTTATTTTGGGGGTGCTTTTTATTTTCATAGGGATTAGGTTTAATTTGGTAAACTTTGGTAATTTGGTTTTTTATGTTCTGTAAAGTTAGCCTTTTTTTATTTTTTGTAACTTTAGTATTTTTTAGTTTGGGTAATTTGTGTTAATTTAGGGGGTGTTAGGTTAGGAGGTGTTAGGTTAGGGGGCTTAGTAATTTAATTAGTTATATGCGTTGTGGGTTTTGGCGGTTTAAGGGGTTAATAGGTTAATTAGGTTTAATGCGATGTGGGGGGTTTTCAGTTTAGGGGTTATTTAGGTTTATAGCGATGTGGGGGTTTTGCGGTTTAGGGGTCAATAGGGTAAAATAGGTTTATTGCGATGTGGGGTTTTTGCGGTTTAGGGGTTAATAGGTTAATTATGTTTATTGCCATGTGGGGGTTTTGCAGTTTAGGGGTTAATAGGGTAATTAGGTTTATTGCGATGTGGGTGGTTGACGGTTAAGGGATTAAGGGGTTAATTACTTTAATATTTTGCGATGTGTGGGTTTGCGGTGTATGTGTTAATACTTAGTGTGGGAGGTTAGTTTTTTTTGTTATACTTCGTGCGGGCTGTGTTTTTTTTTTTTTTAATGCTCCGTTTGCCTTCGCTGCATCCCGGTGTATTCCGAAAATTGCAGGGTGGTGAAATAATCCACCGGTGGATTCTTTCACCACCCTGCCATTTTCGCTGCATCCAGGTGAATTCTCTTGGCTGCGCGCGCAGTGCTGCCAACATTCCATTGAGGATGCATGCACAACTGCAGACGGTGACAGGCATTACAAACCCAATTATAGTATAGATATTGCAAATGCCATTTGAAGTAAAAGGGAGAGATTCCCTACTGTGCCACAACTCATATAGAAACCAACAAAAGGAACTTATTAATTTCTGTAAGCATTGTACACCTACAAAACTTACTGATTTAACATGCCAGCTGTATGCAGGTGAAGTTTATTTAGTGTTTACAATACACTTATTTACCTGACAGAAAAGTAATGTAAGTAAACTAGAGGCAAAAACAAGTTAAACTGTAGTGAAAACATTTAAGTTTAATTTGTATTTGCTGCAGAATGAGAATTTATATCAGTGCCATGTGCCCCCCGTTAACCTCACTCTTCCCTGTGAGATTCTGTATCCCAGAGAGCTTAATTACTTTCTATAGGCGGCTGCTCTTCGACTTGATTCTAAAATACATATTAATTTGTAATGATTACAATAAACTTGTCCATCAACACAGAAACGCTCCAGGGATCCATCTCAATACACTGTAGGCAGATACTACATACCAGCTAAAAGGAATTAAAATGAACTCCTCCTACTATATAAATGTGGACCACACACATATGTATCTATACAGTATATAAGGGTTCACACTAATAAAATCACTTTTTGTTCATAAAACAGGGTTTATGCTTTGTATTTCTTACCATAACAAATACGTTCCTAAATGGATCTCAATTTTTTTTTTTTTGTGATAGATTCAGGTTAGGGTGTTTCATATGAAACTAATCATTGTTCAGCATATTGTATGGAGCAAGGGTGTCAACCTTTTCTACATAAGGTGCCACATTTTTTTTAACACTTTTAGTGCAATTTTGTTATAAATAAACAACTCAAAAATGCACAAAGCTTTAGCCATATGTATACCTTAGTTCGGAGCTCACCAGCACTGCCCAGAAAATGTAATGTTTCTTGAAATAAGACATGTGTAGGACCCTAAAGGCAGCGTACATGTAAAAGGAACATAATACCCCAATTTTTTTTTGTTCATGATTCAGATAGATAGAACATGGAAAAAAATAAAGATTAAGCACACAAAGGGTTGATCTTAAATTAAGACTTTTCCCCCCCAACAAAGGCAGGAGACCTACCTACCAGTCCCAACTGCATCCCCACTGCAGTATAAATGCTCAGTAATGTGATCCACTAACTGCAAAAAAAAGAAAAAAGAACTGATTCTGCACGCAAAAGGTTAAACTTAAATTGAAACTTTTTTCTCCAAAAAGGGCAGGAGACCTACTAGTCCCATCTATGCCTCTGATGCAATACAAATGTGCAGCCAGTGTGATGCTGCTAGAAAACAAATGATTCTATAAACAAAGGGTTGAACTTAAAAGGATAGTCAACACCGAAAATGTTATTGTTTAAAAAGATAGATCATCCCTTTACTACCCATTCCCCAGCTTTGCACAACCAACATTGTTATATTAATATACTTTATAACATGTAACCCTCTAAATCTCTGCCTGTTTCTAAGCCACTACAGATAACCTCTTATCAGCATGCTTTTTTATTAGCTTTTCACAACAAGATACTGCTAATTCATGTTTGTCATATAGATAACATTGTGATCATGCCGCGGGTTGTGAATGATTGCACTAATTGTCTAAAATTAAAGTCAATAGATAATAAATAAATAGCCCTGAGATAAGGGGGTTGTCTGCAAAGGCGTATATACAAGGTAATCACAGAGGTGATATAACCATGTTGCTGTGCAAAACTGGGGAATGGGTAATAAAGGTATTAGCTATCTTTTTAAACAATACATTTTTTTGGAGTAGACTGTCCCTTTTAATTATAACCCCCCCCCCCCAACAAAAGCAGGAGACCTACCTACCAGTCCCAACTATGCCCCCACTGCAGTATAAATGTGCAGCCAGTGTGATGCACTAACTGCAATAAAAATAACTGATTTTGCACAAAAGTGTTAAACTTAAATTAAAACTTTTTTTCCTCTCAACAAAGGCAGGAGACCTACCTACCAGACCCAGATGTGCCTCTACTCAAATATAAATGTGCAGCCAGTGTGATGTACTAAATGTAAGACAAAGTTATTCTGCACAAGGGTTGAACTTAAATTACAACTTTGTTCTCCAAAAAAGGCAGGAGACCTACCTACCAGTCCTAACCATGCCCTCGCTGCAATATAAATGTGCAGCCAGTTTGGTACACTAACTGCGAGAAAAATAATGTATCCTGCACACAAAAGGTTATATTTAAATTAAAATCCCCCCCCCCCCCCCAACAAAGGCAGGAGACCTACCTTCCAGTCCCAGTTAAAAAAGGTTTTTTAAAAACATAAATGGCAAAAAATCTAAGAAGGACAATATAGGTACATTAAAATGTATGAAGGGTAGCATGTTTAACAGTTAATGGGAGAAGGCTGAGGTACTAAACCAATTCTTTTCTTCAGTATACACAAGAGAGGAACCATAGGAGGACACTTTGAAACAAACTAGAACATACAAGCCCATACCATTAACTGGGTTATGTCTAGAGGATATCAGGAAAAAAACTGGATAATATTAAAGGGACAGTCAAGTCCAAAAAACAACTTTCATGATTTAAATATGGCATGCACTGTTAAACACCTTTCCAATTCACTTTTATCACCAATTTTAATTTGTTCTCTTGGTATTATTAGTTGAAAGCTAAACCTAGGAGGTTCATATCCTAATTCCTTAGCCCTTGAAGGCCACCTCTGATCTGAAACAATTGACAGTTTTTCACCACTAGAGGGAGTTAGTTCATGTGTTTCCTATAGATAACAATGAGCTCTTGCACGTGAGGTTACTTAGGAGTAAGCACTGATTGGCTAAAATGCAAGTCTGTCAAAAGAAAAGAAATAAGGGGGCAGTTTGTGCTTAGATACAAGGTAATCACAGAGGTAAAACGTTTATTATTAGGTGGCTAGCAACGAAGTTGCAGGACAACCTATTGTTATTGTTAGGATTATTATTATTATTATTATTATTTTTCTTTTTATTCAGCCAAGCTTTTTATTCAATTGCCCATAACTACTTAACTGTTTGTGCAAAGCTCTTGCAATCAGGTACGCTGGTACAGCCTATTGCTCTGCTACATCTTATGCAAAATTGAACTCATAAGTCATATGCTCTGGCAGCCATATTGCTTTTTACGACTAATTTCGACAAACGGCGAAAAATCTTTAGCTCTGGGACTACTTATGTTTCAACTTTGAAACTTTATGTGCTTAGTGCTACTATAACCTAGATTTGCTATTGCTCAAGAGAAGTGCCTTGGTCACATGATGTGGCAAAACTACAAAAAATTGAGTGCGCTACTGAAAGCCGAGAGAGAGATATGTTTTCCAACTATTGTGTCATAAGAAAGAATAAGTATGTTGGTATAAATACAAAAAGATGTGGTGAATAGTACAAAGTAAGAGTATATATAATAGCGTGGAAATAACGTGAATATATATGTGAGAGGGAATAGTATGTGTATAAAATATGTAAATTAAAAAACTATAAAACAAAACCTGTGTAGTTATAAAAGACAATTTAATTTCTATTAAAATCAGATGGATAGACAATATAAAACATATGAAAAAGATACCGGCATCGAGCAAAGTATACAATATAGTGAGACAATATAACAGATATTAAATCATATGTTAAAATAACAAGAGATAATCAATCACAGAGGTAGTATCTCACATACAGAAACTGACTATCAAATAATGATAAACAGTATTGATTAAAAGGATCAAGTTTAAATAATGCCACAGTATTGTTATAATAGGGTTTAAAAGGCTTATAATGTCATAGCAGGGGATTGCTTTAAAGAAAAGCCGCAGGTACAATTCCTTTTATGATAGTCTCTCAAAATGCAATAACAGTGGATACTGTTTAGAGTCTGTACATACGTGTAAGCTTCTCAAGCAATGCGCTCCGAAGTGTTGAGGAGTCTGGTTGATCAATTTAGTGTCTTCCTCTATTGGATGTTTGTATTATTAGAGAAAGAGCTTATTCGGTGGCTCCACGCTCAATCTGCAAATGTTCTGCGATTCAGGGAGTCTAGGAGGCAAAAGGGGATTTGGATGGCAGATCCTAGGTACAGGAATAAGGCTTTTTTAGAGTGCACTCGTAACAACAAAGTGTCTCAAAGCACCTGTCCTACTGTCAGAATATTACTTTTTATAGACTCCAAATCCTCCTAAGATCCGTGTGTACTTTAGTGCGAGTGGATCAATGTGGTCTTTAGTGCAGATGGAACAGCCGTTTTTGCTGTAAGTTGTAGAAACAACTGGTGATATATCCAAGCTGAGAGTAATAAGCAGTCCTGGGGCAGGGATTACGCATATGGAGTTATTCGTGAGTATGTAAGAATAACTCAATGTTCGTGTCCTATTGCTTTACTCTTGGGAACACAAGGATAAAAAGGATAAAAAAGGGATTCAAAAGGTGAGCAAATCTACGCGTTTCAGCTGGGTGGCCTTTATCAAGATGCTCACTAGTAGTTGGAACCGGATTTAAATTGGTTGTAGCTTGTTCCTATTGGTCAATCAGTGTATGGGGGCAGCGAATCAGAAATCCGAATGGTGGCAACGCCTTTCTAACATGTTAATCCTCATAAATTCATTAGAGTTGGTAGAGGGTTTAAAAGTGACATGTTTTTTCACTCTGAATATAGTCTCTGTGACTGCATTAGTGGTAATCGTCAGATACAAACTATACAGTAAAGAACAGGTTTACAAAAATTACGAATATACAAATACGATTACAAGTGGTTACGGACTGATAATGTGTATAGTAATAGTAAGTTAGTATTGATCGTGAAATATTGTTTAATATATATAAAAAATCATATATAGCTAAATTTCTAGTTCCAGTGTGATGGATCTAAGTAAAGGCTGCTAATATATGTGAAAAGCATATAATCGCATGTGAAAAAGGTGTATCAATAATACAATAAGGTATGAATATATAGACATGTAATTCATTGTTATAAAAATGTTAAGTGTTTAACTAAATTGAATGTGAAATAAAATAAAATAAAAATCTAGATCATAAAGAGAAAAAATAATAAGAAATGTGTATGAGGTTGTATTGGGAAACGGAATATAAAACTGGTTTATTTAAAAAATACAAAAATAACAGACTTATACACATATGTATACCCATATATACGAAATGTAATATTTTTCTAATGTTTGTAAATATTTTTTTATTTTTTGTAACTTAGTTCTTTTTTATTTTTTGTACTTTAGTTAGTTTATTTAATTGTAGTTATTTGTAGGTATTGTATTTAATTAATTTATTGATAGTGTAGTGTTAGGTTTAATTGTAGATAATTGTAGGTATTTTATTTAATTTATTGATAGTGTAGTGTTAGGTTTAATTGTAACTTAGGTTAGGATTTATTTTACAGGTAATTTTGTAATTATTTTAACTAGGTAGCTATTAAATAGTTCTTAACTATTTAATAGCTATTGTACCTGGTTAAAATAAATACAAAGTTGCCTGTAAAATAAATATTAATCCTAAAATAGCTACAATATGATTATAATTTATATTGTAGCTATATTAGGGTTTATTTTACAGGTAAGTATTTAGTTTTAAATAGGATTAATTTATTTAATAAGAGTAAATTTATTTAATTAGATAAAACTTATATTTAACTTAGGGGGTGTTAGTGTTAGGGTTAGACTTAGCTTTAGGGGTTAAAAAATTTATTAGAATAGCGGTGAGCTCCGGTTGGCAGATTAGGGGTTAATGCTTGAAGTTAGGTGTCGGCGATGTTAGGGAGGGCAGATTAGGGGTTAATACTATTTATTATAGGGTTATTGAGGCGGGAGTGAGGCGGATTAGGGGTTAATACATTTATTATTGTAGCAGTGCGGTTCGGTCGGCAGATTAGGGGTTAATAATTGTAGGTAGGTAGCGGCGACGTTGGGGGCGGCAGATTAGGGGTTAATAATTGTAGGTAGGTGGCGGCGACGTTGGGGGTGGCAGATTAGGGGTTAATAATTGTAGGTAGGTGGCGGCGACGTTGGGGGCGGCAGATTAGGGGTTAATAAATATTATATAGGTGTCGGCAGTATTAGGGGCAGCAGATTAGGGGTACATAGGGATAATGTAGGTGGCGGCGCGGCGGTGTACGGAGCGGCAGATTAGGGGTTAAAAAAATTTAATAGAGTGGCAGCGGTGTGGGGGGGCCTCGGTTTAGGGGTACATAGGTAGTTTATGGGTGTTAGTGTACTTTAGAGCACAGTAGTTAAGAGCTTTATAAACCGGCGTTAGCCCAGAAAGCTCTTAACTCCTGACTTTTTTCTGCGGCTGGAGTTTTGTCGTTAGATTTCTAACGCTCACTTCAGCCAAGACTCTAAATACCGGCGTTAGAAAGATCCCATTGAAAAGATAGGATACGCAAATGGCGTAGGGGGATCTGCGGTATGGAAAAGTCGCGGCTGCAAAGTGAGCGTTAGACCCTTTCCTGACTGACTCCAAATACCAGCGGGCGGTAAAAACCAGCGTTAGGAGCCTCTAACGCTGGTTTTCACGGCTACCGCCCAACTCTAAATCTAGGCCTAATTTTTTAGAAGGTATACATCTTTTGATTTGTTTTACAGTATAAAGTTCAAATCAAATTCAGAGTTTAGTCCATAGGGGTGAAGGGTTTTAAAGGTATGTATGCATTTAGCTTCTTGTCTTGGGAGTAGGTTAATCATGTTTCCTCCTCTAATGTTTAGATGTAGCTTTTTTATACCCCAATATTGGAAATCTTTAAGATCACCCTTGTGTATATCTTTAAAGTTGGAATATAGTTTTGTCTCAGTTGATTTGTGTTAAATTTTCAAGATATGTTCACGTATTCTATGCCTGAGAGGTCTACTTGTTTGACCAAAATATTGCAGTTTACAAGAACACTGTATACAGTAAATAATGTTTTTTGTCAGTGCACCTGATGGTTTATTTATTCTTGGTATAGTAGGTGTTGTTTTTACTATATAGACACGATTTACACGTATAGCATGGAAAAATTTTTTGTTAATCTCTCTCCCTTTAAATTGATTTCAGTCATATTCTTTTTGCCCTTAAATTCACTGGGTGATAAAATATTTTTTACATTTTTTGCTTTTTTGAAAATGACTTCTGGGTGTTTTTTTACTTTTCCCCCAATATTTGGTCTTCCCTAATAAAGTGCCAATGTTTTCGCAAAATATTCTTTATTTCAAAGTGTTATGAACTAAAGTTGGTTATAAATGGTAAAAAAATTAATCTCGGTCTTTATCAGTTTTTCTAGGATTGTTTTTAAGAAGGGTTTCTCTCTATAATTTAGAAATGTCATTCTTCAAAGCTAAATCAACATTTTTCCCAATGCAAGAAAAAAGCGAACATATAAAACTTTTTGAACAAAACATTAAAAAAGATTTAGAACTTATAGATCAGTCTAGACATTTGAAGAATAATCTAAATAAAAAATAAACTGTAATGTTAAAAGAATTACAAAATAATAAAGACATAATAGTGAAACCAGCCGACATAATGGACACTAGTTACTATCTAGAAGAAGCATATAGACTACTACACGATAAATCCACATACAAAAAAATTAATAATAACCCCCTTAAAAGACAGGAACAGATAATGGGCACCTTATTAAAAGAGGCTCATGAGAAAAACATTCTTAACAAATCAGAACTAGAATTTTCATATATCACACATCCTAGGACCCCCACATTTTATTCTTTACCAAAAATTCATAAACATTTACACAAACCACCCGGCTGTCCTATAATCTCAGGTATAGAATCACTTACATCAAACCTTTCTCAATATGTTGACTTTTTCTCCAAAAGTACGTTGTTAAGTTACCCGCCTATTTAAAAGATTCCACACATTTTCTAAACTACATTAACAACGTAACCTGGCAAGAAAATTATATTTTAGTAACATGTGATGTTATTTCTTTATACACAAACATAACACACTCCCTCGGAATTACAGCTACTAAACATTTTTTGGACAAAGATATAGAATTACCAGTTATACAAAACAACTTTTGATTGAATGTATTAACTATCTTGGACAATAACACAAATAAAAGGTACGGCAATGGTACGGCAATGGGCACAAGGTTCGCTCCCAGTTTTATTTTAAATTCCATTTAGTTCAAACAACATTTTTATAACAACAAATTACACATATATATATTCGTACTTTATTGTATTATTAATACACCTTTTTCACGTGCTATTATATGCTTTTCCCATATATTAGCATCCTTTACTTAGATCTATCACACTGGAACTAGAAATTTAGCTATATATGATTTTTTATATATTTTAAAACAATATTTCACGATCGATACTAACTTACTATTACTATACACATTATCAGTCCGTAATCACTTGTATTAGTATTTGTATATTCATAATTTTTGTAAACCTGTTCTTTACTGCATACTTTGTATCTGACGATTACCACTAATGCAGTCACAGAGACTATATTCAGAGTGAAAAAACATGTCACTTTTAAATCCTCTACCAACTCTAATGAATTTATGAGGATTAATATGTTAGAACTTAGAAAGGCATTGCCACCATTCGGATTTCTGATTGGCTGTCCCCATACACTGATTGACCAATGGGAACAAGCTACAACCAATTTAAATCCGGTTCTGACTACTAGTGAGCATTTTGATACAGGCCACCCGGCTGAAACGCGTAGATTTGCTAACCTTTTAAATCCCTTTTTTATCCTTTTTATCCTTGTGATCCCAAGAGTAAGGCAATAGGACAGGGGCATCAAGTTATTCTTACCTACTCACGAATAACTCAACATATGCATAATCCCTGCCCCAGAGCTGCCTATTACTCTCAGCTTGGATATATCACCAGTTGTTTCTACAACTTACAGCAAAAACGGCTGTTCCATCTGCACTAAAGACCACATCGATCCACTCGCACTAAAGTACACACGGATCTTAGGAAGGTTTGGAGTCTATAAAAAGTAATATTCTGACAGTAGGACAGGTGCTTTGAGAAACTTTGTTGCTACGAGTGCACTCTAAAAAAGCCTAATTCCTGTACCTAGGATCTGCCATCCAAATCCCCTTTTGCCTCCTAGACTCCCTGAATCGCAGAACATTTGCAGATTGAACGTGGAGCCATCGAATAAGCTCTTTCTCTAATAATACAAACATCCAATAGAGGAAGACACTAAATAGATCAACCAGACTCCTCAACACTTCAGAGCGCATTGCTTGAGAAGCTTACACGTATGTACAGACTCTAAACAGTATCCGCTGTTATTGCATTTTGAGAGACTATCATAAAAGGAATTGTACCTGCGGCTTTTCTTTAAAGCAATCCCCTGCTATGACATTATAAGCCTTTTAAACCCTATTATAACAATACTGTGGCATTATTTAAACTTGATCCTTTTAATCGATACTGTTTAGCATTATTTGATAGTCAGTTTCTGTATGTGAGATACTACCTCTGTGATTGATTATCTCTTGTTATTTTAACATCTGATTTTATATCTGTTATATTGGGGGGTAGTTATCAAGCCGTCAACCTCAAATACGCTGGAATTCCGCAGCGTATTTGTGGCGAGGCTGATTCGCCTTAGTTATCAAGCCCTAGATACCGGCAAAAGTAGAATTTTGTGACGTAAGCTTCGATCCGCTGGACTCAGTCCAACACAAATCGATTCTTACGTCACTCCAGATGTTCCGCACACAAGTGCGGCACAATCTGACTACTTTTGCTAGTTATCAAAAAACTAGCAGGTACGCTCGGCACTTTTACGGCCCAGCGTACCTGGTTTTCAATCCGCCGCCCTGGAGGCGGCGGATCCCATAGGAATCAATGGGAATCTGACCATAGCGAAAGTTCATGTTCGCTGCTGCCCGACATCCCATTGATTCCTATGGGAGATGTCTGCACCTAACACCCTAACATGTACCCCGAGTCTAAACACCCCTAATCTGTCCCCCCTACACCGCCGCAACTAAATAAACTTATTACCCCCTAAACCGCCGCTCCCGGAGCCCACCGCCACTCTAATAAACTGATTAACCCCTAAACCGCTGCTCCCTGACCCCGCAGCAACTATAATATATGTATTAACCCCTAAACCGCCACTCCCGGACCCCGCCGCAACCTATATTAAATGTATTAACCCCTATCCTGCCCCCCTACACCGTCGCCACCTATAATAAATTTATTAACCCCTATCCTGCCCCCCACTACACCGCCGCCACTGTAATAACATTATTAACCCCTAAACCTAAGTCTAACACTAACCCTAACACCCCCTAACTTAAATATTAATTAAATAAATCTAAATAATATTTCTATTATTAACTAAATTAATCCTATTTAAAACTAAATACTTACCTTTAAAATAGACCCTAATATAGCTACAATATAAATAATAATTATATTGTAGCTATCTTAGGATTTATTTTTATTTTACAGGCAAATTTCAATTTATTTTAACTAGGTACAATAGCTATTAAATAGTTATTAACTATTTAATAGCTACCTAGCTAAAATAAAGAGAAATTTACCTGTAAAATAAAAACTAACCTAAGTTACAATTACACCTAACACTACACTATACTTAAATAAATTAATCCTATTTAAAACTAAATACTTACCTGTAAAATAAACCCTAAGATAGCTACAATATAATTAATAATTACATTGTAGCTATTTTAGGATTTATATTTATTTTACAGGTAACTTTGTATTTATTTTAGCTAGTTAGAATAGTTATTAAATAGTTATTAACTATTTAATAACTACCTAGCAAAAAGAAATACAAAATTACCTGTAAAATAAATCCTAACCTAAGTTACAATTAAACCTAACACTACACTATCATTAAATTAAATAAATTAACTACAAATAACTACAATTAAATACAATTACATAAACTAACTAAAGTACCAAAAATAAAAAAAGCTAAGTTGCAAAAAATAAAAAAAAACATTTAAAAAATATTACAACAATTTTAAGCTAATTACACCTAATCTAAGCCCCCTAATAAAATAACAAAGCCCCCCAAAATAAAAAAAATGCCCTACCCTATTCTAAATTAAAAAGTTCAAAGCTCTTTTACCTTACCAGCCCTTAAAAGGGCCTTTTGCGGGGCATGCCCCAAAGAAAACTGCTCTTTTGCCTGTAAAAGAAAAATACAAACCCCCAACATTAAAACCCACCACCCACATACCCCTAATCTAACCCAAACCCCCCTTAAAAAAACCTAACACTACCCCCCTGAAGATCATCCTACCTTGAGTCGTCTTCACTCAGTCGAGCAGCGATGGAACCGAAGAGGAGATCCGGAGCGGCAGAAGTGATCCTCCAAGGGGCGCTGAAGAAGTCTTCCATCCGATGAAGTGATCCTCCAAGCAGCGCTGAAGAAGTCTTCGATCCGGGTGATGTCATCTTCCAAGCGGGGTCTTCAATCTTCTTCTTCAGGATCCATCTTCATTCCGCCGACGCGGAACATCCTTCTTTCACGACGGACTACCGACGAATGAAGGCTCCTTTAAGGGACGTCATCCAAGATGGCGTCCCTTCAATTCCGATTGGCTGATAGGATTATATCAGCCAATCGGAATTAAGGTAGGAAAAATCTGATTGGCTGATTGAATCAGCCAATCAGATTGAAGTTCAATCCGATTGGCTGATCCAATCAGCCAATCAGATTGAGCTCGTATTCTATTGGCTGTTCCGATCAGATAGAATCCTATCAGCCAATCGGAATTGAAGGGACGCCATCTTGGATGACGTCCCTTAAAGGAGCCTTCATTCGTCGGTAGTCCGTCGGGAAAGAAGGATGTTCCGCATAGGCGGAATGAAGATGGATCCTGAAGAAGAAGATTGAAGACCCCGCTTGGAAGATGACATCGCCCGGATCAAAGACTTCTTCAGCGCCGCTTGGAGGATCACTTCATCGGATGGAAGACTTCTTCAGCGCCGCTTGGAGGATCACTTCATTGGATGGAAGACTTCTTCAGCGCCCCTTGGAGGATCACTTCTGCCGCTCCGGATCTCCTCTTCGGTTCCATCGCTGCTCGGCTGAGTGAAGACGACTCAAGGTAGGATGATCTTCGGGGGGTAGTGTTAGGTTTTTTTAAGGGGGGTTTGGGTTAGATTAGGGGTATGTGGGTGGTGGGTTTTAATGTTGGGGGGGGGTTGTATTTTTCTTTTACAGGCAAAAGAGCAGTTTTCTTTGGGGCATGCCCCGCAAAAGGCCCTTTTAAGGGCTGGTAAGGTAAAAGAGCTTTGAACTTTTTTAATTTAGAATAGGGTAGGGCATTTTTTTATTTTGGGGGGCTTTGTTATTTTATTAGGGGGCTTAGATTAGGTGTAATTTGCTTAAAATTGTTGTAATATTTTTTAAATGTTTGTAACTTATTTTTTTTATTTTTTGTAACTTAGCTTTTTTTATTTTTGGTACTTTAGTTAGTTTATGTAATTGTATTTAATTGTAGTTATTTGTAGTTAATTTATTTAATTTATTTAATGATAGTGTAGTGTTAGGTTTAATTGTAACTTAGGTAAGGATTTATTTTACAGGTAATTTTGTATTTCTTTTAGCTAGGTAGTTATTAAATAGTTAATAACTATTTAATAACTATTCTAACTAGCTAAAATAAATACAAAGTTACCTGTAAAATAAATATAAATCCTAAGATAGCTACAATGTAATTATTAATTATATTGTAGCCATTTTAGGGTTTATTTTACAGGTAAATATTTAGTTTTAAATAGGAATAATTTATTAAAGTATAGTGTAGTGTTAGCTGTAATTGTAACTTAGGTTAGTTTTTATTTTACAGGTAAATTTCTCTTTATTTTAGCTAGGTAAGCTATTAAATAGTTAATAACTATTTAATAGCTATTGTACCTGGTTAAAATAAATTGAAAGTTACCTGTAAAATAAAAATAAATCCTAAGATAGCTATAATATAATATAATTATTTTTCATATTGTAGCTATATTAGGATTTATTTTAAAGGTAAGTATTTAGTTTTAAATAGGATTAATTTAGTTCATAATAGAAATATTATTTAGATTTATTTAATTAATATTTAAGTTAGGGGGGTGTTAGGGTTAGTGTTAGACTTAGGTTTAGGGGTTAATAATTTTATTACAGTGGCGGCGGTGTAGTGGGGGGCAGGATAGGGGTTAATAAATGTATTATAGGTGGCGACGGTGTAGGGGGGGCAGGATAGGGGTTAATAAATTTATTATAGGTTGCGGCGGGGTCCGGGAGCGGCGGTTTAGGGGTTAAACTATTTATTTAGTTGCGGCGAGGTGCGTGATCAGCAGGATAGGAGTTAATAACTTTATTATAGAGGGCAGCGGTATAGGGGGGCAGGATAGGGGTTACTAGGTGTAATGTAGGTTGCGGCAGTGTCCGGGAGCGGCGGTTTAGGGGTTAATACATTTATAAGAGTTGCGGCGGGGTCTAGGAGCGGCGGTTTAGGGGTTACTAACTTTATTTAGTTGCGGGGGGCTCCGGGGGCGCCGGTATAGGGGGTAGAACAGTGTAGTTTAGTGTGGGTGCTTAGTGACAAGCTAGCAAGAAAGCTGTAAAAAAGCAGAAGAGCAGCGAGATCGGATGAGTGATAACTTTCACAATCCGCTGCTCATCGCCCCGTACTTGGTGCACGGCTTTTTGACAGCTTTTTTGATAACTTAGGCGAATTTTTGTAGGTCCGCGGCGGCGATGGTAGGCGAGCTTAGGCGGGCGTATTGGGCCGGCGAAGGCAGGAAAAGTAGACGCATTGATAACTACCCCCCATTGTCTCACTATATTGTATACTTTACTAGATGCCGGCATCTTTTTCATATTTTTTTATATTGTCTATCCATTTGATTTTAATAGAAATTAAATTGTCTTTTATAACTACCCAGGTTTTGTTTTATAGTTTGTTTTCACATATTTTATACACATACTATTCCCTCTCACATATATATTCACGTTATTTCCACGCTATTATATATACTCTTACTTTGTACTATTTACCACATCTTTCTGTATTTACACCAACATACTTATTCTTTCTTATGACACAATAGTTGGAACACATATCTCTCTCTCGGCTTTCAGTAGTGCACTCAATTTTTTATAGTTGTGTCTTTTAGTTATCAGCACTAGAGGAGTGATAATTTTTTGAGTTAGCATCGAGAGAGAGCTTTACACTTAGTGTTGTTTCTCAAATACCATTTCTTTTTCACATGATGTGGCAGCCATCTTGCATTTATGAAAATCTTTGAACATCTTCTTCTCTTAAACCGCTAAGTGCAATGATGCTCAATTTTGCACATATGCTCCCTGCAAGGTCCTCTACCAAGTTTGTTCAAACTGTGATTTTTCCATAATCAACATGGCTGCCGTGAGACATTAACATTTTAATCAACATTTAATTGCGTACATTTTCACTTTATACATTAGTTTTACAATATTTAACAATATTACAGTATAATAGACACAGGATTACACATAGACATAACTCTCAAAGACAATATTGCAGTTAAAATTAGCACTTAGCAGTCGCCTTCGTGAAATAAAATTTTCATGAAACTTCTGCAAATTGTAGAGGTCTATAGTGAGCATTAGTCTGTGCAATATGAAAGCAATACATTACACGGTGTGGTGGCGATTTTGTTTCGTATGCTCTGTTTTTAAAAACTACAAAAATCTTCTTCTCTGAAACCACTTATGAGACAGACGTGAAATTTGGTTTATAGAGTTATCTTATGACCAATATTCAGATTTGTTCAAGATAGGTCAATTGGTCATGTGGTTTGGCAGCCATTTTGAATTGTTCAAAATTGGTTAACAATATTTTTAAATTAATAATAAAACAAAAACTGTTTATGCTTATTGACATCTATGGTGAGCACTATTGTGCGTAATATGTAGGCTGCATATCTTATGATTGGGCAGCCATCTTGATTTATGTGAATATATTGAAAGTCTATTTTCTCTGCAACCGCTTATGTAAGAACTGTGAAATATGCTGTATAGTCTTATATTGTGACCTAGATTCAGAATTGCTCCTTAGGAGAGAATCAGTTACATGATGCAGCAGCAATATTGGTTTTATGTTTATCGTAATTATTTGTAATTCAATACTGCCTCTTTTGAGTCAATTGCTTACAAAACACAAATTACTTATACTAAACTCTTGAAATCAGGTATGCTGGTACAGCCTATTGCAATGCTACATCTCCTGCAACATTGAACTCATAGGTCATATGGTTAGGCAGCCATTTTGTTTTTTTGCGACAAATTTCGAGAAATGCATACAAATCTTTAGCTCTGGAACTGCTTGTTACAACTTTTAAAACTTGCTGTGGTCAGTGCTGCTATGACCTAGATTTGTCATTGCTCAACAGAAGTGCCTTGGTCACATAATGTAGCAGCCATCTTGCATTTTGCGAAAAATTTTAAACATCTTCTTCTCTTAAACCGCTTAGTGCAGTAAAGCACAATTTTGCACATATACTCCTTGCAAGGTCCTCTACCAAGTTTGTTCAAACTGCGATTTTTCCATAATCAGCATGGCTGCCGTGAGACATTAACCACCTTTTTATCGACATTTAATTGCGTAAATTTGCACTTTATGTATTATTTTTACAATATTTAAAAATATTACAGTGTAATAGACACATGATTATACATAGTCATAACCCTCAAAGACAAAATTGCAGTCAAACTAATGCAAATTGTAGAGGTCTACATTGAGCATTAGTATGTGCAATTTGAAAGCCATACATTGCATCGCTTTGCGTATGTGCAATTTGAAAGCCATACATCCTGAGGAAACGGTCCTTTACGGACTGAGAAACGCGTAGCAATTAAACACTTGTTTTTCGACAGACCCGGTTTTCTGTGCCTTTTTAATATTACCACAGTTTGCAGTGGTTATACCCAGTTTGGTTTTTATCCCTTTGTTCCATACACTGACATTGGAAACTCGTTTGGAAACAAGGCTGATCGTGTGAGCAGCTACCCTTTTGGGATAAACAACACAGCCCTTTGGACTTCCACAGTGGCGATCCGGCTCACCAGACGACACACAGCCGACTCCATCTACCTCATCTGACCCACCCACAGGTCTCCCGGGTGAGACCCCCAGCGTACTGACTGCTGGTCCTGAATGTCAGCCTGCCTGTATGCACCCAGTTGGTTCTAGGTGCCACTCCACTTGTGAGTAGATTTTATTATAACTACTGTTTTCCAGTTTTCCAAACTGATTCACACTATGTTGGCGCCCCTTGTTTTTCTATCCTCCTAGATTTCCTGATTCATCACACCTTGGATTCAAGCGGAGCAAGCCATTTGTTTTGATCCTTTGAACCTTTGTTCTTTATATATCCTTTACGTTGAATTTGGACTTTTTATCTCTGAACACTTATCACATATTGGACTTTTCAGTTTTTTTGAGTTTAATCAAATTCAACTGTTCACATATTTTGTTGCAAGTCTTTAGGTTTTTGCAATATTCCAACTGATTTTTTGTTTAGGTATCACAATTGTTTCATTATTTTTTGCTTATTTATCACAATTGTTTCAAGTCTTACGGTTTGTAATAAGTCACACATTCTCCTTTGAATAACAAGATTTCACCCAATCATATACACATATACACCTCTACTCTCACATACTTATCTGTCACGGCTCAACTCACACGATACCAGAGGAATTTCATTCACATCAACACAATTTCTATCAACACTACAGCGCGTCCCCTTAGTTTTTTCTTATAGAAAATACTTCTATACTTTAAATAAATATATTCAAGGCACATATACAGAGAAGCTCTGTTTATTCAAAAAAAATTTGTTTGTAACAAGAGATCACAATTTAAGGCTGGAGGAAAGGAGATATAGGGACCTATCTATCAAGCTCCCAAAGGAGCTTGACGGCCCGTGTTTCTGAGACTCGTCAGAAACAAAAGTTATGGAGCAGCGGTCACAAAGACCGCTGCTCCATAACCCTGTCCACCTACTCTGAGCAGGCGGACAGGAATCGCAACAATTCAACCCGATCGAGTACGATCGGGTTGATTGACACCCCTGCTGGTGGCCCATTGGCTGCGAGTCTGCAGGGGGTGGCGTTGCACCAGCAGCTCACAAGAGCTGCTTGTGCAATGTTAAATGCGGAGAGCGTATTGCTCTCCGCATTCAGCGATGTCTTGCGGACCTGATCCGCACTATCAGATCAGGTCCGCAAGACATTTCTTAAATAGGCCTCTTAATCTTCAGCAATGTTTGTTTTTTTCACTGTTAGAGCAATCAAATGGTGGAACTCATTACCTAAGGAGGTAGTAAATGCCTTCAATACATTTAAATATGTTTTACATACATTCCTGGCTAGAAACAGAATTCAGGGATATGATTGCTTGTGTTAAATGGGTCACCCTTTTAATGGGATTAATTGAAGCTTAACTGGAGCTTTCATTGTAAATATATTAAGATTTGTATAGGTTGAACTTGATGGACTTCTGTCTTATTTCAACCTCATCTATTATGTTACTAAATAAACTATTTAGGTATTAATTGTATTTTTTTACAATAAGATTAAATTATACTCGTATGAATTATTGTTTAAATCTTACTTTCCTGAATCTGGTGCTGCTGCAGGAAAACAGTTTTTTAACAGTTCCAGTTATACCTCTGTCCAGTAGAAGGGGGTATGCTGATGTGCACAGGGCCAACACATACAGTAAATGCTCAAATGCAGCAAGTCTTGTTTGTGTTCAGTTATCACCCACAGCTGTAGCCATGAATAAGAAGTTTAACAGTGTTGAAACAGCGTTGTGCTGTGCTGTGTGCTGTGCTGTGGAGTGTTACAACAGGATGGAACAGTGGTCCATTGACAACCCTATATATCCCTCACTGGATACGTACTCCAACAAAATGCTGATGTGTGCACCCACATATGAGGAATAAAAAGTATACTATGTTTTTATTTGCTTATGCCTAGCCATGTTTTTGTTTTGCAGGCATAAACTTACTATAAATGTATTGTCTTTCTACTCTCCCTTCAATGTCCATTTAACTATAATGACAGGAAAGCTCTACATTTTGGAATAATCTAAAATATAATCAGTTATTGTGCCGGTGAATACTATAAATATATTAGAGCTGACATGCCGTTCTTGTATGTATGTTATACAATAAAGCTTATATATATTATATACTAGTAGAGTAAATTATATAGGCAACTATAAAATGCTAATCTGCTGTATTGTGAGTTCATTCATTTTCTCTGGGCTGGATTACAAGTGGCGCACTAAATAATTTTTATGCTTGTGCGGGCAGTGTAAACACTGCTAAATGTTTTTAAGGTGGGCACGTATTGCAAGTTGAAAGTAAATTGTTTGCATGCGAGTTAAACTCGATGCACGCTAACAGCTGGACCGTGTTAAAGGGATATAAAACCCAAAAAAATTATTTTGTGATTCAGACAGAGCAAACAATTTTGAAAAAGTTTCCAATTTACTTCTAATATCATATTTGTTTAATTCCCATGATATTCTGTGTTGAAGAAATACCTAGGTAGGCATCTGGAGCACTACATGACAGGAAATAGTGCTGCTATCTAGTGCTCTTGCAAATGGATAACATTCGTATAAAGCTGCTGCCATATAGTGCTCCATATATGGGACGGCTCCTAAGCTTATGTCCCTGACTTTCAGCAAAAAATACCAAGAGAACTAAGAAAAATTGATAATAGAAGTAAATTAGAAAGTTGTTTAAAATCACATGTTCTGTCTGAATCATGAAAGAAAAATTTGGGGTTTCATATCTCTTTAAATTTTTCTCCCCATATACTTCAATGGAGCAAGCTTTAAAAAAATAAATAAAAAATAAATAAAAAACTAACACTTATTGCTTGCGCGCTAACCCGACACAGCATTAAGGCTGTGACACACTGCAAGCGATGCGGCGCGAGGCGAAGCAGCTGCTTCGCTCCGCGTCGCATCGCTTCTGAAGTTCAAATATTTCATCTCTGAGCGCTCAGCTACGCGTCCTGACGCAGCAGAGTGCTCAGAGATGAAAAGGCAGGACACACTGAGCGCACACAGCTGCATGTACACGCTGCGCGCTGCATTGCTTGCAGTGTGTCACAGCCTTAAGACCTACAGCTCTAAACCTGAAGGTAGTTATGCATATTTTACATTACAAAACTCTTCGCATAGAAGAAAATGTTCTTTTTATTTTTAAATATATTTTTCTATATATATGTTTTTTCCCCATATGTATATATACAGGTATAGATGTATACAGATATATATACAGTATCTCACAAAAGAAAAAAACACCCCTCACATTTTTGTAAATATTTTATTATATCTTTTCTTGTGACAACACTGAAGAAACTACACTTTGCTACAATGTAAATTAGTGAGTGTACAGCCTGTATAACAGTGTAAATTTGCTGTCCCCTCAAAATAACTCAACACACAGACATTAAAGGGACACTATACCCAAACATTTTCTTTCATGATTAAGGTAGAGAATATACTTTTAAACAAAATTCAAATTTACTTCTATTGCCTAATTTGCTTTATTCTTTAGATATACTTTTATGAAGAAATAGCAATGCACACAGTGAACCAATCACAGGAGGCATCTATGTGCAGCTACCAATCAGCAGCTACTAAGCATATCTAGATATGCTTTTCGGCAAAGAATATAAAGAGAATGAAGCAAAATAGATAATAGAAGTAAATTAGAAAGTTGTTTATAATTGTATGCTCTTTCTAAATCATGAAAGAAAAAATTTGGGTTTCATGTCCCTTTAATGTCTTGACTATTGGCAACAAAAGTGAGTACACCCTTAAATGGAAATGTCCAAATTGGGCCCAATTAGCCATTTTCCTTACCCGGGGTCATGTGACTCGTTGTTACAAGGTCTCAGGTGTGAATGGGAAACAGGTGTGTTAAATTTGGTGTTATCACTCTCTCATACTGGTCACTGGAAGTTCAACATGGCACCTCTTGGCAAAGAACTCTCTGAGGATCTGAAAAAAAGAATTGTTGCTCTACATAAAGATGGCCTAGGCGATAAGAAGATTGCCAAGACCCTGAAACTGAGCTGCAGAATGGTGGGCAAGACCATACAGCGTTTTTAGAGAGCAGGTTCCACTCCAAACAGGCCTCGCCATGGTCGACCAAAGAGGTTGAGTGCACGTGCATATCCAAAGGTTGTCTTTGGGAAATAGACGTATGAGTGCTGCCAGCATTGCTGCAGAGGTTTAAAGGGTGTGGGTCAGCCTGTCAGTACTTAGACCATACGCCGCACACTGCATCAAATTGGTCTGAATGGCTGTAGTTCCAGAAGGAAGCCTCTTCTAAAGATGATGCACAAGAAAGCCCGCAAACAGTTTGCTGAAGAAAAGCGGACTAAGGGCATGGATTACTGGAAACATGTCCTGTGGTCCGATGAGACCAAGATAAAGTTAATTGGTTCAGATGGTGTCAGGCGTGTGTGGTGGCAACCAGGTGAGGAATACAAAGACAAGTGTGTCTTGCCTACAGTCAAGCATGGTGATGGGAGTGTCATGGTCTGGGCCTGCATGAGTGCTGCCAGCACTGGGGAGCTACAGTTTATTGAGGGAACCATGAATGCCAACATGTACTGTGACATACTGAAGCAGAGCATGATCCCCTACCTTCGGAGACTGGGCCGTAGGGCAGTATTCCAACATGATAACGACCACAAACACACCTCCAAGATGACCACTGCCTTGCTAAAGAAGCGGAAGGGTAAAGGTGATGGACTGGCCAAGCATTTCTCCAGACCTAAACCCTACTGAGCATCTGTGGGGCATACTTAAATGGAAAGTTGGGGAGCGCAAGGTTTCTAACATCCACCAGCTCTGTGATGTCATCATGGAGGGGCTGGAAGAGGACTCCAGTGGCAACCTGTGAGATTCTGGTGAACTCCATGCCTAAGAGGGTTAAGGCAGTACTGGAAAATAATGGTGGCCACACAAAATATTGACACTTTGGGCCTAAACATTATAAAATAATATTTTATAATGGTTTTTACTGTGTTTTTACTGTAACTATTATACATTCCAATGTTCTTCACATAGTAGAAAATGTTCTAAATATACAAAAGAAATGCTTGTGCAATGTTAAATGCTGACAGCGTATGCTGTCGGCATTTAGTGATGTCGGGCAGACATGGTTCGCTGTAGCGAATCATGTTTGTCCAACATTTGGTACATAAATCCCATAGAGCGGTTGAACTACAAACATGTGGAAAAGTTTGAAAATTATTAGTTTTAGCTTTCTTACTGAAAATTTTAAGTTTAAATTCCATGCTCCACCAAGTATACCATAAGTGCACCACTTCTTTCCAAGGAGCAACATGCAATAATTATGTTTCTAAGGGCTGCTGAGATCTTACACACCATATTTTTTATGTGAACCCAGTAAAATATAAAAAAGGCCAATTTTAGACAGTGTTGCTGTGTTTTGTATGTTTTATATGATATAAGGGTTGTGTAGTTCCTGTCACAATCTGCACCTATTCCTATATTTGGAGTATTGTTCTAGTTTCTTCAAATATATTCTAACCCTACTAACTGCCTTTTCAAATGGGGTTTTATAGACCAATTCTAATCAGCACTGTCTGCAGGGATGGCTCAATACTTTATGCTGTTTAGGTTCAAGAATGAAATTATGGCCCTCCCCCAACACCCAATCTTTATGGAACCTGTTTTAGTTATTATTGGACAGATGTAAATGGATTAGTAGCATCTAAAACCATCTGACGCTTCTGCTTTGAGAAGTAAACCTTGAAAATCTGAACATTTAGACGTTTCCCCATGACATGCATTTTATGATGATATCTATGAAGTAAGAGAGAATTTTTTTATTTTTTTTTGTGGGAGGTAGAAGATAAGAATCCAACAAGTATGAAGACAACACTTAATTACAGTTAATAGATTTTATTGGAATTAGGATAAGAAACTGTCAATATCTATATAAAAAGCTTTCCTTTTACGTAGTCCAGGATTCCTTCAGGGGAAACAGCAGGGTTTTAACAATATTCAGTATTTACAATCAACAAAAACTAGTGTTAATATACAGGTATAGTTATATATTTGTATTTACAAAATAATAATCATATAGATATAGAAATAAATATTTAAGGATAAATAGAACATTTCCTTCTATGTGAGGAACATTGGAATGTGTAATATTAATAGCTCAGTTCGGGTTAGTGCACGAGTATAGGTGTTAGGTTGTTTTTTAATTTGCATGCTCCATTAAAGTCTTTGGGGAGATTAGTTAATGCTGTTGCGATATCTGAAGTCCAACTCTTTGCGTGCGTCAGGTTTTCGCTCATGCACAAACTTTTTACTTTCAACTTGTAATATGAGCTCTACCTGATGTGCAAAAAGTCAACTTCTAGTGAAGTTAACACTTGAGCAGGAGTGCTACACAGTACACCATTTGTAATCTAGCCCTTAGTGTTTTCATGTGACAGTTTTATATTATAGGCCAGATTACAAGTGCTGGACTAATTTTTTTCTCTCGCTTGCTCACTAACTGTGCTCAAAGTAAAAAATTATTGTGGCTTCATCAGTTAAAAGCAAAAAGTTAGTGCGCAAGTAAAAGACCAAGGCATGATAACTTCAGGACTTTAGATACCACAACTGTGCTAGCTTCTTCTTCCTGTAGACTTGAAACGGGGAGAAGAAAAAAAAAACAGTTATCGCTTAGGTGCTAACCCAACACTGCGCTACACCAAGTAAGTTAGGAATACTTCAAATCCGTATGTTCTTCACTAGAAGAAAATGTTATTTTAATATACCTATATATATATATAGTTATGCAGTAAGCCAGCACTCACTGTTTGTATGGTAAGTCGGGGTGCTTCCCAAATAATAGTATAGAAGGATGCTGAAGAGAGCACTCGCCGTGAAAAGTGTTTTTTTTTATATATATAGGGCATATTTTGGCCTAGGCAAACAAGTCACTTGCCTAGCAGATTGGAGGGGGAACAGCGCTTTTTTGTGGCTTTATTTGTAAGAAGCTTACAGCTATTTTAGAAGTATTATACTGGTATATAATGGGAGGTTTTGTCCAAAGAGTTTACATTCTAGCGGGGTATAATAAGAGAGTGCCCTTAAAGCTTACAGTTTAGAGGTAGCTCTGATCCTTTCTTTTATTCAGCTAGTAGCTAACCTTTATTTCTGTTGGCTTTCAGCACATAGTATTGTGTTTGGATGGTTTTATGTATATTGCAGCAATAGATAGATGTGTGGATGTGTGGATGTGTGTGTGTTCGTACATTTGTATGGGTATATATCTCATAACTGTGTGTTTCTGTGACTGTGTGTGACCATTTATTTTGGAAATGCCATAAAAATAACATTACTCCCTAACCAAAAATATTATGGCCAAAAAAGGCCTATAACCAGGGGGGGGGCAGAATTTCGAGTGGCTAGGGCAGCACATAACCTAAATACACCACTGAAATATACTGTATATATATATATACTGTATATATATATATATATATAGATATATATATATATATATATCCTCCAAAAAGCAGGCACTCACTGGACTTTTAAAAAAATATAAATTTTATTAGCTCATGTTAAAAGACAAACTTTTCGGCACTGCTATGTGCCTTTGTCAATGTCACAAAAATCGTCAAAACGTGCAACTAAGCACCCGAAATCAAGTAACATACATTAAAAAACTTACCCCTTAAATACAAAACAAGCACCCCTTAACCGTGCCGCCATCCATTAGCACGCTCGTTCAAACAACCAGATCTGATGCCACGCTGACACGCTAAACGTGCCTAGCGTGATGACACATAGCACGACAATGTCATAGCAATGTCAGAGGCAATGCACCGACGTGTCAACCATGTGTCAGGAATATCCAGGGTGAAAGTGCGCATGTTCAGAGACCAGTGTCTCATAGGGCACCACAGTTGCTAGTAGCAACAATCGTAAATAACAACATTGCCGCACAATAAACACTCCGAGTATTACCATCACATGGATGGATGGGGGCTATTACATATCACTGCAATCGAAACTTAATCGCTGTTAATAGTATGAAATAGACAATTATCAAGCCATCAATCCAAGTTAATTAGAAACACTGATAATTTAAAATCCATCATAGCTACATAGTTAAACATACCAGATATGAAATGTATGCAGAGAATCTAAAACGGCAGGGTTTGAGCAGTGATGGCATAGTGCTACAGACTATGATATGAAAAAATGCATTATAACGTATATTGATAAAAAAACAGTATCATATATTATAATCTAATTATGTCTCAAGCCCTTAGGAGTATGGTAATTCAACATCATGGAAGCGGACACCTCAGGGTTCTCAGTATTATATAGGCAAGAGATCACACAATCATTAATAGAAGGGGCTAAAGTCCAGTGTAGTATTTAAGCCATGTGGAGCCATTGTCTCCAGCCTATATATCCACCGGCTTTCACATTGGAGTAGCTTCTTGGCTCTATCACCACCCCTCGGGCTGGGTGGTATGTGATCAATTAACATAGATCTGATGCTGGACACTGGGTGTTTAAAGTGTGCACAATGGCATGCCACTGGCTGATCAGATTCACCACTCTTCAAAGCCTCACAGATGGCATAGTGGTGATTAGCCATCCTATCGCGGAAGGAGGTGGTCGTTTTGCCGATGTATACATTGGAACAAGGACATATGAGCATATAGATTACAAAGGTGCTGGTGCAACTAAGGCGGTAGTTGATCTTATACCGCTGGTTCCTGTGAGGATGTTGAAAGGAGTCACCTTTGAGCATGCTGTTACATGTAGTGCAGCTACCACACAGGAAGCAGCCCTTCTTTGATGAATGAAACCTCCAATTCAGCATATGGCCAAAAAAGGCCAAAAAGAGGCAAGAACCATAGGGGAGGGCATAAATCAAAGCCAAAAACAACAGAAAAATAGGTAGACATAGTGTTTAACCTCAGTAGTAGACCATTGAGTGAAGCTGAAATATCCTTGCTTAATCATGGGCTTTCATTTATCCCAACCCCCACTGGTGACATATTTGAGCGACTAGTGGATATTCATAGATTCCAGCGACAGTTAAAATTGAGGGATCATTTCAGAGAACAGGTTTATACACCTGAACCTTTTAAGAAAAAGTCATCCTTTGAGCCACCTAACACAAACCCCTCTATTAGGAGTTACACCAGATTGCTCACTCAGGATATTTGTGATGCTTCACAGATGAAAGCTTATCCTAATCTTAGTGTAGCGGAGAGAAAAGCACTTGCTGATCTCAGCAGAGATAGATCTGTCATTATCCGCCCTGCGGATAAGGGCGGATCGATTGTGGTGCTTGATTATGCTGATTACCGTCAGGAAGCCTTGAGGCAGTTGGCCGACTCAAATACATACACTAAACTAAGGGGTAATCCTACACATATTTACAAAAAAGCGATTGATACTTTTTTACAGTGCAGCCTAGAAGCAGGTTTTATTAGTGAGAAGGAACTATCATTTTTTATAACTGAATACCCCATAGTTCCTGTATTATATCTCCTGCCGAAGGTTCACAAAACACTAGTGAACCCCCTGGGCAGACCTATTGTATCTGCCCGGGGTTCGGTTCTTACTAACCTGGCCATCTACATTGATTCCCACTTACAGGACGTTGTCAAAAACACTAGGGCTTATCTTCAGGATTCGCCCATTCTGCTGAGGATACTTGGTGATTTCATTGATTTGCGACAGGATGACATTTTGGTCACCATGGACGTGGACAGCCTTTACACTGTTATTCCCAATGTTTGTGGAGTGGAGGCTCTCAGGTCCATGGTGACTAATAATGTCCACTATAATGGTCCTCCTATCGAATTTATCTGTGAGTTGTTGACCATTTGTCTTGAAAAGAACTATTTCAAGTTCGAGGATTGCTATTATTTGCAGGTGGCCGGCACAGCCATGGAGTCAAATGTGGCACCCACTTACACAAACATTTATATGGCTTGGTACGAGCAGGAGCTAATGAAACCTTTTGAGAACCCACAAGTGATTTACTACACCCACTACATCGATGATGTTTTCCTCATTTGGAGAGGTGGTGAGTTGTTATTGCGTGAGTGGGTGTCACATTTGAACCTCTTGGCTAGTCCTATTCGGTTCAAGCTTGAGTTCAGTTTTGAAAAGGTTAATTTTTTGGATTTAAGTGTGTTCAAGGTCAATGACTCTGGCGGTTGGCGGTTTGGTACATCTTTGTACACTAAACCCACAGACCGCAACTCATTATTACACGCCAGCAGCTTTCACCCTAAACACCAGAAAAAGGGTATACTCACCTCCCAACTTACCAGGGCGCTGAGAAACAACAGCGAGACACCCTTGAAAATGTCCAATTGAATGAAATGGGCAAAAAACTAGTTAGAAGTGGCTATCCTAAAGATGAGATATGTGGAATTCAAGAGAAATTGTTGAACCCTGACACTACACTTGACACCAGGATTCCAACAAGGGATACGGCTGAGCAACTCAACTTGATTACTACGTTCACACCTGGTTGTGAACGTCTTACTAATGCTGTACGTCGCCATTGGCCTGTAGTTGGGACTGACCCCATGTTACCCTTTCAAAGGATGACTGCTCCTAGATTGGTTTATCGCAGAGCCAGAAATTTGAGGGATATCCTCGTGAAATCTGACCCAGTTAACCATTATAAAAAGGATACTTGGTTAAAGTCATCAAAGAAGGGCTGCTTCCCTTGTGGTAGCTGCACTACATGTAACAGCATGATCAAAGGTGACTCCTTTCAACATCCTCACAGGAACCAGCGGTATAAGATCAACTACCGCCTTAGTTGCACCAGCACCTTTGTAATCTATATGCTCATATGTCCTTGTTCCAATGTATACATTGGCAAAACGACCACCTCCTTCCGTGATAGGATGGCTAATCACCGCTACGCCATCCGTGAGGCTTTGAAGAGTGGTGAATCTGATCAGCCAGTGGCACGCCATTGTGCACACTTTAAACACCCAGTGTCCAGCATCAGATCTATGTTAATTGATCACATACCACCCAGCCCGAGGGATGGTGATAGAGCCAAGAAGCTACTCCAATGTGAAAGCCGGTGGATATATAGGCTGGAGACAATGGCTCCACGTGGCTTAAATACTACACTGGACTTTAACCCCTTCTATTAATGATTATGCGATCTCTTGTCTATATAATACTGAGAACCCTTGGGTGTCCGCTTCCATGATGTTGAATTACCATACTCCTAAGGGCTTGAGGCATAATTAGGTTATAACATATGATACTGTTTTTTCATCAATATACGTTATAATGCATTTTTTCATATCATAGTCTGTAGCACTATGCCATCACTGCTCAAACCCTGCCGTTTTAGATTCTCTGCATACATTGCATATCTGGTATGTTTAACTATGTAGCTATGATGGATTTTAAATTATCAGTGTTTCTAATTAACTTGGATTGATGGCTTGATAATGATCTATTTCATACTAATAACAGCGATTAAGTTTCGATTGCAGTGATATGTAAATAGCCCCCATCCATCCATGTGATGGTAATACTCGGAGTGTTTATTGTGCGGCAATGTTGTTATTTACGATTGTTGCTACTAGCAACTGTTGTGCCCTATGAGACACTGGTCTCTGAACATGCGCACTTTCACCCTGGATATTCCTGACACATGGTTGACACGCCGGTGCATTGCCTCTGACGTTGCTATGACAACGTCGTGCTATGCGTCATCACCCTAGGCACGTCTAGCGTGTCAGCGTAACATCAGAGCTGGTTGTTTGAACGAGCGTGCTAATGGATGGCGGAACGGTTAAGGGGTGCTTGTTTTGTATTTAAGGGGTAAGTTTTTTAATGTATGTTACTTGATTTCGGGTGCTTAGTTGCACTTTTTGCAGATTGATGTGACATTGACAAAGGCACATAGCAGTGCCAAAACATTTGTCTTTTATAATGAGCTAATAAAATTTATATTTTTTTAATAAAGTCCAGTGAGTGCCTGCTTTTTGGAAGATATGGATAATTGCTAGCAGTGCACCTTGGCATACTTGGATTGGTAAAATTGTGCAATCCTATCTATGACTGTATATATATATATATATATATATATATATATACAGTATATATATTAAATATATATCTATATGAATATATACAGATATAGATATATATTGCTCATACAGATATATATAAATAAACATAAGTATACATAAGTATTTCTATTCAAACACATTATAACACATTAAAAATGAATAAAAATTATATTACATGTTTCAAGGTATTTGACTGAGAAGTGTGTATGTGTGTATATATATATATATATATATATATATGTGTGTGTGTGTGTGTGTATCTGTATTTTATTTGTGTCTATATGTATGTGTATGTAAACATACATATTTACACATATAAACACATAAATGCACATGTATTCACATATATACAGACACATATAGTCTCCCTAATGGTGGTGATGTGCTTATATATATATATATATTAGATATGGCTGCACCTCACTGACGAAGCCCCAAGGAGGCTGAAATTATCATCTGGGGTTGCCATTTCCCTTGTTCAGAGGAGAATTGCCTGGTATTTCAGAGCTAGATTGACCTTGTTAGGTGGGATCAGACTGATATACTTCAGGAAAGTTTTCCTCTGTGAAAAGCACAATTGGGCCAAGAGTAGCTACTCCCAGGTGGCAACAGGGCCATAGAACAAGCCACAGAGCTGATGTTCATTCCTGGCAGACTGCTTCTCTTTCTGTTTGAATATACCAATATATATATATATATATATATATATATATATATATATATATATATATATATTATAAATGTGTGTGTGTGTGATTATACACATACTTTGGAGCCCTTTCCAGTCAAACACCTTGCCATATTCTATATCCCTTGTAATCCTTCTAAAACATTTTTATTAATACTAAACTAAAATTTAGGGGCCAGACGTGATTTGTATATAGATATATGGAGAATAACTTACAAAGTTAGGAGCCAGGGGTAAAATTCCAGGAGCCAGTAGCTTTTCCATATTGTGATAGGGAGACCCAACCTCAAACAGTGTATCAGACTGTGTCATGGGGTCTAATTCACTAAAGCTCTCTGCTCAGGCAAGATTATGCAAAAAAAAATCCAAGATTGCTTCAAGGACCTTTCCTTCACTGGATTTTATAAGGATACAACATACCTTGAAAGCTGTGTATCTTACTTTGGGCCCTGATATTCAAAGATTCTCCAGCTTGGAGAGAAATTCTAGTTCAGACTTCACAAAGGCTGAACTCAATAAATTTTCAAAAGAAAAAGGGCGGAACTCTACAGCACTGTGAGATCTCTCTTTAATTTATGTATGTGAAGCAGAGACAAGGCCAGTGCAATATAGCACTGCATTATATGAGAGTTTTGTTAACTTATACTTTGTGCTTTGTATTTTATATTACTTTACATTTCAGATTAGGTCCTTTCAGTATTATTGCATTTAATCTTTGAACTTTCTAATTTTTATTTTAATACATTTAAATTTTGATCTAGCAGTGATTTTACAAATTTTGATTATGTTTTTAAAGTTTCTGTGTTACTTTAATAACTTAGGATCATACTTTGTATATTTCTGTGTATCTTTTACAAATTACATTGCACTTTTTATTGTCTCCATTGTAAACTGACTGCTTCAGAAAGTGGGAGGGACAGGGCAGTTCCCTGGGCTAAACATTTAAGCATTTTAAACAAGCTGGTCTCACTGATTTGTCTAGCCAGCTGTATGCAGGTGAAGTTTGCTCAAAAGTCACAATACACTTATTTTAATTAACAGAAAAGTAATATATACTAATATATAGACAAAGGCAATTTAAATTGTAGTGAAAACATAAAAATTTAATATGTAATTGATGCAAAATGGAGCCTTTGAGGCATATTTAACAAATGTCTGTTGGACCAGATCCGACAGTGCGGATCAGGTCCGACAGACATCGCTGAATGCGGAGAGCAATATGCTCTCCGTATTCAGCATTGCACCAGCATCTCCCAAGAGCTACTGGTGCAATGCCGCCCTCTGCAGACTCGCGTCCAATGGGCCGCCAGCAGGGAGGTGTCAATCAACCCGATCGTACTTGATCGGGTTGAATTCCGGCGATTCCTGTCCGCCTGCTCAGAGCAGGTGGACAGGGTTATGGAGCAGCGGTCTTTGTGGCCGCTGCTTCATAACAGCTGTTTTTGTTGAGTCTGAAGACTCACCAGAAACATGGGCCCACAAGCTCCTTACGGAGCTTGATAAATGGGCCCCTTTATATCAGCCCCAGGGCTACTCCAGGTCCTATGTGAAATGTTCTATCCCAGAGAGCTTCATTACTTTCTATCAGCTAGATTACGAGTTTTCAGCACCTCCCTATAGCGCTGCTATAACAGGTTTTGAAAAAGCAGGCTTGTGCAGGCGATATGGTGGCGTTGAGCTCCATACCGCACTGAAATTCAAGCGCTGCTTTGATGTGCTCGTGCATGATTTCCCCTAGACATTAATGGGGAGAGCCGGCAAAAAAGAAGCCTAACACCTCCGATAGCGGAAACAAAAGATCGGTAACGCAGCCCCATTGATGTCTATGGGGAAAGAAAAAGTTATGTTTAAACCTAACACCCTAACATAAAAACCACGTCTAAACACCCCTAATCTGCCGCCCCCGACATTGCCGTCACCTACATAATGTTCTTAACCCCTAATCTGCAGCCCTTAACATAGCCGCCACCGAAATAAAACTATTAACCACTAATCTGCCACTCCCGATATCGCCGCCACCTACATACAGTTATTAACCCCTAATCTGCTGCCCCTAACATCGCCGCCACCAAAATAAGGGGTTTGGGTGGGTTTTAGATTAGGGGTATGTGGGTGGTGGGTTTTAATGTTGGGGGTGTTGTATTTCTTTTTTTACAGGTAAAAGCTGATTACTTTGGGGCAATTTACAAAAGATATTGGTGTCCATTATCTGCAGAGACGTGGGACAGCTATGGGGGCCAAGTTTGCCCCCTCCTATGCCAACCTGTTTATGGGTTGGTGGGAGCTGTCCCACGTCTATGCATGTGATGGGCACTGGAAAGAGAGAATTGTTTATTATAAACGCTATATAGATGACCTATTGGTCATCTGGAAAGGCAGTGAGACAGAAGCAACTAATTTTGTCAATGTTCTAAACAACAATGACGTGGGTATAAGATTTACATATGATTTCAATCCAGATAGTATTAATTATTTGGATCTGAATTTGTCAGGTACTGACCAAGGGCAAATTATAACCAAGATATACAGGAAACCCATAGCGGGGAATTCTCTTCTCCATGCCCAGAGCAGCCATCCTAAAAGGGTATTTAGGTCTGTCCTTAATGGGCAGTTCATAAGGCTCAAAAGGAACTGTACTTTAAACACAGAATTTGAAAGACAGGCTTGGGATTTGGAGAGGAGATTTCTCACTAGGGGTTACAAACAGAAGGAGATCCCAGCATCCAGAGAGAGAATTGCAGGGATAGATAGGAAGTATCTATTAAAGACAAGAAAGAGAACTGACATGAGATTTGAAGGTGTGACATTTATAACTCAGTATAGCCAACAATATCACAACATCTGCAATAAACTAAGGAAACATTTTCCAATGCTTAAGGCGGATGATGGCCTGGTTGATATTATACCTAAAGGCTGCAGATACGCCTTTAGAAAAGGGAAGAGTATAGGTAATATGTTGGCACCCACTCAGTTGAGGCCAGATACAAATACTCAAACCTCATCATGGTTAAGATTCAAGGGCACATACAGGTGTAGTTACACACAGTGCACAGCGTGTATGTACTTACAACAAGGTAATGGCTTTTCCAGTACAGCAACAGGAGAGCAATTTGAACATCTCTCTTGTTTAAATTGCAGAACCTCTTATGCTGTGTATCTCCTGACTTGTACTGAATGTGAAATTCAGTACACAGGACTCACAACGAGAGCAAATTAACCACACCGCTAGTGCGGCATTTCAAGGAGAGGCACAATAGTAGTCCCCAGTCATTGAAATGGACCTTAGTTGAGCTGGTGAGATGTAAATCAAGAGGAGGAGATAGGGATAAATTATTGTCCAAAAGGGAGGCATACTGGATACACAGACTGAAAACAAGGGTTCCTTATGAATTAAATTCGGAGTTTGATCTGATACATTTTTGGGAGTAATAACCTTTTGGCCTGTGTATCCAGTATCCTGAAGGTGCTATTATTATCTTCATTATCATCGTTTTTTGTCTATTTGACTTTGAAAATCCCTTTTTCAATCCCTGTGTTACTGGGAAGCTGGTGACTTTCTAGTGACACTAAGAGTCCCATGAATTCTAAACATGGTTTATAACCTTTTATTTTCTATCATTGTAAACCCTTAGATTGGATTAAATCCTCTATATATGTTTTCACATTAATTGGGAATTGATCAAATTTAGGTTATAACAAGGGAACGTATTTGACTTATACTCTCCTTACCTTTTGTGTATTAGCATTTGTTTTTGTAATTTCACAATTTTGTATATATGTATCTATTTTGCAATGTATTTAAATATATTGAAAATTGCAATTATCGCTGTATGCAGTATGTACATAAATTTGTTAATTCAGACTGTTAATGTAGGTAAATGGGTAACTCTTAGCTACATTTAGTGAGTGTTATAGTCTTTAATTATTATGTGTTCTATGTTAGTACAATACTCACAATGTGTCCATATATGCAATATAGAGTTTAGACTTTAACAGGTGTATTTTGTTCCGCCCCAGGTAAAAGAAGGGTGCAACTGTTTTAACCTATTAGGTGGCTTTAACTGATATTTGAGGATCATTAAGGCAAGTGACTGCAGCTATGATTATGGCCCTTGGAGCCGAAACGCGTCAGCAAGCAGTCCCTGGGGTGGAACAAGCACCACTCACTTGTCTATGGAATGAAGTTTGTTCAGTGATTAACTTTTAAATGTTTTCTTCAATAAACGTTTTGCAAAATCTACCAGCTACCAGTGCATCCTTGAATCCCTCATTTGCTACATACTTTGGGGCAATGCCCCGCAAAAAGCCCTTTTAAGGGCTGGTAAAAGAGCTGATTACTTTTCAAGGGCTATTTGTAATTTAGTATAGGGTAGGGCATTTTATTATTTTGGGGGGCTTTATTATTTTATTAGGGGGCTTAGATTAGGTGTAATTAGTTTAAACTTCTTGTAATTTTTTTATTTTCTGTAATTTAGTGGGTTTTTTTGTACTATAGTTTATTTTATTTAATTGTATTTAATTTTAGGTAATTGTAGTTAATTTATTTAATTAATTTAATGATAGTGTAGTGTTAGGTGCAATTGTAACTTAGGTTAGGGTTTATTTTACAGGTAAATTTGTAATTATTTTAACTAGGTAGCTCTTTTATAGTTATTAACTATTTAATAGCTATTGTACCTAGTTAAAATAAATACAAAGTTGCCTGTAAAATAAAAATAAATCCTAAAATAGCTACAATGTAATTATTAATTAAATTGTAGCTATCTTAGACCTAGATTTGGAGTTTGGCGTTAGCCGTGAAAACCAGCGTTAGAGGCTCCTAACGCTGGTTTTAGGCTACCGCCGGTATTTGGAGTCACTCAAAATAAGGTCTAACGCTCACTTTTCAGCCGCGACTTTTCCATACCGCAGATCCCCTTACGTCAATTGCGTATCCTATCTTTTCAATGGGATTTTTCTAACTCCGGTATTTAGAGTCGTTTCTGAAGTGAGCGTTAGACATCTAACGACAAAACTCCAGCCGCAGGAAAAAAGTCAGTAGTTAAGAGGTTTCTGGGCTATCGCCGGTTTCTAAAGCTCTTAACTACTGTACTCTAAAGCAGTGATTTTTAACCTTTTTTTTGCCGTGGCACACTTTTTTACATTAAAAAATCCTGTGGCACACCACCATCCTAAAATTTTTAAAAAATCACACATTGTAGCCTAATACAGCATATATATATACATAGTAACATAGTAACATAGTAGATAAGGTTGAAAAAAGACTGAAGTCCATCGAGTTCAACCTATACAAATCTAAAATACTTACAAAAAGCTCCAGTTAAGCTTAAATAACCCCATTAAAATGTGACCCATTTAATACTAGCAATCATATCCATGAATTTTGTTTATATACAGAAATGTATCCAGACTATTTTTAAATGTATCTATGGTATTGGCATTCACTACCTCCTTTGGTAATGAGTTCCACAATTTTATTGCTCTTACAGTGAAAAAACGTTTCCGTTGCAGGAGATTAAATCTCCTTTCCTCCAACCTTAAATTATGACCTCTTGTCAGAACCAATTTTCTTGGAATAAAAAGAGCTTCTGCCATCTCTGTATATGGGCCTTGAATATATTTATATAAAGTAATCATGTCACCTCTCAAGCGCCTTTTTTCTAAAGAGAACAGACCCAGTTTGGCTAGCCTCTCCTCATAGGTTAATTTCTCCAATCCCCTTATTAGCTTTGTGGCCCTTCTCTGAACTTTTTCTAGTTCTGCAATATCTTTTTTAGCAATCGGTCCCCAGAACTGCACTCCAAACTCAAGGTGAGGTCTTACCAGGGCTTTATATAATGACAGAATTATGCTTTCCTCCCTTGAATCAATGCCTCTTTTAATACATGCTAGTATCTTATTAGCCTTTGAAGCCGCTGCCCTGCATTGTGCACTCATCTTTAGCTTGTTATCTATTACTACTCCCAAATCCCTTTCCTCCTGTGTTTGGCTAAGTCTTGTCCCATTTAAAAAATACATAGCCTGCTTATTTTTACTTCCAAAATGTAGAACCTTACATTTTTTCGTATTAAATCTCATTTTCCATTCACTTGCCCATAGTTCTAATTTTAGCAAATCCCTTTGCAAAGAGAGTTCATCCTGCTCTGACCTAATGACCTTACTTAACTTAGTATCATCTGCAAAAATAGAGATGTCGCTATTTAATCCTTGCTCCAAGTCATTTATAAAAATATTAAAAAGAACAGGGCCCAGTACTGATCCCTGGGGGACGCCACTGATTACCTTTGTCCAATCTGAGTATGATCCATTTACTGCTACTCGTTGCTCCCTATCTTTTATCCAGTTATTTATCCATGAGCTAACATTTTCAGCTATTCCCAGTCCCTTAATTTTGTGCATTAATCTCTCATGTGGCACTGTATCAAATGCCTTTGCAAAATCTAAGTATATCACATCAACTGATTCCCCTTTATCTATATTTTTACTTACTTCCTCGTAGAATCTAATTAGATTAGTTTGACATGATCTATTTCTCCTAAAGCCATGCTGATTAGAACTCATAATCTTGTTTACACGAATATGCTCATCAATATAATCCCTTATAATCCCTTCAAATATCTTCCCCACTATTGATGTCAGACTAACTGGTCTATAGCTTCCTGGATCATCCCTGCTTCCCTTTTTGAAGAGTGGCACCACATCAGCTTTACGCCAATCCTGGGGTACCATGCCTGAGGATAATGAGTCTTGAAAAATTAAGAGTAAAGGTTTGTCTATAACAGTGCTAAGTTCACTTAACACCCTTGGGTGTATTCCATCTGGGCCTGGAGTTTTATTTACCTTAATATTTTTTAGTTTTTTCCTGATATCCTCTAAACAAAACCCAGTTAGTGGTATGGACTGGCATGTTCTATTCTGTTCCAAAGTATCATTCAATGGTTCCTCTCTTGTGTATACTGAAGAAAAAAACTGGTTTAGTACCTCAGCCTTCTCCCTGTCATTATTTATCATGCTACCCTCCACACATTTTAATGTACCTATATTATCCTTCTTAGACTTTTTGCTATTTATGTACTTAAAGAACCTTTTAGGGTTAGACTTAGAATCCTTGGCAATTAATTTTTCATTTTCAATTTTGGCTAATTTGATTGCTTTTTTGCATGCTTTGTTACATTCCTTATAAATATTGTATGCTGAGTCTGTACTATTTTCTTTTAATAATTTAAATGCCCTACGTTTTTTCCTAATTTCTTTTAACACATTTTTATTTAGCCATAACGGCTTAGTTTTTTTATTTTTATTTTTATAACCATATGGTATGTATTGATATGTATATTTATTTAACAAATTTTTAAATATTATCCATTTATCCTCTGTATTTTTATTAGAAAATACATTGTCCCAATTTATATTATTTAATGATTTCCTTAAATCGTTGAATTTTGCTTTCTTGAAATTAAAAGTCTTAGATAAGCCTTTAAAACACTGCATATGAAAAGAGATTTCAAATGTGACCATGTTATGATCACTGTTACCCAAATGTTCTTTAACTTCTATGTTTGATATTATATCTGTATTGTTTGATAGCACTAAATCCAATATAGCTTTACTCCTAGTTGGCTCCTCTATTAATTGTGACAAGAAGTTATCCCTGAGAACATTTAAAAATCTATATATATATATACACATACACACATACTGTATGTATTGTGCTGTTATGCCATGCCTCTTACAAACTACCCCTGCACTGGGAGTAAAAAACAAGCTAAGTTTAAAAAATATGTCACACTGTTGTCAGTCTGCCGCGGCACACCTGAGGATCTCTCACGGCACACTAGTGTGCCACGGCACACTGGTTGAAAAACACTGCTCTAAAGTACACTAACACCCATAAACTACCTATGTACCCCTAAACCGAGGTCCCCCCACATCGCCGACACTCGAATAAATTTTTTTAACCCCTAATCTGCCGACCGCCACCTACATTATCCTTATGTACCCCTAATCTGCTCCCCCTAACACCGCCGACCCCTGTATTATATTTATTAACCCCTAATCTGCCCCCTCAACGTCGCCTCCATCTGCCTACACTTATTAACCCCTAATCTGCCGACCGCAAAGCGCCGCCACCTACGTTATCCTTATGTACCCCTAATCTGCTGCCCCTAACACCGCCGACCCCTATATTATATTTATTAACCCCTAATCTGCCCCCCTCAACGTCGCCTCCACCTGCCTACACTTATTAACCCCTAATCTGCCGAGCGGACCTGAGCGCTACTATAATAAAGTTATTAACCCCTAATCCGCATCACTAACCCTATAATAAATAGTATTAACCCCTAATCTGCCCTGCCTAACATCGCCGACACCTAACTTCAATTATTAACCCCTAATCTGCTGACTGGAGCTCACCGCTACTCTTATAAATGTATTAACCCCTAAAGCTAAGTCTAACCCTAACACTAACACCCCCCTAAGTTAAATATAATTTACATCTAACGAAATTAATTAACTCTTATTAAATAAATTATTCCTATTTAAAGATAAATACTTACCTGTAAAATAAATCCTAATATAGCTACAATATAAATTATAATTATATTATAGCTATTTTAGGATTTATATTTATTTTACAGGTAACTTTGTATTTATTTTAACCAGGTACAATAGCTATTAAATAGTTAAGAACTATTTAATAGCTAAAATAGATAAAATAATTACAAAATTACCTGTAAAATAAATACTAACCTAAGTTACAATTAAACCTAACACTACACTATCAATAAATTAATTAAATAAACTACCTACAATTACCTACAATTAACCTAACACTACACTATCAATAAATTAATTAAATACAATTCCTACAAATAAATACAATTAAATAAACTAGCTAAGTTACAAAAAATAAAAAAATATTTACAAACATAAGAAAAATATTACAACAATTTTAAACTAATTACACCTACTCTAAGCCCTCTAATAAAACAACAAAGCCCCCCAAAATAAAAAATGCCCTACCCTATTCTAAATTATTAAAGTTAAAAGCTCTTTTACCTTACCAGCCCTGAACAGGGCCCTTTGCGGGGCATGCCCCAAGAAGTTCAGCTCTTTTGCCTGAAAAAAAAAAATACAATACCCCCCCCAACATTACAACCCACCACCACATACCCCTAATCTAACCCAAAACCCCCTTAAATAAACCTAACACTAAGCCCCTGAAGATCATCCTACCTTGTCTTCACCTCACCAGGTATCACCGATCCATCCTGGCTCCAAAATCTTCATCCAACCCAAGCCGGGGTTGGCGATCCATCATCCGGTGGCTGAAGAGGTCCAGAAGAGGCTCCAAAGTCTTCATCCTATCCGGGAAGAAGAGGCGATCCGGACCGGCAACCATCTTGATCCAAGCAGCATCTTCTATCTTCATCCGATGATGACCGGCTCCATTGTGAAGACCTCCACCGCGGACCCATCTTCTTCCGGCGACGTCCAACTGAAGAATGACGGTTCCTTTAAGGGACGTCATCCAAGATGGCGTCCCTCGAATTCCGATTGGCTGATAGGATTCTATCAGCCAATCGAAATTAAGGTAGGAATATTCTGATTGGCTGATGGAATCAGCCAATCAGAATCAAGTTCAATCCGATTGGCTGATCCAATCAGCCAATCAGATTGAGCTCGCATTCTATTGGCTGATCGGAACAGCCAATAGAATGCGAGCTCAATCTGATTGGATCAGCCAATCGGATTGAACTTGATTCTGATTGGCTGATTCCATCAGCCAATCAGAATATTCCTACCTTAATTCCGATTGGCTGATAGAATCCTATCAGCCAATCAGAATTCGAGGGACGCCATCTTGGATGACGTCCCTTAAAGGAACCGTCATTCTTCAGTTGGACGTCGCCGGAAGAAGATGGGTCCGCGGTGGAGGTCTTCAGGATGGAGCCGGTCGTCATCGGATGAAGATAGAAGATGCCGCTTGGATCAAGATGGTTGCCGGTCCGGATCGCCTCTTCTTCCCGGATAGGATGAAGACTTTGGAGCCTCTTCTGGACCTCTTCAGCCACCGGATGATGGATCGCCAACCCCCGCTTGGGTTGGATGAAGATTTTGGAGCCAGGACGGATCGGTGATACCTGGTGAGGTGAAGACAAGGTAGGATGATCTTCAGGGGCTTAGTGTTAGGTTTAATTAAGGGGGGTTTGGGTTAGATTAGGGGTATGTGGGTGGTGGGTTGTAATGTTGGGGGGGGGGGTATTGTATGTTTTTTTTTACAGGCAAAAGAGCTGAACTTCTTGGGGCATGCCCCGCAAAGGGCCCTGTTAAGGGCTGGTAAGGTAAAAGAGCTTTTAACTTTAGTAATTTAGAATAGGGTAGGGCATTTTTTATTTTGGGGGGCTTTGTTGTTTTATTAGGGGGCTTAGAGTAGGTGTAATTAGTTTAAAATTGTTGTAATATTTTTCTTATGTTTGTAGATATTTTTTTATTTTTTGTAACTTAGTTCTTTTTTATTTTTTGTACTTTAGTTAGTTTATTTCATTGTAGTTATTTGTAGATATTGTATTTAATTAATGTATTGATAGTGTAGTGTTAGGTTTAATTGTAGGTAATTGTAGGTATTTTATTTAATTAATTTAATGATAGTATAGTGTTAGGTTTAATTGTAACTTAGGTTAGGATTTATTTTACAGGTAATTTTGTAATTATTTTAACTAGGTAACTATTAAATAGTTCTTAACTATTTAATAGCTATTGTACCTGGTTAAAATAATTACAAAGTTGCCTGTAAAATAAATATTAATCCTAAAATAGCTACAATGTAATTATAATTTATATTGTAGCTATATTAGGGTTTATTTTACAGGTAAGTATTTAGCTTTAAAAAGGAATAATTTATTTAATAAGAGTTAATTAATTTCGTTAGATTAAAATTATATTTAATTTAGGGGGGTGTTAGTGTTAGGGTTAGACTTAGCTTTAGGGGTTAATCCATTTATTATAATAGCGGTGCGGTCCGCTCGGCAGATTAGGGGTTAATAAGTGTAGGCAGGTGGAGGCGACGTTGAGGGGGGCAGATTAGGGGTTAATAAATATAATATAGGGGTCGGTGGTTTTAGGGGCAGAAGATTAGGGGTACATAGGGATAATGTAAGTAGCGGCGGTTTACGGAGCGGCAGATTAGGGGTTAAAAATAAAATGCAGGTGTCAGCGATAGGGGGGGCGGCAGATTAGGGGTTAATAAGTGTAAGGTTAGGGGTGTTTAGACTCGGGGTACATGTTAGAGTGTTAGGTGCAGACGTAGGAAGTGTTTCCCCATAGCAAACAATGGGGCTGCGTTAGGAGCTGAACGCGGCTTTTTTGCAGGTGTTAGGTTTTTTTCAGCTCAAACAGCCCCATTGTTTCCTATGGGGGAATCGTGCACGAGCACGTTTTTGAGGCTGGCCGCTTGCGTAAGCAACTCTGGTATTGAGAGTTGAAGCTGCGTTAAAAATGCTCTACGCTCCTTTTTTGGAGCCTAACGCAGCCTTTATGTGGACTCTCAATACCAGAGTTATTTTTATGGTGCGGCCAGAAAAAAGCCGGCGTTAGTTTTTCGGGTCGTTACCGACAAAACTCCAAATCTAGCCGTATGGGTTTATTTTACAGGTAAGTATTTATTTTTAAATAGGAATACTTTAGTTAATAATAGTAATATTATTTAGATTTATTTAAATAATAATTAAGTCAGGGGGGTGTTAGGCTTAGACTTAGGTTTAAGGGTTAATAACTTTATTATAGTGGCGGCGGTGTAGGGGGGCAGGATTGGGGTTAATAGATTTAATAGGCTATGTGGGCTATAGCTGTTTAGGTGTTAATACTAGAATAGGTTTATTGCGGTGTGGGCTATGGCGGTTTAGGGGTTAATACTAGAATAGGTTTATTGCGGTGTGGGCTATGGCGGTTTAGGGGTTAATAATGAGGCTTATTGCGTTGTGGGGGGTTGTCGGTCTAGGGGTTAATACATTTATTATTAGGAGTGAGAGGGGGGGATTGCCCCATAGGGGTATACATGTCGGGCTTATTTTGTGGAGGCGTGTTAGACAGTTACGGGAGATTTACAATTTTAGTTACTTTTGTTAGGCGCCGGCAGTTTCTAAAGTGCCGTAAGTCACTGGCGACTCCAGAAATTTGTACTTACGCTTATTTCTGGACATCGCTAGTTTATCCGACTTACAACAATTAGGAAATGCCGGCAAAATATATGTAATTGCCCAATGTGCGAGGTGAAATTACGGGCGGCGCAGGTTTCCACACTTGCGCCAAAACCTGCACCGTTTATCGGATTGCGCCACTTGTGGTTATAGAGTGTACCGCTCACTTTTTTGGCCTCTCAGGCAAACTCGTAATACCAGCGCTATGGAAGTCCCATTGAAAAAGGACTTTTTAAAAAGTGCGGTACTGACGTTGCATGACGGCCAAAAAGGTGTGCGATACACCTATACCGATGCTTTTTCACTCATAACGCAAATCTTGTAATCTAGCTGTATGGAAGGCATCTCTTATCTCTCTGGGATTTCCACATTCCTCCAATTTTCTTAGAAAATTCAGTGAGTTCTTAGAAAATTCAGTAAGCACTATAATCAGAATTTGTAAAATCACAATCCTAAATGCACTGCTGTATACAGAATTGAAATTGCAACGTTTAAATTTATTAAAATTTTATCTGAAGTGTAAAGTGATTTAAAATAGAAAGCACAAAGTATAAATGCAACAGAACTGTCACACAGTGCTATATTGCACTGGGCTTGTCTCTATGGTTGCCACCTCAGCCATGTTTTCCTGGACACTTATTAGATACACATGCTGCAGGGTGTGCAGGGAGGGACATAAATAATGCTGTCCAGGATCACTATTTGTGTGCTGTCTAGGGGTGGAATTCATGTGCCTCTCTGCACACCCTGCAGCATGTGTAACTCATAAGTGTCCAGGAAAACATGGCCGAGGTGGCAATCCTACTTGTCTCCCTTCACATACAGAAATGCAGGGAACGCCCCTTGGAGAAGTATAGTAAAATGTGCTTTTTAAAATTTCACTAGGGATTTCACAGTGTTGGAGGATCATTTTGGAATATCTCACCTGAGCAGAGAAGTAGTAACTATCAGGGCCTAAGGCGCATACCCTAAATTTCTGCATGCAAAGGAAAGACATGTATATTACAGTATAGTACTCAATAAAATAAGCAGATTAAAGAGTGCAATGAACAATCAAAGTAAAAATCATGATTAAAGTACACATACAAATTTTATTTATAGTGCTCATTACAAAAATGTTTTAAAAGTATTAAGGAAAATGCAAATATAAATTATGTGGCAAATAATCTTTAAGGGACAGTAAAGTTAAGATTAAAGTGACATAAAACCCCCAAAAATTATTTCATGATTTAGGTAGAGAATACAAGTGTAAACATCTTTCCAGTTTACTTCTATTATCAAATTTGCCTCATTCTTTTAAAATCATTTGTTAAAGGAGCAGCAATGCACAACTGGGGGTCGATCCGATAAAAATCGTCGCCCGCAAAAGCCGGCGACGCCAATAATTGCGCGGATTTGGTATCCTATATCCGGCGTAAGCTAGAAGTTACGCGCGTATATTTCTGCCGTCGCCCGCAGTTTTTTGGGCCATAGGCAGGTATACCAAACCCGCGCAGTTTGGTATCCAATATGCAGCGTAAGGACTTACGTGGCGAAAATGGAGAAAACTTACTCCATTTTCACCTCGCCACAAAAAGCAGCCGTAAGAAGCCTTACGCTGACTATTGGAGCCCCGTAACTTCCTAAACTGGCTGCTAAAATAAACCTAACACCTAACGCATGCGCAATGTCTATCTCCCTGTCAACCGCGATCTGCTTAAATAAACCTAACACCTAACGCATGCGCAATGTCTATCTCCCTGTCAACCGCGATCCCCCCCCCCCCGAAATCCCTAATAAAGTTATTACCCCCTAAAACGCCGCTCCCGGACCCCGCCGCCATCTACATAAACTAACCCCCTACTGTGAGCCCCTAAAACCGCCGCCATCTACCTTATCTATCCCGTAATCTGACCCCTTACACCGCCGCCACCTATATAAAAATGATTAACCCCTAATTTAATCTACCTACCCCGCCGCCAGCTATATTATCTATATTAACCCTAAGTATATTATAGTTAATATAGTTATTACATTATATATATTAACTATATTAACCCTAATTATATTAGGGTTAATATAGTTACTATAGTATTTATATTAACTATATTAACTCTATCTAACCCTAACTACACTTATATTAAATTAATCTAATTAATTTATAAACTAAAATATACCTATCTAAATACTTACCTATAAAATAAACCCTAAGATAGCTACAATATAATTAATAATTACATTGTAGCTATGTTAGGGTTAATATTTATTTTACAGGTAAATAGTTAATTATTTTAACTAGGTATAATAGATATTAAATAGTTATTAACTATTTAATATCTACCTAGTTAAAATAATTACCCAATTACCTGTAAAATAAATCCTAACCTAAGTTATAAATACACCTACACTATCAATAAATTTAATAAATTACAAACATCTATCTAAAAATACAATTAAATTAACTAAACTAAATTACAAAAACAAACAAACACTAAATTACAAAAAATAAAAAAAAGATTACAAGATTTTTAAGCTAATTACACCTATTCTAAGCCCCCTAATAAAATAATAAACCCCCAAAATAAAAAAAATTCCCTGCCCTATTCTAAATTAAACAAATTTCAAAGCTCTTTATCTTACCAGCCCTTAAAAGGGCCTTTTGTGGGGCATGCCCCAAAGAATTCAGCTCTTTTGCATTCAACAAATACAATCCCCCCCCCCCATTACAACCCACCACCCACATACCCCTATTCTAAACCCACCCAAACCCCCCTTAAAAAAGCCTAACACTACCCCCCTGAAGATCTCCCTACCTTGTCTTCACCACACCGGGCCGAACTCCTGATCCGATCCGGGCGATGTCGTCCTCCAAGCGGCAAAGAAGAATTCTTCCTCCGGCGACGTCTTCCTCCAAGCGGCAGCAAAGTCTTCATTCTTCCGGCGGCATCTTCAATCTTCTTTCTTCGCTCCGCCGCCGCGGAGCATCCATCCCGGCCGACTGCTGAACTTGGAATGAGGTACCTTTAAATGACGTCATCCAAGATGGCGTCCGCCGAATTCCGATTGGCTGATAGGATTCTATCAGCCAATCGGAATTAAGTTAAAAAAATCTGATTGGCTGATTGAATCAGCCAATCAGATTCAAGTTCAATCCGATTGGCTGATCCAATCAGCCAATCAGATTGAGCTCGCATTCTATTGGCTGTTCCGATCAGCCAATAGAATGCGAGCTCAATCTGATTGGCTGATTGGATCAGCCAATCGGATTGAACTTGAATCTGATTGGCTGATTCAATCAGCCAATCAGATTTTTTTAACTTAATTCCGATTGGCTGATAGAATCCTATCAGCCAATCGGAATTCGGCGGACGCCATCTTGGATGACGTCATTTAAAGGTACCTCATTCCAAGTTCAGCAGTCGGCCGGGATGGATGCTCCGCGGTGGCGGAGCGAAGAAAGAAGATTGAAGATGCCGCCGGAAGAATGAAGACTTTGCTGCCGCTTGGAGGAAGACGTCGCCGGAGGAAGAATTCTTCTTTGCCGCTTGGAGGACGACATCGCCCGGATCGGATCAGGAGTTCGGCCCGGTGTGGTGAAGACAAGGTAGGGAGATCTTCAGGGGGGTAGTGTTAGGCTTTTTTAAGGGGGGTTTGGGTGGGTTTAGAATAGGGGTATGTGGGTGGTGGGTTGTAATGGGGGGGGGATTGTATTTGTTGAATGCAAAAGAGCTGAATTCTTTGGGGCATGCCCCACAAAAGGCCCTTTTAAGGGCTGGTAAGGTAAAGAGCTTTGAAATTTGTTTAATTTAGAATAGGGCAGGGAATTTTTTTTATTTTGGGGGTTTATTATTTTATTAGGGGGCTTAGAATAGGTGTAATTAGCTTAAAAATCTTGTAATCTTTTTTTTATTTTTTGTAATTTAGTGTTTGTTTGTTTTTGTAATTTAGTTTAGTTAATTTAATTGTATTTTTAGATAGATGTTTGTAATTTATTAAATTTATTGATAGTGTAGGTGTATTTATAACTTAGGTTAGGATTTATTTTACAGGTAATTGGGTAATTATTTTAACTAGGTAGATATTAAATAGTTAATAACTATTTAATATCTATTATACCTAGTTAAAATAATTAACTATTTACCTGTAAAATAAATATTAACCCTAACATAGCTACAATGTAATTATTAATTATATTGTAGCTATCTTATGGTTTATTTTATAGGTAAGTATTTAGATTTAAATAGGAATATTTTAGTTTATAAATGAATTAGATTAATTTAATATAAATTTAGTTAGGGTTAGATAGAGTTAATATAGTTAATATAAATACTATAGTAACTATATTAACTATATTAACCCTAATATAATTAGGGTTAATATAGTTAATATATATAATGTAATACCTATATTAACTATAATATACTTAGGGTTAATATAGATAATATAGCTGGCGGCAGGGTAGGTAGATTAAATTAGGGGTTAATCATTTTAATAGAGATGGCGGCGGTGTAAGGGGCTTACATTAGGGGTTAATAATTTTAATATAGATGGCGGCGGTGTTAAGGGCTCACTTTAGGGGGTTATAGATATAATATAGCTGGCGGCGGGGTACGGGAGCGGCGGTTTAGGGGTTAATAACTTTATTAGGTTGCGGCGGGGTAAAGGAGCGGCGGTTTAGGGGTTAATAGCTTTTTTATTGTTAGGATAGTGAGGGGGGATAGCGGATAGAGGGTTAGACAGTGCGGGCTATGTTAGGGAGGCGTGTTAGACAGTGCGGGCTATGTTAGGGAGGCGTGTTAGACAGTGCGGGTGTTTTAGACTTTAGTCAGGTTTTATAGGCGCCGGCAGATTCTAACGTGGCGCAAGTCACTGGCGACGCCAGAAATTTGTACTTGCGCAGATTTCTGGACATCGCTGGTTTGTGAGACTTACGGCACGTTAGCATCTGACGGCGACCTATATGGGATGGCTCGAGTTGCGAGCTGAAACTGCGGGCGACGCCGGTTCCCTCGCTTGCGCCGCAAACTGCGATCGATATCGGATCGCGCCCTTGGTTTCTAACTGAACAGATGGGTGAGCCAATGACAATCAGTATATATATGCAGCCATCTAGGTTCTTTGCTGCTCCTGAGCTTATCTAGATAAACCTTTCAGCAAAGGATAACAAGAGAAGGAAGCAAAGTAAGTTGTTTAAAATTGCATGCTCTTTCTGAGTCATGAAAGAAAAAATGTGGGTTTCATGTCCCTTTAACCATATATGGCTTGGATATACTATGACTTTTTTAAATAACTTTTCAATTTACTTCTGTTATGTCTTGGTTTTTTTGTATCCTATGTTAAAGAGTAATCCTAGGTGAGCTCAGGAGCATGCATCTGTCTTTAGCCAGTGTTTGCAACATTGTTTATAGCACTGGTTTTCAAACCTATCCTCAGGCCTCTCCAACAGTAACCATCGGCTGATTGATTCACCTGTACTCTAGTTCAGATATTCTCAAAATGTGAACAAGTTTGAAAACCAGTGGTTTATAGCAATGTTATACATAGTTACAGATTGCTGCCATAAAGACACATGCACGCTCCTAAGCTTATATTTGCCTATCTAACTGTTCTCTTCAAACAAGCATATTAAGAGAACAAAGCATATTTGATAATAGAAGTAAATTGGCAAATTGTTTAAAATCACATGCTCTGTCTGATACATGAAAGTTAAATGTTGACTTCACTATCCCTTTAATAAAGAATGCAGTATTAGAATAGTGATGAGAATGTACACAGCAATGATCATATTTAATGTACATTGGAATTTCAAAATTCAAAGTTTAAAACATACCAAAAAGTACAAAAAAAACCCACATTTGTTAAAATGAGTCTTACAGTCATGGTAAATGGGTGGAACATGAGCTTTCCTTGGGTGTGTCTGAAGTTCTCATCATATTTTCAATACATTTTTTGCCTGAAGAGATCTAGATGTGAATACAAAGTAAAGATCACAGAAAACAGTGCATTTTTTTTTTTTTTTTTGATTGTCACCACAGAAATTACAATTACATCCAGAACAGGTCATCTTTAACATGGTTAACATGATGAACAAGCCAAACTGTTCTGTTATCATCTCTCCTTCTTCATCCGTATTTATCAGAGATTAAATTTCGAAAATCTTGCTATAGTCCATTTGAGAAGAAGTGTCTTTTTAGAGAAGGATAAACATTTCTGTAGTTAACATTTTTCTTTCAATACCAACTTCATAAACACTTAACTAAAACAATACACTAACCAACAAAAAAAATCAAGCATAAATCATAACTGAAATAGAATTAAGTTGTTCTCTTGCTGTCTCTCTTCCGCTACTGTATCTCTCCCTGTGTTTTTTTTATATCCATTGACTATTCCAACTCCCATTCTCCTCTTGTGTATTAAGCATGTATTCTGTGTTTTTAAAGGGTGAAATGATTAACCTACGGGTACTTCTTGGTAAAGTGTGAATAAATGGTTCCCATTTCATCATGAATGATTTTACCCTCCCCGATATATCTCCCATGCCATCCGATTGCTCAATGAATAGTTGTTTGAGCATTGCTTGCTTTAACTGTGAAACAGTAGGTGGGTTCCTTTTCAACCAGTTCTGGAATATCAGATTTCTAGCTAGTAATATAATGTTATAAGTGCAAAGCTTTGTGTGTTTTGGTATTTTTTTTTATGTTCAAAAGTACAATGTTATGTAGAGTCAGTTTTATACTAGTAGTCACCACCTTTGTGCTTATCCAGTATTCTAACATTTTCCAAAATTTAACTAAGTGAGGACAATTCCATATGATATGTAGTGTGTCTGCATCTACTGCATTGCACTTAGGGCAGGTATTTTCCCTGTCTACTCTCCAGTGTTGATTTTTTTTGGGTGAAACATAGATGTCTTGTAATAACTTGAAATGGGATTCCCTCATCTCTGATGATAGAGTGGCTACTTTGACTTTATGAATGCTTTTCGTGATAGCTTTTTCCGGCACATCTTCTCCTAGTAAGTGTGTCCATATATCCTTAATCTTATCTAAGCATTTTGTGTTCACTGGTTTTAATAGTTTTTTTGTAAACAGTTGAAATTGATCTGTTTCCTTTCTTTGCTGAGTCTATAATTTGTAGTATCTGAGTATTATCAGAAAGGGGTTTTTCCTTTGTTAGGGCATATAAATAATGTCTGGCTTGCAGATAGGTATAATGATGTGTTTTAGGTAAGTCAAAAGTATTTCTCAAATTACATCATACTCTTCCTATCCTCCTTTAATGTCTGACCTATAGTGTGTAAACCACTCTCTTTCCAGTGTTTAAAAGTTTTAGAGGTGATTCCGGCTGGGAATTCTGGATTTCCATGCCATGGGAGATATTGTACTATCCTGTGGCTAGCTCCTAACCATTTGCACGTCAGTCTCCAGGCTCTTGGTGGCTGACTTAATATGTCTATATTACCTATCCGATGATTTGCTTGTGTTAGTGACATGTGAGGTATCATTTCTAGCACCCATTTTGTTTTTAGAGTGTTTTCTAATTTCATAAGTTGTGTTTCTGGCGAGTCTGAAGACTCGCCAGAAACACGGCCCTTCAAGCTCCGTACGGAGCTTGATAAATGGGCCTGCACGAGTTTCAGGTAACTCACCCTGTGTTTTTTATTGTTCTATACAAAGCCTAAAACAATTTGTGTGATTGACTTAAGGTCTGATTTTTTAAAGTATTCCCAACAAAACAATTTGGGAAAATATATCATTTTAATAAGGCCTATTCTCCCTGATAGGTAGAGTGGAAGCTGAGACCATCCTTTAATTAAGTTATGCAGCTTTTTAAATAAGGGTGTATAATTTATGGTATACCATTTGCGTGGGTCTGAGTGTAGCGTTATACCTAGGTATTTGAAATTGTCTTCCACTATTTTAAAATCATACCCTGGAATAGTTTTCTCGCCATGGGAGAGAAGCCAGATCAGTTCAGTTTTGTCTGTGTTAATTAATCTTTTAACCATATATTTGGCTAAATTCTTTAATCAGGTCCATTGCCTTTGTGATATTTTTTTTGGGTCCTGGACATAAAGTACCATATCGTAAGAGGTGATTTAATAGTGTCAGTTATCTCTGTGGGAGTTATTGGTTGGTTAAGACTTTCAAGTTGGGATTGTTCTACTTTGGGTAGGTCTACCTGCTGCCTTGTTTTATCATCAGCGTCCACATTTTGTGGTAGTAGAGGTCTTTATAGAATTCTACAAAAGTTTTCAGGATTTCTTCTTCCTTATTTAGGATTTCATTATCTTGTTTAACTGCTAAAATTGTGCTCTTTTTTTTGGTAAGTTTAATGATGTTTGCCAATAGCTTGCCCGTTTTATTCCCAAATCGATAAACTCTGGCTAGTGTCTTGGAGTGTGAGTTGTTGGTCTGTTGTATTAGATCATTATCTCTTGTTGTTTTAATGTCTTTATATTTAAGTCTATTTTGTAGTGTGGGATTTCTAAGATACCTATTTCTAGCATTTAAAATTTGTTTTAGGAGAAGGTCCGTTTTTGCTTTGAAATTTTTCTTGATGCCTGTGGCATACGAGGATATGACTCCCCTTAGGACAGCTTTTGCTGTTTCCCAGAATAGTAGGGATTGATCAACATGTGTCTCATTGAGTGATTTAAATGTCTGCCATTCCCCTAACAGATGTCTGTAGAAATTAGGGTCTCTATATAGATATGTTGGAAATATCCATTTGTTGCTCTTTTTCTGTATTTGGCCCACTTGGAGTTTCATGGCTATTGGGGCATGGTCCGATATAGCTATAGGGTCTATTATGGTCTTTACAATTCTAGAGCAAAGGCAAGTAGTAGTAAGAAAGTAGTGTATAAATAAAGGGTTAAATAGTCTGCAAACTAATGATCAGCTGCGGCACCCAAGGGAGACACTATACTCCTCAAAAGATAGTGTAAGCCATTTTGAAAGGTAAAAGGAGGGTAGCGCTATAGGACTGGGATGTTTATAGGGCTAAAAGTAGGAGCATACTGTTTCAATTTGAAATTTGTATATATCACATTTATTAAACAGTACATACACACAGAATTAGACACCGGTGTCTATACACACTAATATTTACAAAATAAAATAAAGTAAAAACACGGTATTGTGATTAAATGATATCTTGCTAACTTGCTTTGTATAATAAAAAGTTAAATGGATAAAACATATATTTGTTAAAACATATATATTGTGGATCATACACTGGCATATACTGACATCTGGGTTGAATTAGTATTTGTTCAGTCGGCAGATTCATAGGTTGGAAAAAATGTGAACAAAATTTCAGCAGATTCGTTAGTTGAAAAATATGGACACAGTTTCTGACAGCAGATTCGTTATTTGGAGATAATGTGAACACAGTTTCTGACAAGTATATCATTCAATATGTGGTTAGGAAGAGATTTTTGTTATTATGTTGCGTTCTTATAGATTATTTTAGTCTTTTGTTACTTTTATAGCAGCTTATGGTGTCCTATTCCATATAGAGAGTAATTGTAATCCTGTCTACGGATATACCGTAGGGTGCCTTGTTGGATACAAATTTGTTTATGATGTATTTTTATATATAAACAAGTGTCAGTGTTGAATCCTTAGTTCTAGCAAATATTGCTCACCTTTAGGTTATGGATCGTACCTGCAGTTTTTACCAATGATCTTTGAGTTTCGTGCTTTCAATCGATCTAGGTGAGAGTGGATTATGGTCCTGTTGTTTGTGATGAGCTCCCCAATGGCTAACCCCTCTGGCGGTGTGATTCCTAGGGTTCCGTTGCGCTCCTCACATAGGTACCAGCTTTCTTGGTTGTCCCTTTCGATTGCAAGAATTGCAGGGATTGTGTCTTACAATCAAACACGTTGCATCTTTAGGCATTATAGCCTTTTCACCAGTCTGTTCCTTTACAGATGGCTGATAGTGTTTGCACGCATTCAATCCAGGTAGGTCTAGTCAGGTGATCTACGCGTTTCTTGAGAAAGGCAACCTGTCGAAACCCATAGATCACCTGAATATTAGTGTGTATAGACACTGGTGTCTAATTCTGTGTTTATGTACTGTTTAATAAATGTGATATATATATATATATATATACAAATTTCAAATTGAAACAGTATCCTCCTACTTTTAGCCTTATAAACATCCCAGTCCTATAGCGCCACCCTCTTTTTACCTTTCAGTAGTAAGAAAGTAGTCTATTCGTGATAGGGTGTCTTTTGCCACTAACATACATGTATAGTCTCTATGTTCTGGGTATCTGGCTCTCCAGATATCTTTTAAGTTTAGGGATTTCATGAGTGTACGAATTATTAGTGATTCCTTCTTAGAATTTTGAAAGGTTTGAGATCTAATGTGTGTCTTCTCAGGGTTGTGAAATCTGTCTGCCGGTGACTGTGGTGCAATATTGTAGTCTCCACCCACAATAAGAGTTTGAGAGGTAAACTGCAGTATTTTAGATTGTAAACGCTGTCAAAAAATGTGCTTCTGAGTTTGTGGGCCATAAACTCCCACCAGCGTGAAGGGAAATCCCTGCACCTCTAGCTGCAACATAATCTACCTGCTGGATTGATGAGTGACTTAGAAATAGTGTATGTCAGATTCTTCCTAAATAAAATCGCCACCCCTCTGGCTCTACTCTGTTCAAGTAGTGTAAATATGACCACCCCTACCCAACTTTGTTTTAGTTTTTGATGTTCAACCTTGGAAAGATGTATCTCCTCCAGAATTGCAATATCTGTTTTTTTTAGTCTGTAGGTAACATAGGATTGATCTGCGCTTTTGATGTGATGTTAGGCCTCCTACATTCCAGCTTACAATGTATAGGTTTTTAGTCATCATGTTGTGTCGTGTTGAGTGTGTGATATGGCAATAGATAGCTTACTTGAGGTGATTGTTGTATTTGTAGTATTTTAGTGTAGCTCCCTGCAAATCAGTTTTGTACCTTTTTTGTCCCCTCTGGGAAATGCCTTCTAGTCATGGGACCCCAGGGAGAGAAGAGAGTGATTTGAACTCTAAACGAGAGAACAACTGTTAAAAATGTACATAGTAAAACTATTTCCAATACATATTAGTAGTACAATTAGGGATATCTTGTCAAACTTAATTTGACAGGTACCACACCCCTTTATATGCAAAACCCCTCCCCTTTATAGGCAAATTCCCGCCCCTTTATATGCAGATCCATGCCCACTCTCCTCCCAATATTTCCACCCTACCCGCCCACTATTTTCCATATTTTACGCCCCTTTTATGTCTTCTTCTAAGAGCATTTTAACATTTATTTTAATGTTAAAATAATAAACAATATAATTTTATTTTAAATAGTGTTATGTTAATGTTTTATGTATCATTTAACTGATATTTTGTAAGATTTCAATGCGATTAAATAAAGCACAGAATTTATTTTCTTTTTTAAAACTTTATTTGAGTCATAAAGCAGAAAAAAAAGTTTTATACAGAAAACAACAGTTGATAAAATTTACAAAGTCAACCACGTTGAAGGATTAAAAAGTGATTTAGGTCTTTTCTTTGGTGTCAGGTAACCTTGAGGTGTAGTTAGTCCCATGGTGGGTGTTGAAGGTAATGGTAAAATATCATGTTGCGGCAATGTCTCTGGTAAATGAGTAATATCCCTAATTTCTATTTTTAGATGTTCAAAATGATCCCTTTTTCTAGCATTACCAACAACTGACGATGGAATATTCAGTTCAGCCATAGCTTTCATAAAAGACTCCCAACCTTGCGGTGTTTTGCGCATGGTCATATTGTGACTTTGTGTAGCGCAACGTACTAAGGCCTAGATTTGGAGTTTTGTCGGTAAGGACCCGCGTAGCTAACGCCACCTTTTTTCTGGCCGCACCATAAAAATAACTCTGGTATTGAGAGTCCACATAAAGGCTGCGTTAGGCTCCAAAAAAGGAGCGTAGAGCATTTTTAACGCAACTTCAACTCTCGATACCAGAGTTGCTTACGGACGCGGCCAGCCTCAAAGACGTGCTCGTGCATGATTCCCCCATAGGAACCACCTGCAAAAAAGCCGCGTTCAGCTCTTAACGCAGCCCCATTGTTTGCTATGCGTAAACACTTCCTACGTCTGCACCTAACACTCTAACATGTACCCCGAGTCTAAACTCCCCTAACCTTACACTTATTAACCCCTATTCTGCCGCCCCCGCTATCGCTGACCCCTGCATATTTTTTTAACCCCTAATCTGCGAGCTCAATCTGATTGGCTGATTGGATCAGCCAATCGGATTGAACTTGATTCTGATTGGCTGATTCCATCAGCCAATCAGAATATTCCTACCTTAATTCCGATTGGCTGATAGAATCCTATCAGCCAATCGGAATTCGAGGGACGCCATCTTGGATGACGTCCCTTAAAGGAACCGTCATTCTTCAGTTGGACGTCGCCGGATGAAGATGGGTCCGCGGTGGAGGTCTTCAGGATGGAGCCGGTCGTCATCGGATGAAGATAGAAGATGCCGCTTGGATCAAGATGGTTGCCGGTCCGGATCGCCTCTTCTTCCCGGAAGACTTTGGAGCCTCTTCTGGAGCTCTTCAGCCACCGGATGATGGATCGCCAGCCCCCGCTTGGGTTGGATGAAGATTTTGGAGCCAGGACGGATCGGTGATACCTGGTGAGGTGAAGACAAGGTAGGATGATCTTCAGGGGCTTAGTGTTAGGTTTATTTAAGGGGGGTTTGGGTTAGATTAGGGGTATGTGGGTGGTGGGTTGTAATGTTGGGGGGGGTATTGTATGTTTTTTTTTACAGGCAAAAGAGCTGAACTTCTTGGGGCATGCCCCGCAAAGGGCCCTGTTCAGGGCTGGTAAGGTAAAAGAGCTTTGAACTTTATTAATTTAGAATAGGGTAGGGCATTTTTTATTTTGGGGGTCTTTGTTATTTTATTAGGGGGCTTAGAGTAGGTGTAATTAGTTTAAAATTTTTGTAATATTTTTCTTATGTTTGTAAATATTTTTTTATTTTTTGTAACTTAGTTCTTTTTTATTTTTTGTACTTTAGTTTATTTCATTGTAGTTATTTGTAGATATTGTATTTAATTAATGTATTGATAGTGTAGTGTTAGGTTTAATTGTAGGTAATTATAGGTATTTTATTTAATTAATTTAATGATAGTATAGTGTTAGGTTTAATTGTAACTTAGGTTAGTATTTATTTTACAGGTAATTTTGTAATTATTTTAACTAGGTAGCTATTAAATAGTTCTTAACTATTTAATAGCTATTGTACATGGTTAAAATAATTACAAAGTTGGCTGTAAAATAAATATTAATCCTAAAATAGCTACAATGTAATTATAATTTATATTGTAGCTATATTAGGATTTATTTTACAGGTAAGTATTTATCTTTAAATAGGAATAATTTATTTAATAAGAGTTAATTAATTTCGTTAGACTAAAATTATATTTAACTTAGGGGGGTGTTAGTGTTAGGGTTAGACTTAGCTTTAGGGGTTAATACATTTATTAGAATAGCGGTGAGCTCCGGTCGGCAGATTAGGGGTTTATAATTGAAGTTAGGTGTCGGCGATGTTAGGGAGGGCAGATTAGGGGTTAATACTATTTATTATAGGGTTAGTGAGGTGGATTAGGGGTTAATAACTTTATTATAGTAGCGGTGCGGTCCGCTCGGCAGATTAGGGTTTAATAAATGTAGGCAGGTGGAGGCGACGTTGAGGGGGGCAGATTAGGGGTTAATAAATATAATATGGCGGTCGGCGGTGTTAGGGGCAGCAGATTAGGGGTACATAGCTATAATGTAGGTGGCGGCGCTTTGCGGTCGGCAGATTAGGGGTTAATTATTGTAGGTAGCTGGCAGCGACGTTGTGGGGGGCAGATTAGGGGTTAATAAATATAATACAGGGGTCGGCGGTGTTAGGGGCAGCAGATTAGGGGTACATAAGTATAACGTAGGTGGCGGTCGGCAGATTAGGGGTTAAAAAAATTTAATCGAGTGGCGGCGATGTGGGGGGACCTCGGTTTAGGGGTACATAGGTAGTTTATGGGTGTTAGTGTACTTTAGAGTACAGTAGTTAAAGGGACAGTATACACTCATTTTCATATAACTGCATGTAATAGACACTACTATAAAGAATAATATGCACAGATACTGATATAAAAATCCAGTATAAAACTGTTTAAAAACTTACTTAGAAGCTGTCAGTTTGGCTCTGTTGAAAAGGTAGCTGGAAAGCCCACTGCAAGTGACAAATAAGACACTCCCCCCCTCCCCCTTCTTTTGCATATGAAAAGACCCTTTACACAAACAGGAGCAAGCTGGAGTAGGTAGTCGAGCATATTCACATAAAACTTTGGGGCTTGGTTAGGAGTCTGAAAATCAGAGCAATGTTATTTAAAAATAAGCAAAACTATACATTAATTTTAAAAAAAAACTTTATGGGCTATATAAATAGATTATCTACAAAACATTTATGCAAAAAAAAATGAGTGTATAATGTCCCTTTAAGAGCTTTATGAACCGGCGTTAGCCCAGAAAGCTCTTAACTACTGACTTTTTTCTGCGGCTGGAGTTTTGTCGTTAGATTTCTAACGGTCACTTCAGCCACGACTGTAAATACCGGAGTTAGAAAAATCCCATTGAAAAGATAGGATACACAATTTACGTAAGGGTATCTGCGGTATGGAAAAGTCGCGGCTTAAAAGTGAGCGTTAGACCCTTTTTTGAGTGACTCCAAATACCGGAGTTAGCCTAAAACCAGCGTTAGGAGCCTCTAACGCTGGTTTTCACGGCTACCGCCAAACTCCAAATCTAGGCCTAAGTCTAGTATGTTTGAACCAATAATCGTTTGGTTTTTGTAAACAAACTCCGCATTATCATTCCAATTAGTTATATGTTTGGATTGTGCCATTTTAGAAAGAAGTAATTCAGCATTTTTCTTAAACCGGTCATGCACATTGTTAACAACTTCATGAAATATTTTATCACCTTTTTCAATAGATACACTACTTGTGTTATTATCAGTGTGAATAGATTCTCCTGGGGGCATTAAAAGTCTTAAAGTAGTATTCTCTCTAGAATTTTGTTTAGCAAACACCAGCTATTTTTGCAATGCAGCATTGTACTTTTTAATTTTGACATCTTCAGGTAAATTAGAATTATTTAAGATATCAGCAATTTCATCACCCAAGCGTGTTGTGATATCTGTATCACCCTGTTGTGTACGTTTCAAGCGGTCCACATCCTGTTTTGGTACCAGGTACATTTTTTGAGTATGCTCCATTAACGGTTAGTTAAGAGACTTGTCAGTAGTGGTATAGCAAATCCTAAAAGCGGTGCTAAAAATCCACCAGATTTTTTTTTGCTAATCGATATTGTCCTATTACTAAGACTTTTATAATTTTGCTCCACTTTTTAAGACGTCCTTTCTGCTTTGCTGTCAAGGGCAATCTACCTTTTAGAATGTTGATTGCTATTTCACATATAGCAGATATTAAGTCTGTAGAAGCACCACGTAAAATAGTCTTTCTCTGTGTTGGTGAGGCAGGACTTAAGATTTTTAAAGCTTCCCAATTGCGGAATAATAAATATTTTATTAGGGGGCTTAAAGTAGGTGTAATTAGCTTAAAATTCTTGTAATCTTTTTTTATTTTTTGTAATTTAGATGTCAGACATCAGGAGTCAGGCATCAGGTGTCACACATCAGGTATCAGACGTCAGGTATCAGACATCAGGTGTCAGACATCAGGTATCAGAAATCAGGACTCAGGTGTCAGACATCAGGTGTCAGGAGTCAGACATCAGGTATCAGACATCAGGAGTCAGACATCAGGACTCAGGTGTCAGACATCAGGTGTCAGACATCAGGTGTCAGACATCAGACAAAGGAGGGAGTTTTGAAGGAGGGAGCATGGAGTTTTAAAGGATGGAGGAGGGAGTTTTGGGGGAGGGAGGAGAAAGGAGGGAGTTTTGCAGGAGGGAGCATGGAGTTTTTAAGGATGTAGGAGGGAGTTTTTGAGGAGGGAGCAAGGATGTCCTAAAATGGACACCGTACACCTGATGTCTGATACCTGACTTCTGATACCTGATGTCTGACACCTGATGCCTGACTCCTGATGTCTGACGTCTGATACCTGACATCTGACACCTGATACCTGACACCTGATACCTGACGCCTGACACCTGATGTCTGACACCTGAGTCCTGATGTCCGATACCTGATGTCTGACACCAGACGTCTGATATCTGACACCTGATACCTGATGTCTGATACCTAATTTCTGACTCCTGATGTCCGACACCTGAGTCCTGATGTCTGACACCTGACGTCTGATATCTGACACCTGATGTCTGACACCTGACGTCTGACTCCTGATGTCTGACACCTGAGCCCTGATTTCTGATACCTGATGCCTGACACCTGATGCCTGACTCCTGATGTCTGACACTTGACGTCTGACTCCTGATGTCTGACACCTGAGTCCTGATGTCTGATACCTGATGCCTGACACCTGATGCCTGACTCCTGATGTCTGACACCTTATGCCTGATAACTGACGTACAATGGAGTTTTGTAGGAGGGAGCATTGAGTTTTAAAGGATGGAGGAGGGAGTTGTTGTGGGAGGGAGGAGAAATGAGGGAGTTTTGCAGGAGGGAGCATGGAGTTTTAAAGGATGGAGGAGGGAGTTTTTGAGGAGGGAGGAGAAAGGAGGGAGTTTTGCAGGAGGGAACATGGAGTTTTAAAGGATGGAGAAGGGAGTTTTGGGGGAGGGAGGAGAAAGGAGGGAGTTTTGCAGGAGGGAGCAAGGATGTCCTAAAATGGACACCGTACACTCGCCATTGCTTTGCAACAAACCATAAACATTGTTTAAAAAAGACTCAACATCTAGACCATCCATGTCCCTTCTTAAGGAATATAAAGGACTGTCAAATCCATCACCTTCAAATCTTAACTGAACTAGGTCACCAGGTCTTACTTCAGATTGCAAATTATGTAGAACTGTTTGTATAGCTTCATGCATGCCCTGAACTGCTGATTCAAATGATCTTAATTTATCTAGGTTTACAAACCTGAAATGCTCATAATACATAACAGCACCAAAACGATTAATGTTTCTTTGGTACCCATCTATGCCATGATGGACAGGTGGATCATTTTGATGCTGTCCAGCATTATGTTGAAGCTCTGGCTCAGGGGGTGATTGGCAATCTACAGTTTCTGATTGGTGGGGTAATTGTGTCTCTGATACAGGAGTTGTATCCTGAGATACATGATATCTATCTGAGTTTTGCTGCATATTTAGTGCTTGGTTACCCAGCTCCCTGGATAACACACTATGTCGTAGTTGGTCAACACGCCATAATATCTTTATTGCTTTTCTGACAGCTGTATTTCTATACTGTCTTCTTAGCGACCACCGTTGCTCCCTACTACGTCGAATCCCCCTTCCAAACATGTCTAGTCAATTTGTCATGGGTGTCTGTTGAAAATATAGATTACTGGTCTTTAGAATACTGTTGATAGTCTCTAGAAGATTGTTAATGGTAGTGTCTTTTTGAATGATAACTGCTTCTAAGCTCTCACACCTTGAACTACATATCTGTGGGACCCCTAAGCTTAAACATGTGTTGTTTTTTACTGTGTTTGTGATAACGTTGAAGTGGAAAAACAGGTTTTAAGATATTACCAGAATTTTTGAGTAGAGTTCTTTTTTTTGTATTTTGAGCATTATTCTCACCACTAGGTTTTTTTTTAACACATGATTTCTTAGTTGTGTTTGTGTGTTGTGTTTTCTGTCCCAAACCTGGTAATTGTAGAGAATTCAAAGATTTTTTTTGATTGTTAGAAAAACCCTTGGCTCTGCAATGTGTGGATACTGCTGTTGGAGACTTTTCATCATCATCAATGGTGGTTATGATGTCTTCTACAGGTATATATTTTCTAGAAGCCATAGATGAAATCGTTTATGATTGTTTACTTCTGGAACATGATGAGACTAGTAGAAAAAGATATAATTGTAAAGTTTTGTGCTTTTAATTCTAAGTAAATACAAAATAACAAGAGAGTCCAACAATTTGAACTCACCAGTAGTAGAAGCTTTTAGTGCTTGTTTTACCCGTTCATTGGGAGCCTTATTTACTGGTTGATTGTAAACTATTGCCATAATGACTGTTATTTTAGGTTTTAATTTTACATCTGTTAAAATAAAAAATATATAATTTAAGTTTTTAAAAAAACAAACAAAGAAAATATAGGAATAGGTTTTAGAGAACATTACTCATAGACTAACCACTTTTTGATGCCTGTTGCATTTTATCATCTCCACAACCAATAGGTCCATCAATTCTGTTAAAATTCAGAAGTCATTTTAAATCTGTATTACAAGGTCTCTTTGGTATCTGCATCTCCAATCTGCTTACACAGGGACTTGTCAATTTAGTACGATCAGGAAATATTTAATTAACAGCGGTATTGTTGATTTTTGCAAAATCTGTTAAAATAGAGATTATAATCACTATTCACAGTGAAAAGAGAACAGCTAAATACACGCATTTTCTTTTCCACAGGCTTACCCATTTGTTCAACAGCGTCTACAATTTTCAGCAATTCTGTATCAAATGTTACACCTGTATATATATATATATATATATATATATATATATATATATATTTATATTTATATATATTTATATTTAAACTTGAACAATTTCCCCCCCTAGTTACAAATGTAAATAAATTAATTTCTTACACTCAGAAAAAGGCACATTAAAACCATCATATATTCTCTGAATTTCTGCATCCTTAAAAATAAAAAATAAATAAAAAATTATAGCTTTTAAGGATTTGTGATATTAAACAATAGTAGGATATAGACACAAATACACAATATTAAAGCCGTGTCACAAATTGCTAGTATTTTATACAGACTGCAACTAAAGGTATACCTCACTTTACAGCAATCATCATGAGATTGCGAGAAAATTGACTAGCTTCATTACAGTGGAATCTGTGTCTCAGTGCTGTAGTCTGGAAAATTTTACTACAGTAATTGTCACTATTTTACAGGTACAGTATTTATTGAATACTGTGCTGTGTTAGTGTTAAACTAAATATAGCACTATTGCACCCCTAATATATGTTAGTTAAAACATGTTTTCAAGTTTTTAAGCACATTGGCAAGTGAAAAGAAAGCTTTGATTATTCAGATAGAACTTTTAATTTTAATCAACTTTTCCAATTTACTTTTATCATCAAATTTGCTTTGTTCTCTTAGTATTCTTAGTTTAAACTAAACCTAGGTAGGCTCATATGCTAATTTCTAAGCCTTTGATGACTGTCTCTTATCCCAGGCTTAGGTAATCACAAATGTAAAAAAGTATATTAATATAACTGTGTTGGTTATGCAAAACTGGGGAATGGGTAATAAAGGGATTATCTATCTTTTAAAACAATAACAATTCTATGGTAGACTGTCCCTTTAAGTATTACACCAATAACAAACAATTAACCAAAAGAAATTTAACAAAGCCAAGACAATCAGTTATTTTAAAATTAATTTATAAAGACGTCAAAAACACATAAATAAATTATAAACCCACTATGTTAGCTATAATTAAACAGAAAATAAAAATAAAACTGTAAATCTTAAAAGCATAAATATAAATAAAAATATAAGGATATGTTATAGATTAAAAATAAAGAAATAATTACCGTTTGATATACTAGTGATGAAATGTTCATTTCAGTCTTCTCCATTCTTGGCAAATGTTCATGTAACCAGTGGGTTGTTGCTGTGTTTTATAGACCTAGCCCCATGATGTGTCACAAGTCTTTACCCAACCCCCACACCTCTCAAAGGGAGGGGGGTTATTTTTTTTATTTTTTTTTTACTTTTCTTAATTCTTGAATATTATGTTAATTTTATTTCATTATAATTTGAGAAATAAAGAAGAACAGCAATAAATATATGTTTAACAATTTTTATTAAATGATTATTATAAACAATACAATAAAAGAAAATATTTAATGTAACAGCTTTGATCACGTGAGTGTTTACGTCTGGTTACAGCAAGGTCTACATGTTTGAACATGTTCATTACATATATTTCTTATACGCCATAATTGTTTACAATCCCTTAAAAAAATAAGACACTATTTTATCATTTTTTTTTAAATCTGATGAAAAGTAGCTCAACACTTTATGAAAGCTCCTACCTTTAGCCATACAATGTATAAAAAATATACAATATTAACCAGGTACAATTGAAAATGTATCTTTTAACTGTTCATTCTGAAATACTATATGCTTTGCATTCCTTTTTAAGAAAATTAAAAATGATTTAGGAAATATGGGGTCTCCTGGTGTTATACAGTAAGAGTCAAAGAAATAGCCAGTCCTCTTATCATCAATAAAAATGGAAACCCAATGTTCTCCAGCATCCGTGTGGGGGTCCGTATTAATAATAAAACATGCAGGATAGTTTGTTAATTTTTGCTTTGGTAGTAAATCACATTGAAATACGCCAACAAAAGCAGAACGTGCATATGGATCAGCTGCTAAAATTCTATTTATTTCCAATGTATTCATTTTTTCTTTTTCTTTTAGAAATAATCATACAAAACTTCTCGTCTTTGATTGATTTCAATAATGTTGTCAAACACTGTATACAATCATGTTAACAGTTCTCTCAAGTGCTCTTGAAAATCGAATTTCAGCTCTGAGATTGCCGCTACGTAAAAGAGAGTAATGAGAACCACTTTCTCCATCGGGTGTGAGATCAAAGGCAAAAAGTGTGTATCCATTTATATATTCATCTCTGTAGAGTCAGAATTCTGCTTTCCTGCAATGTTCACTAGAGAAATATATTCACGTATTGCATTTCCACTTTCAAAATCTGGTTGAAATGGCTTTGTTGGTATTTGCTCACCATCCAGATAGAGTGCAGCAAAATTTACATGGTTGTGTTTGAAACATAGTGGATTCTTGTCATAAGCTCCAGAGAAGGCATCATTGTCTACAAATCCTATAACCACAAGCTTTGGTAATTGTCCCAGAAATAAATTTTCTTGATTACATACACGGCTACCTACAGCGATAGAATACACTTTCAGTCTGACTCTATCCAGAGCATATTTTGCATTTGCAGTTAGCAGGCCTTGCGCATGACCTATTCATACTGCTGGTGATATTTGCACTCTTTTGACAAAAAGTGATGCATTTTAGATTTGTACTTTATACTGTTCTGCTTCTGCAGACATAAGACAAAATGCATCTTTATTTCTGGTGAGTTTTATTTTCAGATCAATTCCGTTTAACATTAACTTTTCTTGGAAAAATAGGTCACTGTGAAGATGCCCCAGTAATTCAATAGTTTTACCCCTTTCTAACATGTGTGCTCTTTTGTTGAAGCCTTGATTGTCTCCACCCAAGACACGTGTGTCATGGTGCCCCGCGGTATCTTTATAAAACAGTCCGGGTGTGAATTGCGTTGATAGTGTATCAGCACTATAATTAAGAATTGTTTCAATCTACCCACGGTAAGCGTAAAGATTATTTGATTGTGATACAAGTCTGTCTCCTAATGTGACATCCACTTGATTAAACAGTGTGGACAGTGGATAGTTGATGAGGCTGACTCGGGCCCCCTCAGGAGGTGGTGTATTGTCTTGCTTAACAATTTTGCATGTTATGAACAAAAGGGTGTTGTTCAGATCAAAATAATGATCTCCACTTCCAGCTATATAGAACTCTAAAGGTGCATTTTCAATAATTGCTGTCAGGGGTTGTATTTCCACATAGAGTGATTTTTCTATACTAGTCTGTGTAGGTTGTATTTGAAAAATATCCAATTCTGACTTGGCACATTCTAAGGATCCATTATGAATAAACGCCATAGCTTTTTTTTTTTTTTTAAATGACAACTGTGTGATTCTTAGAAGATGTTACCTGGTGAACGCCTTGGTGCCCTCTGTCTCTTTCTGCTTTTGCGTGCACGGGTTTTAATTATGTGTTGTGTTAACATTGGTGGAAAAGCAATATTATGCTTTCCTTTTGGTTTCTCTTGTTAGCAATATACACAATGCCAGTTCCCTCTTGTGGACCGTTATTCATTTTATTCATAACAGCTGAGGACACACGGCTCACCACATCCTTTGCTATGCCCTGTGCTGCTGTTTTCATATCTGGTTTTACAATTTCAAACCCACGCCTAAACAAAATTACTGCCATCCTGGATAAGTTCCTAAACACACCACCTATTCCCCGGCCATACATGTATGAACTACCGTGAAAACCAGGTAGGCCATTTCCGGCTTGTGTTCTGTAATAATTGCTGTATATGTTGGGGTCACCATAAACTTTCATTGCAACCATTTTATCTTTTTTTAGAACAACTCTTTTTTACGCGGCTAAAGTGTAGCTTAATGATCGCCTTTCCGTACTTAAATGCCACGTTTTTATCCTGGTTGTTCTTTATCTCAATTGTAACACGGTCAAAATGATGTTTACTGACAGGCACATAGTCTGGATCGATATAACGATGCGTAATAATTTCGTTATTTCCGCCCCTAAATATAGACGGCGAGCAGCAATGGTACAAAGCTGTCACCTACACGCTGATGTTCTATGATGTCGGTGTAGATAAAAAGTGTGTAGAATCCTGCTTTTATATCACAATATATCTTTCCATTCTCATTCTTGGCAGCCTGTGTGTTAAAGTCATTTCTGAATCTGTGATTATCAAGCCCTAAAATATGAGTTAACTTTTCTGAAACCGTAATGATACTGACACTACTACCTACTACTCGAACTGTCCGTGCTAATTCATCTTACTTTAGCTTCACGACAATACTTAAATTTTGAAGCGTAGATAATTTATCATTAATACCTCTAACTATCTCATGCATATCTTTATAATAACCAGGTTTCAAATACACATAAGTGATTGGTTTGTTCTGCGTTGTTATAGTTATTTTGGAATCAGACGCTTCAAGAAGATCAAAAGTGTTGGGGTACATAACCTCTCTTACGCCAACCTCCCATTCGCCTTTTAATGTAACAGGTTTAGCTAGCTTTGTTGTAAAACTAGAAATTTCCTTGTTAGGGAACATATGATAGAATGCGTTAGTAGAGTTAAATAAAAAGAGGACTGCTCCATTATACTATAATGTAGTTAACTAACTTTTGGGTACCCAACTGTTGAATTTATTTGGATAACCTCTCCACTTCACATAGCAGTATAGTTTTCTTCTAATATGTTTCTGTTTTAGAAACTTTTCAATTCTGTACACACGATTGTCATCATGTGATATTTTTTGAATCTCTTCAGTGTAGAAACTGCCTTCAATAATTTCACCTGCTAAATCTTTCAGTTTATAAAGAGGTTTAGAACCACGTGTATTCACACCATCTATTACAAATATTTCATATGTGAAATTCTGCTCATATCCTTTTGTGAAGGGTCCTTTATACTTTGAAATCCTGACATGGTCCCCAACTTTTAAAGCAGGATTAATGTTCTTAGATTTTGAAGAAACACCATAAATATATTTCCAAATGAGCAGTGAATTTTCCTGTGTCACATTTACAGTTAAACATCGTATAGTCCTGTGGTATGTGTTGTTGTAGCTAAATATAAGAGCATTTAACACATATATATATCTGTAGGTATTGTGGTATGTAAAATACCTCCACGTTTTAGTTTTTAATGTACGATTAAAGATTCACAAATGGCTGCTTTAACAACATTGTTTGCTACAAAATGTTGAATTTTATATTTTTAAATACTTTTTAGACAGTTACATTTAAGAACTCTTTACCTTTGTCCGTCTGAATCTTTAACGATACACGACCACCTTGAAATATTTCTTGAAATCCCTTTGCAACGGATGAGCCTGTTTTATTAGACAAACAGACAATCCAAGCATATTTAGAAAAACAGTCTATAACGGTCAGAATACACTTGATACCATCATTATATTTAGCAAAGTCAATCATTGATACCAAGTCAGCCTGCCGTTGAATATCTATAGACGCCGTATATATTTTGTTTCTTTCAAAAACACGTCTAACCGGCTTATGGAGTGAATAAGTATCTTGAGCTTTTAAAAACGCTTCAGTCTCTGCTTTGCTAATGTCATATTGATTAGACACACGATACAGATTATGTATCCCTCCAAAATAACCTGTTTTTAATGGATTATAATAAATATCTCTTAATACAACTTCATGATTTTTATCCTTTAATGTCCCAAAATCAGACATTTTTTTTTCATGTAGTTTTGCAATCTGTTATAGCTGTAAATGTTGACAGATTGAAATGACAGTTAACTTTTGAACCTAACCGTAGACACGTGTTAGCAATAGCCTTTCACCAGGAAAGAAAGCATGTCTAATCTAAATCAGAGGCTATTTAGTCTTAAAAAAAAAATGTAAACATTATCAGCACTGACCTGTGACTTGTGGTCATTTTGACACAAGGATGAATGTTGAAATAAACATTTGACAGTGTTTAACAAACCCCATCTAATATTATAGATGTGTTGGTCATAGCCTTTCAAGAGTAAACAGATGATATTCTTAAAAAAAAGATGTAAACATTATCTTTTTGTCATTATCTGCACTGACCTGTGGTGATTTTTAAACATGGAAGAATGTTGAAATAAACATTTGACAGTGTTTAACAACCCCTATCTAATTTTAGACATGTGTTGGTCATAGCATTTCACAAGGAATGTGAAAAGAAAAAAGAAAATTGATTTGCTTTTAATATTAAGTGCATTTAGAATCAGTATAAATTTGATACAAGAAATTATACTAAAAAGCGGTGTGTCTATGTGGGAGTTTTTTTTTAGTTGGGAGGGGGTGTGCAGGGGAGAATGCTTCTGTCTGTGTAAGAGCTATGTGAATTAGCACACATTACCTACAGACAGCTGAATGTTGAACAGTTTTTTGCAGGGAGAATACTTCTGTCTGTGTAAGAGATATGTGAATTAGCACACATTTTCTCCAGCATGTATCAGACAGCTGAATGTTGAACACTTTTTAGATTCAAAAGACTGTATAGCTTAAAAACTTTTGGTTAATTAAGAAAGATACAAAATATCTTCTCTGTCTAATGATCAAGCCCCATTACGCAGAGAAGATATCTATTTTATATCTTCTCTGCATAATGCCCTCGGGCATTAGGCAGAGAAGATATTTTGTATTTTTTTTCTTTTTTTTTTTTTTAAATACCCTTATTAGGAATACATTGAATTAAAACGTGTTCTGTTTTTTTTTTTTTTGGTTTAAATTTAATCGCATTGAAATCTTACAAAATATCAGTTAAATGATACCTAAAACATTAACACAACACTATTTAAAATAAAATTATATTGTTTATTATTTTAACATTAAAATAAATGTTAAAATGCTCTTAGAAGAAGCCATAAAAGGGGCGTAAAATATGGAAAATAGTGGGCGGGTAGGGTGGAAATATTGGGAGGGGAGTGGGCGGGGATCTGCATATAAAGGGGCGTGGTACCTGTCAAATTAAGTTTGACGAGATATCCCTAATAGTACTACTCATATTTATACAACTTTAGGTAATTTTTCATTGTCTTAATCATTATATAACCAAGACTAACTATCTTAGTGTAACTATGTGCCAGCCCTCCATCTGATCTGGAACATTTAGTTTGAGTAACTTTTACTATATAGTATCTAAATTAGCTATGTAGGTCTTTTTTTTTTTTAATATATTTTCTTTATATTCTGTCTTATATCAGCTGGCCCCCAGGACCAAATTTTCCAACCTGGCAAGGCATAGCTCCTAGTATTATGCTATGAGTCCTGTCGAATTCATCTTTTGAATGTATAGGAACATTGGGGAAAAAAAATAAACCATTAATTGGACAGGAAGGAAGAAATGTCACGCCAGGAATAATGGCAAAACTAAATGTTTGGCCTCTAGTAAAGATTATCATTATAGTGGTTATTACTAAAAAACTCAACATAGCTATTTGCCACTTTTCCTTCTTTTTTTTCCTAAACAGAAACATAAAACATGTATAACCTCAACTGTGTGACAGCTAAAACAAATAATATAAACCTCCCTTACACTGTCTCTGTTCAGCCCACCTCTGTAGATCATAACAAAGGTTTCCAATATCATTTATACAAACTTCTAGGTAATATGAAATGAGTCTTAGACACTATCAGGTATCATTCCTTGGTTCTGCTGCTTCTTGTCCAAGACATTTTTGTAGATGTTTAGGATCATCAAAAAACTTCAGGCCTTGTTGAGTTTGAAGTTTGAGCCTTGCTGGAAATAATAGTGACACTGATCGAAAAGCCTCCAGCAGGGATTTATAATGCAGTGAGAACTATCTTTGCCTCCTAGAGATCTCCGCTGAGTAATCTTGGAATATGAGAATTTTCTGTCCTTCATATAACAGGGGTGAGTTTTGGCGATATGCTCTCAAAAGTAGGATTTTATCCTTGAAGTTGAGGTAGCGTATCATAACTTGACGTGGACCTCATGTTTTTTTATTCTTGACTGATGTTTCCCACTCTATGTGCCCTTTCAGTGACACATGGGATCTTGTCTAGCAGCACCTTTAGGAGTGCAGGTAAGGTTTTCTCTGCAAAAATCAACAATTCTGAACTAGTGTCAGTCTCTGGAAGACCCACAATTCGCAGGTTGTTGCGCCTTGAACTATTTTCAAAATCATCAATCTAATCCATTAACAACTTGTTTTGAATTTGGAGCACATTCACCTTTGTTGAGGTTTCTCTTTGCCTTTCCACGTTGTCTCCCACTCTCTGCTCAACCTGTTGGAGTCTAGATGAGAAACGTTTGAACTCAGATGACAATGAGTCCATCCCCGTCTGCAGTTACTCTATTTTGGGTAAGAATAAAGCTGATATCTGGGAGACAATTGGGTGTGTCTCTTGGAGCGGAAGGTCTGCTGGTTCTGAAGTAATGGTCTCTACAGTGTGCACTTCCACCAGGTGTTTTGTCTTTCTCTCTTGATTCTTCAGTCTGTTAGCCATGTTGCCAGTAGTTTTAACAAAACTGGAATAGTACTTTTGCATGCACTTTTATGTAAACTTAAATTGCTACGAGATGTAGCTTTCTGCTGCAATCAGGGTGACAGTGATGTTTCTTGAATTATAGCGGTATTAATACCAGGGGTTGAGGATTGTCTTCTCTCAGAGTTGGGCACTAAATAACTTGTACTTGATTTTAGAGAGAGGTCCAGTCATACTATGTTTGTCTGGAGATTTGGCACGTAACCCCTCTGCTACCTCATAGTCCTTTCTCTCTATAGCCCCAGGGCAAAGGAATTCCAGCTGCTGTACTTGTCATTCTGTATGAGGTCCCGGTTCAGTTTTCTTGTGTTGGTTAGGGCTGCACAGTTATGTAACGCTGTTTCCAGCTACTTTCTCTCCTACTTTTATTTCCTCCGGTTCACAGTAAGAAGGTTGTAAAGAACTTGCATATAGCTCCAAACTGTGGGGTATGGAGTGTGAGCTACCCAGCGGTGGATCCCTCTCAGTTCTCATACAGTTCTATCAGCGTGAACAATTAGGTGCCCTTAGCTATGGCTTAGCCATTTAGATCTCCAATAATTTAATTTTTGTTATGGCAGGGATTTGTGTCTCAGCCTGTCTGCCTGCGAGTATGCTTTGGGGCCTGTGTTAGGAAAGTGTCCACTATGTTAGAGCTTTCAGTAGCGGGTGCTCTGCTTATAATATCTGTAATGCGGTTCCTTTTTTTCGGCTGGTCAGTGTAATGTCTGCAGCTCGTCTGTGTCATTTGTTTACCGCCTGCACTCAGTTCTTGTCTATTTTATTGCCCAACACTGAATTTTTCCTCCTCAATATGGTGCTACAGTTTTGCGCCTTTCTCCTCTTAACTTTGTTGATTCCTTGGCAAGGGCGATGTATCGGCTCTTCACGTTCCAATCCCGCAAATTCCTGTGCCCCTTCTCTTGTGCAGGCTATATTCTTGCAAGGGTGGGAGCTTTTAATTAGTTTTTTTCTCTATTAGTTTTGCTGAAATTGATGGAGCTTTAGTCTCCTGCATCTATCTCGTTGATCCACAGGTGCATTTCAAGGTTTGAAATTAGAACTCAATTTGCAAAATTAAATTAGATAAAAAGGGCAAGTGTGCTCCTTTGAATTTTTTTAGGGGACAAAATATGTGAAAAGAAAAGACATTAATTTTAGTTAATTATAATAAAAATAAAACAAAACAAAAATGTTTTAAATAAAGAACCTTACGTAAAGATACATATTAAACAAAAATGACACAAAATACCAACATTTTCTTGTAGTTATAACCAGACACACAAAAGCAGAATATATTTATAACTAGAGAACACAAACCATCTTCACGCGGTCTTAAAGCAGTGGCCCCCAGCCCCGCCCACACAGCCCATCTACTGCAGTGCAGGGAGACATTAACTGCCTTGGACACTGACATTTCCTCCTAGCACTGCTGAAGCTGCTGATATCACACTAAACATGTGCAAGGCATGGAAACTACAATGACCATTATACCGTACACAAATTAAAGTGAGATGGCAGCAGGTTAATTAAGCTTTGGTCTAGCGGGTGGCCAGGGCCTGCCTGGGCCCCCCTGGGCCCACCAAACCCCTGAAGCCAGTAGCCCTTTGCAGTCAAATGCATGGCCATATACCATATACCTTTGAACTCTTTTATGAATATTTATATGAATATTTTTTTATCAGATAGTGTATATAAGAATGCAACTATTTATTTTAATGTATTTATTTTGTGTTTGGGGTACTTTTTTTGTTATAGCCTTTACGTGAGGTCTTCAGTCATGCAAACCAATGGCACACTAAATTTGATTGCGCTCAAGTGAATACGTTTCCTTTCAACTTGTAATATGCGTGCAAGTTAACAAGGTCACTATATTGCATTATCGAAATATCACACTAGTTATCTTTCCCTATATAAGTGATTGTGATCTACTTACCCATTAAAACTGAAAATGCCACAACACTGTCAATTTTATGATTAAGAGCCACTTTAAAATCTCAGCAAAATATCATTTTTCTTTGATAAATAGGGGAAAGTTTCTTGAATAGTCTAGTGATAAATAAATCTGGAGAGTAATGGGATATATCTATTAATACAAAAAATACATGATTAATTTTGCTCTTCATTATTAGGGGTCTAAGTAATGGAAGACATTTGTAGAGAGTGTAGCCTCTCTATATATCTTATAAAAACACTGTGGGGCTATATTGACCAAATGTGGTTTTTGCATATAAATTATATCCTCATCTTGTTTATGAATAAAAATGCAGACTGGATTTTACCTTTGGTAAAAATAATAAGTTGACACTAATAAAAATCTATTCAAGCATATTTTAGATAGCAAAGACAAAGTACTAATAATAATCTTAGGTAATACTCATAGTTTAACACAAGATGGCAGTGTGATACAGCAAGCAGCATTTGTAACGTGTTTCATTGCAAACTTTACAGTCTTTGCAGGGGTTATAGTTATAAACAATCAACAGTGCTATAATAACATGTTTTAACACATTAGATCATTTTCTTTTTGCCTTTTTATATCCATTTGATATATCAGAATGAAAGAACAGTGATTATACTATAAATGGGCTTCACAAAAAGATTATCACCGCATGAAACGTGATCCTTGTATTATTTTGCCCCCATTTCCTGAAATTTGAATTTGAAAACTGTGGGTTTTCCCATTAACTTCCTAACTGGCCTCACAGAAGTGATATGATAATATACTGCAAAATAATGCAAGATTTACTAACAAAATGACAGTGGGAATCCATGTCTGCTCCAGTAAGAGGCCTACATTAGCTCCTTCAAATAAAATAAGTGGGCAGTGGAAACTATTTGCAGCAAACAGTCGGCTAGATTACGAGTCTTGCGTTATTAGTAAAAAAGCAGCGTTAAGCCTCATAACGCTGCTTTTTTACTACCGCTGGTATTACGAGTCTTGCAGATTTACACTTTTTTGGCCTTACCGCAAATCAACTTACGCAAATTGAATATAGCCTTTTTTCAATGGGACAAACATAGCGCTGGTATTACAAGCTTGTCCTGGGAGGCCAAAAAGTGAGCGCTACAACCTATCCCGCAAGATACGTACCGCATTTTAAAGTCAGTAGTTATGAGTTTTACACTACAAAGCTGTAGAATAAAACAAATAACTAAAGTGCTAAAAAGTACACTAACACCCATAAACTACCTATTAACCCCTAAACCGAGGCCCTCCCGCATTGCAAACACTAAAATAAATATATTAACCCCTAATCTCTCGCTCCGGACATCGCCGCCACTAGAATAAACATATTAAGCCCTAAACCGCCGCACTCCGGCATTGCAAACACTAGTTAAATATTATTAACCCCTAATCTGCTGTCCCTAACATCGCCGCCACCTACCTACATTTATTAACCCCTAATCTGCTGCCCCCAATGTCACCGCCACTATATTAAATTTATTAACCCCTAAATCTAAGTCTAACCCTAACCCTAACACCCCCTAACTTAAATATAATTAAAATAAATATAAATAAAATACTATTAATAATTAAATAATTCCTATTTAAAACTAAATAAAATAAACCCTAAGGTAGCTACAATATACAGTAACTAATAGTTACATTGTAGCTATCTTAGGGTTTATTTTTATTTTACAGGCAAGTTTGTATTTATTTTAACTAGGTAGAACAGTTACTAATTAGTTATTAACTATGTACTAGCTACCTAGCTAAAATAAATACAAATTGACCTGTAAAATAAAACCTAACCTAAGTTACACTAACACCTAACACTACACTACAATTAAATACATTACCTAAATTAAATACAATTAAATAAATTAAATACAATTACCTAAAATAAATACAATTAACTAAATTCAATAAAATTAGCTAAATTACCAAAACCCCCCCCACTAAATTACAGAAAATAAAAAAACAAATTACAAGATCTTTAAACTAATAACACCTAATCTAATAGCCCTATCAAAATAAAAAAAGCACACCCAAAATAATAAAAACCCTAGCCTAAACTAAACTACCAATAGCCCTTAAAAGGGCCTTTTGCGGGGCATTGCCCCAAAGAAATCAGCTCTTTTACCTGTAAAAAAAAAAAATACAAACAACCCCCCCAACAGTAAAACCCACCACCCACACAACCAACCCCCCAAATAAAACCCTAACTAAAAAAACCTAAGCTCCCCATTGCCCTGAAAAGGGCATTTGGATGGGCATTGCCCTTAAAAGGGCATTTAGCTCTATTGCGGCCCAAAGCCTTAACCTAAAAATAAAACCCACCCAATACACCCTTAAAAAATCCTAACACTAACCCCCGAAGATCCACTTACCGGGAGAAGTCTTCATCCAAGCGGCAAGATGTCCTCAACGAAGCCGGCAGACGTGGTCCTCCAGACAGGCAGAAGTGGTCCTCCAGATGGGCAGAAGTCTTCATCCAGACGGCATCTTCTATCTTCATCCATCTGGCGCGGAGCGGGTCCATCTTCAAGACATTAGACGCGGAGCATCCTCTTCTTCCGATGGACTAACGACGAATGAAGGTTCCTTTAAATGATGTCATCCAAAATGGCGTCCCTTAGATTCCGATTGGCTGATAGAATTCTATCAGCCAATCGGAATTAAGTTTGAAAAAATCCTATTGGCTGATTTTATCAACCAATAGGATTGAGCTCGCATTCCACTGGCTGATTGGAACAGCCAATAGAATGCCAGCTCAATCCTATTGGCTGATTGGACAGCCAATAGGATTTTTTCAACCTTTATTCCGATTCTGCCGGCTTCGATGAGGACATCTTGCCACTTGGATGAAGACTTCTCCCGGTAAGTGGATCTTCGGGGGTTAGTGTTAGGATTTTTTAAGGGTGTATTGGGTGGGTTTTATTTTTAGGTTAGGGCTTTGGGCCGCAATAGAGCTAAATGCCCTTTTAAGGGCAATGCCCATCCAAATGCCGTTTTCAGGGCAATAGGGGGCTTAGGTTTTTTTAGTTAGGGATTTATTTGGGGGTTTGGTTGTGTGGGTGGTGGGTTTTACTGTTGGGGGGTTTGTTTTAATTTATTTTTTTTTACAGGTAAAAGAGCTGATTCCTTTGGGGCAATGCCCCGCAAAAGGCCCTTTTAAGGACTATTGGTAGTTTAGTTTAGGCTAGGGGTTTTATTATTTTGGGTGGGCTTTTTTTATTTTGAGAGGGCTATTAAATTAGGTGTAATTAGTTTAAAGATCTTGCAATTTGTTTTTTATTTTCTGTAATTTAGTGTTTTTTTTTTGTAATTTAGCTAATTTTATTGAATTTAGTTAATTGTATTTATTTTAGGTAATTGTATTTAATTGTAGGGTTAGGTTAGGTGTTAGTGTAGCTTAGGTTAAGTTTTATTTTACAGGTCAATTTGTATTTATTTTAGCTAGGTAGTTAGTAAATAGTTAATAACTATTTAGTAACTATTCTACCTAGTTAAAATAAATACAAACTTGCCTGTAAAATAAAAATAAACCCTAAGCTAGCTACAATGTAACAATTAGTTATATTGTAGCTAGCTTAGGGTTTATTTTATAGGTAAGTATTTAGTTTTAAATAGGAATTATTTAATTATTAATAGTAGGTTTTATTTATATTTATTTTAATTATATTTAAGTTATGGGGTGTTAAGGTTAGGGTTAGACTTAGATTTAGGGGTTAATAAATTTAATATAGTGGCAGCGACGTTGGGGGCGGAAGATTAGGGGTTAATAAATGTAGGTAGGTGGCGGCGATGTTAGGGACGGCAGATTAGGGGTTAATAATATTTAACTAGTGTTTGCAATGCGGGAGTGCGGCGGTTTAGGGGTCAATATGTTTATTCTAGTGGCGGCAATGTCCGGAGCGGCAGATTAGGGGTTAATATTTTTATTTTAGTGTTTGCGATGCGGGAGGGCCTCGGTTTAGGGGTTAATAGGTAGTTTGTTAAGGTAAGCCGGGCGCCAATAAGTCTTGCAAAGTAGGTGGTGGCACTTCTATACCCCGGGGATAACTACCCTGATTTATAAAGGAGTCAATATTGGCCCATAAGATACACAGAATTGCTATCTAAGCAGGGTGATTTCCTGTGGGACAGTACAAGTCTTGAATGAACGGAGAGTTTTGACGCTCAAGTGCCCGGAATAATTGAGGACTATTCTAGGTCTGGGAACGGTATTTAGTCTTGCTTAACCAGAGCGTTTTGTTACACTATGAGCCCGGAGTAATTGAGGACTGTTTTATGCCGGCTTAGGTACATGCTAGCATGAGGGGATATAACGTAATAATACTCTGTATGATCTGTATTCATCTGCTCTCTCTTTTTATTGGTACAAGAGGTTTATTAGGTAAAGGCATACCTTGTGTCTCTTTTTTTATCTTTGAATAAAGCAATTTTTTTGGTATTTGGTGCAGCCGTGTCCTACTTTGGTTCTAGTAGTATATTTACTGAACTTTTTCTGTAACAATTGGTAATTAATATAAATGTGTATTAAATAGACCACCTTAAAAATAAACACTATTTAATAAGATGAAGCATTAAAACAATTCAATTTTTGTCACTTTATTTTTTTTTGCTGTACATTCTATAAGAAATCAGTGCATTTATCTTTTTTTTTTAATTCACAATATCACTTACATATACATTATATTACATTGAGTAAAGTTTAATTCACATAGGAAGAAGAAATGGGCTAAAACGTAAGATGTGAGGTGGGTTTAGACAGCCCTAGAAGATAACTGATTGGCTAATGTATGTTTTTAAGCATCCTGTATTGTAGCATTGTTACTTTCTGATGAAGTGCCTGCGGGTGTGAAATGCGTAAGTGCTTATTGTTGCTGTATCTGCCAACACAAATAAAGAAGATTAGTGCTTAAGCATTGGAGTTCTGCTCCTTGCTCATCTTTGTCTAGTATCTCAGGGCTTGGACTGAAAGGGCTTTTGGGGCCATTTTTGTGATTTGTCATTATGAGAACTCCCAGGTTTGAAACAAACATAATTTTGCCTTCAAACAGTAAGGTAATACCTTTTAATAAATCACAATAGAACAGTGAAAAACAAAACATTTTAATAAAGCACTTGAAATAGGATATAAAGTCCCAGGGGGATCTTGTAGATGTCCTTGATTAATAAGAGAGAAAACACAATAGTGAAGTTGTCGCGATCGCTCAGCTGCTGATCGCTTCCTCTGTCTCAGCGCGGTAGCGCTTTCACTGGTTGCTTAGCAACCCTGTTCCTGTCGGCTCTTCCGATGACGTCAGGAGGCCTTCTTATTCCGGCGTCTCTTCTCATCGGTGCCTGTTTGTTGTTACTCGTGGGCTATGTGAGTACAAATTTATTCTTGTGATTCCTGAATTTGTGCCTGCTTATTCTAAACCCCTACCTGCCTGATATCGTTGCTGGACACTGCTTTCCTGACTACTCTATTGGTTAACCTCTGCCTGCCTGATAACACGTTGCTGGACACTGCTTACCTGACTACTCTATTGGTTAACCCCTACCTGCCTGATAACACGTTGCTGGACACTGCTTACCTGACTACTCTATTGGTTAACCCCTACCTGCCTGATAACACGTTGCTGGACACTGCTTACCTGACTACTCTATTGGTTAACCCCTACCTGCCTGATAACACGTTGCTGGACACTGCTTACCTGACTACTCTATTGGTTAACCCTTACCTGCCTGATTACACGTTGCTGGACATTGCTTACCTGACTACTCTATTGGTTAACCCTTACCTGCCTGATTACCCGTTGCTGGACATTGCCTGCCTAATTACTCTATTGGTTAACCCTTTCTACACAAAGTTTCTTCTCCTGACCCTGCTGTGTCATCTTCCAGTCTATTACTGTGAGTATATTATACTACAACTGTCGCAGGGTCAGGTCCTGGTATATACTCACTGTGCTAGGGTGTTATTAACCTCATTCTAGCATTTGGGTCTAACTCTGGACTTTACCTATCCTGACAGAAGTCCTATTAGGCAAACAAATACTATTAACTGTTGTTCTGTACTCACACAGGATAGAGCTGTGACCCAGCTCTAAGTATACAGGCTCATGTATATCATAGATTAAAGTTGGACTCATGGACATCCAAAGTAGTTTAAAAACATTTCTTGGACAAATTCCAAAATCACTTGTGTTCAAAATAGAGACAACATTTCATGAACTACCGACCCAACAAGAAACAGATGTTAACACGGTGTCTGCAGTGAGCAGTTTAGATAGTTCAGAGCTAGTCCCCACCCTCCTTGTGATGTCCCAGTACACTGTCCAAGTACATCCAGTGCACGTTTCTCCGGTACAATACAGTTTTTTTCAAAGAAGGTAATTAGCATGTGTTTAGAGACATTCATCTAGATTACAAGTTTTGCATTATGGTGTGGTACGTCTATACCGCTGAAAAATTGGCCATTGCACGTGGAATGGCAGGTAACGCATATTACGAGTCGCGGCGGTATAGCTATACCGCAAGCATTTTAGCCTGTAACGCAACGTCCATTCCGCACTCAAAAAATTATGTTTGAGTGCGGGATTTTCCATAGCGCCGTATTACAGGTTGTGCGTTCCGTCTAAAATGCTTTCATTACAGCCTATACCGCTGCAATCCATTCCGCGATCTGAGACCAGTAGTTATGGATTTCACGAAACAAAAATGTTTCACAAAATTCATAACTAAACTGTTACAAAGTACACTAAAACCCATAAACAACCTATTAACCCCTAAACCACCACCCTCCTGCATCGCAAATACTATATTACACATATTAACCCCTAATCTGCCACCCACCCACATTGCGACTATTAAATAAACCTATTAACCCCTAATATGCCACCCACCCACATTGCGACTATTAAATAAACCTATTAACCACTAATCTGCCGCCCACCCATATCGCCAACACTAAATAAATCTAGTAACCCCTAATCCACCGCTCCCCGACATCGCTGACACTAAATAAAATGATTAACCCCTAATTCGTCACCCCCTCACATTGCCGGCACTAAAAAAACCTATTAACCCCTACACCGCCAGCCCCCACATCGTAACTAATAAACTAAATCTATTAACCCCTACACCGCCAGCCCCCACATTGCAAAACACTAAATTAAACTATTAACTCCTAAATCTAACACCCCCTAACTCTAAATTAAAAGTTACAATATAACTATCTTAAAATAAATAAAAACTTACCTGTAAAATAAAAAAAACTAAGATTAAACTATAAATTAACCTAACATAACTATTCTAATAAAATAAAAAAACTACCAATTAAAATTCCTAAATTACATGATTAAAAAAACCTAACACTACGAAAAAATAAAAAACCTAAATGACAAATTTAAAGCGAGACCAGGAAACCCACCATGTCCCTAATGGAAAATTGTGAGATAAGCTAAGAAATATTTGGATTTCAAAAAACATTTCTTATAACAGAACAATAATCACCCACACTCTGTAGGGTGTTGACCATAGAATAAGAGTTAATCATAAATGAGACTGTGAAATACAACTGTGACTGAGGAGAAACAAGCATTTGATTGGCTCCCAGGTGTGGCACATCTAAGGTTTCTGTATGGTGAGGGTAAGGGGTAATGCCAAGAGACCACTATGTGGGCAAATGGATTGGCAGAACATTAGCAGATACCACAGGAGAAAAACAATGAAAGCAAAACTGTACCTGACTGCCATATGCTATGTTAGATTTGCACAAAAAAAAAACCGCCACAAAATATTTGTTATTTTTCATACTCTACAGTATTGAGTACTGTGCTATGTATATGAAGTATCAGTTCATATGAAAAATGTATTATGTTTGCAATGCACATTTAAATTTGGCACCAGTGTATGTGGGCATAATCTGAAGAAGCTGCTGAAATATGAAACCTTGCCTGACTAATCTCCTGTGCCATAACTGCTGATAAGTGCTAGAAAATAGAATTGAAAAAAAATGCTCAAGAGTGTTCTTGTGGGCAAAAGGTGTGACATGTATTATTATTATTATTGTTATTATTATTATTATTATTATTATTATTATATTTTATTTATAAAGCACCAACATATTTTGCAATGCTTTACATGGGTACAATTCATTTAAAGTGATTGTAAAGTTTAATGAATTACTGCCCAGTATCTAATAATAATCATAAAACATTGGCACTTTAATTCATTAAACTTTACAAAGATGCTTCTTTTTAAAAATATTTACCATTTCGTTATGGTAAACATACTGCCGATCCTCAGCCCACATCTCCTTCTGTATTGAGCATATCGATGATGAATCCGGCTTCCTCCAATCTTTACATGCCCCCTTTGGTGTCCAACTCGTGGAGACTTACTTATGTATTCTCCTTGCCTGTAGCAGAGTGTGTAACGCTGTTCACTACTCCCAGGCTCCCTCTTATGGCCAAACTGGAGAACATCATCAGAGAGAGACAGGTTGCAGACCCAGAATGATGATGTAATCACTTCCTATTTTACTGCCTCAGTCCTGTTTGTCATTGCCCTTGTGTTACCTCTGACCTTTCTGTGAGTTCCTGTGTTCCTGACTCCATGTATAACCTGGCTTGTTTGACGCCCCTTCTGGTTCCTGATCCCTGGCTTGTTCCTGACTTCACTGATCTTCGTGTTCCTGACCCCGGCTCGTCTGACTACTGGACTCATTATAATTTTTTTTATATTTTTAACAAAGGTGTGATTAATTTAGCATTTCACATCTCTGTCCTGGTACCCTGACATTACCCTTCTGACTTGCACCCCACACTTGGATCAGAGTGCCCCACAACCTTTGGCTGCTCCTGTTACCGCTGCTGCACCTAGTCCTACCAGGAGCATGTCCGGTTCTGCACCTCTACCCCAGAGATATGGAGGCGATCCTAATCAGTGCAGAGGTTTTTTCAACCAGGTAGGCAAATACTTTGAGATGTTACCTCAAACATTTCCCTCTGACAGAGCTAAGGTAGGATTTCTCATCTCGTTACTCTCTGACACTGCTCATGCTTGAGCTAATCCCTTGTGGGAGACTAATAAATCTTTGGTATATAATTACCTGAATTTGTGACCACCTTTGAAAGGGTATTTGATGTCCCGGCTCGCTCCTCCTCTGTTGCCAAATGACTCATGTTAATTTAGCAAGGTATGACATCTGTAGCTCAGTATGCCATTGAGTTCTGTACACTTGCAGCAGAGATAGGTTGGAACAACGAAGCCCTTGTTGCCGCCTTCTCTCATGGGCTTTCCAATGCAATTAAAGATGAAGTTGCTGCCAGAGATTTACCAGAGGATCTCAAGGCTTTGGTGTATTTTGTAATCCTAATTGACATCAGATTGAGAGAGAGATCCTCCTTCAAGGAGTGCTTGTCCACAGCACTATTATATCAATTATTCTTTATTTTCTGTTTAAGATACAGACATAAAATGCGACGTTTCGAGTGTTGCCACTCTTACTCATGCTAATACATTGTGTCATTTGAAACAAATTTAAAGCCCTCAGTTTCGCGCCAACCACTTCATTATGTGGCTCTGCTGCCATCTACTGACCAACAAAATTATAACACTTTAAAAACATTACTTTGTTATACAAACTAAGTATTAGTATCTGTTTGCCCTTACTTACTTTTAGAGAATTGATGCATTTTAAATTTTTACATTAAATTTATGCAGTCCTGTTTACAATCAATTATACATAATTTGAAAAATAGCCATACATATATTTTCAATAGAATAAATTTTTGGTAGAATAAACTTTTGATAGAATAAATTTTTTACAATATGTTTCATACATGAAAATTGAATACATTTTTACAATATGTTTCATACAAGAAAATTGATTATTAATCTTTCATTACAGAAAAATAGACCAATCATAGTCTCTATTGAGACCATTTGGTTCCATACATCCTAGTTCAAATATTCAGTACATTTCTTTTTCCTTCAATATTTTTTCCCGATTACTACCATTTCTCTGGGGACCCACACTGTCTATGACTTGCCATCGTAATTGGCTTATCTGGTGTCCACATTTCAGAAAATGATGGGACACTGGGGCTTCAAGATTTTTGCACCGTATATTTGAACGGTGCTGGCATATTCTGTCCCTAACCATACGTGTGGTTTCCCCTATGTAGATTAGGGAACAATTGCATTTTATAAGGTAGATAACATATTTTGACTCACATGTATGGTGTTCTCTTATCTCATATTTCTTCCCTGTTCTTGGATGGAAAAAATATCTACCTTTAATTACAGAGTGGCAGCTCATACAACCTAGACAAGGAAATGTTCCTTTGTTTTTATTTCCTAGGAGTGTTTGTCTTGCCTGTTTCTTGGGCCCTACATCTGTGCTAGTGAGTTGGTCTCTTAAGTTTTTTACTCTCTTGTAAGCCATTAACGGAGGGTTTTTGAAAAGCTCAATTCCCTTATTACACTCTCTTAATATGTGCCAATGCTTTGTTACAATACGTTTAATTTCTTCACTGTTAGGGTTAAATTGTGTGACCAATATCAACTTGTCTTCTTTATCCCTTTCTCTTAAGCTTTTTCCTTTATGCTTCATATTATTGATGTGCTTTTCAATTAATGTACTTGGATACCCTCTATCTAGGAATTTTTTCTGCATTTCCTTCATTCTTGTTTGTTTAATTTCTGGGTTAGTGACAATCCTATCTACCCTGAGCAGCTGACTCTTTGGTAGTGAATTTATTAGCCCTCTTGGATGGAAACTATCATAGCTTAATAATTAATTTCTATCTGTATCTTTTTTATACAGATCAAACACTAGCTTATTTCCCTCTTTGGTTACTCTAGTGTCCAAGAATGTTACTGATTCTTCACTCCACTCTATGGAGAATTCTAATCCTTTGACTGCCCCATTTATTTCATTAACAAACTCCATAAGGGACTCTACGCTGCCCCACCATATGCCAAACACATCGTCTATAAATCTCCACCAGGTGGCGCCATACAGACGGAATTTCTCGTTTTCATACACTATTCTTTCTTCAATTTCACTCATGAATAGGTTGGCATATGATGGGGCAACGTTGGTCCCCATGGCTGTCCCTTTTACCTGGATGTACCAGTCATCTTGGAATAAAAAATGATTCCAATAGAGGATAAGCCTTAATAAATTCTCAATAAATTCTACTTGTAGATCTGAACATTTCTTATTTACTTTACATACTTTTTTAATTATGCCAATTCCTGTTTCGTGCTTGATAGCCGTGTAGAGGCTCTTTACATCCATGGTATAAAGCAAAAATTTGTCTGATTCTAGACATAATTCTTTAGCTTTATTCATGAAGTCTCCTGTATCTTTTAAGTATGATGATATCTGTTTCACCTCTGGCTGTAATATTTTGTCCAGAAATGTTGAGATATTAGTTAAAGCAGAATTAACACTCGAGACTATGGGCCTCCCTGGTGGTGCAGTTAAATTCTTATGTACTTTAGGTACAGTATAGAATACCGGGTTCTTTGGCTCTTTGTTAAACAGATAATCCCTCAATTTCTTATCTATTAATTTGTTTTCAAAAGCCTTATTTAATGTTAATTCAATTTCTTTCTGAATTTTACTCACAGGGTTATAATTTAATCTCTGATATGTCCCCTTATCCTTAAGTTGATCCTCAATTTCATTTATATAGTATGCTCTATCTAACACTATGGTGGCCCCGCCTTTATCCGCTTTTTTAATAGTAAGCTCTCTAGATTTACTTTTCAACTCCTTTATGGCCTTATGTTCACCTTTAGTTAGATTAAACCCTCCAGCTTTGTTCTTATATTGTTTCTTTAAAATTCTTCTTTCATCCTTACATTTCAATTTCTCTATATCATTACATACCAGCTTGATAAATGTATTAACACTGTGATTATTAGAAGATGGGTTAAACATGCTTTTATTTTTTAAAGATAAATCTTTCAATTTCCACTCAATACCCACATCCTTATTTTCAGATTCTAGATATTCGTTCTCATGGAACCACGTTTTCAATTTGATATTCCTAAAAAACCTCTGTAAATCTTTATTCAATTCAAAGAAATTGGTATTTGCATAAGGGCAAAAAGAGAGTCCTTTTTCTAGCAAGCTTAACTCTTCGCTAGTCAGTTCTTTCCCAGATATGTTCAATATAGTGGACAGTTCAGATCTTACCCCTTTATGCAGCTCAGTCCGATTTTCGATTAATCTGTCATCTTTATCTTTACTCCCTTCTACTTCCGTTGTCAGTGTTGGGATTGTTTCCCTCTCCTGCTCGATCTCCTCGGGCCACCTCTGCCCCGGCCTCTGCTTCTTGCGGTGTTTCTTCCCACCTCTATGCCGAGGCTTTCGTTGCTTGAATCTAAAGGGGAGGAGTCGTCTGATTCACCTTGTGGCGTTGTCATATCTCCTTCCGGTTGTGCTCCTTGTTCACGATTCCTATTGGCTCGGCGTGCTCCAGCTCTTCTGTTGCCATAGTTGTTGTGGCTGTTACCATGGGAACCGTTTCTCCACTTGTAAACTCTCCCGGTAAGATAGTCCGCTTCATCCCTTTGAAATTTTTGTCTTTTCCTGTCTTTAATTGTTTTCTGCAGTTCAGTTGTCTTTTCTTCAATCTGTTTGATCAGGGTTTCAAAGTCTCCCGATGTTAGGCTTTTTGACAGCTCCTCACGGCTCTGTTTAATCTTTTCCTCCTGTATTGCTATTTCTTCAATTAGAGATTCTACTGTCAGAACCATCAGGTCGTAGGAGCATTTGTTTATTATGGATTCAAATTTGTCACAATACTCTTTCTTATCCCTTAGTAATGTGGGACAAATGTTCATCCTCAGACCCCTCGGTATCCTTTTCACCCTATAGTATTCTGATAAGGTGCTTACGTGCAGGCTCCATTTTGCATTTTTGTATGTCATCTGTTCAAATGTTTTGCTTAAACTTTCAGCAGGTGCTGCATGCAAAAAGTCTCTCGGTCCTTTAGATAAAGCCGTAATTCTGGCCGCATCGACTTCTGTGTAGGCAAACATTTTCGTTCCATCTGTAGCTTTGCTTTCCATTTTCAAATAAACTCCTGTTGCACGTACTGGGCAGAATTATCCAATTCAATACAAGTAGTGTAGTACAGCAACAAACCGGAGAATAATGCTCGTGAAGACAGGGGCTCTGCCAGGGTCCCCTAACATCTATGATACAAGCAAATTTGTCCACAGCACTATTATATCAATTATTCTTTATTTTCTGTTTAAGATACAGACATAAAATGCGACGTTTCGAGTGTTGCCACTCTTACTCATGCTAATACATTGTGTCATTTGAAACAAATTTAAAGCCCTCAGTTTCGCGCCAACCACTTCATTATGTGGCTCTGCTGCCATCTACTGACCAACAAAATTATAACAATTCTCTAAAAGTAAGTAAGGGCAAACAGATACTAATACTTAGTTTGTATAACAAAGTAATGTTTTTATAGTGTTATAATTTTGTTGGTCAGTAGATGGCAGCAGAGCCACATAATGAAGTGGTTGGCGCGAAACTGAGGGCTTTAAATTTGTTTCAAATGACACAATGTATTAGCATGAGTAAGAGTGGCAACACTCGAAACGTCGCATTTTATGTCTGTATCTTAAACAGAAAATAAAGAATAATTGATATAATAGTGCTGTGGACAAATTTGCTTGTATCATAGATGTTAGGGGACCCTGGCAGAGCCCCTGTCTTCACGAGCATTATTCTCCGGTTTGTTGCTGTACTACACTACTTGTATTGAATTGGATAATTCTGCCCAGTACGTGCAACAGGAGTTTATTTGAAAATGGAAAGCAAAGCTACAGATGGAACGAAAATGTTTGCCTACACAGAAGTCGATGCGGCCAGAATTACGGCTTTATCTAAAGGACCGAGAGACTTTTTGCATGCAGCACCTGCTGAAAGTTTAAGCAAAACATTTGAACAGATGACATACAAAAATGCAAAATGGAGCCTGCACGTAAGCACCTTATCAGAATACTATAGGGTGAAAAGGATACCGAGGGGTCTGAGGATGAACATTTGTCCCACATTACTAAGGGATAAGAAAGAGTATTGTGACAAATTTGAATCCATAATAAACAAATGCTCCTACGACCTGATGGTTCTGACAGTAGAATCTCTAATTGAAGAAATAGCAATACAGGAGGAAAAGATTAAACAGAGCCGTGAGGAGCTGTCAAAAAGCCTAACATCGGGAGACTTTGAAACCCTGATCAAACATATTGAAGAAAAGACAACTGAACTGCAGAAAACAATTAAAGACAGGAAAAGACAAAAATTTCAAAGGGATGAAGCGGACTATCTTACCGGGAGAGTTTACAAGTGGAGAAACGGTTCCCATGGTAACAGCCACAACAACTATGGCAACAGAAGAGCTGGAGCACGCCGAGCCAATAGGAATCGTGAACAAGGAGCACAACCGGAAGGAGATATGACAACGCCACAAGGTGAATCAGACGACTCCTCCCCTTTAGATTCAAGCAACGAAAGCCTCGGCATAGAGGTGGGAAGAAACACCGCAAGAAGCAGAGGCCGGGGCAGAGGTGGCCCGAGGAGATCGAGCAGGAGAGGGAAACAATCCCAACACTGACAACGGAAGTAGAAGGGAGTAAAGATAAAGATGACAGATTAATCGAAAATCGGACTGAGCTGCATAAAGGGGTAAGATCTGAACTGTCCACTATATTGAACATATCTGGGAAAGAACTGACTAGCGAAGAGTTAAGCTTGCTAGAAAAAGGACTCTCTTTTTGCCCTTATGCAAATACCAATTTCTTTGAATTGAATAAAGATTTACAGAGGTTTTTTAGGAATATCAAATTGAAAACGTGGTTCCATGAGAACGAATATCTAGAATCTGAAAATAAGGATGTGGGTATTGAGTGGAAATTGAAAGATTTATCTTTAAAAAATAAAAGCATGTCTAACCCATCTTCTAATAATCACAGTGTTAATACATTTATCAAGCTGGTATGTAATGATATAGAGAAATTGAAATGTAAGGATGAAAGAAGAATTTTAAAGAAACAATATAAGAACAAAGCTGGAGGGTTTAATCTAACTAAAGGTGAACATAAGGCCATAAAGGAGTTGAAAAGTAAATCTAGAGAGCTTACTATTAAAAAAGCGGATAAAGGCGGGGCCACCATAGTGTTAGATAGAGCATACTATATAAATGAAATTGAGGATCAACTTAAGGATAAGGGGACATATCAGAGATTAAATTATAACCCTGTGAGTAAAATTCAGAAAGAAATTGAATTAACATTAAATAAGGCTTTTGAAAACAAATTAATAGATAAGAAATTGAGGGATTATCTGTTTAACAAAGAGCCAAAGAACCCGGTATTCTATACTGTACCTAAAGTACATAAGAATTTAACTGCACCACCAGGGAGGCCCATAGTCTCGAGTGTTAATTCTGCTTTAACTAATATCTCAACATTTCTGGACAAAATATTACAGCCAGAGGTGAAACAGATATCATCATACTTAAAAGATACAGGAGACTTCATGAATAAAGCTAAAGAATTATGTCTAGAATCAGACAAATTTTTGCTTTATACCATGGATGTAAAGAGCCTCTACACGGCTATCAAGCACGAAACAGGAATTGGCATAATTAAAAAAGTATGTAAAGTAAATAAGAAATGTTCAGATCTACAAGTAGAATTTATTGAGAATTTATTAAGGCTTATCCTCTATTGGAATCATTTTTTATTCCAAGATGACTGGTACATCCAGGTAAAAGGGACAGCCATGGGGACCAACGTTGCCCCATCATATGCCAACCTATTCATGAGTGAAATTGAAGAAAGAATAGTGTATGAAAACGAGAAATTCCGTCTGTATGGCGCCACCTGGTGGAGATTTATAGACGATGTGTTTGGCATATGGTGGGGCAGTGTAGAGTCCCTTATGGAGTTCGTTAATGAAATAAATGGGGCAGTCAAAGGATTAGAATTCTCCATAGAGTGGAGTGAAGAATCAGTAACATTCTTGGACACTAGAGTAACCAAAGAGGGAAATAAGCTAGTGTTTGATCTGTATAAAAAAGATACAGATAGAAATTAATTATTAAGCTATGATAGTTTCCATCCAAGAGGGCTAATAAATTCACTACCAAAGAGTCAGCTGCTCAGGGTAGATAGGATTGTCACTAACCCAGAAATTAAACAAACAAGAATGAAGGAAATGCAGAAAAAATTCCTAGATAGAGGGTATCCAAGTACATTAATTGAAAAGCACATCAATAATATGAAGCATAAAGGAAAAAGCTTAAGAGAAAGGGATAAAGAAGACAAGTTGATATTGGTCACACAATTTAACCCTAACAGTGAAGAAATTAAACGTATTGTAACAAAGCATTGGCACATATTAAGAGAGTGTAATAAGGGAATTGAGCTTTTCAAAAACCCTCCGTTAATGGCTTACAAGAGAGTAAAAAACTTAAGAGACCAACTCACTAGCACAGATGTAGGGCCCAAGAAACAGGCAAGACAAACACTCCTAGGAAATAAAAACAAAGGAACATTTCCTTGTCTAGGTTATATGAGCTGCCACTCTGTAATTAAAGGTAGATATTTTTTCCATCCAAGAACAGGGAAGAAATATGAGATAAGAGAACACCATACATGTGAGTCAAAATATGTTATCTACCTTATAAAATGCAATTGTTCCCTAATCTACATAGGGGAAACCACACGTATGGTTAGGGACAGAATATGCCAGCACCGTTCAAATATACGGTGCAAAAATCTTGAAGCCCCAGTGTCCCATCATTTTCTGAAATGTGGACACCAGATAAGCCAATTACGATGGCAAGTCATAGACAGTGTGGGTCCCCAGAGAAATGGTAGTAATCGGGAAAAAATATTGAAGGAAAAAGAAATGTACTGAATATTTGAACTAGGATGTATGGAACCAAATGGTCTCAATAGAGACTATGATTGGTCTATTTTTCTGTAATGAAAGATTAATAATCAATTTTCTTGTATGAAACATATTGTAAAAATTTATTCAATTTTCATGTATGAAACATATTGTAAAAAATTTATTCTATCAAAAGTTTATTCTACCAAAAATTTATTCTATTGAAAATATATGTATGGCTATTGTTCAAATTATGTATAATTGATTGTAAACAGGACTGCATAAATTTAATGTAAAAATTTAAAATGCATCAATTCTCTAAAAGTAAGTAAGGGCAAACAGATACTAATACTTAGGCCTAGATTTGGAGTTCGGCGGTAAAAGGGCTGTTAACGCTCCGCGGGCTTTTTTCTGGCCGCACCATAAAATTAACTCTGGTATCGAGAGTTCAAACAAATGCTGCGTTAGGCTCCAAAAAAGGAGCGTAGAGCATTTTTACCGCAAATGCAACTCTCGATACCAGAGTTGCTTACAGACGCGGCCGGCCTCCAAAACGTGCTCGTGCACGATTCTCCCATAGGAAACAATGGGACTGTTTGAGCTGAAAAAAAACCTAACACCTGCAAAAAAGCAGCGTTCAGCTCCTAACGCAGCCCCATTGTTTCCTATGGGGGAACACTTCCTACGTCTGCACCTAACACTCTAACATGTACCCCGAGTCTAAACACCCCTACCCTTACACTTATTAACCCCTAATCTGCCGCACCCGCTATCGCTGACCCCTGCATATTTTTTTTAACCCCTAATCTGCCGCTCCGTAAACCGCCGCCACCTACGTTATCCCTATGTACCCCTAATCTGCTGCCCTAACATCGCCGACCCCTATATTATATTTATTAACCCCTAATCTGCCCCCCTCAACGTCGCCGACACCTGCCTACACTTATTAACCCCTAATCTGCCGAGCGGACCTGAGCGCTACTATAATAAAGTTATGAACCCCTAACCCGCCTCACTAACCCTATCATAAATAGTATTAACCCCTAATCTGCCCTCCCTAACATCGCCGACACCTAACTTCAATTATTAACCCCTAATCTGCCGACCGGAGCTCACCGCTATTCTAATAAATGTATTAACCCCTAAAGCTAAGTCTAACCCTAACACTAACACCCCCCTAAGTTAAATATAATTTTTATCTAACGAAATAAATAAACTCTTATTAAATAAATGATTCCTATTTAAAGCTAAATACTTACCTGTAAAATAAATCCTAATATACCTACAATATAAATTATAATTATATTATAGCTATTTTAGGATTTATATTTATTTTACAGGCAACTTGGTAATTATTTTAACCAGGTACAATAGCTATTAAATAGTTAAGAACTATTTAATAGTTACCTAGTTAAAATAATAACAAATTTACCTGTAAAATAAATCCTAACCTAAGATATAATTAAACCTAACACTAGACTATCAATAAAATAATTAAATAAACTACCTACAATTACCTACAATTAACCTAACACTACACTATCAATAAATTAATTAAACACAATTCCTACAAATAAATACAATTAAATAAACTAGCTAAAGTACAAAAAATAAAAAAGAACTAAGTTACAGAAAATAAAAAAATATTTACAAACATAATAAAAATATTACAACAATTTTAAACTAATTACACCTACTCTAAGCCCCCTAATAAAATAACAAAGCCCCCCAAAATAAAAAATTCCCTACCCTATTCTAAATTAAAAAAGTTACAAGCTCTTTTACCTTACCAGCCCTGAACAGGGCCCTTTGCGGGGCATGCCCCAAGAATTTCAGCTCTTTTGCCTGTAAAAGAATAAATACAATACCCCCCCCCCCAACATTACAACCCACCACCCACATACCCCTAATCTAACCCAAACCCCCCTTAAATAAACCTAACACTAAGCCCCTGAAGATCTTCCTACCTTGTCTTCACCATACCAGGTTCACCGATCCGTCCTGAAGAGCTCCTCCGATGTCCTGATCCAAGCCCAAGCGGGGGCTGAAGAGGTCCATGATCCGGTCAAAGTCTTCATCCAAGCGGGGCAGAAGAGGATCTTCCATCCGATTGAAGTCATCATCCAGGCGGCATCTTCTATGGTCTTCCATCCGGAGCGAAGCGGCAGGATCCTGAAGACCTCCAGCGCGGAACATCCATCCGGACCGACGACTGAACGACGAATGACTGTTCCTTTAAGGGACGTCATCCAAGATGGCGTCCCTCGAATTCCGATTGGCTGATAGGATTCTATCAGCCAATCGGATTTAAGGTAGGAATTTTCTGATTGGCTGATGGAATCAGCCAATCAGAATCTAGTTCAATCCGATTGGCCGATCCAATCAGCCAATCAGATTGAGCTCGCATTCTATTGGCTGATCGGAACAGCCAATAGAATGCGAGCTCAATCTGATTGGCTGATTGGATCAGCCAATCGGATTGAACTTGATTCTGATTGGCTGATTCCATCAGCCAATCAGAAAATTCCTACCTTAATTCCGATTGGCTGATAGAATCCTATCAGCCAATCGGAATTCGAGGGACGCCATCTTGGATGACGTCCCTTAAAGGAACAGTCATTCGTCGTTCAGTCGTCGGTCCGGATGGATGTTCCGCGCTGGAGGTCTTCAGGATCCTGCCGCTTCGCTCCGGATGGAAGACCATAGAAGATGCCGCCTGGATGATGACTTCAATCGGATGGAAGATCCTCTTCTGCCCCGCTTGGATGAAGACTTTGACCGGATCATGGACCTCTTCAGCCCCCGCTTGGGCTTGGATCAGGACATCGGAGGAGCTCTTCAGGACGGATCGGTGAACCTGGTATGGTGAAGACAAGGTAGGAAGATCTTCAGGGGCTTAGTGTTAGGTTTATTTAAGGGGGGTTTGGGTTAGATTAGGGGTATGTGGGTGGTGGGTTGTAATGTTGGGGGGGGGGGTATTGTATTTATTCTTTTACAGGCAAAAGAGCTGAAATTCTTGGGGCATGCCCCGCAAAGGGCCCTGTTCAGGGCTGGTAAGGTAAAAGAGCTTGTAACTTTTTTAATTTAGAATAGGGTAGGGAATTTTTTATTTTGGGGGGCTTTGTTATTTTATTAGGGGGCTTAGAGTAGGTGTAATTAGTTTAAAATTGTTGTAATATTTTTATTATGTTTGTAAATATTTTTTTATTTTCTGTAACTTAGTTCTTTTTTATTTTTTGTACTTTAGCTAGTTTATTTAATTGTATTTATTTGTAGGAATTGTGTTTAATTAATTTATTGATAGTGTAGTGTTAGGTTAATTGTAGGTAGTTTATTTAATTATTTTATTGATAGTCTAGTGTTAGGTTTAATTATATCTTAGGTTAGGATTTATTTTACAGGTAAATTTGTTATTATTTTAACTAGGTAACTATTAAATAGTTCTTAACTATTTAATAGCTATTGTACCTGGTTAAAATAATTACAAAGTTGCCTGTAAAATAAATATTAATCCTAAAATAGCTATAATATAATTATAATTTATATTGTAGCTATATTAGGATTTATTTTACAGGTAAGTATTTAGCTTTAAATAGGAATAATTTATTTAATAAGAGTTAATTTATTTCGTTAGATAAAAATTATATTTAAGTTAGGGGGGTGTTAGTGTTAGGGTTAGACTTAGCTTTAGGGGTTAATACATTTATTAGAATAGCGGTGAGCTCCGGTCGGCAGATTAGGGGTTAATAATTGAAGTTAGGTGTCGGCGATGTTAGGGAGGGCAGATTAGGGGTTAATACTATTTATGATAGGGTTAGTGAGGCGGGTTAGGGGTTCATAACTTTATTATAGTAGCGCTCAGGTCCGCTCGGCAGATTAGGGGTTAATAAGTGTAGGCAGGTGTCGGCGACGTTGAGGGGGGCAGATTAGGGGTTAATAAATATAATATAGGGGTCGGCGATGTTAGGGGCAGCAGATTAGGGGTACATAGGGATAACGTAGGTGGCGGCGATTTGCGGTCGGAAGATTAGGGGTTAATTATTTTAAGTAGCTGGCGGCGACGTTGTGGGGGGCAAGTTAGGGGTTAAGAAATATAATATAGGGGTCGGCGGGGTTAGGGGCAGCAGATTAGGGGTACATAAGTATAACGTAGGTGGCGGTCGGCAGATTAGGGGTTAAAAATTTAAATCGAGTGGCGGCGATGTGGGGGGACCTCGGTTTAGGGGTACATAGATAGTTTATGGGTGTTAGTGTACTTTAGGGTACAGTAGTTAAGAGCTTTATAAACCGGCGTTAGCCAGAAAGCTCTTAACTCCTGCTATTTTCAGGCGGCTGGAATCTTGTCGTTAGAGCTCTAACGCTCACTTCAGAAACGACTCTAAATACCAGCGTTAGAAAGATCCCATTGAAAAGATAGGCTACGCAAATGGCGTAGGGGGATCTGCGGTATAGAAAAGTCGCGGCTGAAAAGTGAGCGTTAGACCCTTTAATCACTGACTCCAAATACCAGCGGGCGGCCAAAACCAGCGTTAGGAGCCTCTAACGCTGGTTTTGACGGCTACCGCCGAACTCCAAATCTAGGCCTTAGTTTGTATAACAAAGTAATGTTTTTAAAGTGTTATAATTTTGTTGGTCAGTAGATGGCAGCAGAGCCACATAATGAAGTGGTTGGCGCGAAACTGAGGGCTTTAAATTTGTTTCAAATGACACAATGTATTAGCATGAGTAAGAGTGGCAACACTCGAAACGTCGCATTTTATGTCTGTATCTTAAACAGAAAATAAAGAATAATTGATATAATAGTGCTGTGGACAAATTTGATTCACACCTGTGGTACAGTGGGAGTTTTCCTGCTTAGAAACGGATTGCTGCCTCTCTTCTGTTAAAAGATAAGATATACGTACTAACCCCCCAGCTGTGCATCTAAAGATTATCACTACAAGTTCGTTATGGGACTTTTCTAAGGAGCAGCCTGCACTTTTTACCAATCAAAAGGAGCATTGACTTTTAACTGGACAATCGTTTTTTAACATTTACCATCCATGTATTTTACATCAATATTAATGATTTTAACACGGTATAGTTTTATTAGTTCGCTCTAGTTTATCAAGAGACTGATCTCCATATTGAGAGAGTGACTCCAACAACCAATCAGCAACGCGGAGCTGATCTAAGGAAGCAATTGCCGGATTGGCCAGGATCCTGCACACCCACAGACAGCCGGGTTACTGACGCTGCACGCAACGCCATTGAAGCTGAAGGAGAGGAGAACGCATTGGGTGATTTCGTACAATGCTTGTTTTAGGTTTTTAAATTGTGAGTGTTATTCTTATGTGTGACTTTTATATGTGAAACAATAAATTTTTTAGACTGTCTGCACTTAGATGCGTTTGGGCGCTCTTTTTTCTTTATTTCTTTAGATTATCACTACAAGTTCGTTATGGGACTTTTCTAAGGAGCAGCCTGCACTTTTTACCAATCAAAAGGAGCATTGACTTTTAACTGGACAATCGTTTTTTAACATTTGTAAGACTTTTTACATCTATTTATATCATTGTATATCATTGTATGTCATCTTAACATTGTTTGAGGAACATTAATTACAAATTGTAATACTCATTAGAGATCTAATAGAGATATATCACTACCTAGATTTTAAGCAGCGCCTGTATATTTTCCTTGTCTTTGTCTTTGTATCATAGATGTTAGGGGACCCTGGCAGAGCCCCTGTCTTCACGAGCATTATTCTCCGGTTTGTTGCTGTACTACACTACTTGTATCAAGGAGTGCTTGTGGAAGCCGCTTGTCCAGTTGTCTCCTACATTTTTATTCCCACCCATGCCTCCCTTACCTCCCATGCCTCCTGGTTCTGATACAACAGGTACTGCTGAGCTTATGCAGCTGGGAGTCAAGTGCCTCTCCGCAGCGGAGAGGGCCTTTAGGAGGAGGGAGGGGCTCTGCCTCTATTGTGGGCTACAAGGCCACCTTTAAAAGTTTTGTCCTACACATCTAGAATGCCTGCACCTAAGGTCCTGTAGGGGACAGACTTTTGTGGTATATCCTAGTCGCTGGAACCTCTAAAAGAGAAACCTTTGGTCACAGTTGTCCTTTCCTGGTTTGACTCCTCCATAGTCACCCAGGCTCTTGTAGACACCGGTGCTGTTGGCTATTTAATTGACAGTGCTTTTGTATCACAGCACTCCAATCCAGTATATTGAAGCCATTGATGGCAGGCCCCTTCAGCCTGCACTTGTTACTCCTGTTACTGCTTTGTTATCCATGACTGTTGGGGCTCTCTATTATGAAACTCTCCAGTTCCAAGTGATAACCTCTCTGTGTTTTCCACTTATTCTGGGTTATACCTGGCTCCAAAAGCACAATCCCAGTCTCGACTGGCATAGGTCCGAAATATTGTCATGGTCCCTGCAATTTAGTTCCACTTGTCTACAGAAACCAAAGTCTTGTGCACTTCTTCAGTATCTCGACTGCCAGAGAAGTACCAAGAGTTCCAAGATGTTTTTGACAAAGTGCGGGCTGGTACGTTGCATCGTTACCTGTCTTACAATTGCACCATTGACTTGCAACCCGGAGCCATTCCTCCTAGGGCCTTTGCATCTTTTTGTTATGGCTGCCATTTCTCTCACCTGTATTTTCTCCTTGCCTGAAGCAGAGTGTGTAACGCTACTCACTACACCCAGGCTCCCTCTTTTGGTCAAACTGGAGAACATTATAATTGAGAGACAGGTTGCAGTCCCAGAATGATGATGAAATTTCTTACTATTCAAGTGCCTCAGTTCAGTCTGCCTTTGCCCTTGTGTTGTATCTCACTTTACTGTTAGTTCCTGTGTTGCTGACTCCGTGTATTACCTGGCTTGTTTGACGTCCCTTCTGGTTCCTTTTTTCCTGTTTTGTTCCTGACTTTATTGATCTGTGTGTTCCTGACCCCAGCTTGTCTGACTACTTGGTTTGGTTCCTGACCCGGATTGTCTGACTATCCGATCTGGCTTTGACTCCTGGCTTCTTATTTGGCTTTTGGACTTGTTATAATTGTTTTGTTTTTTAATAAAGGTATTATTAATTTAGCATTTCACATCTCTGTCTGGTTTCTGGTACCCTGACAGTAACGCCTTTAGCCTATGCAATGCTCCTGCTGTTTTCAAAGAATTTATTAATGATGTCCTACAAGATATGTTGCAACAGTGTGTTGTGATGTACTTAGACGACATCCTCATACACTCACCCACACTTGAGACTCATCCTTCTGATGTCACACGGGTACTTCAGAAACTACGTGAGAATGACCTGTTTTGCAAACTCAAGAAATGTGAGTTCCATCAATCTCAAGTCACCTTCCTAGGTACCCACTCCATTTTTAACAAATTTGACTTCTCTCTTGGGGGAGGAGATCCTGGCTGCACAAACCAATGACCCTCCAGAGAAACCTAGTGGTAAGTGCTTTGTACGTAAGAATCTTCACACCAAACTATTGCACACTTATTTGCATACGAAGAGAGAAGTGCTCTACCAGTAACAAACAACAACTCATCAGCTAGTTCTATGGCAATTTACCACCCGGTAGCAGCCTCTTTTAGACCAGTGTGCTTTTCACAGAGGAGAACTTTCCTAAAGTATATCAGTCTGATCCCGCAAAGTAAGGTCGGTCCAGCCCCAAAATACCAGGCAATTCTCCTCTGAACAAGGAACCTGACAACCCCAGACAATCGTTTCGGCCTCCTATGGGCCTCGTCAGTGAGGTGCAACCACATTCTTCTAAGCACACTGGGCAAGGAGTCCACGTCTGGTTTACCCAATCACCCATAGGGAGACTTCCCCAGGGTCATATTAATTTGCATAAGAAGAGAGAAGCGCTCTACCAGGAACAAACAACAGCTCATCAGCTAGTTCTATGGCGATTTACCACCCGGAAGCAGCCTCTTTTAGACCAGTGTGCTTTTCACAGAGGAAAACTTTCCTGAAATATATCAGTCTGATCTCGCCAAGTAAGGTCAGTCCAGCCCCTAAATACCAGGCAATTATCCTCTGAACAAGGAACATGACAACCCCAGATGATCGTTTCGGCCTCCTATGGGCCTTGTCAAAGAGGTGCAGCCACATTCCGCTAAGCACACTGGGCAAGGAGTCCATGTCTGGTTTCCCCCATCACCCATAGGGAGACTTCCCAGGTTGAGCGCTTCTCTCTTTTAATTTATGCAGGTTATGACTCTTAGGGAAGTGTGATGCGGGAATCCAGACGTGGACCTGTTGCTCAGTGTGCCTAGAGGGATATGGCTGAATCTCACTGGCGAGGCCCACACTAGGCTGAAGCGTATGTCTGGGGTTTTGCTGTTTCTCTCGTTCAGAGAGGGATTGCCTGGTATTTCGGGGCTGCACTGTACTGTTAAGTCAGGATCAGACTGATATGCTACAGGAGGGTTATTCTCTGTGAAAGGCACATGTTAAGCAAAAAGAGGCTGCCTCTTGGGTAGTAACTAGCCATAGAACAAGCTACTATGCTATTGTTCGTTCCCAGGTTGAGCGCTTCTCTCTTTTAATTAATGCAGGTTATGACTCTTAGGAAAGTCTCCCTACGTGTGATGCAGGAATCCAGATGTGGACCCATTGCTCAGTTTGCCTAAAGGGATATGGCTGCACCTCACTGGCGAGGCACACACTAGGCTGAAGCATACATCTGGGGTTTTGCTGTTTCTCTCGTTCAGAGAGGGATTGCCTGGTATTTCGTGGCTGGACTGTACTGTTAAGTCAGGATCAGACTGATATGCTACAGGAGTGGTCTTCTCTGTGAAAAGCACATGTTGAGCAAAAAGAGGCTGCTTCTTGGGTGGTAACTAGCCATAGAACAAGCTACTATGCTATTGTTCATTCCCAGGTTGAGCACTTCTCTCTTTTAAATTTTGCAGGTTATGACTCTTAGGGAAGTCTCCCTAAGTGTGATGCTGGAATCCAGACATGGACCCATTGCTCAATGTGCCTAGAGGGATATGGATGCACCTCACTGGCAAGGCCCACACTAGGCAGAAGTGTACGTCTGGGGTTTTGCAGTTTCTTTCATTCAGAGAGGGATTGCCTGGTATTTCGGGGATGGACAGTACTGTTAAGTCAGGATCAGAATTATATGCTACAGGAGGGTTCTTCTCTGTGAAAGGCACATGTTAAGCAAAAAAAGGCTTATGACTCTTAGGGAATTCTCCCTAAGTATGAACGGGGAATCGAGACGTGGACCCGTTGCTCAGTGTGCCTAGAGGGATATGGATGCACCTCACTGGCAAGGCCCACACTAGGCCAGAGCGTACGTTTGGGGTTTTGCTGTTTCCCTCGTTCAGGGAGGAATTGCTTGGTATTTTGGGGCTGGAATATACTGTTAAGTAGGATCAGACTGATATGCTACAGTAGGGTTCTTCTCTGTGAAGGGCACATGTTGAGCAAAAAGAGGCTGGGGTTTTGCTGTTTCTCTTGTTCAGAGAGGGATTGTCTGGTATTTTGGGGCTGGACTGTACTGTTAAGTCAGGATCAGACTGATATGCTACAGGAAGGTTCTTCTCTGTTAAAGGCACATGTTGAGCAAAAAGAGGCTGCTTCTTGGGTAGTAAATAGCCGTAGAACAAGCTACTATGCTATTTTTCGTTCCCAGGTTAAGAGCATCTCTCTTTTAATTTATGCAGGTTATGACTCTTAGGGAAGTCTCCCTAAGTGTGATGCAGGAATCCAGGCATTGCTCAGTGTGTCTAGAGGGATATGGATGCACCTCACTGGCGAGGCCCACACTAGGCCGGAGCATACATATGGGGTTTTACTGATTCTCTCGTTCAGAGAGGGATTGCCTGTTATTTTGGGGCTGAACTGTACTGTTAAGTCAGGATCAGACTGATATGCTACAGGAGGGTTCTTCTCTGTGAAAGGCACATGTTGAGCAAAAAGAGGCTGCTTCTTGGGTGGTAACTAGCCATGGAACAAGCTACTATGCTATTGTTTGTTCCCAGGTTGAGCGCTTCTCTCTTTTAATTAATGCAGGTTCTGACTCTTAGGGAAGTCTCCCTAAGTGTAATGCCGGAATCCAGACGTGGACCCGTTGCTCAGTGTGCCTAGAGGGATATGGCTGCACCTCACTGGCGAGGCCCACCTGTCCCTCTTCAGAGAGGGATTGCCTGGTATTTCGGGGCTGGACTGTACTGTTAAGTCAGGATCAGACTGATATTCTACAGGAGAGTTCTTCTCTGTGAAAGGCACATGTTGAGCAAAAAGAGGCTGCTTCTTGGGTGGTAACTAGCTAGCCATAGATCAATCTACTATGCTATTGTTCGTTCCCAGGTTGAGCGCTTCTCTCTTTTAAATTTTGCAGGTTATGACTCTTAGGGTTGTCTCCCTAAGTGTGTTACGGGAATCCAGACCCATTGCTCAATGTGCCTAGAGGGATATGGCTGCACCTCACTGGCGAGGCCTACACTAGGCCGAAGCCTACATCTGGGAATTTGCTGTTTCTCTGGTTTAGAGAGGGATTGCCTGGTATTTTGGGGCTGGACTGTACTGTTAAGTCAGGATCAGACTGATATGCTACAGGAGGGTTATTCTCTGTGAAAGGCACATGTTGAGCAAAAAGAGGCTGCTTCTTGGGTGGTAACTAGCCATAGAACAAGCTACTATGCTATTGTTCGTTCCCAGGTTGAGCGCTTCTCTTTTTTAATGTATGCAGGTTATGAGTCTTAGGGAAGTTTTCTTAAGTGTGATGCGGGAATCCAGATGTGGACCCGTTGCTTAGTGTGCCTAGAGGGATCTGGCTGCACCTCACTGGCGAGGCCCACATTAGGCCAAAGCATACATCTGGGGTTTTGCTATTTCTCCCGTTTAGAGAGGGATTGCCTGGTATTTCGGGGCTGGACTGTACTGTTAAGTCAGGATCAGACTGATATGCTACAGGAGGGTTCTTCTGTGTGAAAGGCACATGTTGAGCAAAAAGAGACTGCTTCTTGGGGGGTAACTAGCCATAGAACAAGCTACTATGCTATTGTTCATTCCCAGGTTAAGCACTTCTCTCTTTTAATTTATTGCACACTTATCACTATCCTAAAGCCTCGGGTCACCTGGGTAAGAACCAAATGATTTGGTCTGTCACTCAACAATTCTGGTGGCCAAGTCTTTGTTTTGATGTTGCTGTGTATTTTGCCTCCTGCTCAATCTGTGTGCAGAATAAGACTCTTCAATATCTTTCTGTGGTTTTTTTCCAACCTATTGCCAATGCTGAGCATCCTTGGACACATCTATCCATGGACTTTTTTTGGCAGCCTGTTTCCAATGACAATACTGTTATCCTGATAGTTGTAGACCATTTTTCCAAAATGTCACATTACATTCCCTTGAAGAAGCTAGCTACCACTCAGGAGCATGCTTAAATTTTTGCGTGGGAGGTCTTCCATTTACATGGGTTATCCAAGGAGATCATCTTGGACCAATCTAGCCAGTTTGTCTCCAGATTTTGGCACTCCTTTTGTGCCCAAATGGGATCAAGTTTTCCTTCTTCTCTGCCTATCACCGTTAATACAATGGGGCTGCGGAATGGTCTAACCAAGCCTCCATTGCTATGTCTCATATCACCACAATAACTGGTCTGACCTGTTACCTTGGGTGGAGTTTACTCGTAATAATGCTATCAATGCTTCCTCCTAGTTGTCCCGGTTTATGGCGAACTATGGGTTTCAACCATCCTTGTTGCTTGATTCGTTCATTTCTCAGGGTATTCTGACTTTGGAGGAGCATCTCTGGCAACTCTGTTCCATTTGGGTGCAGATTCAGGATGGCCTTCATTGGTCAATGCAGCTCCAAAAGTTCCAGGCTGACCGTCTACCCATGCCTACCTACCAGGTCGGGGAGAGGGTTGGCTGTCCTCCATCAACTTGAACCTTTGCATGCTTTCCAATAAACTGGCTCCTCATTATGTTGGGCCTTTTCAAATACTTTGTTGGTCAATCCGGTTGCCTGCGCTCTTGACCTTCCATCTGCAATGCGCATCTACAATGTTTTTCACGTCTCCCTCTTGAAACCATTGGTTTGCGATTGGTTTACTACTGTGTTGCTTCTCCCCCATTCTATTTCTATTGACCACCATTAAGAATATGAGGCATTATTGACTCTCATATGTCCAGAGGGGGCGTACAGTATTTGGTTCACTGGAGAGGTTACGGTCCAGAGGAGTATTCATGGGTTCCCCTTCTCTGATGTTCATGCCCTCCTCCATGCCCGTTTCCCCAATAAGCCCTTTGTCTTCCCGTGGGGGAGGGGGTCACTGAGGGGAGGGTACTGTTAGGGTTTTTCCTTGACTTCACTAGTTATTTGCAGTTTTTTATGTTGGCTGCCATTTTAGACTTACCTGTGTTTTCTCCTTGCCTGTAGCAGAGTGTGTAATGCTGCTCACTACTCCCAGGCTCCCTCTTTTGCCCAAACTGGAGAACATCATCAGAGAGAGACAGGTTGCAGACCCAGAATGATGATCTCATCACTTCCTATTTTACTCCCTCAATCCTGTTTGCCATTGACCTTGCATTGTCTCTGACCACTCTGAGAGTTCCTGACTCCGTGTATAACCTGGCTTATTTGATGTCCCATCTGGTTCCTGATCCCTGGCTTGTTCCAGACTTTGCTGATCTTCGTGTTCCTGACCCCGGCTTATCTGACTACTGGCTTTGGTTCCTGACCCAGCTTGTCTGACTATCTTCTCTGACTTTAATTCCTGGCTTGTTATTTGGCTTTTGGACTCGTTATAATGTTTTATTTTTTTAATAAAAGGTGTGATTAATTTAGCATTTTACGTCTCTGTCCTGGTACCCTGACATTACCCTTCTGACTCACAACACACTGTACCCTGACAGAGTCATCATCGAAATGCTAAATACAGAAGTAGATGCAGGTGGAGGAACGGTTGTATGTTTACCATAATTAAATGGTAAGTATTTACAAAAAGAAGCATCTTTGTAAAGTTCAATGACTTAAAGTGCCACTGTTTTTAAGATTATTTTGAGATACTGGGATTTAAATCATTAAACCTTACAATAACTTTAAGTAAAACAATGATACAAAACGTGTATAAGACAAGACAAAATTTGACAAACAATTGAGGGTCCTATTCCTGTGGGAATTTACAATCTAGAAGGGTGAGAAACCGGAGGTGATGACTGCAAGAGTAGGAATGATATTAATATTGAGTTAGATGAGGGTAATTATTAGGTAAGTGAGATTAATTTGTTACTGAGTTGGGTGGTAGGCTCTCCTGAACAAAAATGTCTTTAGGGAGTGTTTGTCAGGGTGACAGGAATCAGACTGAGACGAGAAGTGCAAAAATAATCACACCTTTATTAATAACAAAAAATAATAAATAGTCCACAAGTCAAATAACAAGCCAAGAGTCAAAGCCAGAACTGGTAGTCAGACGAGCCGAGTCAGGAGCCAAAGCGAGTAGTCAGACGAGCCAGAATCAGGAACAAGGAGAACAGCAGAGTCAGGAACAAGCCAGGGATCAGGAACCAGAAGGGACGTCAGACAGCCAGGAAATACACAGGAACTCAAAAACAGGTCTGAGACAATGCAAGGGCAAAGCATACTGAACAGAGGCCCTTTAAATAATAAGTGATAAAATCACAATTCTGAGACTGTAACCTGTCTCACACGGATGATGTTCACCAGTCTGGCCATAAGAGGGCGTGCAGGAAATGAGCAGCATCACACACTCTGCACCAGATTCAGTAAGAAAGGTGAGTAAAATGGCTGCCAGCAGCACATGGCAAACAAAGCAGGGAAAACTCCTGACAGTAACCTCCCCTAAATGACCCCTTCCCCACGGGAGGACAAAAAGCTTTTTGGGGAAACGGGTATGGAATGCAGGGAGGGGGGGGAAGGAGCATCAACATCATAGGAGGGAACCCATGAACGCTCCTCCAGACCCTAGCCCCTCCAGTGAAACAAATACTGTACGCAGCCCCTAGACATATGAGAGTCAATAATGCTGCTGACCTCATATTCTTCATGGTTGTCAACAGAGATAGGACAGGGAGGAGGCAACACAGTGGTAAACCAATTACAAACCAATGGTTTCAAGAGGGAGGCATGAAAAATATTGGAGATGCGCAGGTCCACAAATAAATCCATTGTTATGTTTGGGAATGGACAATGGTTGGAGCAAGCCAGAAAGCAAGGATCGGGGAGTTTTGTTGGCAGCACAAGCTGTGCAGGCTTTCACATAATCCTGAGCGTCAGACTTCATAGTAGGGCACCATACGTGTTGGGAAAGATGCTTAAAAGTCCTTGTCAAACCAGGATGTCCTAAGAGTTTACTATCATGAGCCCAGGACAGCACAAGAGTGCGTAGGTTCAGAGGTACAAAAAAGATATCGGAAGCCACGGAGGCTTTAGGAGGTTTACCAGATTGGGCATGTTGCAGTCTTTGAAGAAGGGTGGTATTCAATTGAGCAACCACACAGGAGGGAGGGTTAATGTGTTCAATAGGAGCTTCAGAGGAATCATTTGAGTGAGGAAAATGATGCGAAAGGGCAACAGCCTTCTTGTTTTTGGTCCCAGGAAGATAAGAAACCACAAATTTAAATTGGGAAAAGAACAAGGCCCATCTAGCCTGTCGAGGGTTGAGTCAATACGCAGTTTCTAGGTAAGTCAGATTCTTTTGGTCAGTGAGAATCTGAATGGGATTGGCGGTGCCTTCTAACCAATGATGCCATTTAGTCAATGGCTATCTTAATGGCTAAAAATTCATGATTACCCACATTGTAATTCCTCTCAGCAGGAGTAAAGCGTTTGAAAAAAAAGGCTACAGGGTGCGATTTGGAGGTTAAAGGATCCCTTTGGGTTAGGACTGCTCCAGCCCCTATCTCGGAGGCATCAACCTCTAAAGTGAACTGTAGGTCAGGATCAGGATGGCAGAGCACAGGAGCAGAACAGAAAGCCTTTTTAGATGAGTGAAGGCATATATGGCCTCAGGGGGCCAGTCTTTGTTCTGTTTTGTCAATTCAGTAAGAAGAGCGACTGAGAAAAGTTCTTTATAAACTTGCGGGAATAATTGGACAACCCCAAGAATATCTGTAATTCCTTTAATGAAGTAGGTAGAAGCCATTCTAAAACTGCGGTGAGTTTAGCAGGATCCATGGCAATATCTTCTTTCAAGGTGACATAACCAAGGAACTGAATCTGAACTTGGTCAAACTCACATTTTTCTAGTTTAGCTACCAAAGAATTGTCTCTGACATGTTGAAGTACCTGTCTCATGTGCGTATGATGCTCCTCCAGAGTGGAAGAGAAAATAAGGATGTCCTCCAGATAGACGATAACAGTGCGATTGAGGAGTTCACAGAAGAAATCGTTGACAAATGCCTTGAAGACTGCAGGGGCGTTAGACAGCTCAAAGGGCATTACAAGGTATTTGTAATGCCCTGATCTTGTTTTGAAGGCGGTCTTCCATTTGTCGCCTGGGAAGATACGGATCAGATTGTATGCCCCACGTAAGTCCATCTTGGTGAAGAAGTGAGCATTCTGGAGTGAGTCATAGAGTTCGGTGATCAAAGGAATGGGATAGCGATTCTTGATAGTTATGTTGTTATGTTGTAGGTAAATTTTGCAGTCATAAGGACAGTAGGGTGGCAGCACGTTGGCTGCTTTTTTCTCAAACACATCTGCGAAGTCTGCATATACTGAGGGAAGATTTGGAGGAGTCTGTATACTGGCTTTTGGGATGCGGAGCAGATGAGTGACTTTAGCAAGGTAGGAGTGGAAACAGGAGGTACCCCAGGAGGCCAGTTGTCCTTCAGCCCAGTCGAACTGTGGATTGTGTATACTAAGCCAAGGGAGACCAAGGATGACAGGCTGTGCTGGGGAATGAATGACCTTTAACTGCAGCTGTTCGGTATGAAGGACACCCACAGTTAGGGTCAGGGGTTCAAACCTTAATCAAGGGAGGTGCCATCCAGAGTAGTTATTTTGAGACAATGTCTTTTCTGCAGAAGAGGCAAGCCAGCTTGAATGATAAAACAGTGATCCAGAAAGTTTCCAGCTGCCCCTGAATCAATGAAGGCTTAAGTGTGTGGACAGTATACTGAAGGAAAGTAAGGGTAACAGGTACCATAATGCGAGAAGAGTGAGGGAATTTAGTAGTGATCATGCTTAGATGTACCCCAGTGTTATCCCGTAAGCATTGGCTTTTCCCGGCCGAAAGTCACAATTCTTTAGTTGGTGGGTGTTAGATCCACAATAAAAGCATAGTCTCAATATCCTTCTTCTCTGTCTTTCAGGCTCTGAAGGTTTGAAGGAGGAGAGATCCATGGGTTCCTCTACTGGGGTAACTGGAGCTGTTGAAGGGGTAAAGGATACTGCAGAAACCAGACAAATAGAAGGATGGGAGGGAAGGACCCTCCGAGTTCTGTCTCTCTTGGCTTGTCTCTCCTGGAAGCGAGAGTCCAAACTGATGCAAAGTGTTATAAAGTCATCTAAAGAAGAAGTAATATCACGATAAGTGAGTTAATCTTTGATGCGTTCATGCAGACCCCTCTTAAAGGCTGCCTTGAGAGCACTGCCATCCCAAGTGGTTTCAAGTGCCAAGTTGCAATTGTGCCACAGTTCTATTGCCCTGGTGGAGATCTAGGAGAGAAAATGGTATCCGGGGTATACTTCCAGAAGCAGAGGAAGAAGCCACAGTACTAAGAGCAGAAACTGGTGTTACAGGAGCAGTATTCCTCACTGTAACTAGTGAAGAGAGTTGAGCGGTTAAAGCCTCTAGTTTGTAATCCATACTGTGTAGTATGGGTTCCCAAAAATTTTCCCTGAAGATAAACTGCTCTTGCCACCTCATCTGGCTCCATGGCCCAAGTATAATGTAATGCTCGTATATTTATATTTTCTACTATCAGACCGAACTTGGTCTGTAGTCTTCTTATCCCGGCATTGAGACGGAATGATAAGGAATATCCCAGAGCAGAGAAAGTTCGGAAGATGAGGTAAGTGGCACTCACCACAGGCAGGATAGTCCTCAGCAGCAACAGGCAGGAAATCAGAGAAAGGTAGTTCAGGGGTATACCACCAGAATGGTCAGGCACCAGAATGGTCAGGCAGGCAGGGTTCGGCAACAGCAAGGCAGTCCAGAGGTAAACCACTAGGATGGTCAGGCAGGCAGGGTTCAGCAACAGTATATCAATCCAGCAGTTAAGAGGTAAACAGGCAGAGTGGTCAGACAAGCAGAGTTCAGCAGCAGTATATCAATCCAGCAGTTAAGGGGTAAACAGGCAGAGTGGTCAGACAAGCAGGGGTTAGCAACAGTATGACAGTCTAGCATACAACAACACCCAGGAGAACAATAAGTAACACCTATACTTGGGCAGTGATAGGTAGCAATATAGTCACTTACATAGGCTCAGGATTCGCGCCATAGGAGATCCTGACCGGCTTCTGAACAAGGGAGTGTGCGGCGATGATGTCACCACCGCACGCAGACAGGAGCCAACTCCACCCTAGGCAATGAACAGCAGGCACCACGTCCCTAGCAACAGCTAGAGCGGCACGGTGCAACAGTGCCATGTTTCGGTTTACCAAAATATGGTGTGTCTTTTTTCTGAGAGGGTACCATAGCTTTAACTATTCTCTTGCCACTAGTGTGTCCCCTGTGATATGCTGCTCTAGGTAGTTGTTTAAACTCCTCAATCTCTGGGCAGGATTCTTTAAAAATATGCCAAATTTTGTTTGAGAACTTTATAAATGTTATTATTTAAAGTGTTGTAGGTACTTAAAAAACGTCAACGTCTTTTCTGGGGCTCTTGCTTTTCTAATATGCATATTGGATCTGATATCTGACAATTCTGTTTAACTATAACCAAGTTCCTAAAATTTTCGTTGCATTTCCATTAATCTTATTTCTTTTGTTTCAGGGTCTGTTACAATTTTATCTACCCTGAGGAACTGTGATTTTAATACTGACTTGAATACATTTGGGGGGTGAAAGCTTTTCCTGTGTAGGAGTATGGAGACACACGCCTACACATCCCTACAAAGGTTTCAAATATGAAATCAAAGGTTTCTATACATGTGACTATTTCTATGTGGTCTATGCCCTTAAATGCCCATGTGGGCTATTATACATTGGGGAGACTACCCAAAGGGTGGGGGACCTCATAGGACAACATAAGTCAACTATAAGAAACCCAAAATTAAGTGATTTACATGTACCATTTCATTTCCACAAAATGGGCCATCATGTAAGTCAATTAAGATTTATAGTCCTAGACCAGGCTAAACATAAAGCTAGAGGAGGGGACAGACAAAAATACTTGCTGTATAAAGAGGCCAGGTAAATCTGGAAAATGGATTCTATGTACCCAAATGGAATGAATAGGTAATTTGAAATAAATCCATTTATTTAGAAGGTTATTTTGTTTTTGTTTTGTTTTTGTTTTTATATTTATTTAAATTTAAGTATTTTATAGCCACAATTTTGTGTTTCTCCTGTGCTCCTTACCTTGGAATTTGTATAGGCTGTGTATATATAATTAGTATATAATACAGGTTATTGTGGTTGATAGGGTTAACAGTGAAACCAAGATGGGTTAAATGGTGATATTTTGTAACCACTCCCACTATCTCATCTCAACTATCTCAACTGTTAATTGTGATTCAGCCTATCAATGAATATGGGTTTAAATGTTCACTGTGTGTAGTCTGTATTTAGCTTGACAAAGGGGCAGGTTCACCCAAAACTTATTTACTTGCCAATAATACTTTTTCTTCACCTACCAAAAATCAGAGATCATATAAGCGGGCCCTCCTTGATAATGCTCCTTGATAATGCTCACGGGAGCTAAAAAACTTGTTCCTAAAAAATGGAAGTCAAGGGACGTACCAACCCTGGAAGAATGGTACTCTTCGGTAAACGATTTACTAATTCTGGAGAGATTTCACTATCTCAAAATCAATAAAATTGTCACCCACGAAATGATGATGGCCACTTGGAAAGGTACCCCCCTATGATAGGCAAAACTTATTTCAAATAATTCCCAATTAGGTAGCGGACTGGCCCCATTCTGTCTTCCAGTATGGGGTGGGGTTTTTTTGTTTTGTTTTTTCCTCTCCCTCCCCCCCCCCCTCATCTTTTTTACCCAAACATTTCTCAAACCTTCTCCTTAAACTCGACACACAATTTAAGGTTTATATTGGACTAAGCTTGAAACTGTTAAAAATGTTAAAATGTCAAGCTCTAAGCGGAAGCACACAAACTTTGATTTTCCTGCTGTTTACTTATTGTACTATAATGACTGATACCCTACCATAATAACTGTCTTACCATCAAAATGTAGACAATAACAAAACCAGTCTGTTGGTTATACAAATTGTTCCTTTTTATTGTACATCTGGAAATTATGTTCAATAAAGCTTGTTTTGAAAAACAAAAAACAAATTCATAGTTCTAAAAACTACTGAAGAAAAATGATTATCCCCCAAGGGAAAAATCACGTATCACTGTTCAGTCATAAATATGATGTAAAAGGAGAACACAGACAGGGATACTAATTCAACCTTATGTATTTATGAGTTTATATGTGTACTGTATATATGTATGTAAATACATAAATACGCATATAAATACATTAGCATTTACTTTCAACTTGTAATAAAAATTCTCCCTCCGACACGCGCAAACAGCCTCGATTAACCAGATATAGCTTGCGCAAAACAGTAAGTGCGCCACTCATAATCAGGCCATAGTTTTATGCAAGCAATAGCACAATAATAAAATGCTCTAACATATTAGGGTATTTTATTTTACATGCTTATTTCACTTTATGCTTATGCAGTGGTCTTGCATAATTGTTCATTTAAAAAAATGTCAAACTCTAATGCTTCTCTTACTAATTTTATTTAAGAAAGATGTAATCAAAAGAGAATATGTTGCCATAACAACACTAGTAACATATTAAAAGCATTTTCAAATGTTATGTAATTATAAATCTTACAAAGCAGTAAAGTAACTGATTATTTACCACGCCTGAACATGTTTCTGCATCTAATGATTTGTCAAGGAGATGCAGCATCATTATAAACAGCTTACATCTCCTATAAATTAACCTAACTTAAAATGTACTCAAATAATTGTTTAACTAGTCTTAAGAAGTGTAATTACTACTTAATGTTTTGTTTTGCTCTTGGAAGGACAGTCCCAAAAGAGTGAATTGATAATATATCCAGACTAAATAATCCCTAGCAACTACAAACAAAAATACAGTTTGTGTGGAATCTGATCATGATTAATTAATTAACTGTTGCACATCAAGGTATCAATTATTTATCACATGGCCAATAATACAAAAATATTTTTAATCATAGAGCACATTTTTGAAATACTACTAATTCAAACAAATATTACATGCTGTGCTCATATAGAAACAAAAGGATTTTTTTCCCTCTGTCTATAACAGTGTTAAAGGATGGTATCATGTCTAATGAATGTGACAGGCTTTTGATTTTAGCATTTGCATTCATGAGCGTGAGATGTGATGTCACTGCCTATCTTGTACCAAATACCAGATTTGTTATTATATTTGGTAACATTAAAAAAACAAACTAAAATAACAAATATTTATTTTCAGTAGGGATGCCAGTTGTCCAGTATTCAACAAAACAGTCCAGAATTTCAACAGGCTGTCCAGTAAAATCTATATAAAAATACTATACACTTAAAGGGAAAGTCCACTCCAGAATTGATATATTTTTTAAAAGATAGATAATTGCTTTATTACCCATTTCCCAGTTTTGCATAACCAACACTGTTATATTAATAATTTTTTTACCTCTGTGATTACATTGTATCTAAGCCTCTGCAGACTACACTATATCTCAATTCTTTTGACAGACTTGCATTCAGCCAATCAGTGCTGACTCATAAATAACTCCACAGGAGTGAGCACACTGTAATCTATATGGCCCACATGAACTAGCAGGATCTAACTGTGAAAAATTGTCAAAATGCACTGAGAAAAGAGACACCCTTCAACAGCTTAGAAATCAATTTGAGCCTACCTAGGTTTAGCTTTCAGCAAAGAACAACAAGACAACAAAGCAAATTTGATGATAAAAGTAAATAGGAAAGTTGTTTAAAATTGTATGCCCTATCTGAACCATGAAAGTTTAATTTTGACTTGACTGTCCCTTTCAATGTCCAGTGTTAGCTGAATGCAAAAAAGATTTGCATGCCTTAATGCATTCCAATATGGAGTAGAAAGAAGCGAGACGGGTTGGGAGGAGCTAGCGGCGAGAAGCAAGAAGCAAGAGCTCAGTTAACTCAGCTCAAAAGCAGCATAAAAATCCTGCTTTTACTCTCTCTCCCACGCGCAGACCTTGCAGGTCATCCTCAACAGAGTACCTGTACCAGCTGGCCACATCAGCATGTAGGGCCGTCATCGTCCTACCCTCCCGAGAGCAAATGAGGAACTTTGGCTCATATCCACCGACGCCATCTTGGACTCCGCAACTCATATACGCCACAAGTGAGGAGAAATCTACCTGCAGCAGAGCGCATCTCTGGCACTAATCAAATGCACCAAACCCTCGACAAACACACAGTACAGAGAAGAAAGGGGTAAGACACTAGCATCGAGGCAGCTACGCAGCACACGCGGTACCTTAACGGCAAAAAACCTCCCAAGCAGGCCTCCATCTTCACGCAGCACACGATTGCAAGCACCCTATACAAATAGGATTGGGTAACAAAAGACACCCCTAATACTTTTCCACCTCACAGCTGCTACAATACCAATTAGTTTTAGCGTCCTAACTAGTAACCAGCAGTTCTCCCACTCGCACTTAAAGGAATGCAAAGTAAAAATAACAGATTGCTTAACGCCTATACTGGGACTGTCAGGGAAGAGGCAAAGACATAGCATAGCACAGCTTCTTGTGGGTTGGTCGCCTCATCTCTGAAGCAGCACATACATGAGGCACAGCACTAGTGCATGGGCATTTCTGGGGTGGCGGAAACAGCAGCACAGCAGGGAATCTTCCTAACACTGTCAGTACAGAAGGCATTATCCCGGAACAATCCCACACACTGGACACTATCTAATAAGCACCCAGATCCAACAAAGTGCTCCCTACACATAGCTGAAAAAAAAAGTGGGGACGTTTGTTGGCCACATCTTATTGCAACAATCTCAGCCATACTACTAAATGTAACAAGAAACAAGACTGGGATTATTCCATATTGCCACCATGCCCATCAGCTGACAGTCCTTCACAGAAATATTTCGCAGGGAGGGTAGGAGGACCACAGGCCTACTTGCATACCCCACTAGGTGACTATAACCCCTCCACCAACTTTAGTTTATTAACTCATCACAGACACAGAACATTAACCTCAGCAACATACAGGTGGGGCACGGCGAACAACAATTCCTATGAAAGTCGACAAATACTTCAAGGTGTCAGCATCTCAAGCTATACTCATCATGGCTGATAAGCAAAAGACGTCAGACAGAAACAGAAAACATGCTGCAGAAATCCATTGAGAACCTGCCTCCCCTGTCGAGAGAGATACTAGCTCCGAGCCACCTCATGACCTACTCCAGGACCTAAAGCCTTTTTTATTACCCAAAATGGAAACATGGCAGGCGGATATGGACACTCTCACTACCGAGATCTGACAATACTCTACTAGACTGCAACAAACAGAGCAAAGGATCTCTGATGTGGAGGACTCTCAACAAACCTCCACCATTGCCATACAACTTCTAGAGTGACACAACTCACAGGAAAAGTTTGACGACCTCGAAAATCGCTCCCGACACAACAATCTAAGGATTGTGGGAGTCCCAGAGTCGATCAAAAATAAAGATCTTCTGGAATTTACAGACTACACATTACCCAAATTGCTACAGATGAACCAAGACACAATGCCGCTAGACATTGAGAGGGCACATAGAATAGGCCCAGAAATACCACCAGCTAAACCAAACCAGAGACCAAGACAAGTCATCTTCAAGCTACTCAGATATCAGGAGAAGTTGGCGGTCCTAAAGGCATACAGGTCCAAACCTGATTTACTCTATGAGGGCCACAATCTCCTCATCCTCCAGGACTTCTCTGCAGAAGTAACCAGAAATAGAAAATAATTTGCCCCCCTTTGCTCCAATGTACACTCCATGGGATGACAGGCCTCACTTCTCTATCCTGCTAAGCTGAGACTGATGACGCCTGGAGACCCCAAGTTCTTCCTGAATCCACAACAACTGCAAGAGTTCCTAGACACTGAAAGCCACAATGGCGAGGGTTAAGGGAAGTACCCTGTGCACATCTACTGTCTCATCCCATGCGACTTGCCAAATAGGCAACATGTTTCGAGGACTGCTGTTAATGTTCAACCCAAGGACTGAGTATCTGTTTTTTCATGTTTATGTTTGTGTTGTTGTTGTAATTCTGAAAATGTACTTGAACTTGAACCCCTCCTGGGTTTACTGCCAAACTCCCTCCCACCCCATGAAGTATGCCTCATCTCGTCAGCCTTAGGGTCCCCAGCTTACCCTTACCCTCCCCCATCATGCATCATGACATTACAATCTTACACCTGTGCATTTTTATACCACCAGGTCGTAGAAGGAGCATCCGGATCCCACCCAGATTGCTGACGACTCTGACTCAAAAGAGTCCTCCACCCATGGATGGCACAGACTGTGAGTTATTGACCTCTCAGGCACACACTCCCAACCACACTGTGAGCCAAACGATGAATTTACCACTTCTCATTCAATTGACCCGAGGCAATATAGGTTCAAGCTAAATATACTTGTCACAAGATACCCACCAGATTTATCTCTCACCTCCCAACACCATGGTACACCCACTTAAGATAGTGTCCTGGAATGTGGGAGGTATCACCTCCCCGGCCAAACGAAGCACCATACTACAGCATCTAATGCGTCTTCACACAGACATCGCCCTCCTACAGGAGACACACCTCACAGAAACAGAGCATTAGAAATTAATAAGCAGATGGGTAGGTCAGGTCTTTTGCACCCCTACTGAAGGGCACAAAATAGGGGTTGCTATACTGATTAAGAAGGGACTGTCAGTCCAAATCAATCCCATCACAATAGACCTAAAAGGCAGATACATCATAGCTGGCTTACACACAAATGACCAAACATACATTATATGCAACGTCTATGGCCCCAACCAACTACGACCACAATTTTGGTATTCCTTACAGACCACCCTGGCCTTACATGCTGACAAACCGCTGATAATAGGGGGGACTTCAATCTGGCCCAGGACTTGCCGTTAGATCGCAGGGTTGAAACACACACAAAAAGACAGGAGAAAATTTATGCTAAAAAACGGAAGAAGGAAACAGCAATCGTAGCTGCTTTCAAAACGTTGCTGAGCCTTATTGATCTGTGGCGCTCGCGCCACCCAACCAGGAGGGACTTCACGTGCGCTTCCAAAACTCATGGGACACTCTCACGCATTGACTATTTCTTGTGCTCCACACAGCTACACGCACAGATCCCAAAAACAGATATCTCAGACATAATAATCTCAGATCATGCGCCCATATGGCTGCAACTCAGACAGGAGAAAATTTATGCTAAAAAACGGAAGAAGGAAACAGCAATCGTAGCTGCTTTCAAAACGTTGCTGAGCCTTATTGATGTGTGGCGCTCGCGCCACCCAACCAGGAGGGACTTCACGTGCGCTTCCAAAACTCATGGGACACTCTCACGCATTGACTATTTCTTGTGCTCCACACAGCTACACGCACAGATCCCAAAAACAGATATCTCAGACATAATAATCTCAGATCATGCGCCCATATGGCTGCAACTCAGCCCCCGGGCCCCACACTCATGCCCAAGGGAACTGGAGATTCCCTACTTACCTATAACAAAATATAGAGTTCAGAAAACAAAAAAAATATTATGACAAAAAGAAACTAAGGGATGATGCCCTGTGTCAACAGGATCACCTCTTCAAAGTACATAGAAAGGGCCGGTTTTACAGATTCGGAAATAAGACAGGGAGACTGTTGGCCAATGTGGTGAAATTAGTCACCCCCAAATCTCTAATTCGCTTTATTCAAGTACAGGGAGTATTCCATTCAGATAATAAATCAATTATAACAGAGTTTTTAAAATTTTACTCCACACTCTACTCCGCACAGCCATGCATACTGTCTGACAGGGATCGATTCTGGGATCAGATAGACCCCCCTCCCTCAGTTCAGAGAAGTTAATACACGCGTCGGAAGTCCTGAAAGCTATTAAGGCAGCCAAACTAGGCAAAGCCCCAGGCCCTGATAAGATACAAATTGAGTACTACAAACTCTTACAAACAGAGCGTAGCCCATTACTAGCCCAAACATTTACAGCCTACCTAAAGGGCACAGCAACTCCCCCAGCTGACTTCACAGATGCACATATGTGCTTAATCCTGAAGCCAGATAGAGACCCGACGATCCCTGCCTCTTATAGGCCGATAGCACTTTTGAACAATGAATATAAACTCTTCACAGCTATACTGGTGAACAGATTAGCTTCTGTACTAGGAACAGTCATTCATAAAGATCAGACGGGATTCATGAAGAATCGCTCCTCAGTCACTAACATACGCAAAACCCTGGCGATCATCGACCACTACTGGCAGGGGAATAATCGAAATAAAACTGAAGCACTCCCCGACGCATGCCTTCTCTTTGTTGACGCGGAAAAGGCGTTCGACAGAGTGGAATGGGATCATCTACTGACCACCCTGGGCAAGTTTGGCATTGTGGAGAATTCCACAATCTCATACAAACACTATAGCAAAACCCACACACCTCAATAATGGTAAACGGAGAAGTGTCCCAGCCATTCTTCCTCGAAAGGGGCACCAGACAGGGATGCCCTCTGTCGCCCCTCCTTTTCAACCTAGCCATAGAACCCCTTGCCATACACATAAGAAACACGATAGAAGCAACAAAGGTAGGGACTCACTCATTACACCCATCATTATACACGGACAACCTACTCCTGTATGTAACCAATCCAGACACCACTATACACAAACTCATCTCCATATTTCAACAGCTTGGAGCAATCTCAGGCTACAAAGTGAACTTGGAAAAATCGGAACTGACATACCTCACTAAACCACTGCACCCCACAACTTTACACACTACGCTTAGAGTTACAGACAGTTCTTTTAAGTATCTAGGCATTAGTCTACACATTAACCCACACCTAATTTACAAACGGAATATCCCTCCCGTGATTGCACAGGTTTGCTCACTGCTGGCAGGCTGGGCTAGACTACCAATATCCCTATCGGGACGAGTGAACCTAATTAAAATGATAGCAATGCCCAAACTACTGTATCCTTTGCAATTACTCCCCTTGCTACTAACTCGGACTGATCTGAAGCTCATCTCTAGTGCCTTTAGCAACTTCACGTGGAATTCGAGGAAACATAAAATTAGTAGAACTAAATTAGACTTACCAACTGACAAAGGGGGATTGAAACTCCCGAATGTCGAATGGTATAATTGGGCGACATTGACAAAAATAGTCTTTCAATGACAAGCATCTCGATAAGTTCTTAGCCCACCCACTTCATCTAGCCTTCTTACCTCACACTCCCATACGCTCACTCCCTATGCAAATCAAAGATAACATGTTATTCAAAGACCCCCTCAGAGCATGGACGAAGCTGTGCAAATGGTGGAAGCAAAATTGTCCCTAGCAAAATCACCAGACATCTCCCGTTACAGGGCAACCCTGCCTTTCTCCCGGGCATGACCACACACATGTTTGCTCTGTGGGAAGAGAAGGGATAAGTTCAATCTCACAACTGATAGATCCACTCACTGTCACTGATAAACCATTTCAGATATCACATTTACAGGACAAATTTTACCTCCCTAGACATAGCACATTCGAATACATTCAATCCACCCACTATGCCCACAAGTTGCTGTCTGAGGGACTCAGCTGTAGGACCAATACTCCAATAGAAACTATCTGTTCTCTGACTAAACAAGGATCACACTCCATTTCATACATCTATAGCTTAATTATGGAGAACAAATCCACTGAGGTCCTGCAACAGCTGAGTGCCAAATGGAAACGCAACACAGATCTTGACGTTAGCGAAGACACAATTTCGGACAGCTTTATGCTGGTGGCAAGTAGCACATTAGCGATGGCCTATAGGGAGATGCATCTTAAATTCATATACCTAAGCTATATTATCCCCCAGCTAAGAGACAAATGGGTACCAGATGCACTAGTCATATGCCTTAAATGCTCCTCACCTAAACCAGACACAACGCACTTGTTCTGGAGCTGCCCCAAGATAGCTCAGTTCTGGGGTAAGATCCAGTATTGGCTGAAAAGGATCTGCGGCACACAACTAGTCCTAACAGTCCAGGATGCCTTCTTTCTCAGAGGACATACACAGAGCACTTAACAGGACCGCTTCCTGAACACCGCCATACTAATAGCTAGAAAACTGATACTAAAACAATGGATATCCTGAAGGCCACCACACCTAACACAATTCATCAGCCTACTACACACACAACTGTTGATAGAGCAGGCGGAAGTTAAAGGAGACCTAGAGAGAAGAATCAAAGCGTTTATCATAAAATGGGAACCCTACTTATTGACTATGCCTGCTAACATTTGCACACAAATACTGTCCCCCTTTGCTGACAGCACATATATTATGACAGAGTGACTAAAAGGTAAATGGTCTATAGGAAATTCAAGCGACCCCTGACACCTTTCACCCACCCCCCTTTCCTTCCACCTTCACTACCCCATATATGCAAGAAGACAAACCACACTTCACGAAGGGCGGACCGGGTGCTTCCTTCTCGAACTTCAGGCTTCTTACCTTCTACAGCTTCAGGAGATGAACTTACAAGCTGTATCAGACTCAGTGACTCCCCAGGAGACCAGTTAACTGGATTCTTATTACCTTGTTATTTTGACATATGGTTTTGATTGCTTAAACTTGATAGGAATGTATTGTGATCCCTCTCCCCCCACCGCCTTCCCCACATACTCCACTCACCCCCCTCCCCGGCCACTTATCTGATCCCCCCCCCCTGCTTCCCCTGTCCACTCAGAAAAGTAAAAATGCCCGAGTGGGTACTATCCACATACTGGGAATCTTTCCAAATAGCATCCACCACATGATGTTAGTACCTGATTACGACACTGCTTCTGTGTAAACTAAGCTGTTGCAAATTCTTGTGTAATGTTTTATTCTTCATTGTGGTGTACCTACTTGGGCTCTCAATAAATAAAGTTATTTAAAAAAAAAAAAAAAAAAGAAGAAAGAAGCAAGAAGCAGTCAAGGCAGTCAAAGCCCTACTCTTTGTGTTACTGGAAACCAAATAACTTAAATATTTTAATTTGTATGTTACTTGCAGCTAAGAGTTAAAATGAGTAAGGTAGAGCTTTTGGGGAGACATGTGACCCTACTGACAATTGTGCCCAGTCACCTATAGATTGCCCAGTGTTTTTGAGAAGGAAAGTTTGCAAATATAATTATCAGTACCTGAAATATTAACCACTCTGCAACATTTCACAGTTTCTTGTTGACAAGTCAAAATCTTTCTCTAGTACTGGGCAGGAGCTAAACGTTTTCCACAGCTGATGCCTGCTGTTGTTAATATCAACAATTAATAATCGTCCAGCTGCCTCAAGCTTTATTTACAACACCTCATAAATGCAAAATCAAAGCATAACAGTATTGATACAGTATTAATACTTGGAACATGTTTTCTAGTTTATTCTAGCCAACAAGAATCAAAAAGAAAATACATAAGATCTACTTTGCCTATGTATAATATGTGTATTCATTATTTTGTTTACAATAAGTAATTTTAATTAAATATAATTTAAGAGTTCTTTTCTGAAGGAAAACATACACACAAGATATTTGGCACATTTTTTTTTTTATTATTCAAACAGACTAAAGGGACAATCTGGTGAAAACAAGAAAATCTTACTGTTGGGTAAAACTAATTTTGTCTTTGTACTCCTCACCTGCTGCCGCCACACACACGCTTGACACCATCTGAACCAAATAAGTTTATCTTGGTCTCATCAGACCACAAGACATGGTTCCAGTAATCCATGTCCTTAGTCTGCTTGTTTTCAGCAAACTGTTTGTGGGCTTTCTTGTGCATCTTTAGAAGAGGCTTCCTTCTGGGACGACAGCCACGCAGACCAATTTGATGCAGTGTGCGGCGTATGGTCTGAGCACTGACAGGCTGACCCCCCACTCCTTCAACCACTGCAGCTATGCTGGCATCACTCATATGTCTATTTCCCAAAGACAACCTCTGGATATGACGCTGAGCACGTGCACTCAACTTGTTTGGTCGACCATGGCAAGGCCTGTTCTGAGTGGAACCTGTCCTGTGAAACCCACTGTATGGACTTGTCCACTGTGCTGCAGCTCAGTTTCAGGGTCTTCTCAATCTTCTTATAGCCTAGGGCCCTAGGCCATCTTTATGTAGAGCAACAATTCTTTAGATCCTCAGAAAGTTTTTTGCCATGAGGTGCCATGTTGAACTTCCAGTGACCAGTATGAGAGAGTGTGAGATCGATAACACCAAATTTAACACACCTGCTCCCCATTCAAACCTGAGAGCTTGTAACACTAACGAGTCACATGACACCGGGGAGGGAACATGGCTAATTGGGCCCAATTTGGACATTTCCACTTAGAGGTGTACTCACTTTTGTTGCCAACGGTTTAGACATTAATGGCTGTGTGTTGAATTATTTTGAGGGGACAGCAAATTTACTCTGTTATACAGGCTGTACACTCACTACTTTACATTGAGGTAAAGTGTCATTTCTTCAGTGTTGTCAAATTAAAAGATATAATAAAATATTTACAAAAATGTGAGGGATGTACTCACTTTTGTGAGATATTGTATATATATATATATATATATATATATATATATATATATATATATATATATAGTGAATGTTTGTCAAAAACGTTTAAATCCAGGCCAGTGATAGATAAATATCTAAATAGACAAGAGGACATAAATAGACATACAGATAGATTTACAGTCAAACAAGTGGAAGGCAATAGATAGAAGATAGATTGCTTTGTTTATCAGATTGCTTTGCGTGGTGATTTACTACAAACTGTGTGTAAAATGTACTATCTAAAAGGCAAACCAACTACAACTGCTTCCTTGGTAGAAGAGGAAACACTTTAGTGTAATATAATGTTATAAGGTTAAACCACAAGGTGGCAGTGCTTCATATTATAACACATCTTAATATGAAATGAATCTGCATTTTTTACAAAATAAATGTTTTAAAAGCATTTAAACTGCCTTTGTGTTTACACCAAATGAAATACCCCTCGAAAAGCCTGTGTTGTTTATCTTATATCCTTTTCTTTGGCCAATTAATAAGTGATATCAATGAGCTTCTGCAGATATCAACCAATCACTATGCAGCATGTAGGATAATCAGGGTTCTTTTCTAGGGATGAAAGGTAGCCTAAAAAAGTCAAATATTACTAGAAGTAAGTTCTGTAACTTGCAAATGATGCAAGTAATTTACCTGTTTTTTGCAATTTGTAGCATTTGTAAAACTTAAGTTATTTACCCAATTTAAACCCAACTTTCAAGATTCAGACAGAGCACACAAGTTTAGACAACTTTCCAATTTAATTCTTTTACCTAATTTGTTTGGTTATCTTGGTATCCTTAATTGAAAAGCATATTTAGATAGGCTCAAGAGTTTAGAGCTAGCTACTGATTGGTGGCTGCACATATTTGCCTCTTGTGATTAGCTAGCCAATGTGTTCAGCTAGTTCCCAGTAGTGCATTGCTGCGTCTTCATGAAAGGTTTCCAAGAGAATGAAGCAAAATTAATAATAGAAGTAAATTGGAAAGTTGGTTACAAATGTATGCTCTGTCTGAATCATGAAACTAAATGTTTGGGTTTAATGTCCCTTTAAGATTAGACCCTGGTTTAACGCCCCCAAGACACCTATGGATGCCTCCCACTAATCAGCACCAGCCGCATCTAGAATTTAGCGTGGATCCTTTCTGGGCCTTGCAATTGTGAAATACAAATACAACTTTTATTGAGTTTGTGGGGGGTAGTTATCAAGCCGTCTACTTTTCTGGCTTCGCCGGCCCAATACGTCCGCCTAAGCTCGCCTACCTTCGCCGCCGCGGACCTGAAAAAATACGCCTAAGTTATCAAATAAAGCTGTCAAAAAGCCGCGGGGCGATGAGCAGCGGACTGTGACAGTTATCACTCATCCGATCTCGCTGCCCTTCGGCTTTTTCCCAGCTTTATTGCTAGCCTGTCACTAAGCACTCACACTAAACTGCACTGTTCTACCCCCTATACCGGCGCCCCCGGAGCCCCCCGCAACTAAATAAAGTTACTAACCCCTAAACCGCCGCTCCTAGACCCTGCCGCAACTCTTATAAATGTATTAACCCCTAAACCGCCACTCCTAGACCCCGCCGCAACTCTTATAAATGTATTAACCCCTAAACCGCCGCTCCCGGACACCGCTGCCACCTACATTATACCTAGTAACCCCTATCCTGCCCCCCCTATACCGTCGCCCTCTATTATAAAATTATTAACCCCTATCCTGCTGATCCCGCACCTCTCCGCAACTAAATAAATAGTTTAACCCCTAAACCGCCGCTCCATGAACCCGCCGCAACCTATATTAAACCTATTAACCCCTATCCTGCCCCCCTACACCGTCACCACCTATAATAAATTTATTAACCCCTAATCTGCCCCCCCTACACCGTCGCCACCTATAATAAATTTATTAACCCCTATCCTGCCCCCCACTACGCCGCCGCCACTGTAATAAAATTATTAACCCCTAAACCTAAGTCTAACCCTAACGCCCCCCTAACTTAAATATTAATTAAATAAATCTAAATAAATTAACTCTTATTAACTAAATGAATCCTATTTAAAACTAAATACTTACCTTTAAAATAAACCCTAATATAGCTACAATATAAATAATAATTATATTCTAGCTATCTTAGGATTTATTTTTATTTTACAGGTAACTTTCAATTTATTTTAACCATGTACAATAACTATTAAATAGTTATTAACTATTTAATAGCTTACCTAGCTAAAATAAAGAGAAATGTACCTGTGAAATAAATCCTAACCTAAGTTACAATTACACCTAACACTACACTATACTTTAATAAATTATTCCTATTTAAAAATAAATACTTACCTGTAAAATAAACCCTAAGATAGCTACAATGTAATTAATAATTATATTATAGCTATCTTAGGATTTATATTTATTTTACAGGTAACTTTGTATTTATTTTAGCTAGTTAGAATAGTTATTAAATAGTTATTAACTATTTAATAACTACCTAGCTAAAAGAAATACAAAATTACCTGTAAAATAAATCCTAACTTAAGTTACAATTAAACCTAATACTACACTATCATTAAATTAACTAAATAAACTACCTACAAATAACTACAATTAAATACAATTACATAAACTAACTAAAGTACAAAAAATAAAAAAAGCTAAGTTACAAAAAATAAAAAAGTAAGTTACAAACATGTTAAAAATATTACAACAATTTTAAGCTACTTACACCTAATCTAAGCCCCCTAATAAAATAACAAACCCCCCCAAAATAAAAAAAATCCCTACCCTATTCTAAATTAAATAAATTTCAAAGCTCTTTTACCTTACCAGCCCTTAAAAGGGCCATTTGTGGGGGCATGCCCCAAAAAGTTCAGCTCTTTTGCCTGTAAAAGAAAAATACAACCCCCCCCCAACATTAAAACCCACCACCCACATACCCCTAATCTAACCCAAACCCCCCTTACAAAAACCTAACACTAATCCCCTGAAGATCATCCTACCTTGAGTCGTCTTCACTCATCCGAGCCACCGATGGAACTGAAGAGGACATCCGGAGCGGAAGAAGTTAATCCTCCAAGCGGCGCTGAAGAAATCTTCCATCCGATGAAGTCATCATCCAGGCGGCGCTGAAGAAGTCTTCGATCCGGCCGATGTCATCTTCAAAGAGGCGCTGAAGAGGTCTTCTATCCGGGCAAAGTCATCTTCCAAGCCGGGTCTTGAATCTTCCTTCCGCCGACGCGGAACCACCTTCTTCACCGACGGACTACGACGAATGACGGCTCCTTTAAGGGACGTCATCCAAGATGGCGTCCCCTCAATTCCGATTGGCTGATAGGATTCTATCAGCCAATCGGAATTAAGGTAGGAAAATCTGATTGGCTGATGGAATCAGCCAATCAGATTCAAGTTCAATCCGATTGGCTGATCCAATCAGCCAATCAGATTGAGCTCGCATTCTATTGGCTGATCGGAACAGCCAATAGAATGCGAGCTCAATCTGATTGGCTGATTCCATCAGCCAATCAGATTTTTCCTACCTTAATTCCGATTGGCTGATAGAATCCTATCAGCCAATCGGAATTGAGGGGACGCCATCTTGGATGACGTCCCTTAAAGGAGCCGTCATTCGTCGTAGTCCGTCGGTGAAGAAGGTGGTTCCGCGTTGGCGGAAGGAAGATTCAAGACCCGGCTTGGAAGATGACTTTGCACGGATAGAAGACCTCTTCAGCGCCTCTTTGAAGATGACATCGGCCGGATCGAAGACTTCTTCAGCGCCGCCTGGATGATGACTTCATCGGATGGAAGATTTCTTCAGCGCCGCTTGGAGGATTAACTTCTTCCGCTCCGGATGTCCTCTTCAGTTCCATCGGTGGCTCGGATGAGTGAAGACGACTCAAGGTAGGATGATCTTCAGGGGATTAGTGTTAGGTTTTTGTAAGGGGGGTTTGGGTTAGATTAGGGGTATGTGGGTGGTGGGTTTTAATGTTGGGGGGGGTTGTATTTTTCTTTTACAGGCAAAAGAGCTGAACTTTTTGGGGCATGCCCCCACAAATGGCCCTTTTAAGGGCTGGTAAGGTAAAAGAGCTTTGAAATTTATTTAATTTAGAATAGGGTAGGGATTTTTTTTATTTTGGGGGGGTTTGTTATTTTATTAGGGGGCTTAGATTAGGTGTAAGTAGCTTAAAATTGTTGTAATATTTTTAACATGTTTGTAACTTACTTTTTTATTTTTTGTAACTTAGTTTTTTTATTTTTTGTACTTTAGTTAGTTTATGTAATTGTATTTAATTGTAGTTATTTGTAGGTAGTTTATTTAGTTAATTTAATGATAATGTAGTATTAGGTTTAATTGTAACTTAAGTTAGGATTTATTTTACAGGTAATTTTGTATTTCTTTTAGCTAGGTAGTTATTAAATAGTTAATAACTATTTAATAACTATTCTAACTAGCTAAAATAAATACAAAGTTACCTGTAAAATAAATATAAATCCTAAGATAGCTATAATATAATTATTAATTACATTGTAGCTATCTTAGGGTTTATTTTACAGGTAAGTATTTATTTTTAAATAGGAATAATTTATTAAAGTATAGTGTAGTGTTAGGTGTAATTGTAACTTAGGTTAGGATTTATTTCACAGGTACATTTCTCTTTATTTTAGCTAGGTAAGCTATTAAATAGTTAATAACTATTTAATAGTTATTGTACATGGTTAAAATAAATTGAAAGTTACCTGTAAAATAAATATAAATCCTAAGATAGCTATAATATAATTATTATTTATATTGTAGCTATATTAGGGTTTATTTTAAAGGTAAGTATTTAGTTTTAAATAGGATTCATTTAGTTAATAAGAGTTAATTTATTTAGATTTATTTAATTAATATTTAAGTTAGGGGGGCGTTAGGGTTAGACTTAGGTTTAGGGGTTAATAATTTTATTACAGTGGCGGCGGCGTAGTGGGGGGCAGGATAGGGGTTAATAAATTTATTATAGGTGGCGACGGTGTAGGGGGGGCAGATTAGGGGTTAATAAATTTATTATAGGTGGCGACGGTGTAGGGGGGGCAGGATAGGAGTTAATACATTTAATATAGGCTGCGGCGGGTTCAGGGAGCGGCGGTTTAGGGGTTAATACATTTATTATAGTTGCGGTGGGCTCCGGGAGCGGCGGTTTAGGGGTTAATATGTATAGAGTAGCTTGCGGTGGGCTCCGGGAGCGGCGGTTTAGGGGGTAATAACTTTATTTAGTTGCGGCGGTGTAGGGGGGGTCAGATTAGCGGTGTTTAGACTTGGGGTACATGTTAGGGTGTTAGGTGTAGACAGCTCCCATAGGAATCAATGGGATGTCTGTCAGCAGCGAACTTGTACTTTCGCTATGGTCAGACTCCCATTGATTCCTATGGGATCCGCCACCTCCAGGGGTGGCGGTTTGAAAACCAGGTACGCTGGGCCGTAAAAGTGCCGAGCGTACCTGCTAGTTTTTTGATAACTAGCAAAAGTAGTGAGAATGTGCCGCACTTGTGTGCGGAACATCTGGAGTGACGTAAGAATCGATCTGTGTCGGACTGAGTCCGGCGGATCGAAGTTTACGTCACAAAATTCTACTTTTGCCGGTCTCGAGCCTTTGATAACTAAGGCGAATCAGCCTCGCCACAAATACGCTGCGGAATTCCAGCATATTTGAGGTTGACGGCTTGATAACTAGGCCCCTTTGTATAATATGTGTGTAATATATACATTACATATACAAACCATAAATATATAACTATTAATCTTCTCTGCATCTCTGGCTTGGTTTTTGTGCTGTAAAATGCAAATATTATTTTAAAACAACAACTATTACCTTTTTGATTACAGTAATGTACTATCTTCCTCATGGTACTATATATACAAAACTATTGAAAATTATATTAAAATACTTTGGCTTTAGGTTACATGTATAAGCCTATGACATGTAAATATTGCCTAAATGACATAAGATATTGTTGTTTACTAGGGTTACCACCTTGTAAAAAAACACTGGCCATGATCATTAGCATACATTAGCATAAATAATTTTATAGCATAACTCAGAAATTAAAGCTGCTAGGACTGATTTTAAATGTCCATTTGTTTATAATTAGATCCCAACACACTCAGAATAAGTATTACCATGATATAACCTTCATTTATTTTTTTATGTTTTATGTTCTAATGAAAACTCAATCATAAAACTTTATTCATATGCATTTGGTCACAAAGAAATGCCAAAAAATAACTAATATATTTGTTATTCATTGCAGTCCTCTGGAAATTATAAATGAGCGGTTCCTTCAAAAAATAGACAAACTAATATGTGCAGCAGTTAAATTTTGTAGCGTCTTTCGGCCATTTTTTTACAAAAGGAAAAGTGACTATCCAATAAAGATCCAGCAATATCCTTGAAAATTGGTTCATTCCTATAATCAGTGACTGATGCGCAGTGATGTCAGTGGCTAGTGAGGCACTGGCTGGTATCAGAGCTAAATAAACACACATATGAGCCAGATAAAGGTAGCTTAAAGGGATAGTAAAGTCCAAATTAAATTTTCATGATTCAGATGGGGCATGTCATTTTAAACAACTTTCTAATTTACTTTTATCATGAAATTTGCTTTGTTCTCTTGTTATTCTTAGTTGAAGGCTAAAACTAGGTAGGCTCATATGCTAATTTCTAAGCGCTTGAAGGCCGCCTCCAATTTGAATACATTTGAACGTTTTTCACAGCTAGAGGGTGTTAGTTCATGTGTTTCATATAGATATCATTGTGCACATGCACGTGAAGTTATTTAAGAGTCAGCACTAATTGCCTGAAATGCAAATCTGTCAAAAGATCTGAGATAAGGAGGCAGTCAGCAGAAGCTTAGATACAAGGTAATTACAGAGGTAACAAGTATATTTCTATAACAATGTTGATTATGCAAAACTAGGGAATGGTAAATAAAGGGATTATCTATCTTTTTAAACAATAACATTTTTGGTGTTTACTATCCCTTTAAATTCACCACCCATACAGTCTCAGTGCTAAATGTTAAAAAAAACTCTTCCTTCCTCCTACAAGCTGCAGCTGCATCCCTTTTTCCCTGACTGGTCTAACTGTGCTGTTTGCCTATTGGCTGACAGTAGCAGCACATAATACCAGGTAGCCAGTGGGAGGCAAAGGTTATGCAAGTTATATGACACTTGTAAGATATTCTAAGTACAAAAACTCCCAACATTAAGGTAATTTGTAGAAAATTCCTAAAATAGGAGCTATTGCCTAATTTCTACCCTTCCTCTTTTTCTTGCATAATTCTGCCCTAGTTTCTCTATGAAAACTTATTGGACCTCCTAAAACCTGCCCAGGAAACTCAGAGTTGTCCATTCTTGCCCCACCCACATAGACCACCTGATTGTTCCTGCACCATTCTATTCCAGTATTCATCAAAAGCAGGAAGCGTAAAGTTATCTAGGATCAGTCATGGAAAAATGAAATGCTTATGCATATACATAAAAATGTCAATATAAACCATGTTGCAATGCTATATTAATGCTAGGGACATTTTAATAAATATTATTAAAAATTCTTAAACATACTGTCAAATATATAGACATATTCTATGGATTATTTAGAATATTTTACAATATGTCTAATCATTTTTATTACTTTTTAAAAATATTTTCTAGGTAAAATTTCAATAACGTGCCTTAAGATTACAGACGGCTAGATTACGAGTCTTGCGTTAGGCTTAAAAAGCAGCGTTGGCCGGTCCCAACGCTGCTTTTTAACACCCGCTGGTATTACGAGTCTTGCAGGTACAGGTGTACCGCTCACTTTTTTGGCCAGACTCAGAAATACCGCAAATCCACTTACGTCAATTGCGTATCCTATATTTTCAATGGGACTTGCATAGCGCCGGTATTACGAGTCTGACCAAAAGGGAGCGGTACACCCTCTCCTGTCAAGACTGGTACCGCATTTAAAAGTCAGTAGTTAAGAGTTTTACACTACAACGCCGTAGCATAAAACTCTTAACTAAAGTGCTAAAAAGTACACTAACACCCATAAACTACCTATTAACCCCATAAACCGAGGCCCCCCCACATCGCAAACACTAAAATAAAATTTGTAACCCCTAATCTGCCGAACCGGACATCGCCACCACTATAATAAATATATTAACCCCTAAACCACCGCACTCCCGCCTCACAAACACTAATTAAATATTATTAACCCCTAATCTGCTGTCCATAACATCACCGACACCTACCTACTTTTTTAACCCCTAATCTGCCGCCCCAATGTCGCAGCCACTATATAAAAGTTATTAACCCCTAAATCTAAGTCTAACACTAACCCTAACCCCCCTAACTTAAATATAATTTAAATCAATCTAAATAAAATAACTATCATTAACTACATTATTCCTATTTAAAACTAAATACCTATAAAATAAACCCTAAGATAGCTACAATATAACTAATAATTACAATAATAATAATAATAATTAACTATTTAATAACTACCTAGCTAAAATAAATACAAAAGTACCTGTAAAATAAAACCTACCTAAATTACAATTACACCTAACACTACACTATAATTAAATTAATTCCCTAAATTAAATATAATTATCTAAAGTACAAAAAAAACAAAACACTAAATTACAGAAAATAATAAACAAATTACAAGAATTTTAAACTAATTACACCTAATCTAATCCCCCTAAAAAAATAAAAAAGCCCCCCAAAATAAAAAAGCTCTACCCTACACTAAATTACAAATAGCCCTTAAAAGGGCCTTTTGCGGGGCATTGCCCCAAAGTAATCAGCTCTTTTACCTGTAAAAAAAAGTACAAATCACCCCCCCAACATTAAAACCCACCACCCACACAACCAACCCTACTCTAAAATCCACCCAATCCCCCCTTAAAAAAAACTAACACTAACCTCTTGAAGATCACCTTACTGGGAGACGTCTTCGCCCAACCGGGCCGAAGTCCTCAACGAAGCCGGGAGAAGTCTTCATCCAAGCCGGGCGACGTGGTCCTCCAGACAGGCAGAAGTCTTCATCCAGGCGGCATCTTCTATCTTCATCCATCCGGCGCGGAGCGGGTCCATCTTCAAGACATCCGACGCAGAGCATCCTCTTCATCCGACGGCTCTTCTCGAATGAAGGTTCCTTTAAATGACGTCATCCAAGGTGGCGTCCCTTCAATTCCGATTGGCTGATAGAAATCAGCCAATCGGAATTAAGGTAGAAAAAATCCTATTGGCTTGTGGCCTTCCGTGAAACATGGTGGAGGGTCTGTCCTGTTTTGGGGCTGCATTTCTGCCAGTGGTGTTGGTGATATTGTCCAAATTGATGGGATCATGAATGCTGAAAAGTAAAGACAGGTTATAATTCATCATGCCATTCCTTCTGGAAAGTGCCTAATTAGATATGGTTTTATTTTTCAGCATGATAATGATCCCAAGCACACTGATAACGCAGTGAAATCATATTTGGGGAGAAAAACAGTGTCATGGATCTGTTCATTGCCGTGTCACTGCAGCTCCCGGATCCATCTGCTCTCCTCTGTAGCATCACGTTGCCTAGCAACGTGATGCGGTCTCTCAGCTGACCTGCTCTGATGACGTCAGGCGGGTCTTTAAATCTCCAGCTTGGGCTTGTTTGTTGGATCGTTCCTGTTTCCTGGGTAAGTGCTTTTGTCCTGTTTGACTATTCTTTCTGCCTGCATTATTTACCAACCTCTGCTTTGCCTGACCACTCTATCGGATTACCCTCTGCTTGCCTAAAGTGATTCTGATCTCTGCCTTGCCTGACCACTCTATTGGATTACCCTCTGCCTGCCTAAAGTGACTCTGACCTCTGCCTTGCCTGACCACTCTACTGGATTACCCTTTGCCTGCCTTAAGTGACTCTGACCTCTGCTTTGCCTGACCACTCTATTGGATTACCCTCTGCCTGCCTTAAAGTGATACTGACCTCTGCTTTGCCTGACCACTCTATTGGATTACCCTCTGCCTTCCTTAGGATGAACGAGAGCTTAAAAAGGAAGGGGAAATAATATGGAATGGCATGATATAGCTGAGTAGCCTGCAGTCAGGTGTATAAACTTCAACTTACTTAGATATAGATCCATCTGCTAACCCTTCAACCCCAAACCCCACTCATTTTATATTATATATGCTTCATATACCTTTCTCATAAATGAGGATTTAGCCATTTACTATATCTAGTTAGACGTGTGTGTGTGTGTGTGTGTGTGTATATATATATATATATATATATATATATATATATATATATATATATATATATATACAGTATATATATATATATATATATATATATATATATATATATATATATATATATATATACGCACACATACACATATACACAAAGCATGTGCATTCAAAAATGGATGAATGCAAAACAAATTTACAGTTTCATACTATTTTATTGCAAACCAATCATCTGTTCAGATAATTGATCCCTGTGTCAGACAATACGTATGTAAGCTACAGTTTTGTTCTTGACAATCCTGATCCCAATCATTTAAAGAAAAACATGTTTTACTACTTCTAGCTTGTACCACTAGATACCACTTTAACTTTATTTAAAGGGATATGAAACCCAAAACTTTTCTTTTGTGAGTCAGACAGAGCATAACATTTTAATGAGAATGTTTCCAATGTACTTCTATTACCCAATTTGCTTAATTTCAAGGGTATTCTTTGTTAAAGAGATACCTAGGTAGGTGTCTAAAGCACTACATGGCAGGAAATAGTACTGCCATCTAGTGCTCTTCCAAATGGATAACATTGTTGCAAACATGTTGCCAGATACTACTCCAAACACATGAAGGATCCTGAACTTAAGTCCCTACTTTAAACAAAAGATACCAAGAGAATTAAGAAAATTTAATAATAGAAGTAAATTAGAAAGTTATGTAAAGGACCATTAAACTTGACATTTCAACAACATATAAAATGTTTCATTATTGCAAGTGAAACATTATTGCAATATACATTAATTATGTATTTTGCTGCCTTTTGCTGTAAAATACTTATAAAATTTGTGTTTTTTTTCACTTTCTCCCAGGGAGGTTTGGTTTATTACTTTTAAGCAATCTATGTAAGCTTTTGTTTACTTCCCCCTCCCCTCTATGATTCTGACCAATCACGTTTGTAAAAGTTGGATTATCAGTTTTGCATCAACAATCATGATAGGAGAATAATTATTTGCAATAGTAACTAATAAAGCGACAGTTTTCATTGCAAAATTATTCTCAGATATAAAGGTTCAAAATAATGTAGTTTACAATTTGTGTTTAGTGGTCCAATTATTATACAGATTCATTTAAATAAAAATAAAAAATCAATTAGGTTGCATCTTTCAAGGATGACCATACCCACGTTATTGCATAAAGTGCAAAGCTGTAACAATGTTATTTCAAAGAGTCCAAAAAGATACATCAAAATTTCTTAATGTTAAAAGTTCCAAATATAAGAGGGCTGACAACACCCCAGCCGACATCAAGCCCCATTAAAATATTAGCGGATAAATGCTTGAGCGGGTACCATTTGTAGGGTTCTATGTCATCCTCTATATATTAAAATATGACAGCATCTAAAGTGCAATATAGTATACATCTAATACATAACAGAAAGTTAACAACACCCAGCCATCAGCAGGCCCAACCTAACACTTAGATCAGTGGTCTCAAAGTACCGGCCCAGGGGCCAAATGTGGCCCTCAAGATAGTTTAATCTGGCCATCCCTTGTTTTTTAGGTAAATCATTCATTTCTTTTAAGGGTTCTAAGAGGTGTAACTAGTTGGTGCTCTGTACAGGAACTCACAAGATAGATATAACAAGCAGGCATTGTTCAGTGTAAACTTTCACCATGCACTGCTTAGATAAATGTCACTTTTTACAAAGTTATACAGTTTTAGAATAATCACTTTACTTGGCATTCACAAGATAACTATAGACAACTGAGTATATTTATTATGGACTACAACTCCCACCATGCACCACTACTTAGGTAAATTTCACTTTTAGTTCCTAGCATATCCAGTTCCAGAGCACTCACTCTGTTATAGTGGCCCCATGGGAGAAGGGCACTTGGCCAGTGGCCCCCAGATACACTGAGCTTGAGACCCCTGACTTAGAGGGTAAATGCCTACGGGGAAATAGTTTAGGGATCTATGTTAACCCTTACAGACTCATGCAAGCCATAGAGCGACAGCATATATATAATACAGCTCAAGCACCAGAGTTGGTATAATGATGTATAAATAAAACAGTCAGTCACATATAAACCCATGTATAATACATGCAGAGTTGATATATAACAAAATTTACAAAGCATCTGGTAAAAACAAGAGCATTACTGCTGTATACAAGAGCATTATCTCTGTAATAATTCCCTCCTTGGAAGTCTCAAGTGCCACAGCAAACACCTGCCTGGTGCCGCTACACAGCACTGACGGGTGACACAGAGAACCACAGTAGATGATCCAACACCGCTCATGGGTCACAGTCACCAAGGGGTCTAGTCCTTTCAACAATGCTTGCAGAGATTCACTTCATAGGCTTAATATAAAGTCACACTAGGCACTAGGGGCCCATTTGCAGCCTTTAGGCTTGCAGGAAACAGGAGTTAAGAAGCAGTGGTCTTAAGACTGCTGCTCCCTAACTCATCTGCCGCCTCTGAGGCATACGATCTGGTTGATTAACCCCTGCTAGCACCCGATTGGCCGCAAATCTGCAGGGGCAGGATTGCACAAGCAGTTCACCAGTTCACCAGCATTTATTGATGTACGGGGGCCATGATCGCTACAGCGGATCATGACCGTCCACACTTTCATAAATCGGTCCCATAGAGCTGACACGTTTCACCCACAATGGAAATCACATGGGGCTTCTTCCGGGCTACAATGTAACGTTCACTCCTCCTTTTTATCTCCAGAGTCCGCCCTCAAATGGTAAAATATTCTCTTCAAGGGCCTTAATTCAAAACCTTGTCGCTCAGGCGAGATATTCTATCAAGTGTCATAGGTACTGCGAGGCCCTAAAACATTTTTAGAAACACAAATGTTTAAGTTGCTATGTAATGTTCTTTATGTGAAACAGAGTCTTCTATATTACAATACAAGGTCTAAAACAAATCCCAAAGGTTTTGCGTGATTTCTCTCCATGCCTGAGAGGTTTTAAATATCAGGCCCCAAGACACAGAGCTTTATTACAATCATAGAATTGCAATATTAGTTGCAGTCAGTGAGAGGTTGAGCTTATTATATAGTATGAGATAAACTAATGTTCACAGACATTCAGGAATAACAATTAATTTAGAGATAGGATCACAGCATAATTAATGTCACATTACGATTTCTCTACTACACATAACAAAAATATAAGCAATTCACCACAATCCATGCACATACTGACAATCTCAAAGAGTTTAGAATATTACCTATTATTGATCTAAATGGCAATATTTCTACAGTGCCCTTTTATCCTAATAGCATAGAACCAATAATCTCCCAAGAAATATGCACATTCTATTTTCTCATTTAAACAATTGGGAAAACAAAATTTATGCTTACCTGATAAATTTCTTTCTTTCCGGACATGGAGAGTCCACAACGTCATTCCAATTACTAGTGCGAACCAGATCCTGCGAGGCCATGCAGGAGCTATTAGAATCACTGATGCTCTCTCCTGTTTGATACAAGCGATGACTCATGGAAGGAGAGCAAACGGAGGAAACAGTTAAGCCAGAGAAAACCTCAAAGGAACCGCTAGAGCATCTATCAGAACGGCCTGAGGATCTCTTGATCTTGAACTGTACCTTGGAACCTTGGCGTTTTGTAGGGACACCATCAAATCAAACTATGGAACCCCCCACTTAAGGGTTATCTGAGAGAACACTTCTAGATGGAGAGCCCACTCCCCGGGATTAAAGGTCTGTCTGCTCAGAAAATACGCTTCTCAGTTGTCCACTCCTGGAATGTGGATGGCTAATAGGAGACAATCGTGGGCTTCTGCCCACTGAAGAATGCGAGTCACCTCTTTCATGGCTAAGGAACTCTGAGTCCCTCCCTGGTGGTTGATGTAAGCCACTGAAGTGATATTGTCCGATTGGAATCTTATAAACCGGACCAACGACAGTTGAAGTCATGCTAATAGAACATTGAAGATAGCTCTCAACTCTAAGATGTTTATGGGGAGAGAGGACTCTTCCCAAGACCACAGGCCCTGTGTCTTTAGAGGGCCCCAAACAGCTCCCCAGCCTGACAGGCTGGCGCCCGTAGTCACAATTTCCCAAGAAGGTCTTAGAAAGCAAGTGCCCAAGACAGATTTAACTGTGGCAGCCACCACAAGAGCAAGTCTCTTGTTAGAGGGTCTAGATTTATCATCTGAGATAAATCCGAATGATCTCTGTTCCATTGACGGAACATACAAAGCTGCAGCGGTCGAAGATGGAACCGAGCAAAAGGAATGATGTCCATGGATGCCACAATTAGACCAATCACCTCCATGCATTGGGCCACAGATGGACGGAAGGCAGACTGGAGAGGAAGGCAGGAAGCAAGAATCTTGTCTTTTCTGACCTCCGTCAGAAAAATCTTCATGGACAGGGAATCTATTATAGTTCCCAGAAAACACACCTTGGTAGATGGAACAGAGAACTTTTTTCCAAATTCACCTTCCACCCATGGGAATGAAGAAAAGACAACAGCATCTCTGTATGAGATTGGGCTAGTTGAAAAGATGATGCCTCAACCAAGATGTCGTCTATAAAAGGCACCACAGCAATTCCCTGGGATCTGATCACAGCCAATAGCGCCCCCAGAATCTTTGTGAATATTCTGGGAGCCGTGGCTAGACCAAATGGAAGAGCAACAAATTGGAAGTGCTTGTCCAGAAATGCAAACCTCAGATACTGATGGTGTTCCCTGTGAATGAGAACATGAAGGTATGCGTCCTTTAGGTCTATAGTTGTCATAAACTGACCTTCCTGTACCAAAGGAAGAATGGAACGAATAGTTTCCATCTTGAACCCTGAGGAATTTGTTGAGACACTTAAGGTCAAGAATGGGCCAAAAAGTTCCCTCCTTTTTGGGAACCACACATAGATTTGAATAGAATCTTAGACCCTGTTCTGCTATAGGGACAGGAACAATAACTCCCAGAGAAAATAGGTCTTTTACACAGTTTAAGAAGGCCTCCTTCTTTATTTGGTTTGAGGACAGTCTTGACAGGAGAAATCTGAACCTTGGAGGGCAAGACTTCTCAAGACTTCTCATCCTGTTACCCTGGGATATTATGTCCGCCGCCGAAGGGTCTGGGACATCTCGTATCCAGGCTTGACAAAAAAGAGAAAGCCTGCCCCCCACAAGACACACACTGTAATCGGGGGCGGAACCTTCATGCTGATTTAGACTCAGCAGAAGGTTTCTTGTTTTGTTTTCCCTTGTACCAGGGCTGGTTGGATTTCCAAGAAGATCTGGGTTGATCTGGTTTGGAAGAGGAAGAGGAGGACTTTGGTCCCTTAAAGTTATGAAAGGAATGAAAATTATTTCTTGTACTGAGGTAGGAAAGATCCCTTTCCAACTATAATCTCTGAAATTATCTCTGCTAGACCAGGTCCAAACAAGTCTTTCCCTTGTAGTGTAAAGCCAAAAGCTTGGTTTTAGAAGAAGCATTGGCAGACCAAGATTTTAACCACAAAGCGCTGCGGGCTACTACCGTGAAGCTAGACATCTTAGCTCCTAGACGAATGATCTGCATATTGGCATCACAGATAAAAGTATTGTCCAATCTGAGAGCTTTTATCCTATCCTGGATCTCCTCTACTGTAGTTTCCTGAGTAATGAGATCAGACAATGCGTCACTGTCAGGGTTTTTCCCCTACTTTGTTTGCCATGTGCTGCTGGCAGCCATTTTACTCACCTCTCTTACTGAATCTGGTGCAGGGTGTGTGATGCTGCTCATTTCCTGCACGCACTCTTATGACCAGACTGGTGAACATCATCCGTGTGAAACAGGTTGCAGAATTGTGATGTCATAACTTATTATTTAAAGGGCCTCTGTTCAGTATGCTTTGCCCTTGCGTTGTCTCAGACCTGTTTGTGAGTTCCTGTGTATTACCTGGCTTGTCGTCACTTCTGGTTCCTGATCCCTGGCTTGTTCCTGACTCTGCTGTTTTCCTAGTTCCTGATCCAGGCTCGTCGGACTACTCGCTTTGGCTCCTGACTCGGCTCATCTGACTACCAGCTTTGGCTTTGACTCCTGACTTGTTACTTGACTTGTGGACTTTTTATTATTTTGTGTTATTAATAAAGGTGTGATTATTTTTGCACTTCTTGTCTCAGTCTGATTACTGGCACCCTGACATTACGCAAGGGCCATGAATCCTGATGGTGCTAATTATCCACCTTTACCTACCATTATTTCCAGGATGGATGAACAGGATCACCGCTTGGATCAATTTGCACTAGCCCTGCAAACCCTGCTGATTCACACTGCACATTTGGACCAGAGTGTCCCACAAGTTATGGCTGCTCCTGTTTACGCTGCTGCACCTAGTCCTACCAGAAGCATGTCCGATTCTGCACCTCTACCTCAGCAATATGGAGGTGATTCTATTCAGTGCAGAAGATTTTTGAACCAGGTGGGCATTTACTTTGAGATGTTTAGAAAGAAATAGAATGGATACAGCAACCATTCAGGAATACACGTAAAGCACTCAATGCAGGCACTTAATTAAATCATAATTGATGTGTGATATATGGGAACAGGCTGGACCAAGGGAAATTCCCTAAGTATCAGTTTAAAACATAACTTTTATTATAACGCAAAAAAACGGGAAGTTTAAAATACTTGGATGTGCAATTAAAATATAAAGCTAAAGAGGATTGAGGTACAATGATACAAGAATGTGTATCAAAATAAAGAATTCTGATGTCTTATAAAGGACCACAATGTGTGTGAGAATATCAGTGTGATTAGTGTAAACATACGCTGTATACAGTACTAGTGTTAGAATGATTTCCCAAGTGGGGTAACGGTGTTACCTTTAATCAGTATAATATATCCAAGTATAAATACTTAAAAAATAAAAATAGCCACATAGTACTAATGTAAGTTAATACAAATATCAAATCTCTGATATACAGTAGATAGCAATGCCAGATATTATATATTATTAGTACAGGCCAGATACTACTGTCTGGTTTGGCCCTCATTTTAGACTTGAATTAATTGCACACATCTGACATTGGTTATTTGTAATAACAAAATGGGGTATGAGATATCCCAGTAGCATATACAGTATATACAGGGTAGTATTAGTACATAGTTACAGTGATTAATGAAATAGTTCCACCGTATCTGTATCAGGTTCATACAATACTTCAAGAGTGTGGCAATGTCAGTCTTGGGCAGATAATTAAGAAGTGAACTCAGTTATAGCTAAATCTGTGGCTAAATTAGTATCTACTTAGAATGTCTCACATGCTCAATGGCTTATAAATAAATAAAGCAGCAAACGGAGCGCTGTGCTACAAACAGTTACATTCTATTACATTTTCAATAAATATCTGAGCAAGAAGGTGCACAGTACACTCTTAAAATTAAATCTCACACTATTGAAGTATCTCGGTAAATATAAACACCAGTAGCGGCACCCCAAAGATTAAGCTAGGAGCAGTTTGGCTCCACAGTATACCACGTAAATGTTGGAGTTATCATAAATCTTTGAGCACACGCAGTAGATTCAAGGACACACGGTCTACGGTATATGAAATATCAATGGCTATTTAAGCATAATTAAATCCTCTTAGCAAGCCCTAACAAACACAGGAGCTCCCAGACTCCTCACCAGTGCCCTAACATGTTTCGCCATTTACACGGCTTTCTCAAAGTCATTTCCCTCTGACAGAGCTAAGGTGGGATTTCTCATCTCGTTACTCTCTTACACAGCTCTTGCCTGGGCTAATCCCTTGTGGGAGACTAATAAACCTGTGATTTCAAATTACCCTGAATTTGTGGCCTCCATTTGAAGGTTATTTGATGTTCCGGCTCGCTCTTCTTCTGCTGCTAAATGACTCATGTCCATTCAGCAAGGTACGAGATCTGTTGCTCAGTATGCCATTGAGTTCCGTACGCTTGCTGCAGAGGTAGGTTGGAACAATGAAGCCCTTGTTGCTGCCAGAGACTTACCAGAGGATCTCGAGGCATTGGTGTCTTTTTTAATCCTAACTGACATCAGACTAAGTGAGAGGCCCTCTTTCAAAGAGCGCTTGCGGAAGCCTCCTGTTCCGTTGTCTCCTACGTTTGCGTTCCCACACATGCCTCCCTCTCCTCCAATGCCTCCTGGTCTCGAGTCACCAGCTACTGCTAAGCCGATGCAGTTGGGATTCACATGTCTCTCCGCAGCGGAGAGGGCCTTTATGAGGAGGGAGGGTCTCTGCCTCTATTGTGGGTTACAGGATCATCTTTTAAAGTCTTGTACTACATGGCTGGGAAACGCTTGCACCTAAGGTCCTGTCACGGGCAGACCTTGGGTGGTTTATCCTCGTCCCCGGAACCGCTAAAGGAGAAACCTTTGGTCACGGTTGTCCTTTCCTGATTGGACTCCTCCATAGTCACCCAGGCTCTTGTTGACTCTGGTGCTGCAGGCTATTTCATTGACAGTGCTTTTGTATCAAAGCACTCCATTCCTGTATTGCCTCAGTCCATTCCTCTTGCTATTGAGGCCATTGATGGCAGGCCCCATCAGCCCGCACTCGTTACTCACGAAACCATTCCAATATCATCCATGGCTGTTGGGGCTCTCCATTTTGAAACCCTCCAGCTCCAGGTGATAAACTATCTGCATTTTCCGGTTGTTCTGGGTTATCCCTGGCTGCAAAAGCACAATTCCAGTCTCAACTGGCGAAGGTCCGAAATTTTGTCATGGTCTCTGCAATGTATTTCCACTTGTCTTTGGAAACCAGCCAAAGTCTTGTGCACTTCTTCGGTATCTCAATTGCCAGAGGAGTACCGAGAGTTCCTAGACATTTTTGACAAGGTGCGGGCCGGTACATTGCCTCCTCACTGGTCTTACAATTGTGCCATAGACCTGCAACTCAGAGCCATTCCTCCTTGGGGCCGGGTTTACCCTCTGTCTGTTGCAGAGAATTGTGCTATGGAGGAGTATGTTGCCGATGCTCTGTCGCAGGGGATCATCCACAAGTCCTGCTCTCCTGCATGGGGCTGGTTTCTTCTTTGTGAAGAAAAAGGGTGGCGAGTTAAGACCATGCATCGATTATAGGGGTCTTAATTGTCTTACCATTAAGAATGCTTACCCTATTCCGCTTATCACGGAACTCTTTGACCGCCTCAAGGGAGCTACATTTTTTTCAAAACTTGATTTGAGAGGAGCGTACAATCGCGTTAGGATCAAGGAGGGCCACAAATACAAAACAGCATTTAACACCAGGAGCAGGCAATTATGAATATCTTGTAATGTCCTTTGGCATATGTAATGCTCCTGCTGTTTTCCAGGAATTTATTAATTATGTCCTACGAGATATGTTGCAACAGTGTGTTGTGGTGTACTTAGACGACATCCTCATATACTTACCCACACTTGAGGCTCATCGTTCTGATGTCACACGGGTACTTCAGAGACTACGTGAGAACGGCCTGTTTTGTAAACTCGAGAAATGTTCCATCAGGCTCAAGTAACCTTCCTAGGTTATGTAATCTCTGTTGCAGGGTTCTCCATGGATCCTGACAAGTTGTCTGCAGTTCTCCAGTGGCCTCGACCAGTTGGTCTTCGGTCTATTCAACGTTTTTTGGGCTTCGCCAATTACTATAGAAAGTTTATTAAAAACCTTTCTTCCGATATTTGCATGATACTGAAATTCCCGGACCTGACCGTTGCAGCCTTTGGCGGCCCAGCGTGGGAAAGCCTGCAACACCCCCCCCCCCCCGGGAAACCGGGGTCTGAGTGAATAACAGCATGCTTCACTCTTTTCAATCTATTATCATGGAGGAGCTCCTTATCCAAATACAGACTTTGTTGGAGGACCAAGAAAGGAAGATATGCAAGAGGATTGATCGCATTATAATTACTCCTACTGCGCAACATGGCGACAACTGGGGGAATACAAATTTTATGTCAGCCATATAGTGTCCAGGCTTGAAGATATTTGAGACCGAGGAGGAGAGCATGGAGACACACCAAGCCATATTACAAGATGCCCCCCCCTAGCCTAGATCTGGAAGAGTGTGTGGCGAAATACCTTGTGCCTACTACCATGGAACAATCTCCAACTTCTGTGGCCGGGCAACCGGCTCTTGTGTGCCATGCTGAGACTGCTCAGGGGATAGTAGCTGGGTGCAGTGGGGCGGTTTTTCGAACGCCCGTGCATCTCTTTGATTTCTGACACCCCGAGTCAGAAGAAGGAGACCTGATCCCATTGTTTGCTAATGTTGGTCCAGTACAAGAAAATTCCCTGGGCCCTGAGGCCCTCTATCAGCTGGCAGCTGTGAGAACTGGGGTCGGGTAAGAATTCATCATGAGGACATTATGACTGTGGCCCAACGGCAGTTGCCGGGTTTTCCAGACTTTGTGGAATGCTCTTTAAGGATGCCTACTATGATTGATATACTTCTGCCTCTATGCAAGGCCTGGCAACATTGTAGTAATAGCTGTATGGGACATTTATGGTACTATGCTGTTTTGTCGTGCTGGGACTCTTATATCTCTCTGACAGTATATGTATGAGACTAACTTTTTTATTTTCTTGTTATATAGCCTTGCTCAGACGTGAATATTTGGTGCAGCACCTATTTATTTAACACCTTCCTAAAATAGCTTATATGGTTCATAAACAAAGTATTCTTTATGCTTAGATGCCATCTTTTGTGCATTATACTGACATATTCATGTATTATATTAATTTTGTTAAATATGTGCACCTTGTTATGCTTTAATTTCTAAAGTTTGTCTCCTTAGCCTGGATATAATTCTAGTTCATATGTAGCCTTCTACTAATCTTTTTATGTTGGTAGAGGAGGCCTCCCTGGGTTTGCAGCTGTTAGCTGTCGCTTGCCAAAGCCGAAATTGATACAGCTGTGCCCTTGTCAGGTCCAGTGTTGAAGGCTACTAATAAGCTTATTTCTCATTGTACTAAAGCACCACTGAATTTGACTGCATAGTTTTGTCTTGCTGGGTCTCTTTGGTCCATAGTTTTTTAACAGCCTTGATGTACTGTCTGCGGCCGGGATAGTGCATATGTGGCTTTGGTCTGTTTCAAGTTCTTTAACTCATTCAGCTGCATATAATACTAGGGAGGCCCAGCAGGTATCCAATAGCTACATTGAATCTTCGGGAGTTTTAGCCCTCTGTTTTAGCCCTCTGCTTAATAATATTCATCTTATCTATACTTTTTCCTTTGACATAGTTAAAATCACCCTCCCCCCTAACTATACCTTTTGTTTGTGTTGTTGAGGCCTCAGAGAGGCTTCTAATATCAGGGAGGATGAGTCATATATGATTAATCAACTAATAAAATAAAATGAGGTTCTACCCCCAGATGGGACCCAAGAGTGGTCCCCTACCTAACATTTGCCTTCTATAGGTTTTAGATTTTGGAAAGGTCCAAATGTGACTCTCATTATTAACAGGAAGGCTTTACTATCTTGTACTAATAGATGGGAAAATAGACAATAAGAACTGTAGTTTGTGATGGGACGAGGTATTGATCATTTCTAATTGTATGTAATGTTGACCTCATGCTTTTATGTCTTCCCTTGTACCTAGTAAGTTATGTACTGTTTGGTGTACTAATAGATGGGAATATAGACAATAAGAATTGTAGTTTGTGAGGGGATGAGGTATTGATCATCTCTAATTGTATGTAATGTTGACCTCATGCTTTTATGTCTTCCATTGTACCTAGTAAGTTATGTACTGTTTGGTGAACCTCAATAAAAATTATTAAAAAAAAACAAAAAAAAAACTTTTCTTCCTTGGTCAAACCTATCACAGACATGACCCGTAAAGAGAATGATCCACTCCATTGGTCACCTACTGCCATTAAGGCCTTTGATAGTCTTATGTCTGCCTTTGCTGCCGCTCCAGTTGTGGCTCATCCTAACCCTGTCCTGCCTTTCGTTCTTGAGGTCGATGCGTCTGAGACTGGTGTAGGTGCCCTCTTGTCTCAACGTCCTATGCCTGACGGTTCCTTGCATCTGCGCGGTTTCTTCTCTAAATAATTGTCTCCAGCGGAGTGCAATTATGAAATTGGCAACAGGGAATTACTGGCTATAATTTTGGCACTCAAGCAATGGAGGCATCTTCTCGAGGGCACTAGCGTACCAGTGCTCATTCTTACTGACCACAAGCAAAACATTTGTCGCCCCAACAGGCCAGATGGGCACTAATTTTGTCTCGGTTTAATTATGTGGTCTCCTACCTGCCTGGTAGTAAGAATGTTAGGGCTGATGCCCTCTCTCAACAATTTTCGCCTCTGTCCAAGGAGGAATCTGTACCTACTCCAGTTATACCTCCTGACCATATTTTGGCTACCATACGTACTATACGTATTTAACTTCTCCTTTGGGGGAGGAGATCCTGGCTGCACAAACCAATGCACCGCCTGAGAAACCTAGTGGTAAGTGCTTTGTTCCTGAGAATCTTCAAACTAAATTTCTGCACACTTACTACTATCCTAAAGCCACAGGTCACCTGGGCAAGAACCAAATGATTTGTTCTGTAAATCGACAATTCTGGTGGCCAGGTCTTCATTCTGATGTTGCTGAGTATTTTGCCTCCTGCTCAGTCTGTGCACAGACTAAGTCTTCCTGTGGGTCTTCTTCAACCTATTGCTAATGGTGAGTGTCCTTGGACACACCTTTACATGGACTTCATTGTCGAGCTCCCTGTTTCCAATAGCAATACTGTTATCCTAATGGTGGTTGACCGTTTTTCTAAAATGTCACATTGCATTCCCTTGAAGAAGCTGCCTACCGCTCAGGAGCTTGCTTCAATTTTTGCCCGGGAGGTCTTCCGTTTACATGGGTTACCCAAGGAGATTGTCTTGGACTGGGGTAGCCAGTTTGTCTCCAGATTTTGGCATTCCTTTTGTGCTCAAATGGGGATCCAGCTTTCCTTCTCCTTGGCATATCACCCTCAATCCAATGGGGCTGCGGAACGGTCTAATCAAGTTCTGGCCTCAGATCACCACAATAATTGGTCTGAACTGTTATGTTGGGCAGAGTTCACTCGTAATAGTGCTATTAATGCTTCCTCCCAGTTATCCCCGTTCATGGCGAATTATGGGTTTCAACCACCCTTCTTACCCGATTCATTCATTTCTCAGGGTATTCCGGCTTTGGAGGAGAATCTCCATTCCAGGTGGGTGCAGATTCAGGATTGCCTTCATCGTTCTATGCAGCGCCAAAAGTTCCAGGCTGGTTATAGGCGTCAGCCCCCGCCTTCCTACCAGGTTGGTTAAAGGGTTTGGCTGTCCTTCCGCAACTTGAACCTTCGTGTGCCTTCCAATAAACTGGCTCCCTGTTATGTTGGTCCTTTTCGAATACTCCGACGGGTCAATCCTGTGGCCTACGCTGTTGACCTTCCTCCTGCAATGTGCATCTCCAATGTTTTTCATGTCTCCCTCTTGAAACCATTGGTTTGTATTCGGTTAACCACTGTGTTGCCTCGTCCTATCTCTGTTGACAACCATGAAGAATATGAGGTCAGCAGCATTATTGACTCTCGTATGTCCAGGGGCCGTGTACAGTATTTTGTTCACTGGAGGGGCTACGGTCTGGAGAAGCATTCATGGGTTCCCTCCTCTGATGTTCATGCTCCCACCCTCCTTCATGCCTTCCATGCCCGTTTCCCCAATAAGCCTTTTGTCCTCCCGTGGGGGAGTGGTCATTGACGGGAGGGTACTGTCAGGGTTTTTCCCCTGCTTTGTTTGCCATGTGCCAGCCATTTTACTCACCTCTCTTACTGAATCTGGTGCAGAGTGTGTGATGCTGCTCATTTCCTGCACACCCTCTTATGGCCAGACTGGTGAACATCATCCGTGTGAGACAGGTTGCAGTCTCAGAATTGTGATGTCATCACTTATTATTTAAAGGGCCTCTGTTCAGTATGCTTTGCCCTTGCGTTGTCTCAGACCTGTTTGTGAGTTCCTGTGTATTACCTGGCTTGTCTGACGTTGCTTCTGTTTCCTGATCCCTGGCATGTTCCTGACTCTGCTGTTTTCCTAGTTCCTGATCTCGGCTCGTCTGACTACTCGCTTTGGCTCCTGACTCGGCTCATCTGACTACAAGCTCTGGCTTTGACTTCTGGCTTGTTATTTGACTTGTGGACTTTTTATTATTTTGTGTTATTAATAAAGGTGTGATTATTTTTGCCCTTCTCGTCTCAGTCTGATTCCTGGTACCCTGACAGTCACACCAATAAGATGCAGCTCCTGCAACTGTAGCAAAACTTGTTGCTGGTTGCCACTATAGTCCTTGATTAACATACATCTTTTTTTAAGTAAGCCTCTAGCTTCTTATCCATTGGGTCCTTAAAAGAGCAACTATCCTCTATAGGAATGGTAGTTCTCTTAGCAAGAGTTGAAATAGCTCATTCTACCTTAGGCACAGTGCGCCATGAGTCACGAATAGTCAGCAATAGAAAAACATATTTTTAAAAACAGGGGAAGGGGAAAAAGGAACCCCTGGCTTATCCCATTCCTGAGCTATAATCTCAGACATCTTCCTTTAAACAGAAAAAACTTCCTCAGAAGATGGAGAATCATAAACTCTATCCAGTTTAGAAGACTTGGTAGGGTTGGCAGCAACCGAAGGTTCAGAGTCGTCTAAAGTAGCTAGGACCTCCTTCAATAGTAACCGGAGGTGTTCCAGCTTAAATCTAAAATTTACTTCTTCAGATTCTGAAGATTTTTCTGCTAAAGTCTCAGAATCTGAGATGTCACCTTCAGAAGCTACTGAAGAATTTTCTTCATCAGACAACTGATCAATAATGGCTAATGCTGTTCTAGAGTCAGGAGCCTTAGTATTAGGCAAATGTTTAGATTTTCTCTTGCGCTTACCCAAGGAAGGAAGGGAAAGCTGATAAAGCCGCTGTTACTGCAGAGGAAACTTGAGCACCAAAATCCCCAGGTAAATAAATACCTCCAGGTGGTTGAGAGAACACAGAAGGCACAGTATGAGCAACAACTAAAGCTTGGGACGTTTGAGGAGAAAGCTGAGGCATGTCACGCACAGCAATATAACAGTTGGTTCAGAAAGGAATTAATTTATCTTTAAATTTTAAAGTTTTAGCTAAAGAAGAGGAACAAAATTGCATTGGAAGAACAACATGAACCTCTAAGCATATTAAACATCTACCCATAGAGATGGACTGATTCTGTTCAGAGTCGATGCTATGGTGTAAAATCCCCACTTATTATAAATAAAATCAGCAAGTAAGGGAAAAATAAAACTTGTATTTATCAAATAAATGAAAATGCAAGGTAGAGAATCAAAACAATAAATTTGATAGAGAATAAAAAAGAAACACCTCAGAATGCCGGAGGCTCCTACCAGCCAAGAGGAACCCCACTAGTAAAGGGAAAAAAAAATGATCTCCTAGAAGATATTTCTTTTCTTAGACGATCATGAAAGAAGATTACTTGGCTATATTAAGAAACTCCTAGAAGAGATTTCACATCTTAGCTCCCAGCACTGTAACTCTGACAGAAGAATAAGATCGCTATCAATCTCCACAGCTTCGCTTCGTAAAACCAGAAGTACGGGTCACGTGAGGGGACCCAATAAAAACTGTGCAACTCTACAGTAAACAGCGAAATGTAACAGTCTAAAAAACAGCTTCCCCGTTTCATGTCTAACAGTTATAATAATGATCCAAAGTCTGACAGGCTGAGAAATAAAAACTCTCATCATATAATAAAAATAAATGAGGTTATAAATAAGCCCTAATTATAGTCTCTTTCCCTTAGCCTATCATACTGATATGTTCCATACTGTGAAAATAAAAAATTGTGTCCCCAATATGAATCCTTCACTATAAGGATTATTCAGTCCAAGAATGGATCTGTAAAAAGAGGCTTAACCTCTTAAGTGCTGCAGCCCTCCTTTACCTAGAAAGGCAAAAGCACTAACCTTAGATCCTATTGCATTCAAGATGCTGATCCACAAGGTGTGGCTGACACTACGCTCCCTGCCATGGACCTGTAGAAAAAAGAAAGAACAGAGTAACCAACTCTGGCTTTCCACAAACGGGTAGCAAAATGTTAAAAGTAAAGCAAAGACTTCCTCACCACTTTTTAACTGCTAAAAGACACCACTACTCTTACTCAAGAGATTGACATGGACACAGCTAGACCCCAATGCTTGCTTGCAGGGAAAAGTACCCATAAAAGGATTAAATCTTCAGACACCAACTTCGCACAACCTCCATTGACATAGACAAAGAGAATGACTAGGGGTTATGGGTAAGGCAGTTACTCTTAACAGCTTTGCTGGGGTGCTCTTTGACTCCTCATGCTGGCCAGGAGTTAAATATCCAACTAATAATTGGAATGATGTAGTGGACTCTCCATGTCATAGGAAAGAAATAGCATTCTTAGCCAGTTGATCTAGGCACATTTTTTCTGCAGCAGACATTTGTCTTGGTTGCCTCCTCTACCATTTATTTAACCCTTGTAAATACTAATAAATCTGAGGGAATCAAGCTTAGCTGTATGATATTCATGAAAATGTCTAGCCACACTTGGAGATGGAATTTCAGCAGTAATGTTGTCCCTATGTTCTCTGACTCTATCCTTAAGAAAAAAAAAGTAACTGGCTTATATCTGGCTAGACAGACTTACCCTCACTGAATTTCAGAGTTCAAAGGAAACCAAGTTAGAGTTATCTATTGGAGCTCTCCTCTGTGGCAACTGAGTGGCTAATAGCAGCCTGCCCTATAGAGTATGATATAGGGGCAAGAATTCTGTTAATTTATGAGGTGCCATCTGGACTGGGTTGTGTCCTGTATTAAGTAGATTCTTGGTATAAGACTGTGAGGCTGAGAATCTATTTGTTATATAACTTTTCTGCTGTACCAAGATTCTAATCTCTGACTGTTTATACCTTGTCTGTTTACTAAGTTATGTAGATAAATTTAAGCTGTTTGGGGCTGACACAGTCATACTAGGGAAGATATATTCCCCTGAGTAAACGTAACGGCTACATATTTAGAGGAGTTAGTGTGGATATACAAATATCTGAAGAAGAGGAGCTATCCCTCTAATCACATTTTATTTTCTTGTTTCTTTCTCTTCTTTTTTGCTTGAGGGAAAAACAAAAACCACATCACATGGTACATGCAAATATATAAACCGAGGGTACTGTGCTCCTCGCTTTTGATTTATTTTCTCCTAATCTTTTGACATTGATCCTGGTCATTGCGGTGCTCAAGTTGAGCAAGATATAGGCACAATTTCAATAGTTGCACAGATCCACAACACTATAACTCACAAGACTGACACATGTACATTACTAGTTTAATCACCTTTATTAGTTTTTGTAACAGAGTTTGTTTTCTCACAGAGACACAGTTGTTCAAGAAGGGAAAAATATATTAACAGCACGAAATCTAAATCTCCAGGGATGGCCCCTAAACACAAAGATTAAAAAGTTAGAAACACTGACACCTCTTTAGATGATATTATGGAACTTACTGTGTCACAGATAGTTATTGACTTACAGAGCATAGTAAATCAAATTACGGATATGATACTCCCTCAATTGGATAAATTTAGGAAAGAATTTGCAGATCTAACAGGCGAAGTAAGACAATTCTCAGCCAGAATGCTAGAAGCAGAAAATAGAATCTCAGATCTAGAAGATCAAACTAGTTCACAAGATCAAAATATTAATAGACAGGAAACTAAGATTTAACTGTTAAAGAATAGAATTGAAGAACTTGAGGATAGGTCACTGCGAAAAAACCTTAGAGTCATAGGTCTGCCTGAAAATGATTTTCTTTCCTGGCATGGAGAGTCCACAAATCTATTCTAATTACTAGTGGGAATTCAACTCCTGGCCACCAGGAGGAGGCAAAGAACACCCAGGCAAAGCTCTAAGTATCACTCCCACTTCCCATAAACCCCCAGTCATTCAGCTGAGGGAATACAGGCAGAGAAGATACACAAAGGGTGTAGAGATGCCTGAAGTTTAGAAAAAGACAAAAGCCATCTGAAAATTTAAATAAGGGCGGGTCGTGGACTCTCCATGCCAGGAAAGAAAAGAATTAGGTAAGCATAAATGTTGTTTTCTTTCCAATGGCATGGAGAGTCCACTAATTCATTCTAATTACTAGTGGGAACCAATACTCAAGCTAGAGGACACAGAATGGAAGGAAGGGAGAACAAGACAGGCGGACCTAAACGGAAGGCACCACCGCTTGAAGATCTTTCCTCCCAAAAGAAGCCTCGGCCAATGCAAAAATATCAAATTTGTAGAATTTGGAAAAAGTATGCAAAGAGGACCAAGTAGCCGCCTTGCAGATTTGTTCCACAGAAGCCTCATTTTTAATTTAAATAGTTTTTATTATTACCCATAGTACATCAACAACATTATTATGACAGAGAGAAAAACATGCATCAGGTTACACAGACCCAACAAGTGAAAAACCTCAAATCCCACGAGATTTATACACATATAACAGTTAGAAAAATGACTCGTTGTAGAAGAGATCTCCCATTGTCAAGTCCTTTAAGCGTCCAAAAGCATGGTGTCCCAAGTAACTCTACAGAAAGATTCACATCTTGACCTTCAAGGGCCCATTCCAACACAAAATCTGTCATTGTCTGCTTAACTGTTGGATGAGTAATTGATTTTCAACACATGCTCCCTTAAAACTTCTCATCATTTTCTTAGTTAGTGAAATGGTCTCAAAAGGGAGCATCTTTATATCGGGGGTAACAATGTTAAACAGTTTTGATCACAGCAACTATTATAACAGAACCACAAACGTAAACTATACTAAAAACCTGGAACAAAAAATTAAAAAAAGAATAATGTTTCATCGCTGTACATTTATCTCTTATTCTATCTCAAGATAGCTGGCTCATCTAGCTTCACTGTTTAATATCCTATTCAGGGCTGTCAATTATCTATTCATCTCCTCTATCTTGGTCATGTTTGTCCTACCTTCATCTTACTGCATCCTCATCTGCTCTAGGTCTCATGTGTGTATTACTCTCCATTATCCAATAATACCAGACCTTTTGAAATTGAGTTTCTGTATTCAGTATAGATGCAGCTGACTCGTACATCAGGTACACCGAATGAATACTAGCTAACACTTCTGACCACAATGGGATTTCCACCTTCCAATATTTAGCTATAGCTATTCTCGTCGTGGTACATAAGATTCTAGTAAAGGTGTTGATATGTTTGTTAAGTCTCGGTATGTCTTCATGTAACAGAGCTTGAGCAGGGGTGAGAGAAATCCTTTCATCTAATACCCTACTCAACAAAGAGGATAGCTCGTTCCATACGCTCCTAACCTTTGGACACTCCCACCACATGTGTATATATGACCCCCGTATTCTACAGCCTCTATAACAGAAGTTGGAACTCTCATTTCCCATACGGGCAGTCTTGATAGGTGTCAGGTACCATCTATAGGATGTTTTAAGCACGTTTTCTCTAAGATCAGCACTGACAAGACCCTTACTAGCCTGGTGCAGAGTCTGATTCCATTTATTTAGGTCCAATTCTCTATCTAAATCTGTTTCCCAATGTAACATTAACTTAGTTTTGGTATTAGCTCTCGTTTCTTGGATGGAAATGTAAAGTCTAGAGATTGCTCTTTTGGACCTAATAACTGAGGTGCATAGTTGTTCTAACTCAGTTTGCCGATTACGAGCTATGTGTTGTGAGAGGTATGTCTTTATGGCTGAGGTTATCTGAAGGTAGAGAAACCAATGAAGTGGGAGGGGATCCAGTCTCTGTTGTAGCTGGGTGAAAGTCAGTATCTTACCCTGAAGTTGCATGTCAGCCACCCTGTACAACCCTTTGTTCTCCCATTTCTTAATATGGTGCCTAAACTCCTCATTTATAATGTTCTTCAAGGGCCTTATCACTGTGTGTGTGGGTAGTAATTTCCCTGATTGACTCAACAGTTTCCACTGATGTCTAGAATATTGCGTGATTCTATTCTGGGTCAGCTTGCGGTCACCATAGGTCTCATCTCGCCAGAGAATATCATCTGGGTTCTCTTGTCCCGCCATTACTGCTTCTAAAGCAGGCCAAAGTATGTCACTCTGTTTTCTACTTAGCATTGAGTCTTGGGCCAACCTTGCTGCTTTATAGTAATCCAACAAATTTGGGGCCCCCACTCCTCCCAATTGCCTATGTCTATTTAGAATTTGACGTGGGATTCTCGGGTGTTTGTTGTCTCTCAGGAAACTATGAATGTCCCTCTGTAGACTTACTATATCTGAGGTCACAATCTTAATTGGGAGCACCCTAAACAGATAAAGAATTCTAGGTAGAATCGTCATCTTGACCGCGGATAGTCTACCATACCATGAGAAGCCTAGCTTTCTCCATTTCCCCAAATCAGATCTTATGGACTTAAGCATAGGGTTATAATTTGCCTCGTATAACTTGGAGTGTGTTGTCAGCTTTATACCCAAATAATTGAGCCCATCCGGCACCCATCTGAAATCAAAATTTGCCTCAATTAGTTTTATGGTGTGTTTTGGTAACGATAACGGGAGTGCCTCACATTTCTCTGCATTAATTTTGTAGCCGGATATCTGAGAGAATGAGTGTATTGCTTGGTAAACATGAGGGAGCGATATCAATGGTCTGGAGACATCCGCAAATAGAGTAATTTTGTGATGAAAAGTACCTACCTCCAGACCAGTTATATCTGGGCAGTTGCGTATATAGGCCGCCAAAGGTTCAATGCATATAGCAAATAATAAGGGTGAAAGTGGGCACCCCTGTCTCGTTCCATTTAAAATGGGTATACTGTCTGATTGGTGTCCTATTGCTCTGACATGTGCCGTAGGTGACGAGTATAACCCTTTAATAGCCTGTAGAAATCTATCTTTAAAGCCGAGTTCTGTCAGCAGTGTTATCATGTATCCCCAGTCAACCCTATCAAATGCCTTCTCCGCATCCAACGAAAGGATCAGAGAAGGCACTTTGCAGTCCCGCAAAAAGTCTATTATAGATACCATTCTACGAATATTGTCTGGGGCTTCCCTATCCTTGATAAATCCTACTTGGTCGGGGTGTATTATTCTAGGTAAAATATGTTTCAATCTATTGGCCAAAATTTTTGTTACAACTTTAAGATCTTGGTTAATGAGGGAGATTGGCCGGTAGCTAGAACAAAGAGTGGGGTTTTTCCCCTGTTTTGGGATAACCACTATCTTAGCTCGAAGCAATTCTGGGGTTATCTCTCCTCCTTCCATAATATGATTCGCAAACACCAATAAGTGGGGAATTAAGATATCTTTGAATGCTTTATAATATTCCCCAGAGAATCCATCAGGCCCTGGAGCCTTACCAGGCTTAAGGTCCTTAATGGCCTTTATCACCTCTGCCTTTGTAATTTTGGAATTCAGATTTGTGTTGTCTTCATCAGTGATTGGTTTTAAGTTAGCCTTTAGTAAGAAAGACCTAAATAGTTCCCGTGTTTCTAACGTCTGTTGCACCTTTGTGCCATCGTATAAATCACTATAAAACTGGGCAAATGCGTTAACAATCTCCTGAGGGTGGGAGGTTAATCTTCCAGATGCAGTCTGGATAGTTGGTATGGAAAGAGTTTGGTAATTATCCCTGATCTTTTTAGCAAGATATCTATCGGGCTTATTAGCAAAAATAAAATAGTTGGTTTTCAATTTCTGTGAGGCCCTAATAGATTGGTCATTAAAGATAGAGTGTAATTCTTGCTTTTTATTGGTAAGTTTGTGCAAGACTATTTTCGAGTTGGTTATTTTATGGGTTTGTTCTAGGGAAGCAATTTCAGCATTTAATCTTCTAATTAGAGTCTCTTTTTGTTTCCTATATAATGCTTTCTCCTTAATTAGCATCCCCCTAATTACTGCCTTGTGCGCCGCCCAGGGAATAATAGTATTTACCGTCGAGTTTATATTAATCTGCCAGTATTCTTTTAAATTCTGTAGCACTTTGTCTTTTATAAGTGGGCTTTTAATACAGGATGGATCGTAGGTCCATGATTTTATCCTTTTTGGGTCTGTTAAGTCACCAAAACAAAGTATTGTTATCGAGTGAACTGACCATACACAGGGGAGGATATCTACGGAATGTAATGCCGGCTGTATGATTTGGCTTGTAAAAATATAGTCTATTTTTGAGTAGCTGCTATGGGCTGCTGAGAAATAAGTGGTGTCCTCCATCCCCCCATTCAGCAACCTCCAAGTGTCCTGTAATGTATGTTGGTCTAGTGAATCTAAGACATTCTTTGCTGTTACACTCTGTCTCCGTTTTTTATTGGATTGTGAAGTGAGAGTCTGTTTGGATAGTGCCTGCAAGTCAATATTAAAGAAGCCTCATTTTTAAAGGCCCAGGAAGAAGAGACAGCCCTAGTGGAATGAGCCGTAATCCTCTCTGGAGGCTGTTGTCCAGCTGTCTCATAAGCCAACCAAATAACACTTCTCAACCAAAAGGAAATAGTAGAGGAATTGGCCTTCTGACTCTTACGTTTACCAGAAAACACAACAAAAAGGGCAGTAGATTTTTGAAAATCTCTAGTTGCCTACAGATAGAATTTTAGAGCACATACAACATCCAGGTTATGCAACAGACGTTCCTTATGAAAAGAAGGATTAGGACAGAATGAAGGAACGACAATTTCCTGATTGATATTGCGGTCCAAAACGACCATAGGAAGAAATCCCAATTTAGTACGAAGGACCGCCTTAGCCGCATGAAAAATAAGGTAAGGAGGGTCACACTGCAGAGCCGAAAGCTTGCAAGACAATAACTTAATATCAACAAAGTTCATAGGCTCAAACGGAGTCTGTTGCAGAACCCTAAGGACAAGATTGGGGCTCCACGGACGAACAACAGACTTAAACACAGGCCTGATTCTGACCATGGCCTGAACGGTAAGTCAACCAGACGTTTGTGTAAAAGAATCGAAAAGGCAGAGATCTGGCCCTTCAGAGTACTAACTGACAACCCTTTCTCCAGGCACTCCTGAAAAAAAGACAAAATAAGGGGAACCCTCACCTGTCTCCAAGAGAAACCCCTAGATTCACACCAGTAAATGTCCTTCCCCAGAGGAAATTTCCACGGGGGAAAGGACGACATCTTCACCAGGTCCGCAAACCAAATTCTGCAAGGCCAAGCTGGAGGGATCAGAAGAATCACTGAAGCCTGCTCCTGTTTGATACGGGTTAGCACCTGAGGAAGGAGGGCAAATAGAGGAAACAGATAAATTAGACTGAAGTCCCATGGAACCTCCAGAGCATTGACCAGAGCTGCTTGCGGATCCCTTGATCTTGAGCCATATTTTTGAAGTTTGCCATTTAGACGAGACACCATCAGATCCAACTCCGGAACTCTCCACCTGAGAGTTATCATTGAGAATACTTCTGGATGAAGGGCCCCCTCCCCTGGATGAAAAGTCTGCCTGCTCAGATAATCCGCTTCCCAGTTGTCCAACCCTGGCATGTGGATGTCAGAAATGTGACAATTGTGAGACTCCGCCCAATGGAGAATGTGAGTCACCTCCTTCATAGCTAAGGAAATCTGTGTTCCTCCCTGGTGGTTGATGTACGCCACCGAGGTAATGTTGTTCAATTGAAATTTGATAAACCGGACCGAACTCAGTTGAGGCCAAGCTATCAGTGATTTCAAGATTGCTCTCAACTCTAGGATATTTATTGGGAGGGCAAACTCCTCCTGAGTCCAAATTTCCTGAGCTCTTAAGGAACCCCAAATTGCACCCCAGCCTGAAAAGGCTGGCGTCCGTAGTCACAATCTCCCAAAATGGTCTCAGGAAGCATGTGCCCTGGGACAGGTGGACCTGAGCGAGCCACCAGGACAGGGAATCCCTCATCCGGATGTCTAAGACTATCCTCTGAGAGAGGTTTGAATGGTCTCCAATCCATTATCTGAGCATGCATAACTGTAGAGGTCTCAAATGGAAACGAGCAAAAGGAATAATGTCCATTGAAGCCACCATTAGACCAATTACTTTCATACACAGTGCCACTGACGGACGGACAGAGGACTGAAGAGAAAAACAGGTAGCAATAATTTTGGATTTTCTGACCTCCATCAAGAAAATCTTCATGGAGATTGAGTCTATGATCATCTCCAAAAAACATACCCTGGTGTTTGGCACCAAGGAACTCTTTTCCAGATTCACCTTCCATCAGTGAGAGCGGAGAATCGACAACAGAGAATCCATATGGGATCTTGCTAAATGAAAAGATGGCGCTTGAACCAAGATATAGTCCAGGTACGGAGCCACTACAATTCCTTGAGATCTGGCCACTGCCAGAAGAGCCCCTAGAACCCTAGTAAAGATCTGAGGGGCCGTGGCTAGGCCAAAAGGTAGGGCTACAAATTGGAAGTGTTTGTCCAAAAAGGCAAACCGCAGGTATTGAAAATGATCCCTGTGGATAGGAACATGAAGATACGCATCCTTCAGGTAGATGGTAGTCATGAACTGAGTCTCCTTAACTAAAGGGAGAATAGAACGGATAGTCTCCATTTTGAAGGACGGAACCTTGAGAAATTTGTTGAGACACTTGAGGTCTAAAATGGGTCGAAAAGTTCCCTCTTTCTTGGGAACCACGAATAGGTTGGAATAGAATCCTTGACCCTGATCCGCCAGAGGAACTAGGACAATCACTCGTAGAGAAACAAGATCCTTGACACAGTTTAAGAAAGCCTCTCTCTTTATCTGGTTTGCAGATAATCTTGACAGGCTTCTTGGAATGCTTACTCTTATTCCAAGGCTGGTTAGACTTCCAGGTATGGAAGAAGAGGAGGATTTCTGTCCCTTGAAGTTATGAAAGGAAATTTTTTTTAATTTTGATGACCCTTGGGCTTACCCTTCTTGTCCTGTGGCAAAAAGGCTCCCTTTCCACCAGTAACCGTGGAAATTATTTCAGCCAGACCATGGCCAAATATTGTCTTGCCCTTAAAGGGCAGAGACAGAAGTTTAGACTTGGATGTCACGTCAGCAGATCAAGACTTTAGCCACAGGGCTCTGCGAGATAGAACGGAAAGCTAGAAATGTTTGCCCTCAAACAGACTACTTGCATGCTGGCATTACAGATAAAGGTATTAGCCAGCGTTAAAGCCTTGATCCTATCCTGGATCTCCTCTATTGTAGTCTCCTCTGAAATCAGATCGGACAAGGAGTAGCACCAATATGAGGCAGCACCAGCAACTGTCGCAATACTAGCAACCATTGTTGCCATTGTAGACCGTGGTGTAGAAACATTTTCCTTAAATAACCTTCCAGTTTCCTATCCATAGGGTCCTAAAAGGAGGAATTATCCTCTAGAGGAATAGTGGTTCTCTTGGCTAAAGTGAATATAGCGCCCTCTACTTTAGGAATAGTGCGCCAAAGAGTCAGCAACAGGAAACATCTTTTTAAAAATAGTAGACAGGGAAAAAGGAACACCCGGCTTCTCCCATTCCTGAGATATAATGTCAGACATGCCATCTGGAACAGGAAATACAGGCTTACTTGTGAGCGCTATTAATTTGATGTCCTATGTTGTGGAGCCGCATATTGTACAGATTTTTTCTGGAAAGGGGGGAAACCTTGTATAGCTTTCAGACGGCTGATGCAGAAGAAAGAATTTGGAGGTCTGAGCTTCTCGAATATTAAGATTCTTAGATCTTGGACGTCTAAGTATAGCCCTACCTTTAGAGAATTTAAAGGGACACTAAACCCAAATTTTTTCTTTCATGATTCAGATAGAGCATGCAATTTTAAGCAACTTTCTAATTTACTCCTATTATCAATTTTTCTTCGTTCATTGCTATCTTTATTTAAAAAGCAGGAATGGGATGCATAGGAGCCGGCCTATTTTTGGTTGAGAACCTGGGCTATGCTTGCTTATTGGTAAATGTAAGCATCCAATAAGCAAGCGCTATCCATGGTGCTGAACATAAAATGGTCTGGCTGCTAAGATTAACATTCCTGCTTTTAAAATAAAGATAGCAAGAGAACGAAGAAAAATTGATAATAGAAGTAAACTAGAAAGTTGCTTAAAATTGCATGCTCTATCTGAATCATGAAAGAAAAAAATTGGGTTCAGTGTCCCTTGAAGAAGAACATTTTTATACAGATACACCTCGAACAGTTTGAGCTCAATATAGCACAAGATAAGAGAGCCAGTGTTTTCTTTCAGAAATGGTTGATAGTTATAAGGTAATTTCCTGATAAAGTACAAAGAAAGATGATAACCTCCTTTCATAAAACGGACTTGCAATCCTAACAGGAAGATTTCAAAATTTTTGGGCTGAGTAATAGACAGCAAAAAGAGAGGATTTGGATGGGAGAGAGGATGAGGAAACTTTTATCAATCCCTTTTGTGTGTTTTTTTGTTGTTGTTTTCCCTATTTTTGTTTGTGTGGAATATTAGGAGGTTAAGAATATCTCATTTTTGGTTTAAAGTATTGGTAAAAAAAAGTTGTGTTTAAAGTGAAGAAAAGGTAGAGGGAATACCTTATTAGCAGAAATTGTAGGAAATTTGAATAACATGTGACAGAGAGATATATGAAACCTGTGATTGTTCTTTTTTTTCTTTTCTCCTTGTTGCTTTATGAATGTAGGTTACATTCATAGTTATGTGAAAGATTTTAGTTTGTTGGTGTTATTTCTGGAATTACTTCATATATATGGGTATGTAACTATGTAATCCCATCATGCACCTAGTTTATAATTATGAAAAAGACATGAAGAAGTAATGCTTTAGCAAATGTTAAAAAAAAGCAAGAAGGAATGTTATTGCTGTTATTGATGTAAGAACCTTCCATGTCTGTTCACCACTCATATATTTGTTTGTATTAAAGGGACACTGAACCCAAATTTTTTATTTTCTAATTCGGATAGAGCATGCAATTTTAAGCAACTTTCTAATTTACTCCTATTATCAATTTTTCTTCATTCTCTTGCTATCATTATTTGAAAAAGAAGGTATATAAGCTTTTTTTTTGGTTTCAGTACTCTGGACAGCACTTTTTTATTGGTGGATGAATTTATTCACCAATCAGCAAGGACAACCCAGGTTGTTCACCAAAAATGGCCCGGCATCTAAACTTACATTCTTGCATTTCAAATAAAGATACCAAGAGAATGAAGAAAATTTGATAATAGGAGTAAATTCGAAATTTGCTTAAAATTTCATGCTCAATCTGAATCACGAAATATTTTTTTTGGGTACAGTGTCCCTTTAAGGGCATAGGTTTTGTGATGAGAGTGGGAGGTGATGTCACCGGATGGGGGCCTGGCCTGGGGTCGTTAGTGTCTGTGTTGCGGTTTTCTAAGGGAGATGTATTGTACCAGATGTATACTTCTATGCTCTGCAATAAAATAGCGTTGTACCTTCTATGCTGTGTCCTGAATCTCATGACAGGTTTTTATTTTATTTTGCCTGAAAGATGATACGATGTATTAGTGGACAGATGCGAAGTATAATTATTTGAGGAGATAGATGAATAATCTGTTTTCGTTCCGTTTTCTACTGTCTTTGGTTTGGTTGATATCTCCACTACCTTGTCTTATGTGCACAAACAATAAATAAAAATACACCACTCCAACAGTTACAGTTAAATAAAATACTGAATATCAAAGGTCCTAGAACTACCAGTTGAAAATTGTTTAGTCCTACTCATAGCAGTGTTCTACAGAAAATGTTGCCAGCTGGGTGTCATTATGAAGTAGCTGGGTGGTGTTTATTGTGGTAGGGTTATTGGCGGTTTAGGGGTTAAGCAGAGTAGGGAGTTTCTTGTGATAGGGGTGTGGCAGTTTAGGGGTTAATAGTGTAGGTGGAAAAACGTTATCTGTTTTTTGTATGTTTGTTTAGTACAACTTTTTTTCTCAGCCCAAACTCTTTATGCAAACTTTCAAATCACTTTCAAAATGTTTGAGCATAAAATGCTATTGCATTTGAGTGATCTCATTTACTTGAAACTTGTAGTACGAGAACAAATTTAGGCTTTACGGGAGCGTTAATTGCCGCGAGTTAGCGCATCTTGTAATGGAGATTAGAGTGCAAAAAATACAGCAATCGCGTTTGAGCTCCTCACGCTAACAATAGCGCGCCACTTGTAATCTAGCCCATGGACCGTTGTTATTTTTTTTATCTGGCTCTCCCATTTCCTATCACAAACTACTTCTCTAGCTATACACATTTGCAAAACACAGGGTGTATATTTTCTTGACAACTATTTGTTTTAGCAATATCATATAAATTAGGTGTTTTAAACATGAAAAAGAAACTACAGTATTCTTTATAGGGTTGCAGATGTGTGTTCCTTTACACCAGTAGAGTTATGTAGGTTGTATCTGTCAGCCATTAAAGGGATATAACACCAACATTTTCTTTTATGATTCAGATTGAGCACAAAGTAAAAAAAAAAAAGTTTACATTTTACTTCTATTGTGAATTTTCACTCTTGTGGTTTTCCTTCTTTACATATAAAACCGTTCTTGTTATCCTTTGTTGAAAAGCAGGAAGGTAAGTGCAGGAGTGTGCACGTGTCTTCAGCACTATATGGCAGCAGTTTTGCAACAATGTTGTATATTAGCAAGAGCACAAGGTGGCAGCACTATTTCCTGTCATGTAGTGCCCCAGACGTGCACACTACCTATCAAGATATTTCTTTAACAAAGAATAACATGAGAAGGATGCAAATTTCATAATAGAAATACATTGTAAATATGTTTAACATTATATTCTCTATCTGAATCAAGTAAGAAAAAAATTGGGGTTTCCTGTCCCTTTAAACATATGTTTTACCCAAGTCCTATTAAATATCATTTACAACATTACCTGTTTCTATAATTATTTACATTATATAGCTATGCATTGTGGGTATAAATGATAGCATACTAAATGTGTGCTTGATCATACTAGATTATTGTACTATTGGCAGGAGGCTTAATACAATGCAGGTAACAATACAATAATAGAACCATAATGGCTACCATACATAGTTTAGGAGGATCCACCTGGCCCTGCAGGTATATACAACACTGGGTTTAGTCATATGATCTGTAAGCCTCTAGTGGAGAATTAAACATTGTTATCATATTAAATTGTATCATATTATTATGCTATATGTTTTATAATAATTATAAAGCAATGAATGAGGGGACCATGTATCAAATTTTGCAAAAGTGTCCTAATGATATTCTTAGTTTTTGGACAAAAAAAGTGTATAATCTGCTTTACACCTTTGTTGCTAATAATTTCCATACCATGCACTTGACACCAATACAGAGTAAATAAATTCAGAAAGAGAAGTGCTCTGCAGGGAATAAACAGCAGCTCAGTAGTTTGTTCTATGGTGAGTTACCACCTAGTACTACTAGGTTAGTAGCAGCCTCTTTTAGCCCAATTGTGTTCTTCACCCAGGAGAACGTTCCCATCAGTCTAAACCCACCTAGTAAGGTCAGTCCAGCCCCAAAAATACCAGGCAATCATCATCTGAACATGGCAACTACAGACAATAGTTTCAGCCTTCTTAGGGTCTCGTTAGTGAGGTGCAGCCATATTCCCCTAAGCAAACTGGGCAAGGAGTCCATGTCTGGTTTTCCCATTACCCTTAGGGAGACCTCCCCAGGGTCATTATGCAATACAGAGTACTTTCTATCAAGTATGTTACAAACAGTACCATGGTATATTATTATATGTATATTTTTTAGCAATTATTTCTGTTTGCATCAGAATCAGTTAGCTGTGCTGATACATTTGCAATAATGCTAAAAACATAAGAAAAAAAAAATTACATTATAGAAAAGCTTGATTTTTCCAGACTTATAATTTTGTGCAAAAAAGTATACTGAAAATTGTAAATAAAACTTTCCAGATAAGCTTTTACATCAGCAAACTCAACATAAACTTTCATGTTTCTGACAGAAGCAGAGCATGCAAATATACTTCTATAATCTAATTCTATCATCTTTATATCCTTTGTTGGCTTAGGAACAAGAATGCACTACTAGGGGCTACCTGTTGATTGTTGGCTATATATATATATATATATATATACACACACACACACCTCTTGTCATTGGTTCACCAGATATGGTCAGATACTCCCAGGAGTGCATTGCTGTTTACTCAACAAAGGATATAATAAAGAAAATGAAACAACTTTGACAATAGAAGTAATTGTACCTACATACATACACATCCTCTCAATTTAAAGTTAATGGTTTCAGTAGATTTTGAGACTTAAAAAGGTAGATGTGAACTATTACCACTAATATACAGTATTATACACGTGAATCCATAATACAACATGAATAATATCTCTTTTTTTTTTTTCTTTTTCTTAGAAAGTATGGGCTGTACATGGCGCGGTCCATTTACTGAATCCCGCGAGTAACATCCCCGGAGTTTACTGGTTGCCTAAGCAACCACCCATCCCCCACTGACAGCCAATCGCCGCCTCCCGCCAATGCGGGCGCCAAAGAACGTGTCCCTCCTCTTTTGCCTGTCTTTAAGCCAGTTCATATGGGCGTCATCTACGTTTTGTAACCTTGCCTCCTAGAAGAAGTGATTGGCAGAAGTAATTTACGTCAACAAGCGAGGCCAATGGGGGTAACTGAGGAGGAGGGACGAAAGTGGAGCGGTCATTGATGACGTCATGGGGAGAGGGTAGCAACTGTTGCCTTGAGACCCCCGGCGCCATAGTGACTGTAGCCGTGGAGACTGTTACTTACCAACCGGAGACACAAGAGCAGCAGCGGCCGGAGGATCAACCTAGGGATCGCGGGGCCACAACTAGCACAGCGCCGCGCACCTTACCGCCGGACTGAGGTGAACTGATCACCGCTTTCTGCACAGGGGACGGGGCTGTACAGTTTAACCCTTTGGGTGGCAGAACATAAAGAAGCCTGCATATATGTATATACCTTACTAAATATACTATATATATATATATATATATATATATATATATACTCGCATATCCACACTCACACCATTTGTTGTGAGAGTTCTTGGAGCAGTTCTAAAATGTAATGATGCTGTTGTACATGTAAAGATGAGATTAATCACTGTATTCCGTTTGACATAATCTGTAACATCATAAAATTTCAAAAAGTTAAATCAATTAGGCACATCTATAGTTTTTTAAAAAAAAATATATAATTGAAGTTGACAGCAGATACATTTTTACAAACTTTATAACCTCTCACTTATATGTGATAATCAGCATCTTTATAAATCTAGTCTGCCAGAACAGTGGGAGTACATTTTAAAAGTTGAAGGCAAAAATCTGTAATGTGACTATATTAATGAGAGGATTTGTTGTCTTACATTTTTTTGTGGTCTTTTTGGGTGCAGCTGAAGAAATAACCATAAAGTGTATATTTATGTATTTGTGTATATGTATGTGTGTATATATGTGTGTATATATATATATATATATATATATATATATATATATATATAGATAGATAGATACTGTAAACACTGTAGTATTTTTTTACTTATGTACCCTAAAATGTAAATTTTTCATAACTGTAGACACATTGATATTGTAGCATTTAAAAACCTTGGTTTTATAGTACATGTGCAAAGGGTTCAGGGACACATAGAGCAGGGATGTATATAGTACTTGATATACAGTATTGATGATTAGCTGTAGAACATTTTCATTATTTTGTTACTACACTGTTCCTGAAAAGGTTTTTGACAGTGCTACTTCACTGATGCACCTGCATGTTCTGTAAGTTTTAGCTATACAACTGTCATCTACTCAGATATATATATATATATATATATATATATATATATATATATATATATATTTATTTATACATATATATATTTATACATACTGTTGCTCAGCTCCTATAACATAGATCCCCTATCACACTACTACAGGCAACCAAAATAGTTTAAAAAGCAAAAAAAATATGCCCAAAAATATTTGCTCCATCTTGACACCATTAGTTATTGCTTTGAAATTATTCTACTTGGTTACAAGTGCTCTTTCAATACTGGTATTTTATGTATAAACATGGTTGATAAACCTCATTAGTTTCTATTCATTTGCTCCATTTGTATTGGCATTTTGATGAAATTATTTTAGAAATATTTTCATGTAGTTGCTTAGTATTCCAGGGGACAGCACCTTAAATCTTAGTATCTGTATAGCAAAAACTGTCAACTTGATATTATCAAATGCATTTATAAAACACACATTTAATGGTGTAGTCTCTCTTATATGAACAAAAATCTGAAAAGCATCACATTGTGTGACAGTGTGAGCTGCTGCACTTCTCATAGCATGTACCTCTACCAGTATTCATTAGTTAGATTTTCAATCTCCAATATTGTCCAGACCAAAACAATGATTCACATCAATCATTGCTCTCATCCCCCCTTTTGTCTAAACTCTCTTAGAACAAATATATCATAATATTTTTGTCCTGATTAGTCTGTTCTTCTGTGACTTAGAAATACACCTACCAAGCTGCCAATCACTAGCACCCATGAGTTCAGTGTCCGCAATGTAGTCCATGCAGGTACTGTAGTAGACTCAATGAATATGTGGCCTTTTTTTAGTATCATATAAAATCACTGTATGTCATTAAGTATTTTCCTAATGTGTAGATGGAACTGCTATATTTTTGTGTTCTCCATCTCTCGTTGATACTGCTGCTTTCACCCTGAATTGTCACTAGCATCTGCTTAGGTGTTTCACAGAATTAGGTCTGAAACTGAAAACCCTCCAAACAAACCTCAAGTTGTTGTTTACGGTAAATTTTCTGTAAAGAAAAACTTGTTAACAGGAGTGAGCACAATGTTATCTTTATGACACATATGCACTAGCTCTGTCTAGCTGTGAAAAACCGTCACTGCACTGAGATAAGAGGCGACCTTAGAAATTAGCATATGAGCCTACCTAGGTTTAGCTTTCAACAAAGAATACCAAGAGAACAGATCAAATTTGATGGTAATAGTAAATTGGAAAGTTGTTTAAAATTGCCTTGCTCTATCTGAATCATGAAAGGTTAATTTTGACTAGACTGTCCCTTTAATTTATTTATATTCTGTATCTTTCTTTGTTACATGGATTTAAAAAAAGTACGGTATTGTGTCCAATAGCATAATAATTTGTCAATCAATACAGTAGTGATTATATTGCTGTTTGTGCTTTGAAGTTACAGCTCTCATGTCTTATATTCTACCTGTTTATCATTACTTCTTTTACCTTCTTATCAATTAACAATAATTTTCCTTGGGTTGTTAAATCTCATTTATGTATTTGCAAATTCTATTAGGCTATTAAACTAGGTATGCAGTTACCTGTCAAGGTGCATATTAAAATAAATAAATCAGACAACTGTATATAATATGTGCAATTTTATTCTTAGTCATTAGACCCATAATATGTATGTGTCTCTTTAAAAGGATAGCGGAGTGATGCTTTATGTTTAATGCATCACTTCCAATTCCCTAGGAGTACTAGATTTCATAGAAGCATTTCAAATATGCAAGTTTGTTCATACATATTTTAAATGCGAAAAAAACCATACCTTGCCTCTAGGTTTTTCCCCCCATTTGGGTAGAGTATGATCAGGGTTTTTTTTTTTTTTTTTTTTTTTTTTTTTTAACCCCTTAGCAATGAGTATTTAAAGAGTGTGCTGTCATTGAGAATACCATATTGGTGCAATGGCCTCTGGCTGTAGTACCTGCAGCAAATGTTTGTAAAGTAATAGAAGCGCAAATAGATACAGGGAATTTTAAATTAAAATGATGCATGTTATCCTATACTGCAGTATTCCTAATGAAATTAAAGTGCTATATTATTTATCTTTAATACAAAAATACCTTAAACAGTGTTTTTTGTTTTTGGGGTGGTTGATCAAAGCTACATCTGACTAGAACAACGATCTTTGGCACAGGCATAGTTGCCTGATATACCCAAGTATGAGATATAATGACAGCATCACACAGGATGTCACCAGCATGGTATCCTTCTGTACCTAAAAGCAATGCTCCTGTTGGGCGAAATTAAATATATACAATACATTTTTTTTTTCTGTGGGTAAACTCTCATTTTGAGATCTCTTTTTTTAAGACCCCAAAAGGTATAAAACAAACAAAACGTTTAATTTTGTTTTTTCTTACCCATAATTCCTTGCAGCAGTTGATGATGCTCTGTATAATGGTGAAATGTATGGGCATAAACCGGCTCTTCTGATGCAATTGAAATGAAAATATATTTTCTACAATTGTTTTACTTAGTTCACAGATACTAATATATTTACGTTAACCTAATGAGGTGTTTTTATTTTCTTTGTTTTGTTTAAAGTTATGGGAAGCCACATTGGAATCTGATTCCTGGTTTAATTATATGCAATTGGATGTTTTTACTGACATTTGTGCATCCATGGTTACTGAGATGTAAGCCCATCTTTTAAAAATTTGCTATACTCCATTTCTTTTCTTTTTTTTTTTTCCCTGTCTTCAATTTTCTCTACCTCCTTAAATCCTTATATCATTTTGTCAGGTCCTTGACTTGCAAGTCTGATCATTTTTAGATATTGTATTTTTAGCTTGGTAGGCAAATGCCCCTTTAGAAATAAATATTGAGCACCCTTAAAGTTAAACATTCGTTTCTAATGCTGTGGGCAAATATAATCTGTTTTGTCCAGGAGATATAAGCTATAAACTTCCTCCGCACCACCTGTATCCTCATGCCTCTAAGCGCTATTTAAAATGCTACAGCATCACCATGTTTTCATGTTTAACTTTGGTCTCCTTGGTTCCCGTCCTAAACACAAGGGGACTTCCCTGATCATCGCTGAGTAGAGACACCTACTGGTAAGAGAGAGAAAAAATGTTTGCCTTAGCCTCTCCCTCCCCCATCTTTTCTAAATCCAACCGTGATATTTTTGTGCCTGGCAAAGTTACAAGAATATTTTTAAATTCTACCCCCCTGCTGTTTTTTTTTTTTTTTTTTTTTTTTTTAAGGGAAACTATTCTGTAGTGCAAACATAAATTGTAATTTCTGCTAACATTGTTTAAGTATTTCTAAAGCTATAACTTTGTAATTATTCAAAGCAGCTAGGTATTGCTCAAGGTGGATTTGATATAAATTAAATAGATTTACATCGCCATTTAATTTATGGTTTTCATTTTTAGAATAATATTTTTTCAGATTATTTTTCTAGTTCTATCAGACCATTACTGATTTGATTATATATATCATTTGATTTGCATAGATAGCTCTTTGAAATGAATGAAATTATTGGGAGGTAAACTATCTCCAGTTTAATCATTCATATTTGATCAACTTTTTAGCTGTACTTTATTGAAAGGAGAAAAATAACTACCTTAAAGTGAAAGTAAACTTACCTGGGTTGCGATCTTCAATAATACTCTTTGTTTAATAATAATAATAATAGGACTTTCATTCATCATTTCTTCCCATCTTATCTTGAAATCAAGTTATCGCCGCTATTATTTTATTTTTGACACTATCCGAATTCAACCCGTGGTGTGTTTTTAAAAAAAAAAAAAAAAATTAAGATGTGGGTCACGTTTTTTTACATACCCAATTGAAACTCTGGACGCTAGGTGGCTGTCAAGCAATGTCATCCGCCTATTTATTCTACAGTGCATGCACAAATTTCCCCCCAAATTTCTTTGATTAGCAGCGCGCTCCCGTTTCACACATGTACATTCGTTTTTTCAGGGAGTAAAGCTTGTAAGTTATCAGCATAGTCTATGCGTTGCGCGTTGGAAATAGATATTGCAGAGAATCGCATGCGCATTAGAGTTAGGAATCCGGGATTCGCGCATGCGCATTTGAGCAACGTATAGAGCGGGTGGGACCGCTCTTTACGTCAACACACACAAATCTAGGAAGTTGCCGATGGGCAGAGTTAGTGTGTCAATGGTAGGAAAAATATATATATTAAAAATTGAGAAATAAGAATTAATTGACAAAAAAACCTAGCGATATTGATAAATTAATGTTAAAGAATGTATATATGTGTTCAAAAGGGACTGACTTTACCTTCATAATAATAATAATAATAATTTAAATAGTTTTACTTAAAGGGACATAATACTCAAATGCTAAATCACTTAAAATGATGCAGTATAACTGTAAAAAGCGGACAGGAAAATATCACCTGAGCATCTCTATGTAAAAAAAGGAAGATATTTTGCCTCACAATCTCCTCAGCTCAGCAGAGTTAGTTCTGTGTAAAAAGTTATACTCAGTTATATGTAAAATCTATAGATATCTATCTCACACACACACACACAATCGTTAACTTTTTCACAAACTTTCACTGAAATAATTTACAAACCGCTTGTGCAATTATGGCACAAATGGTTGTAAATACTTCTCTGGGATCCCCTTAGTTAAGAAATAGCAGACATATATGGCTTTGGCATTACTTTTTGGTAATTAGAAGGCCGTTTAAATGCTGGTGTGCACCACACTTGTATTCGTCCTTTTCTGAGTGCTGAAACTACTAAACAGCTAATCCATTCCTTAGTAATTTCCCGGCTTGACTACTGTAACAACCTACTAACTGGCCTTCCTCTCTCCCGCCTCTCCCCCCTTCAATCCATCCTAAATGCCTCTGCTAGGCTAATCCACCTCTCCCGACGCTCTGTATCTGCCGCACCCTTCTGTGAGTCCCTTCACTGGCTCCCCATTCACAACAGAATTAAATTCAAAATTCTCACTTTGACCTACAAAGCCCTTACCAATGCAGCCCCCCCATACCTGTCCTCACTCATCAACAAATATACTCCAGCCTGTCCCCTAAGATACAACAATGACCTGCTCCTTGCCTCTTCTACCATCACCTCCTCTCATGCTAGACTACAGGACTTCTCTCGTGCGGCACCAACCCTCTGGAACGCACTTCCTTGTGCTGTCAGACTTTACCCCAACCTCTCCTCCTTTAAACGTCCCTAAAGACCTTCTTGTTCAGGGAAGCCTATAACCAAATCAGTAACTAATGAATTCCACTTGCCGAATAGTTGCCCTCATCTAACTCCATACTAACATTATTCCCACCTTTGTAGTCCCCACCTCCTGTTTCTCACCCTCCTACCCATTTAGATTGTAAGTTCCCACGGAAACAGGGCTCCCAATTCCTCCTGTATTTGTTTGTTAAATTTTGTCTGGTGTCTCATATTGTACTGTCCTTTTATCTTTGTTACCTATGAACAGCGCTGCGGAATCTGTTGGCGCTTTATAAATAAAGAATAATAATAATGCCCATCAGTGAAGGGTTTAATTTTAGCTTAAGTGTAGAGACCAGCCTCCCACCTGACACAGCACACCCCCTGATCCCTCCCTGACTGCCCTCAAACAATGTAGCTGCCAACCCTCAATACCCTTTCTCCCCCCCCACGATCACTTCCATCGCTTGCAAACCCTGAGGACGTAGAGGGTACATCCTTGGTCCTTAAGTGATAGTTTTTGTAGGACGTACGCTGTACGTCCTTGGTCCTTAAGGGGTTAAAGTCAGCTGCAGAGTACTACTGAGATGATCTAGCTAAACACGCATATTTTTCCAATGACAAGGCATATGCGTGTAGCCACCAATCAGTAGCTAGCTTCCAGTAGTGCAGGGTTGCTCCCGAGCCTACCTGAATATGCTTTTTTAGCAAAGGATACCAAAAGCGCAAAATAAATTTGATAAGTGGCGTCAATTGGAGGGAAAAAAAAAAGTCTAATTTTGACTTTCATGTTTTTTTTTTATTTTAAAGTCTTTCTTCATATATTCATAGCATATATCAAATCTATATACTACATTGCAAAAATCTGCATCCAAATAAATAAGATTTCTAGGCATTTAAAATAAGGATAAGGCTTTTTCTATTTCAGGGAACTTAAGGGATATACCTCAATGAAAAGCTTATTTTGTATATTTGTTTCCTCATCTGATTTGGCCAATAAAACCAGATGTAAATGAACTCTTGCACAGGATTAAGCAACCACTGTGTTGCATGCGGCCGGGTATTTTGAATAGCATTGTACTTAAGGGACAGTCGACACCAAAATTGTTATTGTTTAAAAAGATAGATAACAGCTTTACTACCCATACCCAAGCTCTGCACAGCCAACATTGCTATAACCATATACTTAAAGGGATAGTAAAGTCAAAATTAAACATGCATGATTCAGATAGAGCATGTAATTTCAAGACACTTTTAAATTCACTTATTTTAAAATGTGCTTTGTTCTCTTGGCATCCCTTGTTGAAAAAGAATATGCACATATCCTACACTAGTGGGAGCTGCTGCTAATTGGTGCCTGCACACATTTGTCTTTTGGGATTGGCTGACTAGATGTGTTCATCTTGCTGCCAGAAATGCAATGCTGTTCCTTCAGCAAAGGACAACAAGAGAACAAAGCAAATTTGATAATGGAAATAAATTGTAAAGTTGTTTTAAATTGTATGTTCTATCAAAATCATGAAAGATCATTTTGTGGTTTCCTGGCCCTTTAATAACATTTAAACCTCTAAATTCCTGCCTTTTTCTAAGACACTACAGACAGCCTCTTATCACATGCTTTTTTATTAGCTTTTCACAACAGGAGACTGTTAGTTCATGTGAGCCATATAGATAACATTGTGCTCACACCTGTGGGTTGTGGATGACACTGCACTAATTGGCTAAAATGCAAGTCAATAGAAAATAATCAAATAAATAGCCATGTGATCAGGGGGCTGTCAGAAGAGGCTTAGATACAAAGTAATCTAATCCCTTTTATAGGGACTTTGCACTAAAAATAAATCTGTTGTGCGTCTAAAAGTATAAAATATTACGTAACGCTAATCAAATTTAACAGATCCGTATCTGTTGAGTATGCTCTACAAATGCTCACTGGCTGATTAGAGCTGACTCCCACAGCTGTATTGGAGCTGACAAGAAATGTTGATTAAAGGGACATAATACTCATATGCTAAATCACTTGAAACTGATGCAGTATAACTGTAAAAAGCTGACAGGAAAATATCACCTGAGCATCTCTATGTAAAAAAGGAAGATATTTTACCTCACAATCTCCTCAGCTCAGTAGAGTTAGTTATGTGTAAAAAGTTATACTCAGCTGCTCCCAGCTGCAGGTAAAAAAATTAAAAAAATGAAGAAATGAACAGCAGCCAATCAGCATCAGCAGTGCTGAGGTCATGAACTCTTACTGTGTGTAAGATTTGACTTAACTCTCATGAGATTTCATAGTAAGCTTCCTTTACCTGATTGGTAAAATAATATGAGAGTTCACGATGCTCATCCCTTCAGTTGTCCCGGGACAGACACACTAATATGCTGCTTAGAAATCCTTTACAATGGGAGGTGGCTACTGAGGAACTTGTGAGGTAAAATATCTTTCTTTTTTACATAGAGATGTTCAGGTGATATTTTCTAGTCAGCTTTTTACAGCTATGCTGCATCACTTTCAAGTGTTTAAACATTTGGGTATTATGGCCCTTTTAAAATGACACTGAACGCTTCTTTCTTTTGTGTAGAACTGTGCTTGTCTCACGTTTCTTGGAGAGTGCAAAAAGCAAATACTGTAACCTGCTATTACTACAAAGCTAATTTTGAGTATTAAAGGGACATTAAACTGCTGTCCACAACTACAAAAGAATAGTAACTACTCACTTTGATGCATTTCATCCTGTTCCTGCAGCTCTTTTCAAATCAGTTTTCCTGTTAATTGGTTAATAGCGCCATATACTAAAGCTCCGCCTCTTTTGTATTGGGCACCACCATCTTGGAACTCAGGTATTCCCACAGCCTGTGACAGAAGCAAAGTGAGTACTAACCATCCTAGGGTAGTTTTGCCCACCAGTTTAATGCATAAGTTTACAGGTTTTGCTTTTTCGCCTTTCTAGGGAGTGTGGGACAAAGCACAATTTGTTTTATATTCCTTTACTTTAGAAGCGAGCCATAGCATTAAAAAAAATAAAAAAATTAAATTAATCTGTTTTGAAATGCCAGCCTTTATGGATTGGAGTCACGGTTTTCAGAATTAAACTAGTTGGCAAAATAATAAAATGTACATTGCATTTTTATTGTGTTTACTTATGGACGACTTGATTTTTAACGTCGGTTTAAACAGTGTTCACTTCCCAACTCCTGGCCAGATTCACAGAGGGACTTTTTTGAAGGGTGTTCCCTATTGCTTCCTTCTGACCCCTTGATGATCTGAGAGACACAGCTTAGCTCATACTGCTGAGTCACTAGGCTGTTTTGCATTAGGGAAAAATGTCAGTCCAGAAATAGTTGCAAGAGAGGAATAACTTACAAGGAAGCTCTTGTATAAATTAGAAATAAGATGAGTATTTTGTTCTTTAAAAGCTATTAGTGATCACATGTGATGCACAACCACTATAATTTAGTGGACTAGATATGTGGTTCCAGAGTCACTAAATGAACTACACTGTACACAGCAATGTGTTTTGAATCTACTGTTTGTGGAAGAATGTGGATTAAGAGGGGGAGAAAAAGTATTAATAATATTTTTATTTTTTTTTGAATGATGAAACATCTGCATTCTAGGGTTTAAAGGTACATGAAACCCATTTTTTTTTTCTTTTGTGATTTAGAAAGAGCATGTCATTTTAAACAACTTTCTAATTTACTTCTATTATCTAATTTGCTTCATTCTCTTGATATCACTTGCTCAAAAGCATATCTAGATATGCTCAGTAGCTGCTGATTGGTTGCTGCACCTAGAGGCCTTGTGTGATTGGCTCACATATGTGCATTGCTATTTCTTCAACAAAGGATATCTAAAGAATTGAGCAAATTAGACAATAGAAGTAAATTGGAAAGTTGTTTAAAATTGCATGCCCTATCTGAATCATGAAAGTTTAATTTTGACTAGACTGTCCCTTTAATATAGGACGGCCATTCCTGTTTCATATTAGAGACCGTAGGATATGGGGAACCTCTGACAACTAAATTCCCCATCACTGCTTCAACTCGTTAAAGGGACACAGAATTAAACATGGTTCACAGAGCATGCAATTTTAAGAGACTTTTCAAGTTATTTTATTACATTGATATCCTTTATTGAAACCATTCCTCACAGGCTTAGGAGCATCAGTGCCCTATTGGGAGCTAGCTGGTAATTGTTTTCCACAAACCTATGAATCTTCTCATTCTGTCACCAGGTGTGTTCAGCTAGCTCCCAGCAGAGCATTGCTGCAGAATGGGTTTCTCTTGGTATCCTTTGTTGAAGAAGCCACAATACACTACTGGGAGCTAGCTAAAAGTATTGAATGAGCCAATAACTTAAAGGCATATAGGAGCTCCTGAGCCTACCTAGGTGGTATTTTCAACAAAAGATACTAAGAACAAAACATATGCGATAATAGAAGTAAACTGGAACATTGTTTAAATCACATCTGAATCATGAAAGAAAAAAATTGGGTGTTATGTTCCTTTAAATAAACTTGGCAGATTTGATGCATTTTATCTCTTATTTGAAATATACAACATTAAAGGTTGTATAATTAAAAGGGTTTTAGAAGGACTCTTCCCTTTTCTGGATGAGCTTTCTCCTATGAAACGTCACTTTCTAAATCTACCAGTGGCTCTGATTTGTTTTTTCCTATTTAGTTTTGGAAATCTTGTGGGATATTGTAGGTAAATGTATACAAAGCGAATGCATCTTTTCCTCTATTCCCTCCTCTCCAACGGATGATAGCAATAAATTACTTTTTGGACTGACATTCAGTAAGTGACTTTAATTATATGTACAAATATTGATGAACATCACAGCTACTGTAGAGAGTATAAATTCAAGTTTACAGTAATAAGTGTTTTCATGGACTGTATTGTTGTACTTGGCAAAGAAACGGGAAAATGTTAACTAAAGACACTGTCTAAGAACCATCAATCAGTTGTCCCTAATCATTTTGTACAAGTTCATTAAAAGTGAAATGTTTGTATCCTTCGTTAAAGGGACGCAGAGCATTACATTTATCACCCCAGTGTTTAAATGGATAGTAAACACATTGAGATTGCTATTTAAAGTGTTCAGTTATGCATAGTAAAACCGCTTTTTGCGATATACTTTCATAATTTATTTTGCCCCTTTTCATGTAACTTTAGCTCTGAAATGTATGGGTTTTCTAATTCTCAGAACTGGAAATACACCCAACAAACTTCTCTAGGCTATCCCTGCTACATATCGTTCCCTAATTGGCATTAGCAGATAACCGGTGCAAAAAAAGCACTTTATACTTGTGCACTGTGGCTGGCCTTGCTGTCTGCAGACTCAAGCCCCGATTGGCTTTGCCAAATAAGGCAAGTGGTGGGTGGGGATAGGCTATTGGGCGGAAAAATCATCAAACAAGATGCTAATCTATTTTTTCCCTTAAAGGAACATAAACCTATTAAGTTATTTATTCATGAATTTGTTAAAGCATGCAATTTTAACCAACTTTCTAATTCTATTCGCACATTTTCTTTGTTCTCATGGTATCTTTTGTTGAAAATCAGGGACATAAGCTCAAGAGTGCTTTTGTTAGAACGTATATATAATTTGTGCTCTAGACTATCCCTTTATGTTTAAATATTTTTTATTGAGTTTTTTTACAACATAAATATAACAAATTATAAACTGTTACATGAGGTAAATACATCAAAGCCCCTTTAAGTGGGGGGCAGTTGCCGTCATAACATCGTATTAATACCTTTCATTATGGCATACAAACAAGAAAAAAGGGAGGAGGGAGGAAAAGGAAAAAGAGGGGAAGGGGAAACCAGAAGGGGGAGGGATGGGACAGGGAGGGAAATTGCCCTGAGTTTTCGAAAAAATTAGAACTGAATAACATATGGGCAGGGCTAGCCATATATCCATACATCAAAGAGATGAAGAGAGAAAAAAAAAAAAAGAGAAATAAATAAATAAATCTCAAAACTAGGGGAAAAAAAACAACAAAACAAATTTTGTACTCGCATCAAAGTTGCATATATCAATATCAAATATTTTACATTACGAAAGAAAGAAGTATTTAAAAATTGCTTTGTAGAGGCTACTTATTCTTTCCCGAGCCAACACACCTCTGCTATTGTGTATATATTTTCTTCTGATCCAACCCCCAGATCAAGCGTCTGTACTGTGTAGTGTTTAAATGGTAGTGGCGTTATTCAGGGCCCAATAGAACCAAACCCTCTCAAATGACTCTAGTATTCATGATCCATGAAGCTGACTCATACATTCTAAACATATTGTTAATTTTATTCCTCGCCTCCATCCATGTTGGTGCCCCTGTTTTCCAGTGGTATGCTATTGCTATTCTTGTGGTCGTGCATAGGATTCTGATGAAGGCATTAATATCTTTATTATATTAACCTGTGTGTAATAAGGCCTGTGAAATATCAAGCTCTATCTCTTCCTCTAGGATAGAGCTAAGTAAAGTGGAGAGGGAATGCCATATCTGTTTTACCCCATCACAGTCCCACCACATGTGTTTAAAGGTGCCTATGTTCCCACATCCCCTGTAGCATAAGTTGGATGCCGCCTGTGACATGTGTGAGGTACCAGTGAAATGCTATTTTGAGAGTATTTTCACGTAAATCTGCACTGATCAACCCTCTTCCCATGGAGCTAAATATATTCTCCCATGTGTGTTTATCATATATAACAAACAAGACTGTCCACAGCACCAGTAAAGTTAAAGGAATCTTCTTTATTAAATGTTTAAAAGCATACAAGACATACCTGTCTTGTATGCTTTTAAACATTTAATAAAGAAGATTCCTTTAACTTTACTGATGCTGTGGACAGTCTTGTTTGTTATATATTGCGGAGCTGGAGGTCGCCGGCTCGACCAATTTGCATCAAAGCCTAGGAAGGCATTGCCCGGTGCCGGTCTCACCTTACAGTGCTGTTTATCATATATGACATTAATGTCTTCTTCCCACCTCTGCATCAAAGTTGTTTTAGGGGCATTGGGGTCTTTCTGTAGCACTATGTACATAATAGAGATTGTATGTTTAGGCCTGGATGTTAGTGAGTATATGTTTTCCAGTGTTGTGGGGGAAGAGGCTCTCTCATTGCCCATATATTTACGGATGGAGGAGGACAGCTGTAAGTATTGAAACCACCTTATCTTCATCGGGGTCAGTTTATCTTGAATCTGAGTGTAGGTCATAAGTGTATTATTGAGTAAGGCGTCCGCAACTCTATACAGCCCTTTATTTGCCCATTTATCTATAGTGGTATAAAGTTCTTGAGGCATAATTTACCTAAGTGGGATCATCACTGATCTTGAAGGTAGTATGTTGTGGTGATCTGTTATCCATTTTTTAACTTGTTTGGTGGATGCATAGATTGGTGATCTATATATAAGTGTATTACTTGTTTGGTCCTTCCATAACATGTCTTCTGCATTTGGTAGTCCCTCCATCCCCGCCTCTAACTTGAGCCAGATAATGTCCCCCTGTCTCCTCCCCAGTAGTATTGTTTGCGATATTCTAGCTGCCTTGTAATAGTCAATTAGGTTTGGGACACCTACCCCTCCCAGAGTTTTGTGTTGTGTCAGAACCACTGAAGGGATTCTTGCTTTTTTGCTACCCCTAACATAGGCTATTAGTTCCTTTTGTAGTGTGGATAATTCTAAAACCGGGATAGGTAAAGTAACCGTGGGAAAACATTCATTTTGACTGCGGAAAGTCTGCCGTACCAAGAAAAAGTATGTCTTCTCCAACTCTGGAGGTCCTTTCTTATAGTTTTAAATAACGGAGTATAATTGTACTTATACAGTTGGTTGTATTGAGCTGTTAGCTGGATCCCCAGGTACCTAAGAGAGTGTTTCACCCATTTAAACTCAAAGTTAAGCTCTATGGTTTTCTTTGTATGGGGGGTAAAGCTATTGGTAATGCCTCGCATTTCTCAAGATTGATTTTATATCCCGATATCTGTGAGAATCTATCGAGGAGGTTGTATAAATTCGGGAGAGACAACAGGGGTTTCGTAACGGTGACCAAAATGTCATCTGCAAAGAGGGTGAGTTTGTATTCTTGATTAGTTATAGTGGCGCCGGCGATATCCGGAGACTATCCCTTTTAAAGGGACATGAAACCCCAAACTTTTCTTTCATGGCTCAGATAGAGAATACAATTGTAAACAACTTTCTAATTTAATTATATTATTTAATTTGCTTCCTTCTCTTGTTATCTTTTGCTAAAAGTTGTATCTAGGAAAGCTCAGGGGCAGCAGATAACCTAAGTTCTAGCTGTTGATTGGTGGATATATATATATATATATAAAATTTATTATATACCGATTGATTGGCTCACCCATGTGTTCAGTTAGAAACCCGTAGTGCATTGCCGCTTCTTTAACAAATGATACCAAGAGAATGAGACAGATTAGATAATAGAAGCGAATTAGAAAGTTGTTTAAAATTGTGTTCTCTATCTGAATCGTGAAAGAAATATTTGTCGTATATGTCCCTTTAAGGATTGTTCAAACACTTTCTTGTGGTCTTCCCTATGATAATGCCAGAAGAAAATAAACCAAAGAATGCATTAATTTTTCAGATTACTAATAAGTTAGGACTTGTTTCGACTGGCTTTATTATTCTAGTAAAGCAATACGCAGGTGTATTTAGTCTATGAAAGTGTATCGATCTGCGTGCATAAGCTTTTAAATCAGATGTGTATTCATATGAGATGATCTCTCTGTGATGATTTCCTAGATTTCAGGGCTTGCTGTCGCTGACTAGTTCTGATAAAGCTGGCAAACAGCACTTTACACAAGGCTTCTTCTAGTATCCAGAGGTGTAGGTGGTGATAGTGTAAAAAATGTTCTGGTGTTTGTGTTTTTATTCTAGGACATGTAACTTTAGCGTTAACAGCCGTACAGGATTGTGTGTTTAATCCTTGCAAAGTGTGTGGACACATAGTTAAAGGGACATTATACACTCATTTTTTCTTTGCATAAATGTGTTGTAGATGATCTATTTATATAGCCCATAAAGTTTGTTTTTCTTTAAAATGTATAGTTTTACTTATTCTTAAAGAACATTGCTCTGATTTTCAGACTCCTAACCAAGCCCCAAAGTTTAATTTGAATACCGTCAGCTACCTTCTCCAGCTTGCTCCTGTTTGTGTAAAGGGTCTTTTCATATGCAAAAGAAGGGGGAGGGGGGAGTGTCTTACTTCCCACTTGCAGTGGGCTTTCCAGCTGCCTTTTCAACAGAGCCAAACTGACAGCTTCTAAGTAAGTTTTTAAAAGGTTTTATACTGGATTTTTATATCAGTATCTGTGCATCTTATTCTTTATAGTATTGTCTATTACATGCAGTTATATGAAAATGAGTGTATACTGTCCCTTTAAAATACTGCTCAGGAGCCACAGATAACTGCTGATTTCCAGGCAGTGTAGCTGGGGAGCCAGTCAGCAGTCGCATTAGTGGACACGTCTAGTGAGCTAGTAGGCAGTGGCAATCGCAACCAAGTTGTACGACTGTTGCTGCTGATTTATTCACTGGCCGAGTCCAGTCGGGACTAGCAGTTCTCTGCGGCTCCTGAACCACACTTTGCATGGTTTAAACGCTCACACTTGCAAGTTATAGAGCATGTAATAAATGACCCACAGTGTCCCTTTAATTCAACAACTTCTAAAAAGGTCTGAAACACTGAAGCAATATGGTATAGCCTGCTCTTTCAGCCAAGGGGTTATTGTATGTTGCATTTGCTTGTTTGGCAGCCAAATTATTAAAGTGAATTTCAAAACAGCCTTGCATCAGGCTGCAAAGCCCTTCTTGTAAGCCAAAGGTTTAGCAGAATAGCTAATGATGAATTCTAAACCAAGGTGTTCTTATCTCACTGTTAAGCTCATCTTCCTGAATGCCAATGTGAGCTCACAGTATATGTGCTCAATAGTTCAAATATAAGAAGATGTAGTTGGTTCAGTTAAACTGCTGCATAAATTAGAGGAACTGTTCTCTGAAGCTAATATGTCAGTTTGAAGGAGGTATTAAAGATAAATGTAAATTCCACTAAAAATGTTTAAAGGGATAGAAAGGTAAAAAATGTGCATGGGTGCACTTCTATTTAAATTTATAGGCATTTTTGCTAAATACTTTCATTAGCAAAAATGCTTCTAGTAATAGTTATTACTGTTTCAGTGGCATACGCACATATCCCGTGAAGGCCGTGCACCAGTATTCAAACACCCTGCCAGCTCAGAATGTCAGCAGTGTCTTGAATGACACAAATGACGTCTTCAGAAGCAGTACACACCACTGCTAGCTCTGTGAGCAGGCAGGGTGTTTGACTACTGGTGCACAGGCTCTCACAGGATATGTGTGTATGCCGCAGATTAACAGTAATAACTTTTACTACAAACCTGTTTGCTGATGAAAGCATGGAATAGGATGCTCCATATATATTACACTGAAATATGATCTAAATACTTAGTGCCAGTGTTATGTTTAAGAAGGAAAATATTGCAATTCCCAGACAGTTTGTGCTATAGTGTTTGTCCACACATCAAATATTTATTGTAACAGAACCCAGCACCTTGCATTATTTAGTGCTATCCATATTCATTTTTTGTTTCTTTAGTCTTATTTCATACATTTTCTAAATAATACATTTAGGTATGTTTTTGTATAAATATAATTTTAATTCATGAATTTTTTTATTTTTTATTCCATGAATAAGCTTCCCTTGGGCAATTGATATGTAGAGCATTCTCTCCATCATAGGCGTTAACGCATTTATACCAAAAGGAATTTAATAGGCTGGTTGGTAATCCAGTTCAATTTGTTGCCTCATTTGCCTGCATGTTTCAACTTGTCATGCTGGGGAAAGATCCACCCCCCACTCATCTATGGCTTTTATTTCAATACATTCTTAAAATTCCTTTGATGCATTGCAACTTATGTTGTACATAACAGTGGGCCTCCGCATGAAGATTAATAAAGGGACAGTAATGCGAAAAGTAAACTTTCATGGTTTAGATATAGCTTGCAATTTTTACCAACTTTTCAGTTCATTTCTGTTATCAAATTGACTTTGCTCTATGGGGCGGAACTACAGGGGGTGCAGAGGTTGCAACTGCGACTGGGCCCCCGAGGGTGGGGGCCCAGCTTAAAAAATAAAATAAAAAAAATTTCAATAAAAAAACGTTGACCAGCCACTGCCTGCACTGATATCATGTGAGTGTGATGTAATGCTTCACTAGTGTATCTGTCTCTTACTACAGGGTTTAGTGTTTCTGTTTTACCCATTGGTGTTTGTGTGTGTATTTTTGTGGAACCAGCAAATTACAGACCTTGTTACTACAGCATGGGGGGGGGGGGTAAACAGTGTCACTATACAGTACCACTTTATACAGTGTACAGGGGGCTGGACCATGTCACACACTACTGTGGTCACTTTATAAAGTACAAGGGCGGGTAGGGTCAGCAAGCCATCTCACCCGCTGATTACAGACTGTGTCACTAACTCACTATATACAGTACTGGTGGGTTAAACCGTGTCACTATATACAGTAATAGGGGGTCAGACCATTTCACAGACTGTGGGCACGGGGTACCTCCTTTTACAGATATGTAATCTGATTCACATTTTTTTCTGTGTTAAATGTTAAAAGGAAAAGAAAAAAAAGTTGTATCAAATTCACCTTTCTTAGATTTTTGCACCTGGGCCCTGTTTCTAGTTACGCCTCTGTCTATTGGTATCCTTTGTTAAAGAGTAAATCCCAGGTAGGCTAATTTGAGCTCAGGAGTGTGCACATGGTTTTTAGCAATCTATGGCTAAAATGATTGCAACAATGTATGTAGTAATGTCATACATTGTTGTAAACACTTCTTTATTAGAGTGCTAAAAACATGTGCATTCTTATGAAATCCTATGATCTTACTTGGTTTTTTTACCAAGAGAACAAAGCAAATTTGACACTAGATATTATTTGAAAATGTGGTTAAAATCCCATACTATTTTTAAATTTGAGGATTAAATTTTAAGGTCCCCTTTTAAAGGAACAGTAAAGTATTTTATTTGCTCTGAGCTGGGGAAGTTGATAGGAAGAGGACACTAAGCCAGGCTGTAACTGAATGAAAAAGATGTGCATTTGTCATACTGTGAAGGGAAGATGTGTAGCTGTGAACCCCGGCCCTTATTCCCTGGCAAGGGGTAGGGCCAGGGCAATTTACTGAGCATCAATGACCATTTTAAGGTGCTGTGGCTCCCAGGTTGTATTGAGCCCTGCCTTAAAGGGACAGTCTAGTCAAATTTCAACTTTCATGATTCAGATAGAGCATGCAATTTTAAACATCTTTCCGATTTACTTTTATCATCACATTTGCTTTGCTCTCTTGGTATTCTTTGTTAAAAGCTAAACCTTGGTAGACTTATATGCTAATTTCTAAGCCCTTGACGGCTGCCTTTTTGGACAGTTTTTTTCACAGATAGACACTGCTAGTTCATGTGTGCCATATAGTTAACATTGTGCTTACTCCTGCAGAGTTACCTAGGAGTCAGCACTGCTTGGCTAAAATGCAAGTCTGTCAAAAGAACTGAAATAAGAAGGCAGCCTGCAGAGGCTTAGATACAAGGTAATTGCAGAGGTAAAAAGTATTTTAATATAACTGTGCTACTTATGCAAAACTGGGTAATAAAAGGATTATCCATCATTTTAAACAATAACAATTCTGGAGTAGATTGTATCTTTAACAGAAGCTGCCACAGACTTTTTTTTTTACCCTTAAACCTAACTAGGGTTGCCAGCTGTCCTTAAAAATACTGTACACTCAGCAGATGATCAGGGTTGAAAAGGTAGATTGGATCATGATCTGGCCCCAATGCTTACAGCCCCTGTCTGCTATGCTCCCTTATCAGAAGTCATATAATCTCTGTAGCCAGTCAGCCATATGCCAACATCAAGTCTCAGATTGGACCCCATCCGTTAAGTGTCCAATGTTTTTGCATATATTTTTCTAGACATACTGGACTTTGCAGATAAATTTGGATGGCTAGCAACCCTAAACCATTTTCTTCTAACTACTAAAGAAGCACTGTTGAAATCAAGACCACTTCATAAATACCCTTAAATTATTTTAGAAAATACCAGTCCATTGGTAAAATCAACCCAGAATGCAGTGCATAAACAGTCTCGTTAATTTTGTATTCTAAATAAAATAAGCTGCAACAGTGTTTATGAATGCACCTCCACTAAAATATACATTATTATTATATAGTTGTAGGTATCGCGTGGACTGCGTGCAAACAGGAAACTGTTTGAGGGCTCACTTTTTCTTTCTTCCTCCTCCTTTCATTAATCCACTTTTATCCTTGCATATGTGTCCAACAAATAGGTTAAAATGAATGTAACATTTGGTGTTTAACTTTACTAAGCTTTCTTAATATGATCTGACTTAACAAATCTGATGCACCAGGGAGCATAATGCCTATACTTATATTTGGTTATTATTCATAGCCCATTTATCGTTTTAATTGAGGGTATGCGTATGTATGCGGATATATTGATATCTGCAAACTCCCTTGTCTTAAAATAAGTGCAAGTGGTTCCTCAGTGTTCTGTCAATAGGAATTTTTCAAACTGTTGAACATAAATAAGACTTTTGTAAACTAAGTTTAACACTAATAATTACTGCTACTTGCTTTCATTAAGACAAATTTGATGTAACCCCCTGGTTACTACAGAGGACTGCAGTGAATGGCTTAAACCTCAACATTTTTTTTAGGATAGGGAGGACAAGTGTGCCTTCTTTGAAGGTAGCTACTTTGCAGCAGACCCATTAGCAAAAGAGAAATAAATGCTTTCTCCCCCCTATCACAGTTGGGTATAATAGATGACACATTGCCTGGTTAATAGTAGAGAGCAGAGCAGCATGCAGTAGAGGAAGAGGGGGGGGTGTAGTGGAGAAGCATATTGTTTAGTTTGGGATGTAATCTCTGGGTTGCCGAGCAACGGGCTCGTGGATACGGGAGTGGACTCTGGTTGCTCCTAGCAACCGTTGTTTGCCGAGTAACAATCCGGAGGAAAGCAAACAGAGCCAAGCATGGTAGCCTGCGTCTTGCTATGGAACATCTGCATCTGTTTTTCTGCTGATTAAACACCCGTCTGACCCCCTCCTCAGATAAAGCAATCTCAGCATTGCATAGTTTCTAATTGCTCCTTTTTTGTAACCGAACTAAGGGAGTTGTATATCCAGCATTAACATTTATCAGCCATGCACAGTGCTGAAAACTATTGTGATTTAGTAGACTTTAACCTTTTGGTTGTCGGAGAGGACTCACTGGTAGTCAAAGGGTTAAGAAAAACCTCCCTCATCCTCATGTTCTCTTTAGTTTATCAACTGTGCACAAAAATTGTAAAAAGTTGATCTAAAGAGCTGATAAAATTAAAAAAATGTGCCTACGGCACAAGGAAAGGAGTTTATTTTTTAGATGAAAATGTATATTATAGACAGAAGTGAAAAATAGAAAACACTTGGGCTCCTAACAATTTTATTTAATTGTATCCATTTCTGCCTAAATATCTATAGATAGGTTACTAAAGCCCTCAACTTAATAAATTACATTAACCAGTGAGCCATGGCTTCCCCCCCCCCCTCCCAAATATGTGAGATTTTCTTTTTAAATCTCTATATAAAATTGTTTGGAATCTTCTTATTCCTACTGGCTTCTGAAGCAAGTACATTTTGTAAATGCCTGTGCTTGTCTGTAGTAACTGTAACATGTTTATAAAACCATGTTATGTACACAGGCTATTAATGTTATATTCTAAACTGGAAGAGGAAAAAAAAAAACAGACTGCTTCTCCAGTTACCCATCATGCCCTGTAGCTGATCTCTTTGCTTTCCTCTAGTAACCTGTGTCTTCCCTCTAATGTCTTGGCAGACTGCCTTACTGAGGAGACCTACACTACTCCTCTCCAATTACCTATGGCTGTGCCTTGTTATCTTTGCATCACCAGTGTAGTATTGAATGACATGTAGATCTGTAGGATGCCCTGATTTTCCTGTTTCTCTGTGTTCTTGCTGAGAAGAAGGCGGAAAAAAATAATAAAAATAAAATATTTATATACTTTCCAGCTGTGTCCTCATTAACAATGGGACTGCTTAATAATCATAATTTGTATTCTACTTATATGTATAATATACAGTATGGGGAATAGGGGATCTAAGATAAGCTACGTAACCATTTTGCTCTATTACAAAAAACATTTTTCTTCTGTCCCCCACCACAGGAACCAGCATGCAAAATTCAGACAGTGGCTCCGAGTCTGCGACATCTGTCGCACTGAGGACATCTGCTTCAGCACAAGCACCTGTTGTTCAACCTGTACCAGCCTCCCAGCAGGTATGTTTTTGATCTGGGACAGATGCTTGTTCTCTATTGGTTAGCTATTTATGTAGGTGTTACAAAGTGTAAGAACATTCTAAAACAATTGATTATGCGAGTATATGGTGTGTGTATATGTTCTAATTATATAAACAGCCTACACATCACTTGCTTAAATGTACTCTAGATTAATAGTATAAAATGAAGAGTTACTTTGCAGCATTTGGCCAAAGGGTGTTGGGTCCCCAGGTGGTGATAGAGGCCTATTCTTTCCTAGATCGCTAACCTACAGCCCACACATGCAAACAAAGGTGTTATAGCCAATTGTAATATTTTTTTTTAGACAAATACCAAACACGCAGGTGGACTGCACTGTCAAACTGAAGTGGGTACAGGTGTGTGTATACAAAGCAATAGTTATCACTCATTGAACTTCTAAACAAGAAACATGTTTATTAAAGGGACATTAAACACTAAATAAATGCTAGCTAGAATGATGCATTCAAAGAAAAAAATTAGTCTGACAATAACATGTAGATTTTTTTTTTGATTTTTTTTAAAGTCTAGTCTAGGTCCAGTGAGTGCTGAAGGTTGTTTACTCGCTGGTCACTACTTTGTCTTACTCACACTATCCAATGGCAATGTTTATAGATTTGAACAAAGAAAGACAGGTTAAATATAAACCAAAAGACTGGTTTTACATTTTATCTGTGGGATGTGCACATTAGACAAGGATACAAGAAACATCACCCTTTGAAATCTGCCTGCCCTCTTAATCTCATTTTCCTTTCAGAGGTCTAGTTCTGCTCCAAAAGGAGCACACAGTCAGGTTCCCAGAGCCCACCAGTTACAGCAGCAGGTAAATGTCTCTGAAGTCTGGGCATGAAGAATGGCTGCCACTAATTCTCACCCTTCAGCTTTTCTGCACGTGTCTCTTGAAGTCACTAAAATAAAATGCTTTTCTTAACAAGGCTGTGGTCAGTACTATTCTCAATTTGGGCATGGATAGTGTTTTTTTTTTCTTCCTCTATCAAAATAAGTTTAAAGGGATAGAGCATGCAATTTTAAGCAGTCTACTAATTTACTCCAGTTATCAATTTTTCTTTGTTCTCTTGGTATCTTTATTTTATTTACAAGCTGGCCCATTTTTGGTTCCTTGCTGATTGGTGGCTATATTTAGATACCAATCAGCAAGTGCTACCCAGTCCCTGTACCAAAAATGGGCCGGCTCCTAAGCTATAATTTTTGCTTTATCAAATAAAGATACCAAGAGAACGAAACAAAATTGATAATGGGAGTTAACTAGAAAGTTGCTTAAAATTGAATGTTCTATCTGAATCATGAAAGTTAAATTTTGACTAGACTATACCTTTAAGGAAGATTGTGTGTTCTTTGAAACAGCAGCATCAATACTGCTATTATAGAATCCATTTGGAAGCAAAAATGGCAATAACACACCCTTGTTTGGCACATTGAATATTTGTTACTATGGTTGATCAAGAGGTTATTGACTCCATACAAAAGGTGCTTTTTTTGAGAAGGTGATTTTATTTCTGTTCTCATTCCAACATGCTGCTATAAAATATTTGTCATTCTTCAAGGTCTCGCGCTTTTTCAGAAAACAGCTTCAACATTCCAGAACCTTTCTAACTTGCTGCATGCTTTTTTTTCAGATCTTGCATGTGTACAAAAAAAAGCTAAAAAGGGACATCTGTGTTTAGTACAAGACTCGTATAATATATTCTTCAGATATTTTGTTTGAAGAAACCTTATACTTGCTATCAAACTCTTGTGAACTGGATTTTGTGCCAACGTAGCAGTCTGAACTTTATAATGGTGGACATGCTGCCAACATTCTAGTAGGTGATTTGTATTTGTAAAATGTATAATCTAGAGCAGTGCTTGATGGATCCTGGGAGACCAGTGAGCCACGGCTCCCCCTTTTTTTTTTAATCTTTTACATACATCCTTTCATAAAATAATTCCTTGTATGGCTTGTTACTCAGTATTCTGGGTGGCTCCCAAGTTCTGAAAGAAAATTTTGACCCCATTAGCCTGGTGGAATATTTTTACTCTTGTACAGTTTCTCTGAAATCTCTGCACATTTAACAACTCCTTCTAGGAATGTATTTTGATTTTAGCCTGTGCTTGTTTACCTGTGTTGGGAATTAAAGGTTAAGAACATTAATTTACCTATGGCTCTGTATGGAACAGGATACCATTTTTTATTTTTTATTCATTTTTTAATTTATTTTTTGTAAATGGTATAATGAAATGTGTTTTTCATTAGGGCTAACACAGGCATCAGTTGGGATGTATGCTCTGTGTGACATGTACAGAGCATACCTACTTGTCTACAATCATGCTGCACACATATATAATGTTATAAAAGGCATCTTTAGCATTGCCTTCCTTGTCCCTTTTGTGAGGGCTGCTATGTGTTTTTTGTAAAACTTTTAAAATTTAAGTAGCCTTTATTATTCTTCTTAACCATCTTTTATTCTCAATATTTGTTTTACCAAACCGTCTTCCTTTTGCAAAATGTTAACTGAGTTTATCATTGCAGGTTCAGACTGTTCAGCATGTCTACCCAGCTCAAGTACAGTATGTGGATGGGGATACGGTTTACACCAATGGAACTATGTAAGTTTCACTTGTGCACAGAAGTATTGGTGTATGAAGAAGGGCAGTTGTAATCAAAACATTGTGTGAAACATTATTCCTTCTATCTATCTATCTATGTATCTATCTATGTATCTATCTATCTATTTTCAAGGTATATATGTAATAAATAAATATATATATATATATATATATATATATATTAGTGTGTGTATTTGTTTTTATTTTTATGTATTTATATGCAGTTTGCTTTATTCCTGTATGATTTTATAGTTTTTGCCTTGTAACTTTCTTTTCAACTTGTGTACTGTATATAAAATAAAAGACAACAATCTTTTGATAATGCTATGTGATATGTAAATGTGATAATTGTTAGTCTGAAGTTGGGTATGATATGACATGTCAGTTATGAAAGCCTTCATTTACTGTTGTTCTGAGAATTTAGGGAATAGTCATATAACTATTTCTCTTCTTCCCACACAGCCGTGCAGCTTATTCCTACAATGCAGAGGCTCAGATATATGCCCCTAGCAGTGGAGCCTCATACTTTGATTCTCCCGGTGGTGGGGCTCAGGTGACTACTGTGGTCTCAACACCGACAGCCATCCCATCTCATAGTATGGTGGGCATCACCATGGATGTAAGCGGGAGCCAGATAATTTCTAGTTCTGGAGCATACCTGATCCATGGGGGGCTGGACAACTCCCGCCATGCACTGTCTCACACTTCGCGTTCTTCGCCTGCCACGGTAAGTGTATATCTCAGCTAGAGGATTCATGTACTGTGGGATAGATTTTGTGAGATGGTGACTTGTCTTGTGTCTAGCTCTTTCTTAATATTATCCAAAACTGGCCTTTTGGTCTGGTGTAAATCTTTTAAACAAATGTTATATTCCAGGCAAAACTAGAAGACACTTATCCTGCTGTAGCAAAAAAGTTTGCAGCAGAAAGTAATAGGAAAAAAAAGATTTCTCTTTGAAGGACCAAACAACTTTTTCTCGTGTTCTTTTTCTACTCAAATGTACAAATGTTTATGCACATCTAATGACCACCATGAAAAGATAGAGCCAATCCAATTGACTGTATAATCCACATTTCTGACATTTTATTTTTTTAATGGAAGTGTTGAACAAAGCAGCATCTGCAGTTTTTGCAGATCATTTGCGTTGCAGGCAAAGCATGACATTGTAAGCATTGATCTAAGCTTCTCCAGTAACTTCTGGGGGCTTAAAGGTACATAAAAGCTATGGTGTGTTAGAGCTTTTCATTTATACACTGTTGCTTGCATATAACAGTGCTTAACACATTTATAAGGGTTAAACACATAGTTAAAGTCCGCTTCAGAGCTGCAGTGCACTACTGAAGCTTGGCTGAACACATCTGGTAAACCTACTCATTTGCATACCTTGGTATGCCTAGCAACGAATAATATCAAAAGAACAAAGTACATGTAATAATAGAATTAAAGAGACATGAAACGCAATTTCTATTGTTTCAGATAAAGCATACATTTTTAAACGACTTTCCAAATTACTTCTATTATCAAGTTTGCTTCATTTTCTTATCCTTTGTTGAAGGAGCAGCTAGCTGAACACATTGCTTAGCCAATGACAAGAGACATATATGTGCAGCCACCAATCAGCAGCTAGGTCCCATCTTCTGTGCCTACCTACGTATCATTCAATTTCAACCAAGGATACCAAAATAACTAAGCAAATTTAGATATTAGAAGTAAATTGGAAAGTTGTTTAAAATCGTATACTCTATCTGAATCACGAAAAGAGAAAAATGTTGTGTTTCTTGTTTACATAGAACGTACAATTGTAAGATACTTTTTCAATCATAATCATGAAAGTTTAATTTTGACTTCTGCCCTTTTTACTTTTTTAGTTTTACTGAATGAAATGCACAGTGCAATATTGTTTACCTCTCTTATAGACTAGCCAAAGATCTACCCTTTTTTTTTTTTTTTTTTATTGAGACAGAACAAGCCATTAAAAAAAAATGTTTTGCTTAAGTTCACTTTGTTCTCATAATAGTCTTTGTTGAAGCGATAACTAGGTAGGTAGCATACACTTGTCTGAAGCACTTGTATAACAGGAAAAGGTGCTGCCGTCTAGTGCTCTTGCTAATGTATAACATTCTTTCATGACTGATATATAGTGTTTCAGACACGTGCACAATAATATATAACACACCTCAAACTGGAAAACAAATAATCATACACCTTGGCCTGCTCTGTAACTTATCTGCTGAGTGCTGGTGGAGAGTTATAAAAAAATAGCCCTCCTACCCCTACCTCACAAAATGATAAAGTATCCCTTTCACTATATGACCAAACACAAATTATGTACAAAATTCTATTCCTTATGTTACTTGCTCTTGCAAATGATGCGAGTCTAACCCTGGCCCCCAACAGATTCCATTCCTAGCCTTCCAGCTAAAAAAGGCCTCTCCTTTGTGCACTGTAATATCCGCAGCTTACTACCAAAAATCGATGCACTGCAAGCAGTGTGTTTACATTACAAGCCCAAAATCATTGTGCTCTCTGAATCGTGGCTAACCGCAAAAATACCTGACTCTGCCATTGCAATACATGGGTATTCATGCCAAAGAAATGACAGAGTAAAAAGAGGAGGCAGCGTTGTAATTTATGTTGACAATTCCATCAAGTTCACCCCCTTACAAAACCTTAGCTCTCCTGCCATCTTTGATTTCCTTTCTGACACAATTGAGATCCCATGCAGTAAATCGATCATTGTTGCCGGAATCTACCACCCACCGAACTCCCCCATGCATTCCCTTTCTGACATAACTCATCTCCTTTAGTGAAACCAAAGCTCAAAACCCAAAAAGTGAAATTTTGTTTTTTGGAGATTTTAATATTGATTGGCTGAATTCTAAAAATAAAAGTTCTTGCTCGCTGTTTAAGACTTTGCAGCTTACACAATTAATCTCCTCCCCAACTCGCATAAACATTGAAAGCCATAACCACACCTTGCTTTATTGGATTCTCTCCACTTCTCCTGACCGATTCCAGGAAGCAGGTGATCTCCCTAACAGTTTCAGTGACCACTGCTTAGTGTACTGCGTGCACAAAATAAAGGCTACTAAATCCTCTCCCAAGATCAAAATCACCAGGTCCTTCAAAAAAATGGAATCTTCAATCATTTCTAAATCGCATCAAGAACCTCCCCTGCCACAGATTAAACCTAATCCCAGATATAGACTATGCAGTTGAATTCTTTCAGTCCGAACGCCTACAAGTTTGGAATCTGCATGCCCCTCTGCGTAAGGTGAGAGTAAAAGGAGCACATTTTGAATTGGATCACAGCTGACCTCATTCAAATGTTCCAGTTTCAGGATTCATTGTGGTCAAAGTTAGAGTACTGGCTCTATGAATGATCACTGTGTATATAGACAATTGCAAAATATATGCACTAAACAAACAAAATTGGCCAAGGCCCAATATTTCTGTGAAAATCTGAACAATAACATATCAAACCCTAGAAAGTTTTGGAAAGTCATAAATAATTTGCACACAATGCACTCCCAACCCTCCACTGTCAAAGTGAACAACCAAACCCTGCAACTTCCCTTAGAAAAAGCAAATGCATTTAACAATTATTTTGTCGGATGTTCCACCACCCTGATTGCCAAACTAATACATGACACATCCTGAAACTACAAATGTCAATCAGACCCCACTAAATTTGCAAACACCCAATATAGAGAAGTTCAAATTTTAGACCTGTACCTATCAATATCATTATGAAACACCTTAATAATCTAAAAATGAAAAAAAACCGTCCAGTCTGGACCTGATCAAATTCCATCAATGCTTCTGAAGCTCAGTTTGTACCAGCAATTGCTAAATCTGTCACAACCCTAATTAACAAATCCTTGGTATCTGGATACATACCCAAACTTTGGAAGATTGCAAGAGTAGTTAGTGCCTATCGCCCAATATCATTGCTCCCAGTATTGTAAAAAATCTTAGAAAAATGTATCCATACGCAACTATGTGAGTTTTACCAACAATCTAACTATATGACCCCTGATATATCAGATTTTCGCCCGAATCACTCAACTACAACTGCCCTTCTAAAATTTTGCAACAACATTCAAACTGGCATGGGACAAGGAGACCTAACTGTAGCTGTTTTTCTTGATTTTGCAAAAGCCTTTGACACAGTTGACCACAACATTCTACTACACAAACTAAAAAAATCAGGTATTGGTGATCGTTCGCTAACTTGGTTTTGATCATATATATCAGATCAATCACAATATGTCTCCATTTCTTACAGCGACTCCCTCCCTCTCCCAGTCATGTGTGGTGTTCCACAAGGTTCCATTCTCGGGCCCCCTACTATTCACATTATTTATAAACAATCTGCCTAATGTATTCAAATCCTCAACTGTACACATGTACGCAGACGACACGGTGATCTATGCAAGCAAATCCGATCTACCACAACTTGAGGCTGTTCTCCAAGACCAGCTCACAGAGGTAGAAAAGGGGATCACAAGAAACAAACTCTTCCTAAACACTGACAAAACTGTCACAATGATCTTTGGAATGATTCCTAAATTACACAAATTACAAAATTCCCATCTATACAGCAAAACAAAATCAAATAGCACACTGACCGCAGTCCACTCTTTCAAATACTCGGGTATTTTGTTAGACCCCAATCTATCTTTTGTCCTCCACATAGAAATACTTGCATCTAAACTTTATCCAAAACTAGGTGCACTGTACATAAACAAATCCTGCCTAAGCCCTACAGTAAAGGAAACGATTGTACAGCAAATGCTGATGCCATTCATTGATTTACGGGGATGTAGTATGTGCACCAGTACCGCAAACTCACCTTAATAAACTTAATACATTGTATAACTCATTCTATCGCTTTGTGCTACAATGTAACTACAGGACCCATCATTGTGACATGCTAAAAGAACTAAACTGGCTGTCATTGGAATCCAGACGCACCCTCCATCTTTCTTGCCTTGTGTTTAAGAGCTTTTCTGGGAAGCTCCCACCCTACCTGAGCAGAATGCTCTCCCCGGCTATTCCCACCTCCTATAACCTCCGATCCAGTACCAGCACATTATTTAGTTTGCCTCAATACATAAAGAAAGCAGCTCAATCCTCCTTTTCCTACAGAGCACCGAAAATCTGGAACGACCTCCCTCACACTTTCAAACCTAAAATCCTTTAAGAGATCCCTTTCTACATATCTCAAAACAGAATGCACCTGTTATGGTTGATTATATATTTCCCACCTGTTCTATGTTAAATTTTGTTTATATTGTCTATTAATATTGTTTTTGTATTTTATTGTACCAATGCAATGTTTTGTGCACCCAGGACATACTTGAAAACTTTATTGTGCAACCTTACATTTAACTATACATATATGAACAAAACCATTATGCACTTTGTGCTGCAAATCGTATGTCTTGACACAGTACCTGGAACTTTGTAAATTCTGCATGAGCGTCTCCCCTATCGAGCCTGTTGGCTTATTACCTGGAGGTCAGATGGGTTTGTAGACTTTGAGTTTTAGGGATGTCAGGATTTTGGTTGTTTCCAGGCATAATGTTATACCTCCAGATCTCACGTCTTTTAACCCTCCAGTGCATGTAGTAGAACCATAGCACCCTCCACAATCCCTATTTTATCTGCACATTTCCTGTGAGTTTTTAAGTCTCTAATTTAAGCAGAGCTGACTGACATCTCCTCTGTTTTTTGCATGCTTTTTCTGTAGCTTGAAATGGCGATTGAAAACCTCCAAAAAAATGAAGGCATCACCTCTCACAAAAGCAGCTTGCTCAACAGCCATGTAAGTTCACCTCTAACTCTGCAGCTTGCTCTGAAACAATTGCTGTTTGCTTGCTCTGGCAGCTTTTGTACGTGCACGCTTTGTACATCTGGCAGTGTATGTCACTTACCCCTATATGTCTTTTTTTTTTTTTTTTTTTTTTTTTTTTTTTTCTTCCAATTATGAACTTGTCCCTTTATTTTTCTACTGTTGGAGAGTTTTCTATGTTGCAAGTAGAATTTTGTTATGGTAGACAGAGTTCTAATGTAATAATCGTAAATGTAATGGATCCCTGTCCCCTGGGAAAAATATTCTCCATACCTGAAACAGTGGTCTTTCTACTTAACCTCTTTAATCCTGCATGCTGTGTCGCCACTTATATTGGTGTTGGGTTAAACAGCTTAATGTAAAAGTGTTTTCCAAAACAATTGCTGAACAAATTCTTTCTTTCCTTACAAATACATTTTATAAGGATGAAAAGATAAACAATCTGAAGACTGCTGGTTTCCTTTATTTACACCGTGCATCTTCATATTGTGCATTGACTCCCCATAATGCTGTGGTGTTTTTTTTTGTTCTTTTTTTAAATGACCATTTTCCTGTTTATGCATTTTTGTATTTTATCACCCCAGCTTCAGTGGCTTCTGGACAATTATGAAACGGCAGAAGGTGTAAGCCTTCCCCGCAGCTCCTTGTACAACCATTACCTGCGACATTGTCAGGAGCACAAGTTGGATCCAGTTAATGCTGCTTCTTTTGGCAAACTGATTCGCTCTGTGTTTATGGGACTGAGAACAAGGCGACTTGGTACCAGGTCAGCATACTACCTATAGGATGCTATTCATGTTTTAGTTTGGCAGAATGTACTGGATCCTTACTGTCCTTGCACTAACATCTCAACTTTCTCTTTTTCAGAGGTAATTCCAAATATCATTATTATGGCATTCGCTTGAAACCAGATTCCCCCCTGAACCGCCTGCAAGAAGACACTCAATACATGGCAATGAGGCAGCAACCCATACACCAGAAGCAAAGGTTAGATGCAGTGATTATTTTCTACCCGCTTACATTCCTACAAATTTTACATCCTGTACTGCCTGTAACACCCTGCTGGATAAAAAGTACGCTAGTATCCCCTGCTGTTAAAGTAAAAGTTAAATAGGTGGATTTATCCTTTAAAGGGCCATAATAGTTGAAAAATGACTCTAATTTGTTAAAGCATGTCATTTTATGGCTATCAACCCTGGGCTACTGTGTGTTTAACCCCTACAAAGGGGTTAACGCAGAGAAGTGCCGCTCAGGACCCACGAGCAGTCCAGGGATACACTTCCTCTAAAAACTCTCTCCCTATCATGACCTCAACATATGGTATCAGAGTTATTCAGTTTATTTGTATCCTATTGTGTACCTGCTTTACATCTGCATTACATTTTAATTTATTTAAATTGCCCATTTTTTAAATATATATATTTTTTTTCCTTTTTCTATTCTTTAAGTGCCGGGAAAAATAATTATATATAGTGAGATTGCAATTGCCTCAAAGGAGAAATGTAACCTTAAAGGGACATGAAACACAACTTTTTTCTTTCATGATTTAGATAGAGCATACAATTAAAATTGCTTCTATTATCAGATTTGCTTGGTTCTCATGTTTTTCTTTGTTGAAGAGATATCCGAGTAGGTAGCGTGCTCATGTCTGGGGCTCTACATGACGGGGAATAGTGCTGCATCTAGTGCTCTTGCTAATGTATAACATTGTTGCAAAACGGCTGCCATATAGACATGTGCATTTTGCAGAACTTACCTTCCTGCTTTTCAACAAAAGGATAACAAGTTAACAAAGAAAAATTGATAATAGAAGTAAATTGAATTTTTTTTTTATTTATTTTTTATTTTTATCTCTTATGTTATATCTGAATTATGAAAGAAACATTTTGGGTTTTATGTCCCATTAAAATGCAGGGTGTTTTTATCAACTTCCCACCAGAACAGAGTTTTTCATGTAGTTCTTTGTTTTCTTTTTCTTTCTCCTCCTTGTATCCTTTTTTAACTGGCTAGATACAGACCTACACAGAAAATGGACGGTATGGGTGATAACACCCCAAACAGCGCCCAGCACACCTCTCCAGAGCAATCTGTAGCCGCTCAGAGTCAGCATCACCAGCAGTTTATAGGTAAAGAGAAATTAATTATCACAATTAATACATTAAAACATTTGTATAGCCCAATGGTTTGATACAAATATCTTATTTGCTTTTAATTACATTTTTTTTCCTTTTTAATACAGATATGAACCATGTGTTCCCAGATTTTCCTGCACCAGATCTGGGCACATTTCTATTACCAGAGGGCATCACCATGACTGACATTAAAAACCTACAGCTTATGTACCGGCGACACTGTGAAGTAGGTATCTATATTCGCTCTGTATTGTTTGGTATCAAGTGACTGGTCCGGTACTAACAAAATGCCAGCGTAAACCCTGATTTAATCAGTTACAACATTTCTGTTGTGGATTTAAAGGGACAGTCAAGTCCAAATTAAATGTTCATGATTCAGATAGGGCATGCAATTTTAAACAACTTTCCAATTTACTTTTATCATCAAATTTGCTTTGCTCTCTTGGTATTTTTTGTGAAAAGCTAAACCTAGGTAGGCTCATATACAAATTTTTAAGCCGTTAACCTGCCTCTTATCTCAGTGCAGTGTGAAAGCTTTTCACAGCTAGACAGCACTAGTTCACGTGTGGCATATAGATAACAATGTGCTCACTCCCTTGGAGTTATTTAAGAGTCAGCACTGATTGGCTAAAATGCATGTCTATCAATAGCACTGAGATAAGGGGCAGGCTGCAAAGGCTTAGATACAAGGGGTAAAAAGTGTATTCATATAACAGTATAAGTTATGCAAAACTGGGGAATGGGTAATAAAGGGATTATCTATCTTTTTAAACAATAAAAATTCTGCAGTAGACTGTCCCTTTATTACCTACAGACTCAAGTTTTTGCCAGTTTCTTCCATTATGTAATGGGTTAGATACACTGATGTGGCAACACGTTTGACCCATAGCTGAAACATTTCCTTAACTGTTTTCCTGACTTTGAATAATTTGTCTGCGTTACACGGTTTAGTTTCTGTTACAAATTGCTCCAATCATGTGTGAGTTTATTAAATTGTTAAATCTCACACAACCCAATGTGATGTTCCACTGGAGGACCTTTGTCTTCAAAGGTCAATAAACACCTTTTAATTACAAAACATTTCAGTTGTGATGCAATAGAATAACATATCAGTCTTAATGTTTATATTTTACCGCAGTTATCAGTAGCCAAATGCCTCCAAACATTTGCCTTATTTGAAGGAACCAATCTGGGCTTAAGTCTTCAGACAACAAGGCCAGACACTGTCATACATTTAGCATATAGTGCATTGCTTTGCAGTTATCATTTAATGCCAGTTAGAGACATATTTGTAGCAGAGTTAGCCTTGAGAAGTATGGGCACATTATAAGTTCTGAGAATTAGAAATTACACAATTTTCTAAGCAAAATTACATCAAAAGGGAGCAAAAATAATGAAAGTATAATGCAAAGTTGTTCATGCATAATTAAATTCTGTATTAAAATCTCAAGGTGTTTACTATCCCTTTAACGTCTTGCCAGGTCTTGTTGAAATTGCCATTTTGTGTTAGATCAATCTGGAATATTAAAGTATATAAAGTGCTGTTTATCTACATTATGTAAAAATCCATGCCAGTCTTGAACTGTAGTTAATCTCATATAATTCAAACCCTATAAAAACAATTGTATATGATTATAGTGATGGTAAATCCAAGCTTTTAACAAACGCTAGGATTTACCATCACTTATCGGTTATTAAATTAAAAAAAAAAAAAAAAAATTGCCATCCTCACCCTGACTGTGCCGCTGCAGCTTGCTAAACTATAAGTGGGATTTGGTTTCTTGTTTTCAGCACCAAATCTTTTTTTAAAGAGTTATAGTCTGGGCCCTGGGGATGCAGTTTATAAATTTAGCTACTGCATATATACCACACTAGTGTTGTAAAAATGTACTTGGTGCCTTTGAAAAAGCAGAAACCTATGGTTTGTGATTTAATTGTATAAAGAATAACTGTTAAACATCTGGTGCACTGGACAAGATGCTAATAGACATTATCTGGTAGTGAGTATCAAAATTTACATTATGAACATGTAAATACATTTTTGAACGTGGTTTACTTTGATGTGCAATTTGATTTATTTAGTGCTGTATTAGCTGAGGTACTGGCTGTTAATTTTGTTAAGTATATGTTAAACCTCTGGGGCTCACACTAAACAGAAAAGTATTGGAGTTGATATGTGATGGTAAACAGGAAGTTGAATGTTTTTCAGGATAGAATGTTTCCATTATTTGCAAAGATAACTGCAGTGGTACATTTCTATCCAGCTTCTATCAACGGCACAATATGGGAGATGGCAGCCAGAAATTTTCTTATTTGACTTCATTGCAAGAAATATGAAGGCTTGAAGCAAATTATCTACCCATGATCTCTTGTGGCAGAATATATATATTCTACAAAGTTTAAAAATGACGTAACGTTTTGGTGCCCATGTGCACCTTTGTCAAATGTCAATAAATGGGTTCAACAAGGTGAACCTAAAAACAATTGGCAAATTACATGGTACACTGTCTTAAATACCTTAACACACGGCCATCTGAGGCCCATGCCGTCCCACGATGATGTCATCACCGGCCAATGCCGCGTGACACGTCATAGATTGTGGACATGCGTTACCATGGTTACCAGCAAACGATATCATCGCGGCCAGGTTAAGACATGCGAATGCGATTAAGCATTTCACAGTTTGCTTACACCAAGTGATTGTTGCTAATAAGCATATATACACACATTTGTAATTGCGGCTGTCATAGTCTCAACAAGGTTACCATTGTGTGTATGATTATATATATATATATATATATATATATATATATATATATATATATATATACACACAAATTCCAGGATCATTCACTTTTTATTTATTTTTTAATTATTATTTTTCTTAGGCCACTCTGGATGTGGTTATGAATCTACAGTTTCATTACATTGAAAAACTGTGGCAGGCATTCTGGAACTCCAAACCAGCATCTCCTGACGGCTCCACATCCCTAACCAGGTAAACTTCAAATATCTGACCTTACTCAAGCCTGAGACTGATCATCTATCTACTATGTAATATAAGCGGTCATTACATTGTTAAAGTTAGTAACATTTTGATGACGTTTTCTCTCCAACAAAACAGTGAAGAGGAGCAGGAAGCAATCATACCAAATGAAAAGCTGATGGTACTGTGCAAATATGAGCCTATCATGAGGTGGATGAGGAGCTGTGACCACATCCTTTACCAAGCGCTGGTTGAAATCCTCATCCCAGATGTTTTAAGGCCTGTTCCAAGTACGTATCTGCAGAAATACTATCCTTTAAAGGGACAGTAAGCACCAGATTTTTTGTTGTTTGAAAAGGTAGATAATCCCTTTATTACCCATTCCCCAATTTTGCATAACCAACACAGTTATAATACACTTTTTACATCTGTGATTACCTTGTATCTATGGCTCTGCAAACTGCCCCCTTATTTCAGTTCTTTTGAAAGACTTGCATTTTTAGCCAATCAGTGCTTGCTCTTAGGAGCTTCACGTGCCTGAGCTCAATGTTATCTATATGAGACACATGAACTATCGCCCTCTAGTGGTGAAAAACTGTCAAAATGCATTCAGATTAGAGGTGGCCTTCAAGGTCTAAGAAATTAGCATATATACCTCCTAGATTTAGCTTTCAACTAAGAATACCAAGAGAACAAAGCAAAATTGGTAATAAAAGTAAATTGGAAAGTTGTTTAAAATTACATGCCCTATTTAAGTCATGAAAGTTTTTTTTTTTTTTTGTTTTTTTTACAGTCCCTTTAATTGTATTAACTTATTTGATTCATGTGCTGTTACAACTAAAAGTATCCACTTACAATTTTACATGGATGTTTAAAGCAATTCAGTTAAGAGAGCTTATAGTTAAAACAACCACAATTCAGCCTTGCACTTCACTTTATTTAAACACTGTCAGTGTTGTGGAAAACAACAAGCAAGGGTGGTTCCAGACTATAATCAGTTTGGGTGCATACAGAAAGAGAAGCACTCTACCAGGAACAACCGCTCAGTAGCTTGTTCTACGGTGAGTTACCACCTAGGAGCAGCTTCTTTTAGCCCAATTGTGCTTTTCACAGAGAACTTTCCTGAAGTATTAGTCTGATCCTCCCTAGTATGGTCAGTCCAGCCCCAAAATACCAGGCAATTCTTCTCTGAACAAGGAACATGACAACCCTGGATGTTTGATTGCCAACAAAGTTAAAGTATAAAACTATATCTGGTGGATCTATTTTTTTTAATACATATCTCCGGGCCTCCCATTAGCAGCTACCCTTTTGCTAGATATATTGAAAAAGGGGCTGCCTTGCAAACTCAGGGCAGCTGGCACCTTTGAGTTATGGGAGTGCATCACTCCCCACCCATAACCATCTAATTACGCTTGTGAATACATCCTGCACACATTTAGTGTTTTATATAGTGGGGAATCTATGCTTTAAACTGCAGTGAGGGGGCAACAAATCCTAATGCTTTACTTATTTTAAATGGATTAGCAGTTGCATCATTAAGTGTAACATCAGGGACAAATTTAATGTTCTAATTTAGTAAAATGATTTATAATTTATGTTAAAATATTTAAAAAAAAAATAAAAAAAAATTGGGTTGATAATTGAGATACTAGTGTAACTGGACTTCTTTTCAAGATGACCACTAGATGGTGCTTGATTAATATCAATTGCACTTAAAGTAAATGTCAACTTTCATGATAAAGTGCCCAGTTTAAAAAAAAAAAAAAATTAAAACCAGGGTTTTTTTAAAAAAAAACAGGCACTTTATCATGAAAGTTGACATTAACTTGAAATAAATTTTTTTCTAACCATTAAATTGCAAGTTTTACTTTAACATTTGTTTTGAAGTATAATTAAAACAGATTGTATGTGTTGCTTTTACATTTTCATAAATGCTGTTACGCTTGATAATAAAAGCTTTAAATTCTAAAGACTGCAGATCCCCAATAATGAAAATGTTGTGATGTTAGAAGCATTCATCTTCACACGTATTTCGGGAATAGCTTATTCTGTGAAAATTTGTACCACGTGGATGTGTTAGTTGTCAATTGCAGTATTTACTTGGGGACTAATGATTAGGCATGTTATATGCACAGTGCAAACTTAACAATCAGTCACTGTGTAAGCTCAGTCTGCAGCACTTGGCTTTAGTGCCAATCAGGACATTAAAAAATAGGGAAAATCGTCTCCCTCTGTAGGCCTCTACGATTAACCTTTTTTTGTACCTTTTTTAAATATCATTTTATTTTTAAAAGTTATGGAGAAGAGGTATGTTCAGCGCTTATGATTTTGAGGCAATTGTATTGATTAGTGAGGTTCTTTTTCAACCTCTAGAAATCCTTGGATATCTTTAAAAAAAAAGTTGCAAAATATTTAAATGTTTTCTTGGTCTTTCTCATTACTGGTTCTTTTGTCTTGCATTTGATTCATGTAAAAATATATAAAAATGACACTAATTTATTAAAAGGTTTCCTAGTCAATAATTGCAATTAATTCTGCTTTTAAGGTACGCTGACACAGGCAATTCGTAACTTTGCAAAGAGCTTGGAAGGATGGCTGACAAACGCCATGATTGACTTTCCCCAGCAGATCGTTCAGGCTAAGGTAAACCAAATTTAAAAAAAAAAAAAACCACACACATGTTTTTTAACTATTGGCTATTAATTGTGTTAGCATGCAATGTCTTATAGCTTTGGTTTCTTTCTAAAGGTTGGAGTGGTAAGCGCTTTTGCCCAGACTTTACGACGCTACACTTCGCTTAACCATTTGGCGCAGGCTGCCAGGGCTGTTCTGCAGAACACATCCCAGATAAACCAGATGCTCAGTGACCTAAACCGTGTCGACTTTGCCAATGTGCAGGTAATCAATTTATAGAGATTTTTTAAAAGCTTAAAATATTGTTTCCACTTAATATTTACATACTGTTTTGTGAATACTTCTGTCTGACTATCTTCTCACTCCCCTTCACTACAGGAGCAAGCTTCGTGGGTGTGCCAGTGTGAAGAAGGCATGGTACAAAAGCTGGAGCAAGACTTTAAGTTGACTTTACAGCAACAGAGTTCACTAGATCAATGGGCACACTGGTTGGATAATGTGGTCACCCAAGTGCTAAAGCCACATGAAGGGAGCCCTAGTTTCCCAAAGGCAGCAAGGCAGTTTCTGCTGAAATGGTCGTTCTACAGGTCAGCTGAAGCTCATCTACTGGAAACAAAATTATTTTCATGTACAATCTATTGATACATTGCATATTTTAGGTTACTATTAGCGCCCCCTAGGACTTAGTCACTAAGCCTTATGCACGATTGTGGTCTAGTCTGCTACTGTCTGTCAGATTTGTACATTTAACCCCTTAAGGACAGAGGTTTTTCAGTTTCTGTGCTTAAATGACAATCAATTTTGGCATTTTTTTTCTTAGTAATGTTGTCACCATAATTATCTGCTCTCTTAAGGGCCCCCTATTTATATTATACACCATTTATTAGTAGACAAACAGGGCTTTCTTGTGATACCCTATATGGGGACATAAAAATAACAATAAATTAGAATGTAATACTGAAAAATTGAGGGTAATTTTTTTTTTTTTTTTGCACTTTTCTTTACAACCATTAAGTGTAGCTAAATAAAAATGCCTTTAAGTAGATTATTTATGTTGTCCTGATTTTAGTATTACCTTGTATATCTAGTTTTCCAAGTAACTTATAGCAAATAAAGGACAAATACTACAAGGGTGGAACTATTGGTTTAACACTAAAATATGCTATGCTTAGGCTTTAAGCTTAAGAGGTCACCCAATATAAAATCACTACACAAAAGTATGTATTTAGAGAATTAAGACACCCCAGGTTATTAACTTAGAGGTATTTTGACACTTTATATTTAAAGGGATATACAACCCAAAAAATTTATTTTGCGTTTGATACAGCATACAATTTTTAAAGACAGTTTCTAATTTACTTCTATTATCAAATTTGCTTTGTTCCCATGATATTCTGTATTGAGACCTAGGCAGGCATCAGAAGCAGTACATAGTGCTGCCATCTAGTGCTCTTGCAAAACTGCTGCCATCTAGTGCTCTTGCAAAACTGCTGCCATCTAGAGCTCTTGCAAAACTGCTGCCATCTAGTGCTCTTGCAAAACTGCTGCCATCTAGAGCTCTTGCAAAACTGCTGCCATCTAGAGCTCCGGACATTGGCAGGCACTTGACCTTATGTCCCTGCTTTTCAACAAAAGATATCAAACAATGGAAGAAAAATTGATAATGGAAGTAAATTAGTAGGTTGTTTAAAATTGCATGCTCTATCTGAATAATGAAAGAAAATCTTGTGTTTTTTTTTTAATTATTGCTAAGGACAGAAAATAAGACTTTGGCATTAAAATCAAAAACACTTTATTAAAATTGTAAAAATACAAGTTTATAAGAGCATGTCAGTATCTAGGCTCCATTTTAAGTATTCAATCACTGGGACTGGCTGTCATAGTAAATTAATACACAGTCACTGTCATTTTTAAATTACTGTACTGTTACTGGATAGCCTCACATGCAGGCATCCATCAACAGCATGAGATACACTCTGATTGCAATGGAGGCAGCCCACTGACCAGCATGCAGTCTCAGTGAAACCATATCCTTGAAATTGCTAGCATGGGGTGGCCTCCATAAGGCTATTTCTGCAATGCCTCGCTCATGAGGCCTGCAGAAACATGGTGGTCTTGCCGCTGTCAACGAGACATGCGCTATAACAGGCCTGTATACAGCTGCCATAAAGGGTATGGCACGTGTCCTTAAGGGCTTCAGTCTAAAGAGTATGGAGTCTGTTGTTAGTGGTTAAGGAAACCCCCCCTCATTTAACTTGCATGCAACAGGAAGTTGAATGGTTATGGTCACATAAGGAAATATTTTTTTCTTCTATTAAAATGTAGTGGGTGTTTTTGTTTTTTTCCGTTTTTTTTATGATAAAATGCTATTTAAATTCATGCATTGCTACCTTGTGGAATTTACGTTTTGTGGTCATCATTGATAAACTTGTATATAGCTGTTGTATACTTCCTCAAAAGAAGATGTTTGGGGGGGGGTTATAAATACAGCCATTTAAAAAAAAAAAAAAAAGGCTCAGATTTTGTAGCACTCAGCATTTGTTGATCAAAACAACTTATTTAGAGAATATGGATGTAGTGTATATTTATGTTAGTTGTCAATGCATTAGAATTCAAACTTAGTATTATATATGATTAAAAGCTCCCATCCCATTTTTATTGCAGCTCCATGGTGATCAGGGACCTGACCTTGCGCAGTGCTGCAAGCTTTGGATCGTTCCATCTCATTCGATTGCTTTATGATGAATACATGTTTTACCTGGTAGAGCACAGGGTGGCTCAAGCAACGGGAGAGACACCAATTGCAGTAATGGGAGAGGTGAGAGTAGTCCTATCTGTATAACATCTTCATATATCATCCTTTAGCACTTGAGTCATAGTAAAGACTTTGCTAGTAATTGCATTAAAGGGACATAATAAAACCCAAAAGTTTTCTTTCATGATTCAGATAGAACACTGGTTTTCAAACCTGCCCTCAGGCCTCCCCAACAGGTCAGGTTTTCACGATTACCTTGTATGCAAGCAGGTAAAATAACAATGTTTACTAATCAAACGATTATTTCACCTGTGCTGTAGTTCAGAAATCCTTAAACTGTGTCCTGTTATGGAGGCTTGAGGTCAGGTTTGTAGAACATACATTTCTCTTGTAAGGTGTATCCAGTCCACGAATTCATCCATTACTTGTGGGATATTCTCCTTCCCAACAGGAAGCTGCAAGAGGATCACCCACAGCAGAGCTGTCTATATAGCTCCTCCCCTAACTGCCACCTCCCAGTCATTCTCTTGCAGCTCTCGACAAGGGAAGCAGCTAGAGAGATGTGATGCATTAATGTAGTTTATCTTCAATCAAAAGTTTATTATTTTCAAATGGTACCGGAGTTGTACTATTTTAGCCTCAGGCAGAAAGTTGAAGAAGAGTCTGCCTGTGGTCTTTGATGATCTTAGCAGGTTGTAACTAAGATCCATTGATGTTCTCACACATAACTGAAGAGATGGGTAACTTCACCTGAAGGAGTCCCCTGAACATATAGGACCTCTCTAAGGGGTTTTTGTGCCTTCCAAAGTCGTTGTATGGGCAGGTAGGGCCACAGTAGAGCTGTGGCAGTTTGTTGTGACTGTTTAAAAACGTTTATCGTTTTTTTGATCCGGTTTTGAAACTAAGGGGTTAATCATCCATTTGCAAGTGGGTGCAATGCTCTTTCAGCCAATTATACACACTGTAAAAATTTCGTAAGATTTACTGCTTTTTTCACTGATTTAGCAGTTTCTGTGATTGCTCCCTCGTCTGATTGCCAAGATCAAGCAGGAGAGAGCTTCAGTGATTTTGATAGCTCCTGAGTGGCCACGCAGGACTTGGTACGCAGATCTGGTGGACATGTCATCCGTTCCACCTTGGACTCTGCCGCTGAGGCAGGACCTTCTACTTCAAGGTCCCTTCAAACATCCAAATCTAATTTCTCTGCGTCTGACTGCTTGGAGATTGAACGCTTGATTTTGTCAAAACGTGTTTTTTCCGAGTCGGTCATTGATACCTTAATTCAGGCTCGAAAGCCTGTCACCAGGAAAATCTATCATAAGATATGGTGTAAATATCTTCATTGGTGTGAATCCAAGGGTTACTCATGGAGTAAAGTCAGGATTCCCAGGATATTGTCTTTTCTCCCAGAAGGATTGGAGAAGGGATTGTCAGCTAGTTCCTTAAAGGGACAGATTTCTGCTCTGTCTATTCTTTTTCACAAGCGTCTGGCGGATGTTCCAGACGTTCAGGCGTTTTGTCAGGCTTTAGTTAGAATCAAGCATGTGTTTAAACCTGTTGCTCCGCCATGGAGTTTAAATTTAGTTCTTAAAGTTCTTCAAGGGGTTCCGTTTGAACCTCTGCATTCCATAGATATCAAGCTTTTATCTTGGAAAGTTCTGTTCTTGGTAGCTATCTCTTCGGCTCGAAGAGTTTCAGAGTTATTTGCCTTGCAGTGTGTGATTCCCCTTATCTGATCTTCCATGCAGATAAGGTAGTTTTGTGTACCAAACCTGGGTTTCTTCCTAAGGTGGTATCCAATAAGAATATCAATCAAGAGATTGTTGTTCCGTCACTGTGTCCTAATCCTTCTTCAAAGAAGGAACGTCTATTACACAATCTTGACGTGGTTCATTCTTTAAAGTTTTATTTACAAGCTACTAAAGATTTTCGTCAAACATCTGCATTGTTTGTTGTCTACTCTGGACAGAGGAAAGGCCAAAAGGCTTCAGCAACTTCTCTTTCTTTTTGGTTAAGAAGTATAATCCGCTTAGCTTATGAGACTGCTGGCCAGCAGTCTCCTGTAAGAATTACAGCTCATTCCACTAGAGCGGTGGCTTCCACATGGGCCTTTAAAAATGAGGCTTCTGTTGAACAGATTTGTAAGGCGGCGACTTGGTCTTCGCTTCATACTTTTTCTAAATTCTACAAATTTGATACTTTTGCTTCTTCGGAGGCTATTTTTGGGAGAAAGGTCTTACAGGCAGTGGTGCCTTCCGTTTAAGCGCCTGCCTTGTCCCTACCTTCATCCGTGTCCTATAGCTTTAGTATTGGTATCCGACAAGTAATGGATGAATCCGTGGACTGGATACACCTTACAAGAGAAAACAAAATTTATGCTTACCTGATAAATTTATTTCTCTTGTGGTGTATCCAGTCCACGGCCCGCCCTTTCATTTTAAGGCAGGTGTTTTTTAATTTTTAAACTACAGTCACCACTGCACCCTATAGTTTCTCCTTTCTCTTGCTTGTCTTCGGTCGAATGACTGGGAGGTGGCAGTTAGGGGAGGAGCTATATAGACAGCTCTGCTGTGGGTGATCCTCTTGCAGCTTCCTGTTGGGAAGGAAAATATCCCACAAGTAATGGATGAATCCGTGGACTGGATACACCACAAGAGAAATACATTTATCAGGTAAGCATAAATTTTGTTTTTTAAATAACTTTCCAGTTGACTTCTATTATATAATCTGCTTCATTGTCTTGGTATCCTTTGTTGAAGAAGCAGCAATGTAATACTGGGAGCTAGCTGAATGCACTGGGTAAGCCAATAAGATGAGCCATATGTGTTGCCACTAATCAGCAGCTCCTAAGGCTACCTAGGTATACTTTTTCAATGAAGGATATCAAGAAAACAAATTAAATAGAAGTAAATTGGAAAGTTGTTTAAAATCACATGCACTATCTGAACCACGAAAGAAAAAAATTGGGTTTCAGATCACTTGAACTCCTCTTTACATAATTGCAAACTTAAGTGTTCCCAAAATTCCAAGGGGTGTGAGGATGTAATTTCCAGAATATGTACTAATCAATTATGTATTAATTGTTTTACAGTTTAGTGACCTGGCTACAATGTCACCTACATTAATGGATAAAGGTAAGTTCTGATCTTAAATACATATTTTTTTTTTTGTATTATAAATAATAATAATAATAATAATAATATTATTATCTTAATTTCTGTGTTAGATTGTAAGGTGGGTCAGTATAGTCATAAATAGGGTTTGCATAATAGTTTTCTCAAATTTCTCAGTAAATGTTTTCGGTTAATTTTTGTATACGATACCCTCTTTCAGTACCTCCTGGACCTGAATAGGCTCTTGGCATGGACATCTGAACTGGCTGGAAATTTCACCTAGTCCTGGACTAGGAGGAAATTCCAGCAGATGAGTAAAAAAAACAACAACATAATTTATGTAAGAACTTACCTGCTAAATTTATTTCTTTCATATTGGCAAGAGTCCATGAGCTAGTGACGTATGGGATATACAATCCTACCAGGAGGGGCAAAGTTTCCCAAACCTCAAAATGCCTATAAATACACCCCCTCACCACACCCACAATTCAGTTTAACGAATAGCCAAGCAGTGGGGTGATAAAGAAAGGAGTAGAAAGCATCAACAAAAGAAATTTGGAAATAATTGTGCTTTATACAAAAAGTCATAACCACCATAAAAAGGGTGGGCCTCATGGACTCTTGCCAATATGAAAGAAATGAATTTATCAGGTAAGTTCTTACATAAATTATGTTTTCTTTCATGTAATTGGCAAGAGTCCATGAGCTAGTGGCATATGGGATATCAATACCCAAGATGTGGAGTCTTCCACTCAAGAGTCACTAGAGAGGGAGGGAATAAAATAAAAACAGCCATTTTCCGCTGAAAAAATTAATCCACAACCCAAAAAAATAAGTTTATTTTCATAATTGAAAGAAAAAAACTTAAATCAAAAGCAGAAGAATCAAACTGAAACAGCTGCCTGAAGAACTTTTCTACCAAAAACTGCTTCCGAAGAAGCAAATACATCAAAACGGTAGAATTTAATAAATGTATGCAAAGAGGACCAAGTTTCCGCTTTGCAAATCTGATCAACTGAAGCTTCATTCTTAAAAGCCCACAAAGTGGAAACTGATCTAGTAGAATGAGCTGTAATTCTCTGAGGCGGGACCTGACCCGACTCCAAATAAGCTTGATGAATCAAAAGTTTCAACCAAGAAGCCAAGGAAATAGCAGAAGCCTTCTGACCTTTCCTATAACCAGAAAATAAAACAAATAGACTGGAAGTCTTCCTGAAATCTTTAGTAGCTTCCACATAATATTTCAAAGCTCTTACCATATCCAAAGAATGTAAGGATCTTTCCAAAGAATTCTTAGGATTAGGACATAAGGAAGGGACAACAATTTCTCTATTAATGTTAGAATTCACAACCTTGGGTAAAAATTGAAAAGAAGTCTGCAAAACTGCCTTATCCTGATGAAAAATCAGAAAAGGAGACTCACAAGAAAGAGCAGATAGCTCAGAAACTCTTCTAGCAGAAGAGATGGCCAAAAGGAACAACACTTTCCAAGAAAGTAGTTTAATGTCCAAAGAATGCATAGGTTCAAATGGAGGAGCCTGTAAAGCCTTCAGAACCAAATTAAGACTCCAAGGAGGAGAAATTAATTTAATGACAGGCTTAATACGAACTAAAGCCTGTACAAAACAGTGTATATCGGGAAGTATAGCAATCTTTCTGTGAAATAAAACAGAAAGAGCAGAGATTTGTCCTTTCAAGGAACTTGCAGACAAACCCTTATCCAAACCATCCTGAAGAAACTGTAAAATTCTAGGAATTCTAAAAGAATGCCAGGAGAATTTATGAGAAGAACACCATGAAATGTAAGTCTTCCAAACTCTATAATAAATCTTTCTAGAGACATAGTATTAATCACTGAGTCAGAGAAACTTCTATGACTTAGTACTAAGCGTTCAATTTCCATACCTTCAAATTTAATGATTTGAGATCCTGATGGAAAAACGGACCTTGAGATAGTAGGTCTGTCCAAAACGGAAGTGGCCAAGGCGGGCAACTGGACATCCGAACCAGATCCGCATACCAAAACCTGTGTGGCCATGCTGGAGCCACCAGCAACACAAATGATTGTTCCATGATGATTTTGGAGATCACTCTTGGAAGGAGAACTAGAGACAGGAAAATGTAAGCAGGATGAAAACACCAAGGAAGTGTCGGCGCATCCACTGCTTCCGCCTGAACATCCCTGGACCTGGACAGGTATTTGGGAAGTTTCTTGTTTAGATGAGAGGCCATGAGATCGATCTCTGGAAGACCCCACATCTGAACAATCTGAGAAAATACATCTGGATGGAGAGACCACTCCCCTGGATGTAAAGTCTGGCGGCTGAGATAATCCGCCTCCCAGTTGTCTACACCTGGGATATGCACCGCAGAGATTAGACAGGAGCTGGATTCCGCCCAAGCAAGTATCCGAGATACTGCTTTCATAGCTTGGGGACTGTGAGTCCCACCCTGATGATTGACATATGCCACTGTTGTGATATTGTCTGTCTGAAAACAAATGAACAGTTCTCTCTTTAACAGAGGCCAAAACTGAAGAGCTCTGAGAATTGCACGGAGTTCTAAAATATTTATTGGTAATCTCGCCTCTTGAGATTTCCAAACCCCTTGTGCTGTCAGAGATCCCCAAACAGCTCCCCAACCTGAAAGACTTGCATCTGTTGTGATCACAGTCCAGGTTGGGCGAACAAAAGAAGCCCCTTGAACTAAATGATGGTGATCTATCCACCACGTCAGAGAGTGTCGTACATTGGGATTTAAGGATATTAATTGTGATATCTTTGTATAATCCCTGCACCATTGATTCAGCATGCAAAGTTGTAGAAGTCTCATGTGAAAACGAGCAAAGGGGATCGCGTCCGATGCTGCAGTCATGAGACCTTAAAACTTCCATGCACATAGCCACTTAAGGGAATGACTGAGACTGAAGCTGCCGGCAGGCTGCAAACAATTTTAAACGTCTCTTGTCTGTTAGATTCAGTGTCCATGACTCTGTCTCTATCTGGAAGCCTAAAAAGGTGACCCTTGTCTGAGGAATCAAGAAACTTTTTGGTAAATTGATCCTCCAACCATGTTTCCGAAGAAACAACACTAGTTGATTAGTGTGAGATTCTGCAGTACGTAAAGACTGAGCTAGTACCAAGATATCGTCCAAATAAGGAAAACACCGCAATACCCTGTTCTCTGATTACAGAGAGAAGGGCACCCAGAACCTTTGAAAAGATTCTTGGAGCTGTTGCTAGGCCAAATGGAAGAGCAACAAATTGGTAATGCTTATTTAGAAAAGAGAATCTCAGAAACTGAAAATGTTCTGGATGAATCGGAATATGAAGGTATGCATCCTGCAAGTCTATTGTGGACATATAATGTCCTCGCTGAACAAAAGGCAGAATAGTCCTTATAGTCACCATCTTGAAAGTTGGTACTCTTACATAACGATTCAAAATTTTCAGATCCAGAACTGGTCTGAATAAATTTTCCTTTTTTGGGACAATGAATAGATTTGAATAAAACCCCAAACCTTGTTCCTGAAAAGGAACTGGCATGATTACCCCTGAAGACTCCAGGTCTGAAACACACTTCAGGAAAGCCTGAGCTTTTACTAGATTTGCTGGGATACGTGAGAGAAAAAAATCTTCTCACAGGAGGTTTTACTCTGAATCCTATTTGATACCCTTGAGAGACAATGCTCTGAATCCATTGATTTTGGACAGATTTTATCCAAGTATCCTTGAAAAACCTTAATCTGCCCCCTACCAGCTGAGCTGGAATGAGGGCCGCACCTTCATGCGGACTTAGGGGCTGACTTTGGTTTGCTAAATTACTTGGATTTATTCCAATTTGAGGAAGGCTTCCAATTGGAAGCAGATTCCTTGGGGGGAGGATTGAGTTTTTGTTCCGTATGCTGACGAAAGGAACAAAAACGGTTAGAAGCCTTAGATTTACCCTTAGTTTTTTTTATCCTGAGGCAGAAAAACTCCCTTTCCCCCAGTGACAGTTGAAATAATCGAATCCAACTGAGAACCAAATAAATTATTACCTTGGAAAGAGAGAGATAGTAATCTAGCTATATTAGCTAGAAGAGCTTTGTGGCTTAAATCTTGGAATGCCAATATGACATCTAAATCTAAAGACATGGATCTAACATCAATTTTGAGAATATAAAAAATGGCATCGCAAATAAAATGATTAGCATATTGCAGTAAGCGAATAATGCTAGGTAAGTCAGAATCCAATTCCTGTTGCTCTATATTCTCCAACCAGAAAGGTGATGCAGCCGCAACATCAGCCAAAGAAATTGCAGGTCTGAGAAGATGACCTGAATATAAATAGGCCTTCCTTAGATAAGATTCAAGCTTCCTATCTAAAGGATCCTTAAAGGAAGTACCATCTTCCATAGGAATAGTGGTACGTTTAGCAAGAGTAGAAATAGCCCCATCAACTTTGGGGATTTTTTTCCCAAAACTCTATAGATTTTGCTGGTAAAGGATACCATTTTTTAAACCTTGAAGAAGGAATAAAAGAAGTACCTGGCTTATTCCATTCCTTAGAAATCATATCAGAAATAGCCTCAGGAATAGGAAAAACCCCTGGAGAAACCACAGGAGGTTTAAAAACAGCATTTAAACGTTTATTAGACTGAACGTCAAGAGGACTGGTTACCTCAATATCCAAAGTAATTAGCACTTCTTTTAATAAAGAACGCATATACTCTATTTTAAATAAATAAGTAGATGTGTCAGTGTCTGAGGAAGGATCTTCTGTATCAGATAGATCCTCATCAGAAGAGGATAAATTATTATGTTGTTGGTCATTTGAAATTTCATCAACTAAATGAGAAGTTTTAAAAGAACTTTTACGTTTATTAGAAGGTGGAAATGCAGACAGGATAGAATCAGAAACAAATTCTTTAAAATTTACAGGTATATCATGCACATTAGAAGTTGAAGGAACTGCAACTGGCAATGTACTATTACTGTGGGACACACTATCTACATGTAAAAGTTTATCATGACAACTATTACAAATGACATTCAACTAAATAATTTCTACAAATTTACAACAAATGCACTTAGCTTTGGTAGAACCAATGTCAGGCAGCAATGTTCCAGCAGAAACTTCTGAGGCAGGATCAGACTGAGACATCTTGCAAAATGTAAGAGAAAAAACAACATATAAAGCAAAATTATCTATTTCCTTATATGACAGTTTCAGGAATGGGGAAAAAATGCAAATAGCATAGCCCTCTGATAGAGAAAAAGGCAAGAGGCAAACATCAATGGGGTATTGAAATAATGAAAAAGTTTGGTGCCAAGTATGACGCACAGCGTAACTTAATCTTTTTTGGCGCCCAAAATAACTGGAAATGACACACTCGCGTCACTTATGACGCAACCGTGTGAAAGGTCTCGGCGTCATAGACGTATTTTTTTGCGCCAAGAATGGCGCAATAAAGTTTAGCATTTGACGCACCCGCGGGCCTAATACCGCCCGCAATTTGCAAGAAGTAGTCAATTGAAAAAAAGACTAAACCCCAGGTAAGAAAGAAATTTCTTAAAAAAAAATGTTTATATTCCCCAAATATGAAACTGACAGTCTGCAGAAGGAAATACATGAACCTGACTCCTGGCAAATATAAGTACAATACATATATTTAGAACTTTATATAAAGTACCAAACCATTGCTGAGGTGTCTTAAGTAATAAAAAACATACTTACCAAAAGACACCCATCCACATATAGCAGATAGCCAAACCAGTACTAAAACAGTTATCAGTAGAGGTAATGGTAAATTGAGTATATCGTCGATCTGAAAAGGGAGGTAGGAGATGAATCTCTACGACCGATAACAGAGAACCTATGAAATTGACCCCCGTTAGGGAAATCATCGTATTCAATAAGTGATACTCCCTTCACGTCCCTCTGACATTCGCTGTACTCTGAGAGGAATCGGGCTTCAACAATACTGAGAAGCGCATATCAACGTAGAAATCTTAGCACAAACTTACTTCACCACCTCCATAGGAGGCAAAGTTTGTAAAACTGAATTGTGGGTGTAGTGAGGGGTGTATTTATAGGCATTTTGAGGTTTGGGAAACTTTGCCCCTCCTGGTAGGATTGTATATCCCATACATCACTAGCTCATGGACTCTTGCTAATTACATGAAAGAAAATAGGCTTTTGCCTCTTTAAAGGAACACAAAACCAAAACATTTTCTTTAATGATTCAAATGGAGTAGGTGATTTAAAAAAAAAAAAAAAGTAGCAATAATACTTGTATTTTAATTCTACTTTGAAGTAATTTTAGTATGCTGTTTGTTACAATAAACATATCACACAGAATAGATGTCCACGTAAATGTAACATTTTGTTTCTTTGCTTTTCTAAACAGATGACATGAGTGACCTGGGGAGTGACACCGATGGGGATCATCGTATGTCTGGTGAGCCTCCTGTCAAGAGAGAGCGTGTGGATCTCAACCATTCCCTGCAGGAAATTTAGAGAGAGTTGCCTTCTTTTGCTTATATTTCCCAGGGAAGATTAATTCTAATACGCGAGAAGAATGCCTCTGAAAAGAACCACACAAAACTAGTGCCTCTAACACATCTGCCACAATTTATATTTTATTTCTTTCATGCCTCCTCCAAAATCTAAAGAAAGCAAGTTGTCAACATGGGATACATTTCCCAGTGGCTTTGTTGCCATACCATTGACCGTAACACTCCACCCTCATGTACTACATTGATCAATTTTCTTTTTAATTGATGAATGCTACCAGAGAATGTGTCTGTGCATTCTGTTATGCTCTTTTTTTTTTTTTTTTTTTCCCCTAAAGCTGGATTTTGATTTATTTGACATTGGAAGACAAATAACTTTTGTAGAGTTTACAAATCTTGATATTTAGGGGAGTAAATAAAATTATATATCTATATTTTCCTCTTTATTTTGAGATGGACCCATCAAATGCAAGGTATTTCACCAGCCTTTGGAACCATTACCTCAACTGCATGAAGCTGTTAAGTGGGCTATTCTCAATTGCCAAATAACACTGTGTGTTAGACAATAGAATGTAGGACAGGCAGCCATGTTGGCAAGAGATCTAAATAAGTTTCAAACTCTGGAAAAAATTAAGTTGTGTTGTTTCATTGACGCTTCTCTTACTTGAGGAGAACATTACTGTGCACATCCCGCATGAGTGCTCTAAAATCAACTTGCAAGATTTTGTGAATGTCTCTGGAAGTCCACATAAGGGATATTGAAGACTTTTAGTTTTATAGATTGTCTCTTATTGGCTTATTAAAAGTTTAAAAACATGATGCTCTTGTACTCTGATTTTATGTGTAGAAACTTGTAAGGTTTAATGTATGCCAATTACTTTAGCATTTAAAGTATATTGTAGACTATGTATTTCTACAGTTGCACACTGTTTAGAGACACTTCTGTCTTCACTCTAGATACCAAAGCATCTTGTAGACAAAGCACAAGAGGGGGTTATTTTGCTGAGTAGTAGATAATCCCTTATTGGCTTGGCAATTGTGCCTTCAGAATCCTGTAGTGGATTTATCAATCCTATTTTTTTTATGTCTTTAGATTACTTTATATAGGACTGTTGCAGTTAATGATTGAAATTGTAAAGTTGTAGATTTGTCTTGGGCTTTCTGTGGTCAATCTTGCTATTCTCCAACTCCAGCATTGTCCTTCCTGTTGATAAACATTTAGAAAATCAGTGCCTTAGTGTATGTAAACTGCCCTGCCTCTCACCACAACCTCTTTGTCTTGTTTTAAGCTTAGATATCTGTACTATAACTTTTATGAAGCGTTTGCTTCCTCTGGTCTTGAAGCTAAGATTAAGAACCTGTAGCTAGCTCCATTTTTGTATCGCTGCCCACATAAAATAACCATCCAACGGTCTTTCACAAGGGCAGGGTATACGTTTTAAATAATAGCAGGCCACTAGCGAGCTAACCAGCTATACACGCACACACACAAAATGGATTGTGCGAATTGCGACTGAAAAACATATTTGAACAATTGAATGTCAACTGGAAGAGAATAGCTGTTTGACTTGATGTGATAGATCCCTGCACTTGGTTATTCCTTCAACCTATTATAAGGAATCCATTTTCTGATTCAGGCTTCATAATTTTTCCAATCAACCATACTCAAGTAGGAATGTTGACTTTAATCCTGTGGTATTTTTATGAAACATCTTCCTTTTTTTTTTTTTTTTTTTGTGAAGACTGAAACTGAAAACCTGTAAGAGACCATGACTTGCAACAAGACTGTTGAAATTCTGTGCCCTGAATGTGAACTTGTGGCCTTTCTTTACTGTGTAGTTGCCTTTGGAATAACCCTTTCAAGCCTGATCAAAAACAACGTTTCCTATAATCAGATTTTATATTGCAACACAGCTAGGGATATTACATTATCCAAAGTCTCTAAATATGTTTCAATGCATGGAAAATGTGGCATTACATTTTTAATTTACCTTCCCATAGTTTAATATTTTATATTTCATTTTATATGGGAGAGTTATGCAACAGAATTGGCTATATTTGTACAAACAGATTTGCAATTTGCTGGAATTTATGGTTCACAAATGCCTAACATTGCCTGTGGTTGTAACTTTGTATCAAAACAAAATTGCAATTAACATTATGACTATCAACAAATACATCAATCATGGTTGAACTCTTCAAAAAGTATAAGATTGTCACAAAAGAGAGGTATTTTATTTCCTCAAAGAGTTACTAAACCCAAATTTTTCTTTCATGATTCATATAGAGCATGCAATTTTAAGAAACTTTCTAATTTACTCCTATTATCGACTTTCTTCGTTCTCTCTTGCTATCTTTATTTAAAAAGCAGGAATGTAACGCTTAGGAGCCGGTCCATTTTTGGTTCCAGGGTGCTGATCCTAAAATGGGCCGGCTAGTAAGCTTTACATTTCTGCTTTTTAAATTAAAGATGGCAAGAGATCGAAGAAAAATTGATTATAGGAGAAAATTAGAAAGTTGCTTAAAATTGCATATTCTATCTGAATCATGAAAGAAAAATTTGGGTTTAGTATCCTTTTAATTTGTAAACTGAACATTCATTTTACATACAGTAATGTGTCTCCATGGATTTTAGAAGACTCGCCTCATACCATACATGATATATTTAAAGGGACATCTGAAATTTCCAATAAAATGGATATATATATATATATATATATATATATATATAATGTGTGTGTATATGTACATATACACACACGCACAGTAAACAGGTTTATTTTGTCTCCTTTTGCTATTTATTTTAATATTTTTTTTCCATAGGGTACTTACATATGCTGTAGTTTTGTCCTCTTACATCTGTTTTTTAAAGGGCAGGACAACAAAGTTAACTTGCACACCACAGACCAGCTGTAATAGAGTATAAAGAAATGGATATTTTATGTGTTTGTTGCTTTAATACTATGCATATACAATAATTAATTGATGCCCTTTTTAAATAAAAATGAGTTCTAAACTTGTAAGTTACCAGTGTAAATTTTGTAACCACTCAAATGTATATCAGGCTTGGAAGGGTTGAATATTTGGTATGTATACGTATGTGTTTATTGGCAGTTTGCAACTACAATTTTATTTTTCTAAAATAACCTATAGAACTTGTATTATTTTCATATCTAAATGAAATACACTATATAATTTCTGTTTGTGATGTTTAAACTTAATTGTAAATACATGTGAAATCTTAATTCTGTCTGTTTCGTAGAAAAAAAAATTGTGACTCGTTTTATTTTTCTTGTAAAGTGTATATTGAATTATATTGGATTTAATGTTTTTTTGTTTTGTGGTCTCATTTATTAAAATACAATAAAACAATTAATTTTGTTTTCTAGTACAGAGAACAGCTCCAGAAATCGATGAGCTTTAGTGTTACTAAAATTGTTGTAGTAAACTGTGTTTTAAAGAAGGAAGTAGCAGGAAGTAAAGACTGTTGGTGGTTAGTAGTGAAAAGAATATGTTGCACAACTTCATTACACACGCCTAATTTTAAAGGGAGACTATACTCAAGAATTGTCTCTGTTCCATCTAAAAGAAAAGGTTTCAAAATAGATCACAGCGCTTTATTTTTTGTCAGGACCCAGATGTACACAATCAGGCACTTCCTGTTAGTTAGACTTTAAAGGGATAGTCTAGTCAAAATTAACCTTTCGCGATTCAGATAGAGAATGCAACTTAATAATTTACTCCTATTATCATATTTTCTCTGTTCTTTTTTTGTATCTTTATTTGTAAAAGCGAGAATGTAAGCTTAGGAGCCAGACCATTTTTGGTTTAGCATTAGGGTAGCGCTGACTGATTAATGGTTAAATGTAGCCACCAATCTGCAAGCGGTACCCAGGTGCTGAAGCAAAATTGGGCTGGCGCCTAAGCTTACATTCTTGCTTCTTCAAATAAAGATACAAAGAGAACGAAGACAAATTGATAATAGGAGTAAATTAGAAAGTTGCTTAAAATGTTATGTTTTAACTGAATCATGATAGTTTAATTTTGACTAGACACTATCCCTTTAAACAACTTTTAACCTTCGGTTTGCTTGTTTTTAAATGGATATTCTACTGCAGTCCGATCCCAATGACTTGTCATACCAGCTGCGTAATATTAAATGTCTTGGAAATTGTTCCTTTAGGTTTATTCTTGCAATTAAACAGCTGGTCTTGCTCATTCTTTGAAACCACCACCCATTGTGAAATCTTCAATACTTAAAGGGACAGTCTAGTCAAAATTTAAACAACTTTCCAATTTACTTTTAAATTATTAGGAGTCTGCACTGATTGGCTAAACTGCATGTCTGTCAAAAGCACTGAGATAAGGGGGCAGTCTGCAGAGGCTTAGATACAAGGTAATCGCAGAGGTAAAACATAAATTAATATAACTGTGTTGGTTATGCAAAACTGGGGAATAGGTAATACAGGGATTATCTATCTTTTTAAACAATAACAATTCTGGTGTAGACTGTCCCTTTAAGTATTGACTTTGTGTATACTAAGAGCAATAAGAAAATTAGGTCTGCAGTTTTCCTAGGCTCATTCCATTTGAATGGGTAAAATTTTTAGAACAATGACGTCTGGTTTTAATTAGTTAAACACTGCTATTTAAAATGCAAAAATAAACCTAAAAGTTCCATACACGTATTAGTATGCAGCTGATAGAAGAAGTCCTAAACACATTAAAGGAAAACAGAATGCACAGTATATTGCTCCCATAACTGCTGCTTTTTCATGTACATGATGGAAAAAGTCTGAGTACCATGCCACTTTATATTCTGAATACAAAATGTCTTAAATAACAGCAGCAATCTGATTGCTGGTAACCTTAAAATATCAGATCCTTAAAGGGACAGTCTACTCCAGAAAATGTTTAAAAGGAAAGATAATACCTTTTGTTACCCATTCCCCAGTTTTGCATAATCAACACTGTTATATTAATATACTTTCTCTTGTTAGGTGTATCCAGTCCACGGATTCATCCTTTACTTGTGGGATATTCTCCTTCCTAACAGGAAGTGGCAAAGAGAGCACACAGCAGAGCTGTCCATATAGCTCCACCCCCCAGTCATTCTCTTTGCCGGCTCTAAGCAATAGGGTCCCTCTCGGGAGGGTAAAGTGAATGTGGTGTTAGAATTGAAGTTTTGTTTTTCTACAAGCAAAAGTTTGTTATTTTAAATGGTACCGGTTTGTACTATTTACTCTCTAGCAGAAAAGAGATGAAGATTTCTACAGAGAGGATGATGATTTTAGCATGTTGTAACTAAAATCCACTGCTGTTCCCACAAAGGACTGAGGAGTACCAGATAACTTCATTTGAGGGGAACGGTTTGCAGATTAGACTGCAATAAGGTATGTTGTTCAGTCATTTATTTCTAGACAAGACTGTGATCATGCTACAAGAGACTGACAAGATCCCCATGAGGGAAGGGTAAGCTTTATTCAGAGTATGGAATTACAAGCTTACATAACAGGGCTAATTTATGCTGGTTTTATGGCAAACGATTTTTACTAATAAATATCGTTTTTTGAGACACTTTGAAGGTCCCTTTGGGTTTCTTTCAGGGGTTGTTACCCACATGGCTAATATTATAACTCTTGGGAGTGTTTCTTTAGGCCTCACAACACCGGAGTAAGGTGGGAGGGGCCTAATTTTGCGCCTCAGATGCGCAGTTAGATTGACTAGATCTTCAGGCTGTTTTTCACATGGAGGTTCCTGCTACAGTTTGAGGACCCATAAGAAGCTTTGTTCCCCATAAATCTGACTCCTAAGGGAAGGTAGGGCCACAGCAGAGCTGTGGCAAGGTGCTGAAGTTGTTTTAACCGGTCTGTTAGCTTATTATTGATCCGGTTTGGGCATTAAGGGGTTAATCGTTTTTATTGCTAGTTGTGCGAGCTTAACAATGCTTTAGGTACATACTGTGAAAATTTCAAAAAGTTTGGTGCATTTTTCACTGTTTTGGAAAATTGTGTGCCTTTTTTTTATCTCTTAAAGGCACAGTAACTTTTTTTGCAAAGTGTGTTTTTGCTTCATTAAACTGATTTCTAAGCCTGTTTGTCTTACTACTAGTCTGTTAAACATGTCTGAGTCCAAGGAAAATCCTTGTTCAATGTGTTTAGAAGCCATGGTGGAACCCCCTCTCAGAATGTGTCCCACTTGTACTGATATGTCTATACACTTTAAAGATCATATTGTTGCACTTAAAAATGTGGCCCAAGATGATTCTCAGACTGAAGGTAACGAGGGTAGCCCGTCAACCTCTCCCCAAGTGTCTCAACCAGTTACACCCGCTCAAGCGACGCTCTTTTACCTTACAAGAATTAGCGGCAGTCATGGATAATTCCCTCTCAGTATTCTTATCTAGACTGCCCGTGTTACCTGCAAAGCGCGATAGCTCTGTTTTAAGAACAGATTATGAGCATCCTGACGCTTTAGTAGCCGTATCCGATATACCCTCACTACACTCTGAAGTGGGGGCGAGGGATTTGATGTCTGAGGGAGAAGTTTCCGATTCAGGAAAGGTTTCTCAGACAGATTCAGATACATTGGCTTTTAAATTTAAACTAGAACACCTCCGCTTATTGCTCAGGGAGGTATTAGTTACTCTGGATGACTGCGACCCTATGGTGGTTCCAGAGAAAATGTGTAAAATGGACAAGTACCTAGAGGTCCCTGTTTACACTGATGCGTTTCCGGTCCCTAAGAGGATTGCGGATATCGTTACTAGGGAGTGGGATAGACCAGGTGTTCCCTTTGTTCCCCCTCCTGTTTTTAAGAAAATGTTCCCCATATCTGACCCCATGCGGGACTCGTGGCAGACGGTCCCTAAGGTAGAGGGGGCTGTTTCTTCACTTGCTAAACGCACAACCATACCAATTGAAGACAGTTGTGCTTTTAAAGACCCTATGGATAAAAAGTTAGAGGGTTTACTTAAGAAAATTTATGTTCAACAAGGTTTTCTTCTCCAACCTATTGCGTGCATTATTCCTGTAACTACTGCAGCTGCTTTCTGGTTTGAGGCGCTGGAAGATGCGCTCCAGACGGAGACCTCATACGAGGACATTATGGATAGAATTAAGGCTCTAAAGCTGGCTAATTCTTTTATCACAGATGCCGCTTTCCAACTAGCTAAGTTAGCGGCAAAAAATTCAGGTTTCGCCATTTTGGCGCGCAGGGCGCTATGGCTAAAGTCCTGGTTGGCCGATGTGTCGTCAAAATCCAAGCTCTTGAACATCCCTTTCAAAGGAATGACCCTCTTCGGGCCTGAATTGAAAGAGATTTCAGAAATCACTGGGGGTAAAGGCCATGCTCTCCCTCAGGACAAGTCCTTTAAGACAAGGAATAAACAAAATAATTTTCGTTCCTTTCGGAATTTCAGGAGCGGTCTCGCTTCATCCTCCCCTGCTGCAAAGCATGAGGGTAAACAGTCCAAAAAGCCTGCAGCTGCCACCGAGACAGCATGAAGGAGTAGCCCCCGGTCCGGGACCGGATCTAGTAGGGGGCAGACTCTCTCTCTTCGCTCAGGCCTGGGCAAGAGATGTACACGATCCCTGGTCATTAGAGATTGTATCCCAGGGATATCTTCTAGAATTCAAGGACTCTCCTCCAAGGGGAAGGTTCCACATTTCTCGTCTGTCTACAGATCAGACAAAGAAAGAGGCGTTTTTACGCTGTGTAGAAGATCTACATACAATGGGAGTGATCCACCCAGTTCCAATTGGGGAACAAGGGCTGGGTTTCTTTTGCAAGGTGTATCCAGTCCACGGATTCATCCTTACTTGTGGGATATTCTCATTCCCTACAGGAAGTGGCAAAGAGAGCACACAGCAGAGCTGTCCATATAGCTCCCCCTCAGGCTCCGCCCCCCCAGTCATTCTCTTTGCCGCTCTAACAAGTAGCATCTCCACGGGAGGGTAAAGTGAATGTGGTGTTAGATTTGTAGTTTTTATTTCTTCAATCAAAAGTTTGTTATTTTTAAATAGTGCCGGTTTGTACTATTTACTCTCTGGCAGAAAGTGATGAAGATTTCTGCTGAGAGGAAAACGATTTTAGCATGTTGTAACTAAAATCCATTGCTGTTCCCACACAGGACTGATGAGTACCAGAAAACTTCAGTTGGGGGGAACAGTTTGCAGGCTTAACTGCTTTAAGGTATGTTCAGTCATTTTTTCTAATCAAGACTTAGTAATGCTGGAAAAAGACAGTTCCGGCTAACTAGGAAGACGCTCCAAACAGTGGTAAGTAAATTCAAAAGATTTCTTTATTCAAAGCACTGTGCACTAAAAACAAAGAGCGGACAATAGCTAGAAATGACCTCCACCCAAATCAAGTAGTGGTCACATAAAGGCAGTAACAGCAGACGCGTTTCATGCGGGTCCACCGCACTTGATCACTGCTTAGCATAAGAAACTGCCTATAGTCTATTTAAAGGGGCATATAATTAGGCAATTAACATCATATGTGTCCAACTTAGTAATTCATAAAGCCTTAAACAATTAATCCCTAATTCATAGACTGTAATGTACAGGACACAGGAAGGTTTGCACACACAACAATACAAGTTCATACTTAACAAAACATGAAAGGGGAGCAAAGTAGATAATCGATTCAATCTCAAGAAAAATTACAAACAATTATTATTATATATACATAGTTTCTAATTCATGATTTATAATATTTAATTTTTAATTATTAATTTTTATAATTCTTATAATTTAGTGAACAGTAACAGATGAAAGAAGGGGCAAATGAGGTATCATATATTGTTGATACTATTATTTAATTATAACTCAAATTCAAATTTAATTTTAATTTCAATTCAAATATTGGCTTAATTGCTATAGTACACAAAAACCAAAAATTTTTTTGTGTTTATTTAAACAAAAAGATTGACATCGGCTTCAACATTCAAGCCAAGAGGGGTCCTAGTATTGAGATGAAAAATCCATCTAACCTCCTTTTTGCTTAAATAATGTTCTCTGTCCCCACCTCTCTTGGAGAAAGGAACATGATCAATTGCTTGGAAATTTGCCAGGCTAGAATTTCCCAAATGTTCAAATTTAAAATGGGTGGCAACAGAGGTGAACACATCAGGGTCCTCAATGTCCCTGATGTGCTCCAACACCCGATCTCTTAACCTCCTCTTGGTTTTCCCCAAATATTGTATTTTACATTCTTTGCACGTCATAAGATAGACTATATGTGTGGAATTGCAGTTTAGTCTAAATTTAATTTTATATTCTTTGTTAGTACTATGGGACACAAAACTGTCTCCCTCCGTTACGTAGTCACATGTTTTACATCTGGTAGCCCTACATCTATAGAAACCCATCCTAGGTTTCAACCAAGATTGTATCTTCCTGTCAGGCAGGGAAGAGGGGGCTACATAATCTCTTATAGTCAAGGCTTTTTTAGGTACAAATTTTATACCTTCTGCCACTACTTTTTCTAATACAGTATCTGTATGAAGAATCGGGAGGCTTTCACGAATGATGTCACAAACTTCTCGGAACTCCAGACTGTATGGAGTACTGAAAATGATATTTTTACAGACATCATTAGCCTTTCCCTCTCTTTCAACTTTCCTATATACGAGAAGGTCCTCTCGTGGTATAGCATCAACTATCTCTTTTGTATTTAGTAGAAGGGCATCCTTATACCCTCTTTCAAGAAGTCTGTCGTGCAGTTTTTTACTTTGTTGCTGATACAAAGATTCATTCGAACAAATACGTTTTGTACGAATGAATTGACTTTTGGGAATAGCATTCAAAACGTGTTTTGGATGACAAGATTTATAATTGAGAATTGTGTTCCCACTGGTGGCTTTGCGATACAAATTAGTAACAATGTTATTTCCTTCAATCGTTAGCTCAATGTCAAGAAACTGTATTTTAAGAGGGTCCTGAACCCCCACAAAAATAAGATTGAAGTTATTGCAATTCAAATAATCAAAAAAGGAAATTGTTGATTTCTCATCTCCATCCCAAATAAATAATAAGTCATCTATATAGCGACCAAAGTAAACTATATGATGACGGAAAGGATTACTATCTGCATAGACGTGGAACAGCTCCCACCATCCCATATAGAGATTGGCGTAGGAAGGGGCAAACTTTGCCCCCATAGCCGTTCCACGTCTCTGCAGATAGTAAGATCCCTCAAACAAAAAATAATTGTGGGAGAGAAGAAATTCAATGACACAAACAAGAAAATGTTTGTAGTCTTCAGAATAATTCGACATTCTATTCAGAATGTGTGAAATAGATTGCAGTCCCAAATGATGGGGAATCGATGTATACAGTGATGATACATCTACTGTTATAAACCGATAAGATCGTTTCCATTGTATGGATTGCATGGCACATAGCACCTGTGTGGAATCTTTAATATAACTAGTCAAATCACCCACCAAGGGTTGCAAAAATAAATCCACCAACTCAGAGGTGGGCTCCAAAAGAGAGCCCACCCCTGATATGATGGGTCTGCCAGGGGGATGAACCTCGTCCTTATGTAGCTTTGGGAGGAAATAGAAGATGGGTACTCTAGGGTTTTGTTTTAATAGGTAATCCATTTGAATATCCTTTATCAAACCTATTTGTTTTCCCAACAGTAATACCCTCTCCAATCTCCTCCCAAACACAAAAGTAGGATCAGAATCCAGTTTTTCATAGATCTCAGCATCCCTAAGCTGTCGTTTAGCCTCAAAAAGGTAGTACTCCCTGTCCATGACAACGACATTCCCACCTTTGTCAGATGCCTTAATGACTATATTGTGGTTTTCTTTTAGGGATGCCAAGGCCTTGAAATGTTTGTCACTGAGATTTTTATTGAACCTATTTGATTTTTTCTTTTTTCTAGATTCAACTTTACAAGACAGAGCTATCAATTTTTTCTCAATTGTTCTTTGAAAAACGTAACGGAGGGAGACAGTTTTGTGTCCCATAGTACTAACAAAGAATATAAAATTAAATTTAGACTAAACTGCAATTCCACACATATAGTCTATCTTATGACGTGCAAAGAATGTAAAATACAATATTTGGGGAAAACCAAGAGGAGGTTAAGAGATCGGGTGTTGGAGCACATCAGGGACATTGAGGACCCTGATGTGTTCACCTCTGTTGCCACCCATTTTAAATTTGAACATTTGGGAAATTCTAGCCTGGCAAATTTCCAAGCAATTGATCATGTTCCTTTCTCCAAGAGAGGTGGGGACAGAGAACATTATTTAAGCAAAAAGGAGGTTAGATGGATTTTTCATCTCAATACTAGGACCCCTCTTGGCTTGAATGTTGAAGCCGATGTCAATCTTTTTGTTTAAATAAACACAAAAAATTTTTTGGTTTTTGTGTACTATAGCAATTAAGCCAATATTTGAATTGAAATTAAAATTAAATTTGAATTTGAGTTATAATTAAATAATAGTATCAACAATATATGATACCTCATTTGCCCCTTCTTTCATCTGTTACTGTTCACTAAATTATAAGAATTATAAAAATTAATAATTAAAAATTAAATATTATAAATCATGAATTAGAAACTATGTATATATAATAATAATTGTTTGTAATTTTTCTTGAGATTGAATCGATTATCTACTTTGCTCCCCTTTCATGTTTTGTTATTTTTGCTGTTTTTTGTTGTTTTTGATTGTTTATATATATATTAAGTATGAACTTGTATTGTTGTGTGTGCAAACCTTCCTGTGTCCTGTACATTACAGTCTATGAATTAGGGATTAATTGTTTAAGGCTTTATGAATTACTAAGTTGGACACATATGATGTTAATTGCCTAATTATATGCCCCTTTAAATAGACTATAGGCAGTTTCTTATGCTAAGCAGTGATCAAGTGCGGTGGACCCGCATGAAACGCGTCTGCTGTTACTGCCTTTATGTGACCACTACTTGATTTGGGTGGAGGTCATTTCTAGCTATTGTCCGCTCTTTGTTTTTAGTGCACAGTGCTTTGAATAAAGAAATCTTTTGAATTTACTTACCACTGTTTGGAGCGTCTTCCTAGTTAGCCGGAACTGTCTTTCTCAAGTGTTTGTTCCTGTGGCGTCTGATACAGAGACGCACTTCCTGGCTCCTGTGGAGGATCGTGGGGGAGTTGTTGGACTGGTGCACACGCTGAAGCAACGCCGAAGACACGCAGAAGAAGCCGGCATTTGAGCACTGTTTGGGTAAGCACCGCTTGTTGTGTATATTGTTATTGCTTTTCTGTTTTATAGCGGTAGCTCTCCTGTGCTCTCATGCGAGTGGGCTGAATATTTAGCGTTTACATTAGGAGCGTTTTTGTGACTTGTGCGGTGCTGAAGATACAACCCCAGGTACTATTTTGGATGTCTTATATTTTCTATTTGGACTGTTATACATCAATATTGGTGTTGCACTGTGCACTTTTGACTGGACTGGACTTTAGCTATGTCTGAGACACAGGATTGTTTTGTACTAAGAGACTTGGAAGCCACTCTATATCATTATGATGAGGACTTGGATCACCTCTCTACTGATAATGAAAACACCATTGACAGCCTCTTTTTCCATATTGATGAGCTTCGTAGAAAAGATATAAAATTAGATCTGGAGATTAAGGCTTTTCTATTATACAAAAAAAATCAACGTATCCCAAGAGGCCTTAGGATAAGGAAATTCCCATCCTTCACAGTTAATGATTCAGACTTTATATTGAAGTGGAACAAGATTCAAAATGATTGTTCATTTGCTTTAATGGACCTTCTTATAGAATTTAAAAAACAACAGAGACAAGAACTTATCACTTTAATTAAAGCAGTACAAACTGACCTACAAAACCTACAGACTGACCCTGTATTTAAAGAGTATGACACCAAATTTGAAGCCAATATGCAAAAGTTTTCCAAAGAATTGTGGGACTTCAAGAAAACTAAGTTGTCACGTGACAAAAGAGACTATGAATCAAATAGGGTGTATAGGTGGTCTGCAGCACCTCACAAAACTCAGGGTGATAAACGTACCTTTAATAAAAGAAATGAAAATAAATCAGCTAAAAAAGTAAGATTTGCTGAGACAGAATATGATCAGGATACCACCGACCATGAGTCTAATGGGGAGGGAGCGGCTGAGGTCAGAATAACATCAGTATTAGATATTCCTAGTGTTGAGATGGAAGGGGCTTCAAAAAACGAAGTGGGTTTAGATGTCAGACCAAAAAGAAAAAAACAAGAAGGGGTAGTAGAGGAAGAAAAAGAAAAGAGAGTAAGGACATATCATAGGAGAACAAATCGGACTCAGGTCCGCAAGTATGTTTAAAAAATGTAATTAATCTGTCACAGTATGAACTTAACAAGTATGAAGAGGAGGTTTTAAGTAAGGGTTTGAATTTCTCTCCGACTACCCACTTCAGCCTCTTTGATACCATCTTAGATGTAAACAGTTTTGTGAGAAAACTCACATTGAAAAAACATTTTTTTGTGGAAGATGGTAATGTGGAGGAAACTGTGGGCATTGCGGATGATTTGGTTAAATCTGGCTCTGATAGTGCATCCAATGCACTAAATTTTGATGATCAGTGCACACTTACTGAGTTAATGCAATTAATGGATGACAATATGGGTTGTAACACTGCACAGGGAGAAACTCATCCTGAGGTGAGATTAAATAGAAAAAGTAATTTTTACCCCGTACATACTAGGGGTAAAAATATAGATGTTTTTCAAAGAACAATTGAGAAAAAATTGATAGCTCTGTCTTGTAAAGTTGAATCTAGAAAAAAGAAAAAATCAAATAGGTTCAATAAAAATCTCAGTGACAAACATTTCAAGGCCTTGGCATCCCTAAAAGAAAACCACAATATAGTCATTAAGGCATCTGACAAAGGTGGGAATGTCGTTGTCATGGACAGGGAGTACTACCTTTTTGAGGCTAAACGACAGCTTAGGGATGCTGAGATCTATGAAAAACTGGATTCTGATCCTACTTTTGTGTTTGGGAGGAGATTGGAGAGGGTATTACTGTTGGGAAAACAAATAGGTTTGATAAAGGATATTCAAATGGATTACCTATTAAAACAAAACCCTAGAGTACCCATCTTCTATTTCCTCCCAAAGCTACATAAGGACGAGGTTCATCCCCCTGGCAGACCCATCATATCAGGGGTGGGCTCTCTTTTGGAGCCCACCTCTGAGTTGGTGGATTTATTTTTGCAACCCTTGGTGGGTGATTTGACTAGTTATATTAAAGATTCCACACAGGTGCTATGTGCCATGCAATCCATACAATGGAAACCATCTTATCGGTTTATAACAGTAGATGTATCATCACTGTATACATCGATTCCCCATCATTTGGGACTGCAATCTATTTCACACATTCTGAATAGAATGTCGAATTATTCTGAAGACTACAGACATTTTCTTGTTTGTGTCATTGAATTTCTTCTCTCCCACAATTATTTTTTGTTTGAGGGATCTTACTATCTGCAGAGACGTGGAACGGCTATGGGGGCAAAGTTTGCCCCTTCCTACGCCAATCTCTATATGGGATGGTGGGAGCTGTTCCACGTCTATGCAGATAGTAATCCTTTCCGTCATCATATAGTTTACTTTGGTCGCTATATAGATGACTTATTATTTATTTGGGATGGAGATGAGAAATCAACAATTTCCTTTTTTGATTATTTGAATTGCAATAACTTCAATCTTATTTTTGTGGGGGTTCAGGACCCTCTTAAAATACAGTTTCTTGACATTGAGCTAACGATTGAAGGAAATAACATTGTTACTAATTTGTATCGCAAACCCACCAGTGGGAACACAATTCTCAATTATAAATCTTGTCATCCAAAACACGTTTTGAATGCTATTCCCAAAAGTCAATTCATTCGTACAAAACGTATTTGTTCGAATGAATCTTTGTATCAGCAACAAAGTAAAAAACTGCACGACAGACTTCTTGAAAGAGGGTATAAGGATGCCCTTCTACTAAATACAAAAGAGATAGTTGATGCTATACCACGAGAGGACCTTCTCGTATATAGGAAAGTTGAAAGAGAGGGAAAGGCTAATGATGTCTGTAAAAATATCATTTTCAGTACTCCATACAGTCTGGAGTTCCGAGAAGTTTGTGACATCATTCGTGAAAGCCTCCCGATTCTTCATACAGATACTGTATTAGAAAAAGTAGTGGCAGAAGGTATAAAATTTGTACCTAAAAAAGCCTTGACTATAAGAGATTATGTAGCCCCCTCTTCCCTGCCTGACAGGAAGATACAATCTTGGTTGAAACCTAGGATGGGTTTCTATAGATGTAGGGCTACCAGATGTAAAACATGTGACTACGTAACGGAGGGAGACAGTTTTGTGTCCCATAGTACTAACAAAGAATATAAAATTAAATTTAGACTAAACTGCAATTCCACACATATAGTCTATCTTATGACGTGCAAAGAATGTAAAATACAATATTTGGGGAAAACCAAGAGGAGGTTAAGAGATCGGGTGTTGGAGCACATCAGGGACATTGAGGACCCTGATGTGTTCACCTCTGTTGCCACCCATTTTAAATTTGAACATTTGGGAAATTCTAGCCTGGCAAATTTCCAAGCAATTGATCATGTTCCTTTCTCCAAGAGAGGTGGGGACAGAGAACATTATTTAAGCAAAAAGGAGGTTAGATGGATTTTTCATCTCAATACTAGGACCCCTCTTGGCTTGAATGTTGAAGCCGATGTCAATCTTTTTGTTTAAATAAACACAAAAAAATTTTTGGTTTTTGTGTACTATAGCAATTAAGCCAATATTTGAATTGAAATTAAAATTAAATTTGAATTTGAGTTATAATTAAATAATAGTATCAACAATATATGATACCTCATTTGCCCCTTCTTTCATCTGTTACTGTTCACTAAATTATAAGAATTATAAAAATTAATAATTAAAAATTAAATATTATAAATCATGAATTAGAAACTATGTATATATAATAATAATTGTTTGTAATTTTTCTTGAGATTGAATCGATTATCTACTTTGCTCCCCTTTCATGTTTTGTTATTTTTGCTGTTTTTTGTCGTTTTTGATTGTTTATATAAGTATGAACTTGTATTGTTGTGTGTGCAAACCTTCCTGTGTCCTGTACATTACAGTCTATGAATTAGGGATTAATTGTTTAAGGCTTTATGAATTACTAAGTTGGACACATATGATGTTAATTGCCTAATTATATGCCCCTTTAAATAGACTATAGGCAGTTTCTTATGCTAAGCAGTGATCAAGTGCGGTGGACCCGCATGAAACGCGTCTGCTGTTACTGCCTTTATGTGACCACTACTTGATTTGGGTGGAGGTCATTTCTAGCTATTGTCCGCTCTTTGTTTTTAGTGCACAGTGCTTTGAATAAAGAAATCTTTTGAATTTACTTACCACTGTTTGGAGCGTCTTCCTAGTTAGCCGGAACTGTCTTTCTCAAGTGTTTGTTCCTGTGGCGTCTGATACAGAGACGCACTTCCTGGCTCCTGTGGAGGATCGTGGGGGAGTTGTTGGACTGGTGCACACGCTGAAGCAACGCCGAAGACACACAGAAGAAGCCGGCATTTGAGCACTGTTTGGGTAAGCACCGCTTGTTGTGTATATTGTTAGTAATGCTGGAAGACTGACAAGAATCCCCATGTGGGGAAGGTAAGCCATATTCTGAGACTCGGTATAGAAGGAAGGCTTTATTAATAGGGCTCAAACACTTGTGGACACTGTTAAGGGGCAGTCAATTATTTTTTAATAAAAATCTGATCATTATACAAGTTTTTATTACATTTGGAATGTTTTATGGGGTTTTATTCCACATGGCATCTATTTAGACACCTATTTAGGCTTTTGAAGGCCCCACAACTCCGGAGTGGAGAGGGAGGGGGCCTAAATTTCGCGCCTCAGTTGCGCAGTTGATATTGCAGACAGCTTCATGCAGCTTCACGTGGAGGGTCCAAAGATTACTTGAGGACTTCATAGAGGCTTATTTTCGATCAAACTAATCCCCAGGGAGCAGGTAGGGCCACAGCAGATTGCTGTGGCATGGTGCTGTAGTTTGCTAACCGGTTGTCAGCTTTAGTTTGCTCCGGTTTGGGCATTAAGGGGTTAATTGACTTGAAATTCACTGTGCAATCATTTCAAAGCATTAGGATCATATGGTGAAAATTTCATAAAGATTGGATGATTTTTTAAGATTTAGTAAAAAAGTGTGCGCTTTTTTATTATTTAAAGGCACAGTACGGTTTTTTTCTCAAATTGTATTTTTCTGTATTTGAGTGCTGTCTAAGTCTGTTTAACATGTCTGAGCCTACAGATAGACGTTGTTCTATGTGTTTAATAGCCATGGCGGAACCCCCTTTACATTTGTGTTTAAAGTGTGCTAAGGTATCTAAGCATTTTAAAGACCATGCTGTGACACTTAAAAATGTAGCCCAAGATGATTCTTTAACGGAAGGTAATGAGGATAGTCCACCTTCCTCTCCCCATGTGTCGACACCAGTTACGCTTGCGCAAGCGATGCCTAGTACCTCTAGCGCATTGGCCCCTATTACATTACAACAATTAGCAGCAGTCATAGATAATTTCCGTTGCGGCATTTCTATCCAAACTGCCAGTTTTTCCTAAAAAGCGTGATAGCTCGGTTTTAAGAACAGAGGATGAGCAATCAGAAGCTTTGGATGATTTATCCGTTGTACCCTCACAACACTCTGAAGTGGCAGTGAGGGATGTGCTGTCCGAGGGAGAAATTTCTGACACTGGAAAGGTTTCTCAGCGGGCAGAATCAGATTCCTTAGCGTTTAAATTTAAGCTGGAACACCTCCGCGTGCTGCTTAAGGAGGTATTAGCTACGCTGGATGATTGCGACCCCATGGTGGTCCCAGAGAAATTGTGTAAAATGGACAAGTTTCTAGAAGTCCCTGTATACACTGATGCGTTTCCGATCCCGAAGAGGGTGGCGGATATTGTGACTAGGGAGTGGGAGAGACCAGGTGTACCTTTTGTTCCCCCCCTATCTTTAAGAAAATGTTCCCCATAACCGATCCCAGGCGGGACGCGTGGCAGACGGTCCCTAAGGTAGAGGGGGCAGTTTCAACACTAGCCAAACGCACAACCATACCAATAGAAGATGGTTGTGCTTTCAAAGATCCTATGGATAAAAAATTAGAAGGTTTACTAAAGAAAATATTTGTTCAACAAGGTTTCCTTCTCCAACCTATTGCCTGCATTATTCCTGTAACTACTGCAGCGGCTTTTTGGTTTGAGGCGCTGGAGGAGTCGCTCCAGAGGGAGACTTCATATGACGAAGTCATGGATAGAATTCATGCTCTAAAGCTGGCTAATTCTTTTATCACAGATGCCGCTTTGCAATTAGCTAAGTTAGCGGCGAAAAATTCTGGTTTTGCCATTATGGCGCAATGAGCGCTTTGGCTCAAATCATGGTCGGCCGACGTGTCGTCCAAAACAAAATTACTAAATATTCCTTTCAAGGGTAAGACCCTTTTCGGCCCCGAGTTGAAAGAAATTATTTCGGATATCACTGGGGGAAAGGGCCATGCCCTCCCGCAAGATAGACCGTTTAAGGCCAAAAACAAGGCTAATTTTCGCTCCTTTCGCAACTTCAGGAGCGGTCCTGCTTCAACCTCTGCAACCACAAAGCAAGAGGGTAACGTTTCACAGCCCAAAGCAACCTGGAAACCTTTGCAGGGCTGGAACAAAGGTAAACAGGCCAAAAAGCCTGCGGCTGCTACTAAGACAGCATGAAGGGGTAGCCACCGATCCGGGACCGGATCTAGTGGGGGGCAGACTCTCTCTCTTTGCTCAGGCTTGGGCAAGAGATGTTCCAGATCCATGGGCATTAGAAATCGTTGCTCAGGGATACCTTCTAGAATTCAAGGACTCCCCTCCAAGGGGAAGGTTCCACATTTCTTCTCTGTCTACAGACCAGACAAAGAAAGAGGCTTTCTTACGCTGTGTAGAAGATCTACTCAAAATGGGAGTGATATATCCAGTTCCAATTACAGAACAAGGACTGGGATTTTACTCAAACCTGTTTGTGGTTCCCAAAAAGGAAGGAACTTTCAGGCCAATCCTGGATCTAAAAATTCTAAACAAATTCCTCAGAGTTCCATCGTTCAAGATGGAGACCATTCGGACAATCTTGCCAATGATCCAGGAAGGTCAATATATGACTACTGTGGATCTAAAGGATGCGTACCTTCATATTCCTATCCACAAAGATCACCATCAGTTCCTAAGGTTCGCCTTTCTGGACAAGCATTACCAGTTCGTGGCCCTTCCCTTCGGATTGGCCACTGCTCCCAGAATTTTCACAAAGGTGCTAGGGTCCCTTCTAGCGGTACTAAGACCGCGGGGCATTGCAGTAGCACCTTATCTAGACGACATCTTAATTCAGGCGTCGTCTTTTCACAGAGCCAAGGCTCATACGGAGATTGTGCTGGCCTTTCTAAGGTCTCACGGATGGAAGGTGAACGTGGAAAAAAGTTCTCTGTCCCCACTCACAAGGGTTCCCTTCCTGGGAACATTAATAGACTCAGTAGAAATGAAAATATTTTTGACGGAGGTCAGGAAGTTAAAGCTTTTAACTACGTGCCGAGTTCTTCATTCCATTCCATTCCTCGGCCATCCGTTGCTCAGTGCATGGAGGTAATCGGATTAAAGGTTGCGGCAATGGACGTTGTCCCCTTTGCCCGAATTCATCTCAGATCACTGCAACTGTGCATGCTCAAACAGTGGAATGGGGATTATGCAGATTTGTCTCCTCAAATTCAACTGGACCAGAAAGCCAGAGATTCTCTTCTCTGGTGGTTGTCTCAGGATCACCTGTCTCAGGGAATGTGCTTCCACAGACCGGAGTGGATCATTGTCATGACCGATGCCAGTCTGTTAGGCTAGGGTGCGGTCTGGGACTCCCTGAAAGCTCAGGGCCCATGGTCTCGGGAAGAATCTCTTCTCCCGATAAACATTTTGGAACAGAGCGATATTCAATACGCTCCAGGCATGGCCTCAACTAGCGACGGCCAAATTCATCAGATTTCAGTCGGACAACATCACGACTGCAGCGTACATCAATCATCAGGGAGGAACAAAGAGTTCCCTAGCGATGAAGGAAGTAACCAAGATTATCAAGTGGGCGGAGGATCACTCCTGCCATCTATCTGCAATTCACATCCCAGGAGTAGACAACTGGGAGGTGGATTTTCTAAGTTGTCAGACTTTCCACCCGGGGGAGTGGGAACTCCACCCGGAGGTTTTTGCTCAGCTGACCCAGCTATGGGGCATTCCAGAACTGGATCTGATGGCGTCCCGTCAGAACACCAAACTTCCCCTTTACGGATCCAGGTCCAGGGACCCCAAGGCGACATTGATAGATGCTCTAGTCCTTCAATCTAGCTTATGTCTTTCCACCGTTTCCCCTTCTCCCTCGGCTGGTAGCCAGAATCAAACAAGAGAAGGCTTCGGTAATTCTGATAGCGCCTGCGTGGCCACGCAGGACTTGGTATGCAGACCTAGTGGACATGTCATCTGTTCCACCATGGAAGCTGCCATCGAGGCAGGATCTTCTAATTCAGGGGCCATTCAAGCATCCAAATCTAGTTTCTCTGCAACTGACTGCTTGGAGATTGAACGCTTAATTCTAGCTAAGCGTGGGTTCTCTGAATCAGTTATAGATACTCTGATTCAGGCTAGAAAGCCTGTCACCAGGAAAATTTACCATAAGTTATGGCGGAAATATCTTTGTTGGTGCGAATACAAGGGTTACTCGTGGAGTAAGATTAGGATTCCAAGGATATTGTCCTTTCTCCAAGAAGGATTGGAGAAGGGTTTGTCAGCTAGTTCCTTAAAGGGACAGATATCTGCTCTGTCTGTCCTGTTACACAAGCGTTTGGCAGAGGTACCAGACGTTCAAGCGTTTACACAGCTTTAGTCAGAATCAAGCCTGTCTATAAACTTGTGACTCCTCCATGGAGTCTAAATTTAGTTCTTTCAATTCTTCAAGGGGTTCCGTTTGAACCTTTACATTCCATAGATATTAAGTTATTATCTTGGAAAGTTTTGTTTTTGGAAGCTATATCTTCTGCTCGAAGAGTTTCAGAATTGTCTGCTTTGCAGTGTGATTCACCCTATCTGGTGTTCCATGCAGATAAGGTGGTTTTGCGTACCAAACCTGGATTTCTTCCTAAAGTTGTTTCTAATAGGAATATTAACCAGGAAATCATTGTTCCTTCTCTGTGTCCTGATCCAGCTTCTAAGAAGGAACGGCTATTACACAATCTTGATGTGGTTCGTGCTTTGAAATTCTATTTAAAAGCAACTAACGATTTCAGGCAAACATCATCTTTGTTTGTTGTATATTCTGGTAAGAGGAGAGGTCAAAAAGCGACTGCTACCTCTCTTTCATTCTGGCTGAAAAGCATTATCCGATTGGCTTATGAGACTGCTGGACGGCAGCCTCCTGAACGAATTACAGCTCATTCCACCAGAGCTGTGGCTTCCACATGGGCTTTCAAGAATGAGGCTTCTGTTGAACAGATTTGTAAGGCAGCTACTTGGTCTTCTCTGCATACTTTTGCCAAATTTTACAAATTCGATACTTTTGCTTCTTTGGAGGCTATTTTTGGGAGGTTTTGCAAGCAGTGGTGCCTTCCGTTTAGGTTACCTGACTTGTTCCCTCCCTTCATCCGTGTCCTAAAGCTTTGGTATTGGTATCCCACAAGTAAGGATGAATCAGTGGACTGGATACACCTTGCAAGAGAAAACAGAATTAATGCTTACCTGATAAATTACTTTCTCTTGCGGTGTATCCAGTCCACGGCCTGCCCTGGCAATTAAGTCAGGTTGAAATTTTCTTGTTTAAACTACAGTCACCACTGCACCCTATGGTTTCTCCTTTTTCTCCTAACCGTCGGTCGAATGACTGGGGGGGCGGAGCCTGAGGGGGAGCTATATGGACAGCTCTGCTGTGTGCTCTCTTTGCCACTTCCTGTAGGGAATGAGAATATCCCACAAGTAAGGATGAATCCGTGGACTGGATACACGGCAAGAGAAAGTAATTTATCAGGTAAGCATAAATTCAGTTTTTTACTCAAATCTGTTTGTGGTTCCCAAAAAAGAAGGAACTTTGAGACCAATCCTGGATCTCAAAATTCTAAACAGATTCCTCAGAGTCCCATCATTCAAGATGGAGACCATTCGGACACTCTTACCAATGATCCAGGAAGGTCAATATATGACTACCGTGGATCTAAAGGATGCGTATCTGCACATTCCTATCCACAAAGATCATCACCAGTTTCTCAGGTTCGCTTTTCTGGACAAGCATTATCAGTTTGTGGCTCTTCCCTTCGGGTTGGCCACTGCTCCCAGAATTTTTACAAAAGTGCTAGGGTCCCTCCTGGCGGTTCTAAGACCGCGGGGCATAGCAGTGGCGCCTTATCTAGACGACATCTTCATTCAGGCGCAGACTTTCCAAAGAACCAAGTCTCACACGGAAATTGTGTTAGCTTTTCTGAGGTTAGTGCTGAATCATAATTAACTCCACGGACGTGAGCACAATGTTTTCTCTATATGCACACATTAACTAGTGCTATTTAGCTGTGAAAACTGTCAAAATGCAGAAGCGGCCTTCAAGGTCTTAAACTAGCATATGAGCCAACATAGGCTTAACTTTCAACAAAGAATACCAAAAGAACAAAGCAAATTTCATGATAAAAGTAAATTGGAAAGATGTTTAAAATTGCATGCCCTATCTGAATCATGAAAGTTAAATTTTGACTAGACTGTCCCTTTATTGCCTAATTATTATAAATCAAATCCATTACCTCTATGATGATACCAGAACTCCACAATATCACGTAAAGTGGAATATATTATTTTGTTAGTATAGCAAGAAAAGGGAGCATATTGTTCAGATGTAGGTACAAAATATTTAGCTTTGAAAGAACACAAAAAACAAAACTTGAAATGTAAGTTTTAATATACTTAATTGACACGCTTTCTGTATCCTGGATCCCTTGAAAAAAAATAGTGGTGCCTGTATTAATTTGCTAAACTGTGGTGCTTAGTAAGGGGCCTAGTATGTACTATGTTCATTTCTGCATGGCAACACTAGTTTTGCCAACAATTTAGAAAAAAGGAAAATCATATTTATTTTCCCTTTAAAAATCTAGGAAATTCAGCACTTTTAAATATATATTTGTATCAATTGGTACACAGAGAACACTGCACCTGAAATACAAAACTAATTAAAGGGACACTCATGTCAAAATTAAACTTTCATGATTCAGATAGAACATGCAATTTTAAACAACTTTCCAATTTACTTCCATTAACAAAATGTTCACTGTCTTTTTATATTTACACTTTTTGAGTCACCAGCTCTTACTGAGCATGTGCAATAATTCACAGAATAGATGTGTATGCGTTTGTGATTGGCTGATGGCTATCTCATGATACAGAGGGAGTGGAAATAGCCATAACTTTAAAATTTGTCAGAAAAAAATCATTTGAAGTTCAGATTAAGTGCTTTTGCATTGTCTTTCATGCATATGTTGATTGTGCAAATATACAGTAGTTTCTAGTCCTTTAGCGAAATCATGAAATGTCATTAAAAAAAAAATTGTTTTATTTGCAATACCAGTAACATTAATTGACCACAAGGTTGCAAACAAGCATTGTCGCCATAGTAATAGTCCATGCTGTTAGACTTGAGCAAATATATGATGATGTACATACACACAAGCATAAAGAACTAAAATATAACAACCGCATGGTATCAGCATATGTATTAAAGTGCATGGATTTCTGAGCAATTATTAAATCGGGTATGCTGGTACAGCCTATTGCTCTGCTGCGTCTCATGCAATATTAAACTCATAGGTCATATGATCTGGCAGCCATATTGCTTTTTGTGACTAATTTCGACAAACGCTTAAAACTGTACTGCTCTGGAACTGCTTATGTTACATCTTTGAAACTTGCTGTGCTCACTGCTGCTATGACCTAGCTTTGCTATTGCTCAAGAGAAGTGCCTCTGTCATATGATGTAGCAGTCATCTTGAATTTTGAAAAAATCTTCAAACATCTTCTCTAAAACTGCTAAGTGCAATAAAGCGAAATGTTGCACATGTGCTCCTTGCAAGGACCTCTACCAAGTTTGTTCAAACTGAGATTTTTCCATAATCAACATGGCTGCCGTGAGACATTAATCTTTTTGTCAAAGTTTAATTGCGTAACTTTGCACTTTATGCACTATTTTTACACTTTTCAACTATATTACAGTGTAGTAGACACATGATTACACGTATTAATATCTCCCAAAGACAATATTGTGGTCAAAGTTCGCACTGCACAGTCGCTATCGGGAAATAAAACATTTACTAATTTCAATGAAACTTCAGCAAATTGTAGAGGTCTATGGTGAGCATTAGTATGTGTAATATGAAAGCCATATTACACAGTGTTGAGGCCATTTTGTTTCGTATGCGTTGTTTTTAAAAACTACAAAAATCTTCTCCAAAACTGCTTATGAGACAGACATGAAATTTTGGTCTATAGAGTTATCTTATGACTAATATTCAGATTTGTTTAAGAGAAGTCAATTGGTCATGTGGTTTGGCAGCCATTTTGAATAGTTCAAAAAGCTTAACAATATTTTTAAATTAATAGTAAAACAAAAACTGTTTGATAATAAAGCCTTCTTTTTGCCATGTTTATTGACATGTATGGTGAGCACTATTGTGCGTAATATGGAGGCTGTAGATCACATGATCTGGCAGCCATTTTGTTTTAAGCAAAAATATTGAAAATCTATTTTCTCTGCAACCGCTTATGCTAGAACTGTCAAATTTGCTGTATAACCTTATATTGTGACCTAGAGTTACAATTGTTCTTGTTGAAAGTATAGGTCACATAGAGTGGCAGCCATCTTGGTTTATGCAAACATTTTGAAAATGTGTTTTCTTTTCAATCTCTTATGTTAGTGTTGTAAAACTTGCTGTGTAACTTCATGTAGTGACTTAGCTGCTTGTATGCTATTGCAAAGGGGATGCTGGTCACATGTTGTGGAAGCTATATTGGTTTTCACGAAAATTAAAAAAAAAATTGTTTTCTATTCAACCTCACAATAGATCACTGAAATCTGCTGTATAACTAAATGTTGGGACTTAGCTGCTCATATGCCATTGCAAAGGCAATGCACTTGGCCACCTCTATTGCTGCTTGCAGCTATATTTTTAATTTAGAATTTCTTTTGGAAAAAAGACACAAATATTTTGTTGGCACTCTTTAAAGCTTGGAGATCTACATCACAAATCATAAGGCATTTCCAGAGCCTGATTCCAACCTTTAAGCTATAAAACCTGACTTGGTTGATTGACAACAGTCTGTAACCAATACAAAAGTCTGAGGTCATTCACAGGATAAGTAGCCTTGTAAAGACATAGGCCCCATTTAAGACAGGTCCGCAAGACCTTGCTGAATGCGGAGAGCAATACGCTCTCCGTATTCAGCATTGCACCAGCAGCTCACAAGAGCTGCTGGTGCAACGCCGCCCCCTGCAGACTCTTGACCAATCGGCCGCCAGCAGGGAGGTGTCAATCAACCCGATCGTACACAATCGGGTTGAATTGTGGCGATTCCTGTCCGCCTGCTCAGAGCAGGCGGACAGGGTTATGGAGCAGCGGTCTTTGTGACCGCTGCTTCATAACTGCTGTTTCTGGCAAGTCTGAAGACTCGCCAGAAACACGGGCCGTCAAGCTCCTTTCGGAGCTTGATAGATAGGCCCCATATACTTTAATAAGTAATAATGCCTTAGAACAATTAAGAATGGAAAATACTTGGTTTTTGGTATGAAAGGTTTTGTGTGGCAGGTAAATTAAATGTGCCTGTGTATGCTAATGGAATACATTTAGAACTTTCTCTAATTTAGAATGTAAGGGACTTAAAGCTGGGGTTATATTCTCTTACCCCCCTCTAACCAAGTTGGGCTGGCTTAGAAACCTGAGATGGTTCTTTAATGTATCTAGTGGGAAAATTTACACCAAAAAAAGTTAATTTGCTGGAGAGCATTTTTTTCTCTGAAATTGCATAAATGACCCAGGATCTTAATCTCAATTCTTCATGATTGTGACACTTATACATTTGCTGGATTGTGAATGAGTGTATAGGCTTTTCATTTTTATCCTAAAACTATTGCAGCGTGTACCTTTTTGTATATTTTTCTGTAATCTAATCTTGTCAATAAAATACACTGACCATTTTTGTCCTAATAAAAATTTCTCTTATAGGTTTGACTTTCATTTTAACAGTTATAATCCATGTTATTTGAGAGACCAGGAACAGCTAGTAAGGTTTAATAGTAGGAGTTCATCAGTTAGTATTGTTAGGTCGTGTGGACTGTAGCTGGTAAACGCTTTACTAAACTCTACTATACTAAGATAGCCAGTAATATTGTGAATGTTTAACCTGGGTTTAACTGACAGCTGACATTCGTTGTAGTAGCACTCACCAATGGATATGGTCCCATTTGAAACTATAAACCCAAAAAAGTACGTTATTTACTTTGTGTGGGGATCTGGATTTTCACTTTTGGATCCTTTTCATAAAGCATAAACTGGAGAACTCACACCTACTCTGGAGTTCTTTAGCCTTATCCCAGCTTGGTTGCTACATCAAAGTCCTCTGAGGCAGGAAGTGACCTCTTTGTTTGAGTTACCCATAAAACAATAGTATACAGAAACACTTCTGCACTCCACTATTGATAGAAAATAGCACCAGACACTGAAAAAAAACAAAAAAACATAAAAAAGCATGACAAGGGGTACCTCATGCATATTATATACTTTTGAAAAAAGTATATGTGTATTTTTATTATAATATATATGCAATATGTATTTCTTTCATACAGGTGGTGGGAGTCCATGATCCATTATGCCTGGGAATTAGTCTTCCCTGCCATTAGGAGGAGGCAAAGATTCCAAAATCCAAGAGCTCTATCAAACTCGTCCCACCTCACTGACACCTCAGTCTTGTCTTTGCTTCCTCTGGAGAAAGGGGAAGAATGAAAATGTGCATACTGGATTCTTCAATGAGAGGGCTCATTTCCCCTCAGAGAGCAATGATTTGTGAGAGGTATGTGTATGCAGTATGGGCTGTGTCTAATTTTTCACCTCATGGTAAATTAGTTACAAGCCTTCCATGGGTCTTGCAGGACATGTCATTTGCCGCCTCCTGCTGATATTTTTCAGCTCTGATTTGGCTTTCTACTGGTTTTACCAGGAGATGAGTGTTTCGATAAGGAGCATATTTATTTTATTGACACTTTATTAGCCTTTAAGGGTATTTTAAATTATATATATATTCCTATATATAGTCCTTGGACAGAATCTTTATTTTAGTTTTACCCCTTTAAATTTAAAACTGATTTTTACTTTTTTTCCACGTGTCGAGTTTTTGGGGTGCTCTAACAGTTTATTTTGCGAGTCGACCTGTGCGCGTCCGTATGTCGGGTTCCTTTTGAGCACGTTGGTTTTCAGGGCCTGCGAGCATTAAGTTAGTGTACGCATTCACTCTGGTCTTTTTTTTTGGGGGGGGAGAAAGGTTCTTCAAGCAGTGGTGCCTTCCGTTTAGGTTTCCTGTCTTGTCCCTCCCTTATCATCTGTGTACTCTAGCTTGGGTATTGATTCCCAACACTAATTAATGATGATCCGTGGACTTATCGTGTCATTAGAAAGAAAACAAAATTTATGCTTACCTGATAAATTTATTTATTTCTTAACACGATGAGTCCACGGCCCGCCCTGTTATTTAGACATGTTGTTAGTATGTTATAAACTTCAGACTCCTCTTCACCTTGTTTCTTCCTTTCTCTCCTTTACTTCGGTCGAATGACTGGGGTGGGAGGGAAGAGAGGAGATATTTAACAGCTTTGCTGTGGTGCTCTTTGCCGCCTCCTGCTGGGCAGGAGTGATATTCCCAACAGTAATTAATGATGATCCGTGGACTCATCGTGTCAATAAATAAATAAATTTATCAGGTAAGCATAAATTTTGTTTTCTATCAATTCTATAATAGAAGTCTCAATTGATAGAAATGTTATTTTTTGCAATACATAGGTCAAACAAGAAGACTTCTCAGAACAAGAATTAGAGAACATTTGTTAAAGGGACAGTCTACACTAGAATTTTTATTGTTTGAAAAGATAGATAATCCCTTTATTACCCATTCCCTAGTTTTGCACAACCAACACAGTTATATTAATACACTTTCTTTCATGTAATTGGCAAGAGTCCATGAGCTAGTGACGTATGGGATATACAATCCTACTAGGAGGGGCAAAGTATCCCAAACCTCAAAATGCCTATAAATACACCCCTCACTACATCCATAATTCAGTTTTACAAACTTTGCCTCCTATAGAGGTGGTGAAGTAAGTTTGTGCTAAGATTTCTACGTTGATATGCGCTTCTCAGCATTGTTGAAGCCCGATTCCTCTCAGAGTACAGCGAATGTCAGAGGGACGTGAAGGGAGTATCACTTATTGAATACGATGATTTCCCTAACGGGGGTCTATTTCATAGGTTTTCTGTTATCGGTCGTAGAGATTCATCTCCTACCTCCCTTTTCAGATCGACGATATACTCTCAATTTACCATTACCTCTACTGATAACTGTTTCAGTACTGGTCTGGCTATCTGCTATATGTGGATGGGTGTCTTTTGGTAAGTATGTTTTTTTATTATTTAAGACACCTCAGCTATGGTTTGGCACTTTATGCATTTATATAAAGTTCTAAATATATGTATTGTACTTATATTTGCCATGAGTCAGGTTCTTGTATTTCCTTCTGCAGACTGTCAGTTTCATATTTGGGGAATATAAACATTTTTTAAGAAATTTCTTTCTTACCTGGGGTTTAGTCTTTTTTCAATTGACTACTTCTTGCAAATTGCGGGCGGTATTAGGCCCGCGGGTGCGTCAAATGCTAAACTTTATTGCGTCATTCTTGGTGCGAAATGTTTTTTGCCGCGAAAAATACGTCTATGACGCAACTTTGTCATTTCTGGAGTCATACTTGACGCCGAAGCCTTACAAACGGTTGCGTCATTAGTGACGCGAGTGTGTCATTTCCGGTTATTATTGGCGCCAAAAATGTTTTCAGTTACGTTGTGCGTCATACTTGGCGCCAAAATGTTTCATTATTTCAATACCCCATTGATGTTTGCCTCTTGCCTTTTTCTCTATCAGAGGGCTATGCTATTTGCATTTTTTCCCATTCCTGAAACTGTCATATAAGGAAATTGATAATTTTGCTTTATATGTTGTTTTTTCTTTTACATTTTGCAAGATGTCTCAATCTGATCCTGCCTCAGAGGTTTCTGCTGGAACATTGCTGCCTGACATCGGTTCTACCAAAGCTAAGTGCATTTGTTGTAAAATTGTGGAAATTATTTAGCCGAATGTCATTTGTAATAGTTGTCATGATAAACTTTTACATGCAGATAGTGTTGTGGAGTTATAAATTGTACTTTGCCAGTTGCAGTTCCTTCAACTTCTAATGTACATGATATACCTATGAATTTTAAAGAATTTGTTTCTGATTCTATCCTGAAGGCTTTGTCTGCATTTCCACCTTCTAATAAACGTAAAAGGTCTTTTAAAACTTCTCATTCAGTTGATGAAATTTCAAATGACCAACAACATAATAATTTATCCTCTTCTGATGAGGATCTATCTGATACAGACGATCCTTCCTCAGACATTGACAAATCTACTTATTTATTTAAAATAGAGTATATGCGTTCTTTATTAAAAGAAGTGTTAATTACTTTGGATATTGAGGTAACCAGTCCTCTTGACGTTCAGTCTAATAAACGTTTAAATGCTGTTTTTAAACCACCTGTGGTTTCTCCAGGGGTTTTTCCTATTCCTGAGGCTATGTCTGATATGATTTCCAAGGAATGGAATAAGCCAGGTACTTCTTTTATTCCTTCTTCAAGGTTTAAAAAATTGTATCCTACACCAGCAAAATCTATAGAGTTTTGGGAAAAAAATCCCCAAAGTTGATGGGGCTATTTCTACTCTTGCTAAACGTACCACTATTCCTATGGAAGATAGTACTTCCTTTAAGGATCCTTTAGATAGGAAGCTTGAATCTTATCTAAGGAAGGCCTATTTATATTCAGGTCATCTTCTCAGGCCTGCAATTTCTTTGGCTGATGTTGTGGCTGCATCAACTTTCTGGTTGGAGAATTTAGCGCAACAAAAATTGGATTGTGACATATCTAGCATTATTCGCTTACTGCAATATGCTAATCATTTTATTTGTGATGCCTTTTTGATATTATCAAAATTGATGTTAGATCCATGTCTTTAGCTATATTAGCTAGAAGAGCTTTGTGGCTTAAATCTTGGAATGCTGATATGACATCTAAATCTAGATTACTATCTCTTTCTTTCCAAGGTAATAATTTATTTGGTTCTCAGTTGGATTCTATTATTTCAACTGTCACTGGGGGAAAGGGAGTTTTTCTGCCTCAGGATAACAAAACCTAAGGGTAAATCTAAGGCTTCTAACCGTTTTCGTTCTTTTCGTCAAAATAAGGAACAAAAACTTAATCCTTTCCACAAGGAATCTGTTTTCAATTGGAAGCCTTCCTCAAATTGGAATAAATCCAAGCCATTTAGGAAACCAAAGTCAGACCCTAAGTCCGCATGAAGGTGCGGCCCTCATTTCAGCTCAGCTGGTAGGGAGCAGCTTAAGGTTTTTCAAGGATATTTGGATAAATTCTATCCAAAATCAATGGATTCAGAGCATTGTCTCTCAAGGGTATCAAATAGGATTCAGAGCAAGACCTCCTGTGAGAAGATTTTTTTCTCTCACGTATCCCAGAAAATCCAGTAAAAGCTCAGGCTTTCCTGAAGTGTGTTTCAGACCTGGAGTCTTCAGGGGTAATCATGCCAGTTCCTTTTCAGGAACAAGGTTTGGGGTTTTATTCAAATCTATTCATTGTCTCAAAGAAGGAAAATTTATTCAGACCAGTTCTGGATCTGAAAATTTTGAATCGTTATGTAAGAGTACCAACTTTCAAGATGGTGACTATAAGGACTATTCTGCCTTTTGTTCAGCGAGGACATTATATGTCCACAATAGACTTTCAGGATGCATACCTTCATATTCCGATTCATCCAGAACATTATCAGTTTCTGAGATTCTTTTTTCTAGACAAGCATTACTAGTTGGTTGCTCTTCCATTTGGCCTAGCAACAGCTCCAAGAATCTTTTCAAAGGTTCTAGGTGCCCTACTCTCTGTAATCAGAGAACAGGGTATTGCGGTGTTTCCTTATTTGGACGATATCTTGGTACTAGCTCAGTCTTTATGTTCTGCAGAATCTCACACAAATCAACTAGTGTTGTTTCTTCGGAAACATGGTTGGAGGATCAATTTACTAAAAAGTTTCTTGATTCCTCAGACAAGGGTCACCTTTTTAGGCTTCCAGATAGAGACAGAGTCATGGACACTGAATCTAACAGACAAGAGACGTTTAAAATTGGTTGCAGCCTGCCGGCACCTTCAGTCTCAGTCATTCCCTTCAGTGGCTATGTGCATGGAAGTTTTAGGTCTCATGACTGCAGCATCGGACGCAATCCCTTTTACTCGTTTTCACATGAGACCTCTACAGCTTTGTATGCTGAACCAATGGTGCAGGGATTATACAAAGATATCACAATTAATATCCTTAAATCCCAATGTACGACACTCTGACATGGTGGATAGATCACCATCGTTTAGTTCAAGGGGCTTCTTTTGTTCGGCCAACCTGGACTGTGATCACAACAGATGCGAGTCTTTCAGGTTGGGGAGCTGTTTGGGGATCTCTGACAGCACAAGGGGTTTGGAAATCTCAAGAGGCGAGATTACCAATAAATATTTTAGAACTCTGTGCAATTCTCAGAGCTCTTCAGTTTTGGCCTCTGTTGAAGAGAGAACCGTTCATTTGTTTTCAGACAGTGGCATATGTCAATCATCAGGGTGGGACTCACAGTCCCCAAGCTATGAAAGCAGTATCTCGGATACTTGCTTGGGCGGAATCCAGCTCCTGTCTAATCTCTGCAGTGCATATCCCAGGTGTAGACAATTGGGAGGCGGATTATCTCAGCCGTCAGACTTTACATCCAGGGGAGTGGTCTCTCCATCCAGATGTTTTCTCAGATTGTTCAGATGTGGGGTCTTCCAGAGATAGATCTCATGGCCTCTCATCTAAACAAGAAACTTCCCAGATACCTGTCCAGGTCCAGGGATGTTTAGTGGAAGCAGTGGATGCGCTGACACTTCCTCTGTGTTATCATCCTGCTTTCATTTTCCCGCCTCTAGTTCTCCTTCCAAGAGTGATCTCCAAAATCATCATGGAACAATCATTTGTGTTTCTGGTGGCTCCAGCATGGCCACACAGGTTTTGGTATGTGGATCTGGTTTGGATGTCCAGTTGCCAGCCTTGGCCACTTCCGTTAAGGTCAGACCTACTGTCTCAAGGTCCGTTTTTCCATCAGGATCTCAAATCATTAAATTTGAAGGTATGGAAATTGAACGCTTAGTACTAAGTCATAGAGGTTTCTCTGACTCAGTGATTACTACTATGTTACAAGCTCGCAAATCTGTCTCGAGAAAGATTAATTATAGAGTTTGGAAGACTTACATTTCATGGTGTTTTTCTCATAAATTTTCATGGCATTCTTTTAGAATTCCTAGAATTTTACAGTTTATTCAGGATGGTTTGGATAAGGGTTTGTCTGCAAGTTCCTTGAAGGGACAAATCTCTGCTCTTTCTGTTTTGTTTCACAGAAAGATTGCTATACTTCCTGATATTCACTGTTTTGTACAGGCTTTAGTTTGTATTAAACCTGTCATTAAATCAATTTCTTCTCCTTGGAGTCTTAATTTGGTTCTGAAGGCTTTACAGGCTTCTCCATTTGAGCCTATGCATTCTTTGGACATTAAACTACTTTCTTAGAAAGTGTTGTTCCTTTTGGCTATCTCTTATGCTAGAAGAGTTTCTGAGCTATCTGCTCTTTCTTGTGAGTCTCCTTTTCTGATTTTTCATCAGGATAAGGCAGTTTTGTGGACTTCTTTTCAATTTTTACCTAAGGTTGTGAATTCTTACAACATTAATAGAGAAATTGTTGTCCCTTCCTTGTGTCCTAATCCTAAGAATTCTTTGGAGATATCCTTACATTCTTTGGATGTGGTAAGAGCTTTGAAATATTATGTGGAAGCTACTAAAGATTTCAGGAAGACTTCCAGTCTATTTGTTTTATTTTCTGTTCCTAGGAAAGGTCAGAAGGCTTCTGCTATTTCTTTGGCTTCTTGGTTGAAACTTTTGATTCATCAAGCTTATTTGGGTCAGGCCCCGCCTCAGAGAATTACGGCTCATTCTACTAGATCAGTTTCCACTTCGTGGGCCTTTAAGAATGAAGCTTCAGTTGATCAGATTTGCAAAGTGGCAACTTGGTCCTCTCTGCATACATTTACTAAATTCTACCTTTTTGATGTATTTGCTTCTTCAGAAGCAGTTTTTGGTAGAAAAGTTCTTCAGGCAGCTGTTTCAGTTTGATTCTTCTGCTTTTGATTTTAGTTTTTTTTCATTTATGAGAATAAACTTATTTCTTTCATGTAATTAGCAAGAGTCCATGAGCTAGTGACGTATGGGATATACATTCCTACCAGGAGGGGCAAAGTTTCCCAAACCTCAAAATGCCTATAAATACACCCCTCACCACACCCACAATTCAGTTTTACAAACTTTGCCTCCGATGGAGGTGGTGAAGTAAGTTTGTGCTAGATTCTACGTTGATATGCGCTCCGCAGCAAGTTGGAGCCCGGTTTTCCTCTCAGCGTGCAGTGAATGTCAGAGGGATGTGAAGAGAGTATTGCCTATTTGAATGCAGTGATCTCCTTCTACGGGGTCTATTTCATAGGTTCTCTGTTATCGGTCGTAGAGATTCATCTCTTACCTCCCTTTTCAGATCGACGATATACTCTTATATATACCATTACCTCTGCTGATTCTCGTTTCAGTACTGGTTTGGCTTTCTACAAACATGTAGATGAGTGTCCTGGGGTAAGTAAATCTTATTTTCTGTGACACTCTAAGCTATGGTTGGGCACTTTGTTTATAAAGTTCTAAATATATGTATTCAAACATTTATTTGCCTTGACTCAGAATGTTCAACTTTCCTTATTTTTCAGACAGTCAGTTTCATATTTGGGATAATGCATTTGATTTAATCATTTTTTCTTACCTTCAAAAATTTGACTATTTTCCCTGTGGGCTGTTAGGCTCGCGGGGGCTGAAAATGATTCATTTTATTGCGTCATTCTTGGCGCGGACTTTTTTGGCGCAAAAATTCTTTTCCGTTTCCGGCGTCATACGTGTCGCCGGAAGTTGCGTCATTTTTTGACGTTATTTTGCGCCAAAAATGTCGGCGTTCCGGATGTGGCGTCATTTTTTGGCGCCAAAAAGCATTTAGGCGCCAAATAATGTGGGCGTCTTATTTGGCGCTAAAAAATATGGGCGTCGCTTTTGTCTCCACATTATTTAAGTCTCATTTTTCATTGCTTCTGGTTGCTAGAAGCTTGTTCTTTGGCATTTTTTCCCATTCCTGAAACTGTCATTTAAGGAATTTGATCAATTTTGCTTTATATGTTGTTGTTTTTTCTCTTACATATTGCAAGATGTCTCACGTTGCATCTGAGTCAGAAGATACTACAGGAAAATCGCTGTCTAGTGCTGGATCTACCAAAGCTAAGTGTATCTGCTGTAAACTTTTGGTAGCTATTCCTCCAGCTGTTGTTTGTATTGATTGTCATGACAAACTTGTTAATGCAGATAATATTTCCTTTAGTAAAGTACCATTGCCTGTTGCAGTTCCTTCAACATCTAAGGTGCAGAATGTTTCTGATGACATAAGAGATTTTGTTTCTGAATCCATAAAGAAGGCTATGTCTGTTATTTCTCCTTCTAGTAAACGTAAAAAATCTTTTAAAACTTCTCTCCCTACAGATGAATTTTTAAATGAACATCATCATTCTGATTCTGATGACTCTTCTGGTTCAGAGGATTCTGTCTCAGAGGTTGATGCTGATAAATCTTCATATTTATTTAAAATGGAATTTATTCGTTCTTTACTTAAAGAAGTTCTAATTGCTTTAGAAATAGAGGATTCTGGTCCTCTTGATACTAATTCTAAACGTTTGGATAAGGTATTTAAATCTCCTGTGGTTATTCCAGAAGTTTTTCCTGTTCCTAATGCTATTTCTGCAGTAATTTCCAAAGAATGGGATAAATTGGGTAATTCATTTACTCCTTCTAAACGTTTTAAGCAATTATATCCTGTGCCGTCTGACAGATTAGAATTTTGGGACAAAATCCCTAAAGTTGATGGGGCTATTTCTACCCTTGCTAAACGTACTACTATTCCTGCGTCAGATGGTACTTCGTTTAAGGATCCTTTAGATAGGAAAATTGAATCCTTTCTAAGAAAAGCTTATCTGTGTTCAGGTAATCTTCTTAGACCTGCTATATCTTTGGCTGATGTTGCTGCAGCTTCAACTTTTTGGTTGGAAACCTTAGCGCAACAAGTAACACATCATGATTCTCATGATATTATTCTTCTTCTTCAGCATGCTAATAATTTTATCTGTGATGCCATCTTTGATATTATCAGGGTTGATGTCAGGTTTATGTCTCTAGCTATTTTAGCTAGAAGAGCTTTATGGCTTAAGACTTGGAATGCTGATATGGCTTCTAAATCAACTCTACTTTCCATTTCTTTCCAGGGTAACAAATTATTTGGTTCTCAGTTGGATTCTATTATTTCAACTGTTACTGGTGGGAAAGGAACTTTTTTACCACAGGATAAAAAATCTAAGGGTAAAAACAGAGCTAATAATCGTTTTCGTTCCTTTCGTTTCAACAAAGAACAAAAACCTGATCCTTCATCCTCAGGAGCAGTTTCAGTTTGGAAACCATCTCCAATCTGGAATAAATCCAAGCCAGCCAGAAAGGCAAAGCCTGCTTCTAAGTCCACATGAAGGTGCGGCCCTCATTCCAGCTCAGCTGGTAGGGGGCAGGTTACGTTTTTTCAAAGAAATTTGGATCAATTCTGTTCACAATCTTTGGATTCAGAACATTGTTTCAGAAGGGTACAGAATTGGTTTCAAGATGAGACCTCCTGCAAAGAGATTTTTTCTTTCCCGTGTCCCAGTAAATCCAGTAAAAGCTCAAGCATTTCTGAATTGTGTTTCAGATCTAGAGTTGACTGGAGTAATTATGCCAGTTCCAGTTCAGGAACAGGGGATGGGGTTTTATTCAAATCTCTTCATTGTACCAAAGAAGGAGAATTCCTTCAGACCAGTTCTGGATCTAAAAATATTGAATCGTTATGTAAGGATACCAACGTTCAAGATGGTAACTGTAAGGACTATCTTGCCTTTTGTTCAGCAAGAGAATTATATGTCCACAATAGATTTACAGGATGCATATCTGCATATTCCGATTCATCCGGATCATTATCGGTTCCTGAGATTCTCTTTTCTGGACAAGCATTACCAGTTTGTGGCTCTGCCGTTTGGCCTTGCTACAGCTCCAAGAATTTTTACAAAGGTTCTCGGTGCCCTTCTGTCTGTAATCAGAGAACAGGGTATTGTGGTATTTCCTTATTTGGACGATATCTTGGTACTTGCTCAGTCTTTACATTTAGCAGAATTTCATACGAATCGACTTGTGTTGTTTCTTCAAGATCATGGTTGGAGGATCAATTTACCAAAAAGTTCATTGATTCCTCAGACAAGGGTAACCTTTCTGGGTTTCCAAATAGATTCAGTGTCCATGACTCTGTCTTTAACAGACAAGAGGCGTCTAAAACTGATGGCAGCTTGTCGAAACCTTCAGTCACAATCATTCCCTTCGGTAGCCTTATGCATGGAAATTCTAGGTCTTATGACTGCTGCATCGGACGCGATCCCCTTTGCTCGTTTTCACATGCGACCTCTTCAGCTTTGTATGCTGAATCAATGGTGCAAGGATTACACAAAGATATCTCAATTAATATCTTTAAAACCAATTGTTCAACACTCTCTAACGTGGTGGACAGATCACCATCGTTTAATTCAGGGGGCTTCTTTTGTGCTTCCGACCTGGACTGTAATTTCAACAGATGCAAGTCTCTCAGGTTGGGGAGCTGTGTGGGGATCTCTGACGGCACAAGGAGTTTGGGAATCTCAGGAGGTGAGATTACCGATCAATATTTTGGAACTCCGTGCAATTTTCAGAGCTCTTCAGTTTTGGCCTCTTCTGAAGAGAGAATCGTTCATTTGTTTTCAGACAGACAATGTCACAACTGTGGCATACATCAATCATCAAGGAGGAACTCACAGTCCTCTGGCTATGAAAGAAGTATCTCGAATTTTGGTTTGGGCAGAATCCAGCTCCTGTCTAATCTCTGCGGTTCATATCCCAGGTGTAGACAATTGGGAAGCGGATTATCTCAGTCGCCAAACGTTGCATCCGGGCGAATGGTCTCTTCACCCAGAGGTATTTCTTCAGATCGTTCAAATGTGGGAACTTCCAGAAATAGATTTGATGGCGTCCCATCTAAACAAGAAACTTCCCAGGTATCTGTCCAGATCCCGGGATCCTCAGGCGGAGGCAGTGGATGCATTATCACTTCCTTGGAAGTATCATCCTGCCTATATCTTTCCGCCTCTAGTTCTTCTTCCAAGAGTAATCTCCAAGATTCTGAAGGAATGCTTGTTTGTTCTGCTGGTAGCTCCGGCATGGCCTCACAGATTTTGGTATGCGGATCTTGTCCGGATGGCCTCTTGCCAACCGTGGACTCTTCCGTTAAGACCAGACCTTCTGTCACAAGGTCCTTTTTTCCATCAGGATCTGAAATCCTTAAATTTAAAGGTATGGAGATTGAACGCTTGATTCTTCGTCAAAGAGGTTTCTCTGACGCTGTGATTAATACTATGTTACAGGCTCGTAAATCTGTATCTAGAGAGATATATTATAGAGTCTGGAAGACTTATATTTCTTGGTGTATTTCTCATCATTTTTCTTGGCATTCTTTTAGAATTCCGAGAATTTTACAGTTTCTTCAGGATGGTTTAGATAAAGGTTTGTCCGCAAGTTCCTTGAAAGGACAAATCTCTGCTCTTTCTGTTCTTTTTCACAGAAAGATTGCTATTCTTCCTGATATTCATTGTTTTGTACAAGCTTTGGTTCGTATAAAACCTGTCATTAAGTCAATTTCTCCACCTTGGAGTTTGAATTTGGTTTTGGGGGCTCTTCAAGCTCCTCCGTTTGAACCTATGCATTCATTGGACATTAAATTACTTTCTTGGAAAGTTTTGTTCCTTTTGGCCATCTCTTCTGCCAGAAGAGTTTCTGAATTATCTGCTCTTTCTTGTGAGTCTCCTTTTCTGATTTTTCATCAGGATAAGGCGGTGTTGCGAACTTCTTTTGAATTTTTACCTAAAGTTGTGAATTCCAACAACATTAGTAGAGAAATTGTGGTTCCTTCATTATGTCCTAATCCTAAGAATTCTAAGGAGAAATCGTTGCATTCTTTGGATGTTGTTAGAGCTTTGAAATATTATGTTGAAGCTACTAAATCTTTCAGAAAGACTTCTAGTCTATTTGTTATCTTTTCCGGTTCTAGAAAAGGCCAGAAAGCTTCTGCCATTTCTTTGGCATCTTGGTTGAAATCTTTAATTCATCTTGCCTATGTTGAGTCGGGTAAAACTCCGCCTCAGAGAATTACAGCTCATTCTACTAGGTCAGTTTCTACTTCCTGGGCGTTTAGGAATGAAGCTTCGGTTGATCAGATTTGCAAAGCAGCAACTTGGTCCTCTTTGCATACTTTTACTAAATTCTACCATTTTTATGTATTTTCTTCTTCTGAAGCAGTCTTTGGTAGAAAAGTACTTCAGGCAGCGGTTTCAGTTTGAATCTTCTGCTTATGTTTTTCGTTAAACTTTATTTTGGGTGTGGATTATTTTCAGCAGGAATTGGCTGTCTTTATTTTATCCCTCCCTCTCTAGTGACTCTTGTGTGGAAAGATCCACATCTTGGGTAATCATTATCCCATACGTCACTAGCTCATGGACTCTTGCTAATTACATGAAAGAAAACATAATTTATGTAAGAACTTACCTGATAAATTCATTTCTTTCATATTAGCAAGAGTCCATGAGGCCCACCCTTTTTTTGTGGTGGTTATGATTTTGTATAAAGCACAATTATTCCAATTCCTTATTTTATATGCTTTCGCACTTTTTTATCACCCCACTTCTTGGCTATTCGTTAAACTGAATTGTGGGTGTGGTGAGGGGTGTATTTATAGGCATTTTGAGGTTTGGGAAACTTTGCCCCTCCTGGTAGGAATGTATATCCCATACGTCACTAGCTCATGGACTCTTGCTAATATGAAAGAAATGAATTTATCAGGTAAGTTCTTACATAAATTATGTTTTTTTGGGCTGTGGATTAATTTTTTCAGCGGAAAATGGCTGTTTTTATTTTTTATCTCTCCCTCTCTAGTGACTCTTGCGTGGAGTTCCACATCTTGGGTATTGCTATCCCATATGTCACTAGCTCATGGACTCTTGCCAATTACATGAAAGAAAACATAATTTATGTAAGAACTTGCCTGATAAATTCCATGAGGCCCATCCTTTTTTATGGTGGTTATGATTTTTTGTATAAAGCACAATTATTTCCAAATTTCTTTTGTTGATGCTTTTTACTCCTTTCTTTATCACCCCACTACTTGGCTAATCGTTAAACTGAATTATGGGTATGGTGAGGGGTGTATTTATAGGCATTTTGAGGTTTGGGAAACTTTGCCCCTCCTGGTAGGATTGTATATCCCATACGTCACTAGCTCATGGACTCTTGCCAATATGAAAGAAATGAATTTATCAGGTAAGTTCTTACATAAATTATGTTTTTTACCTCTGTGATTATTCTGTATCTAAGCCTCTGCAAACTGCCCTCTTATTTTAGTCCTTTTGACAGACATCCATTTTAGCCAATCAGAGCTTGGTCACTGGAACTCCACGTGCGTGAGCACAGTGTTATCTATATGACATACGTGAACTAACACCCTCTAGTGGTGAAAAACTGTCAAAATGCCCTGAGAGAAGAGGCGGCCTTCAAGGGCTTAGAAATTAGCATATGAACCTCCTAGGTTTAGCTTTCAACTAAGAATACCAAGAGAACAAAGCAAAATTGGTGATAAAAGTAAATTGGAAAATTGTTTAAAATTACATTCTCTATCTGAATCATGAAAGTTTATTTTGGACTAGACTGTCCCTTTAAGTATTGAACATGGTACTGATAACACTACTCTTTATAAACATTTTAAGGAGCATCACTATAAGGATACAACAGCTTTGAAATATTGGTGGATTAATAAAATTTATAACAATTCCAGAGGAGGGAATATTGAAAAGAGACTTAAAAATCTGAAGCAGAACTAATTTATACCTTCAAGACATTAATTCCCCTATGGTTTAAATTCTGAAATAGACCTGAATCAGATCTTATAGGCAATTCTAAATAACTGTTGATTTAAACTGTATCCCCACAAAGTAACAAAAGCAGTTAAACCAAATAATTAGGTACTAAAATTCCTCACTTGGCATTAACACACACACTACTTTTAATATCACAATGTATTCTAAATTTAGACATTAATTGTCCTTTAAGAAGACTCATAGTATATGGGTCTATACTTTAGTCAATTAAATTAGTTCCCCTACCAAACACTATCCCCACACGTTAGTATATCACTTAGTATAGAATAACCAGTTAACCATGGTGAAATTACATTTTTTCCTATGTTTTTGACTTTTACAACTTTAAAAAAAACAGAGTATATTAATGAAATTCATTCACTATCACGCTTTTATATAGAAAAATGATAAAACATAGATTAACCACTTTTCATTAATAAAGAAAAATATTTTTGTTAGCACTTTACCCATGTATTTATACATTTTAACCGTTCTTAAAAGATGCACAAAATTAGTACGAATTGTTCTCAATATGTTTTCTATGATGTAAATAATTTATAAACTTGGCAGATTGAAATGAATGAAACGAATCAAGGAAATGGAAATATAGAACTCACATTAACATAAAGAGTTAATCGGTAAGAGTATAAAAGGGAGTATCTTAACACTGTCAGGTATCTTGAGAAAGGCAACCCGCCGAAACGTGAAGATCACCTGTGCACACACTATCAGCCATCTGTAAAGGAGCAGACCGGTGAAAAGGCTACAACGCCTAAAGCTGCAACGTGTTTTTTCTGATTGTTAGAAACAATCCCTGCAATACAAATATCGAGAGAGGTAATAGAGAAAGCCGGTACCTATGTGTGAAGCGGAACGGAACTCTAGGAGTCATAACGCCAGAGCGGTTAGCCATTGTGGAGCTAATCACAATTAACAGGACCATAACCTACTCCCAATACGACCGATTGAAGGCACGCAACTCAAGGAACATTGGTAATCACTGCAGGTACGATATGCAACCTGAAGGTGAGCAGTATTAAGGATAATATTTGCTATAACTAAGGATCTCGTATTGACACTTGTTTATAAAAATATATAATAAATAGATTCATACCAGTCAAGGAACCCTACGGTATATCCGTAGTAAGGATTACAACTAACCCCTATATGGAGTAAGACAGCGTAAGCTGCTTCAAAAGCGATAAAGGAGAACAATAATTTATAAAACGCAGCATAATAACAAAAACCCCCTTGTACTACATATGAAAGGATACACTTGTCAGAGACTGTTCACATTATTTCCAACTAACGAATCTGCCGACTGAACATTCTATATCATCCTATCTGCCATAGTATCAACTACTTTATATATGTTTTAACGAATCTACCATTGAACCTTTGTTTTTATTAAGTAAGTTGAATAATCATATTCTTACCACAATTATCGGGTTTTAAACTAAACTATATTGTAAATATATTTTTATACAGACAATTTTGTGACTATGTATTTTTAAATAAATGTGTTATATACAACTTTTTTTTATAGAAACAGTGTCCTCCAACTTTTCGTCCTATAGCACCACCCTCCTTTCACTTTTTAAATTGTTCACACTATTTTTTGAGGAGTATAGTGTCTTCTTCGGGTGTAGCAGCTGATCACTAGTTTGTAGACTATTTTTTTCCCTTTTAACCTTAAACATAGATAAACAGACATCACATATTATTAGTGTATAAAATAAAGTAATTTGGTTTATCCTACTACAAGATGTTTCACAAAAACCTTTAATTGCAAGGTCTATTTTCCTTTGTATATACACGTGTATTTCCCTTGCAAACCTCATCCCAGCTATCTCTGGAAGAACTAAAAGGAAATCCAATCAGAGGAAGCTGGAAGTACATGACTCTTCCCTGCTTGATGAGCACATATTTAATTTGGTGTAACATTGAACTTTTTTTAAAAAACAATTTTAAATGAACTAAACTATCAGGGTGTCCATACTTTGTTTTTAACTCACATGGTGCATAGCCAGCTTAGCTTCAGTTCCTCACACCCTCCTTCCTCCTCTCCTTTCCAGAAGAAAGGAGAAGAGGAAGAAGCTGTTTACTTCAATGGATTTTCAAAGGAGATGTAAAGGTGATACCTTTAATAGCTAACCAATAGTGAATACAATTGCAAGCTTTCAGAACACTTAAAGGGCCATAATACCCAAATGTTTAAAAACTTTAAAGTGATGCAGTATAGCTGTAAAAAGCTGACTAGAAAATATCACCTGAACATCTCTATGTAAAAAAGGAAGATATTTTACCTCAAATGTTCCTCAATAGCCACATCCCATTGTAAAGGATTTCTAAGCAGCAAATCAGTATGTCTGTCCCGGAACAGCTAATGGAGTTAACCTCACCCGGGTTAGCCCCCCCCATATTCAAAATTTTAACAAATTATCATTCCATTTGTTAGATCTTTGTTAGATCAGTTTAGATCAACTGTTTTTTTCGTTAGATCTACTCTAAAATATGAAATATTAAAAATCTTTTTCAGGGGGGGCTAACCCGTAGCCAGCCCCCCCTCAACAAAAATTTGGACAAAATGTTATTGATTATGATAGCTCCACGTTAGATCAGGTTTGATCAGCCAAAAGTTTTGTTAGATCTAGTCTAATTACTGAGATATTGCATTTTTAATGAGGGGGGGCTAGCCCCCCCTCAACTGAAATCTGGACCAAATGTTATTGATTTTGATAGATATACGTTAGATCAGGTTAGATCAACTGTTTTTTTTCGTTAGATCTATCACGCAAGCGGCGGTATTCACAATCCTAGTTTGTGTGCGGGGGAGGGGTGATCCCCGGGTTAGCCCCCCCTCAACTGAAATCTGGACCAAATTTGATTGATTTTGATAGATATACGTTAGATCAGGTTAGATCAACTGTTTTTTTCGTTAGATCTATCACGCAAGCGGCGGTATTAACAATCCTATTTTGTGTGCGGGGGAGGGGTGATCCCCGGGTTAGCCCCCCCTCAACTGAAATCTGGACCAAATTTTATTGATTTTGATAGATATATGTTAGATCAGATTAGATCAACAGTTTTTTTCTTTAGATCTATCACGCAAGCGGCGGTATTCACAATCCTAGTTTGTGTGCGGGGGAGGGGTGATCCCCGGGTTAGCCCCCCCTCAACTGAAATCTGGACCAAATTTTATTGATTTTGATAGATATACGTTAGATCAGGTTAGATCAACTGTTTTTTTCGTTAGATCTATCACGCAAGCGGCGATATTAACAATCCTATTTTGTTTGCAGGGGAGGGGTCATCCCCGGGTTAGCCCCCCCTCAACTGAAATCTGGACCAAATTTTATTGATTTTGATAGATATACGTTAGATCAGGTTAGATCAACTGTTTTTTTCGTTAGATCTATCACGCAAGCGGCGGTATTCACAATCCTAGTTTGTGTGCGGGGGAGTGGTGATCCCCGGGTTAGCCCCCTCAACTGAAATCTGCACCAAATTTGATTGATTTTGATAGATATACGTTAGATCAGGTTAGATCAACTGTTTTTTTCGTTAGATCTATAACGCAAGCGACGGTATTAACAATCCTATTTTGTGTGCGGGGGAGGGGTGATCCCCGGGTTAGCCCCCCCTCAACTGAAATCTGGACCAAATTTGATTGATTTTGATAGATATACGTTAGATCAGGTTAGATCAACTGTTTTTTTCGTTAGATCTATCACGCAAGCGGCGGTATTCACAATCCTAGTTTGTGTGCGGGGGAGGGGTGATCCCCGGGTTAGCCCCCCCTCAACTGAAATCTGGACCAAATTTGATTGATTTTGATAGATATACGTTAGATCAGGTTAGATCAACTGTTTTTTTCGTTAGATCTATCACGCAAGCGGCGGTATTAACAATCCTATTTTGTGTGCGGGGAAGGGGTGATCCCCGGGTTAGCCCCCCCCTCAACTGAAATCTGGACCAAATTTGATTGATTTTGATAGATATACGTTAGATCAGATTAGATCAACAGTTTTTTTCGTTAAATCTATCACGCAAGCGGCGGTATTCACAATCCTAGTTTGTGTGCGGGGGAGGGGTGATCCCCGGGTTAGCCCCCCCCTCAACTGAAATCTGGACCAAATTTTATTGATTTTGATAGATATACGTTAGATCAGGTTAGATCATCTGTTTTTTTTGTTAGATCTATCACGCAAGCGGCGGTATTAACAATCCTATTTTGTGTGCGGGGGAGGGGTGATCCCCTGGTTAGCCCCCCCTCAACTGAAATCTGGACCAAATTTTATTGATTTTAATAGATATACGTTAGATCAGATTAGATCAACAGTTTTTTTCGTTAGATCTATCACGCAAGCGGCGGTATTCACAATCCTAGTTTGTGTGCGGGGGAGGGGTGATCCCCAGGTTAGCCCCCCCCTCAACTGAAATCTGGACCAAATTTTATTGATTTTGATAGATATACGTTAGATCAGGTTAGATCAACTGTTTTTTTCCGTTAGATCTATCACGCAATCGGCGGTATTCACAATCCTAGTTTGTGTGCGGGGGAGGGGTGATCCCCGGGTTAGCCCCCCCTCAACTGAAATCTGGACCAAATTTTATTGATTTTGATAGATATACGTTAGATCAGGTTAGATCAACTGTTTTTTTCGTTAGATCTATCACGCAAGCGGCGGTATTAACAATCCTATTTTGTGTGCGGGGGAGGGGTGATCCCCGGGTTAGCCCCCCCTCAACTGAAATCTGGACCAAATTTTATTGATTTTGATAGATATATGTTAGATCAGATTAGATCAACAGTTTTTTTCTTTAGATCTATCACGCAAGCGGCGGTATTCACAATCCTAGTTTGTGTGCGGGGGAGGGGTGATCCCCGGGTTAGCCCCCCCTCAACTGAAATCTGGACCAAATTTTATTGATTTTGATAGATATACGTTAGATCAGGTTAGATCAACTGTTTTTTTCGTTAGATCTATCACGCAAGCGGCGATATTAACAATCCTATTTTGTTTGCAGGGGAGGGGTCATCCCCGGGTTAGCCCCCCCTCAACTGAAATCTGGACCAAATTTTATTGATTTTGATAGATATACGTTAGATCAGGTTAGATCAACTGTTTTTTTCGTTAGATCTATCACGCAAGCGGCGGTATTCACAATCCTAGTTTGTGTGCGGGGGAGTGGTGATCCCCGGGTTAGCCCCCCTCAACTGAAATCTGCACCAAATTTGATTGATTTTGATAGATATACGTTAGATCAGGTTAGATCAACTGTTTTTTTCGTTAGATCTATAACGCAAGCGGCGGTATTAACAATCCTATTTTGTGTGCGGGGGAGGGGTGATCCCCGGGTTAGCCCCCCCTCAACTGAAATCTGGACCAAATTTTATTGATTTTGATAGATATACGTTAGATCAGGTTAGATCAACTGTTTTTTTCGTTAGATCTATCACGCAAGCGGCGGTATTCACAATCCTAGTTTGTGTGCGGGGGAGGGGTGATCCCCGGGTTAGCCCCCCCTCAACTGAAATCTGGACCAAATTTGATTGATTTTGATAGATATACGTTAGATCAGGTTAGATCAACTGTTTTTTTCGTTAGATCTATCACGCAAGCGGCGGTATTAACAATCCTATTTTGTGTGCGGGGAAGGGGTGATCCCCGGGTTAGCCCCCCCCTCAACTGAAATCTGGACCAAATTTGATTGATTTTGATAGATATACGTTAGATCAGATTAGATCAACAGTTTTTTTCGTTAGATCTATCACGCAAGCGGCGGTATTCACAATCCTAGTTTGTGTGCGGGGGAGGGGTGATCCCCGGGTTAGCCCCCCCCTCAACTGAAATCTGGACCAAATTTTATTGATTTTGATAGATATACGTTAGATCAGGTTAGATCAACTGTTTTTTTTGTTAGATCTATCACGCAAGCGGCGGTATTAACAATCCTATTTTGTGTGCGGGGGAGGGGTGATCCCCTGGTTAGCCCCCCCTCAACTGAAATCTGGACCAAATTTTATTGATTTTAATAGATATACGTTAGATCAGATTAGATCAACAGTTTTTTTCGTTAGATCTATCACGCAAGCGGCGGTATTCACAATCCTAGTTTGTGTGCGGGGGAGGGGTGATCCCCAGGTTAGCCCCCCCCTCAGCTGAAATCTGGACCAAATTTTATTGATTTTGATAGATATACGTTAGATCAGGTTAGATCAACTGTTTTTTCCGTTAGATCTATCACGCAATCGGCGGTATTCACAATCCTAGTTTGTGTGCGGGGGAGGGGTGATCCCCGGGTTAGCCCCCCCTCAACTGAAATCTGGACCAAATTTTATTGATTTTGATAGATATACGTTAGATCAGGTTAGATCAACTGTTTTTTTCGTTAGATCTATCACGCAAGCGGCGGTATAAACAATCCTATTTTGTGTGCGGGGGAGGGGTGATCCCCGGGTTAGCCCCCCCTCAACTGAAATCTGGACCAAATTTTATTGATTTTGATAGATATACGTTAGATCAGGTTAGATCAACTGTTTTTTTGTTAGATCTATCACGCAAGCGGCGGTATTCACACTCCTAATTTGTGTGCGAGGGAGGGGTGATCCCCGGGTTAGCCCCCCTCAACTGAAATCTGGACCAAATTTGATTGATTTTGATAGATATACATTAGATCAGGTTAGATCAACTGTTTTTTTCGTTAGATCTATCACGCAAGCGGCGGTATTCACAATCCTAGTTTGTGTGCGGGGGAGGGGTGATCCCCGGGTTAGCCCCCCCTCAACTGAAATCTGGACCAAATTTTATTGATTTTGATAGATATACGTTAGATCAGGTTAGATCAACTGTTTTTTTCGTTAGATCTATCACGCAAGCGGCGGTATTCACAATCCTAGTTTGTGTGCGGGGGAGGGGTGATCCCCGGGTTAGCCCCCCCTCAACTGAAATCTGGACCAAATTTTATTGATTTTGATAGATATACGTTAGATCAGGTTAGATCAACCATTTTTTTGTTAGATCTATCACGCAAGAGGCGGTATTCACAATCTTATTTTGTCTGCGGGGGAGGTGTAATCCCTGGGTTAGCCCCCCCTCAACTGAAATCTAGACCAAATTTTATTGAATTTGATAGATATACGTTAGATCAGGTTAGATCAACTGTTTTTTTTGTTAGATCTATAATGCAAGAGGCGGTATTCGGTAGCATGCAGGAGCGCATGTCCATGTACTGACCAGTCAGTGCTTTTGCACGCACTGTGTCTATTTGGCCTGTGAGGGACATTATTATAACCCCGCCCCAAAGCTCTGCACAAGACCAAGAGACATCCAGCAGTGACAAACTACGCCCCCCACATACCACCAGGGTGTAGGAAGCAGGGAATGGAAGATTATTCTACACTTTATTGGATTATTTTATAGTATACATTTGTCCTATAACAGAAGAAATACATTCTTTAGTATTGTGTTCTATAAAATTACAAGTAACGCATCTTCTATTATCACATTTAATATTGCTGATTTTATTATAATAAGTATTAACTTTCATATTGCTTACATCTTGATGTAAGATATATGGAAGTTAATACTTTATGAGATTAACCCTTCTTCATCTCCATGGATCACACTGGTGAACCTCTCCCAGGTATGGAACAAAGAAGAAGATTTGTTGAAGATGCTATGCAACACATTTCTTATGATAGGGTGACCAGACGTCCCCGATTTTAGGGAACAGTCCCCGGATTGAGGAGACTGTCCCAGGAAACATTATGTCCCGGAAATGTCCCCGGCTCCTGTTGAGCTGTCCCCAGGCAGCGCGCAGGTCAGGAGGGAAGAGCTTGTGCATGTGTGTATATATATGCTTGTGTGTGAATGTGTGTATATTTATGCGTGTGTGTGTGTGTGCATGTGTGTATATGTATGTTTGTATGTGCATGTGTGTATATATATATTTGTATGTGCATGTGTGTATATGTATGCTTGTGTGTGTATATATATATGTGTGTGTGTATATGTATGCTTGTGTATGTGTGTGTGTATATATGTATGCTTGTGTGTATATGTATGCTTGTGTGTATATATATATATATATATATATATATGCTTGTGTGTGTATATATATATATATGCTTGTGTGTGTGTATGTGTATATATGTATGCTTGTGTGTGTGCGTGCATGTGTGTATATATTTGTATACTTGTGTGTGTGTGTGTGTATATGTATGCTTGTATGTATGTGAGTATGTGTGTATATGTATGCTTGTATGTGTGTGTGTGTATGTGCATGTGTGTATATTTATACTTGTGTGTGTGTTTATGTATGCTTGTATGTATGTGAGTATGTTTGTATACAGGGAGTGCAGAATTATTAGGCAAGTTGTATTTTTGAGGATTAATTTTATTATTGAACAACCATGTTCTCAATGAACCCAAAAAACTCATTAATATCAAAGCTGAATATTTTTAGAAGTAGTTTTTAGTTTGTTTTTAGTTTTAGCTATTTTAGGGGGATATCTGTGTGTGCAGGTGACTATTACTGTGCATAATTATTAGGCAACTTAACAAAAAACAAATATATACCCATTTCAATTATTTATTTTTACCAGTGAAACCAATATAACATCTCAACATTCACAAATATACATTTCTGACATTCAAAAACAAAACAAAAACAAATCAGTGACCAATATAGCCACCTTTTTTTGCAATGACACTCAAAAGCCTGCCATCCATGGATTCTGTCAGTGTTTTGATCTGTTCACCATCAACATTGCGTGCAGCAGCAACCACAGCCTCCCAGACACTGTTCAGAGAGGTGTACTGTTTTCCCTCCTTGTAAATCTCACATTTGATGATGGACCACAGGTTCTCAATGGGGTTCAGATCAGGTGAACAAGGAGGCCATGTCATTAGATTTTCTTCTTTTATACCCTTTCTTGCCAGCCACGCTGTGGAGTACTTGGACGCGTGTGATGGAGCATTGTCCTGCATGAAAATCATGTTTTTCTTGAAGGATGCAGACTTCTTCCTGTACCACTGCTTGAAGAAGGTGTCTTCCAGAAACTGGCAGTAGGACTGGGAGTTGAGCTTGACTCCATCCTCAACCCGAAAAGGCCCCACAAGCACATCTTTGATGATACCAGCCCAAACCAGTACTCCACCTCCACCTTGCTGGCATCTGAGTCGGACTGGAGCTCTCTGCCCTTTACCAATCCAGCCACGGGCCCATCCATCTGGCCCATCAAGACTCACTCTCATTTCATCAGTCCATAAAACTTTAGAAAAATCAGTCTTGAGATATTTCTTGGCCCAGTCTTGATGTTTCAGCTTGTGTGTCTTGTTCAGTGGTGGTCGTCTTTCAGCCTTTCTTACCTTGGCCATGTCTCTGAGTATTGCACGCCTTGTGCTTTTGGGCACTCCAGTGATGTTGCAGCTCTGAAATATGGCCAAACTGGTGGCAAGTGGCATCTTGGCAGCTGCACGCTTGACTTTTCTCAGTTCATGGGCAGTTATTTTGCGCCTTGGTTTTTCCACAAGCTTCTTGCGACCCTGTTGACTATTTTGAATGAAACGCTTGATTGTTCGATGATCACGCTTCAGAAGCTTTGCAATTTTAAGAGTGCTGCATTCCTCTGCAAGATATTTCACTATTTTTGACTTTTCTGAGCCTGTCAAGTCCTTCTTTTGACCCATTTTGCCAAAGGAAAGGAAGTTGCCTAATAATTATGCACACCTGATATAGGGTGTTGATGTCATTAGACCACACCCCTTCTCATTACAGAGATGCGCATCACCTAATATGCTTAATTGGTAGAAGGCTTTCGAGCCTATACAGCTTGGAGTAAGACAACATGCATAAAGAGGATGATGTGGTCAAAATACTCATTTGCCTAATAATTCTGCACTCCCTGTATATGTATGCTTGTATGTGTGTATATGTATGATTGTATGTATGATTGTATGTGTGTATATGTATGTGTATGTGTGTCACAGCCTTAAGTGGGTATATGTGTGATGTGTGTGCATATGAGTGAGTGTATGTGTGATGTGCTTGCATATGAGTGTGTGTATGTGTGATGTGCTTGCATATGAGTGTGTGTATGTGTGATGTGCTTGCATATGAGTGTGTGTATGTGTGATGTGCGTGCATATGAGTGTGTGTATGTGTGATGTGCGTGCATATTAGTGTGTGTATGTGTGATGTGCTTGCATATGAGTGAGTGTTTGGAAGTGGGTGTATGTGTGATCTGCTTACATATGAGTGTAAGTGGGTGTATGTGTGATCTGCTTACATATGAGTGTGTGTAAGTGTGTGTATGTGTGATCTGCTTACATATGAGTGTGTGTGTGTGTATGTGTGATGTGCGTGCATATGAGTGTGTGTATGTGTGATGTGCTTGCATATGAGTGTAAGTGGGTGTATGTGTGATGTGCGTGCATATGAGTGTGTGTATGTGTGATGTGCTTGCATATGAGTGTGTGTATGTGTGATGTGCTTGCATATGAGTGTCTGTATGTGGGGTCTGCGTTCATACAAGTGTATTTCTGTAGTGCTGGATGTCACACATTAAGGTATATTTACAATCCCTGCAGGTGGCCATGTTTCAAAGCAAGGTAAAATGTAATTTTGCACAAGAGGATTATTGCGCAACGCCATCCCCTGCTGTGGTGCAAACAGTTGCACTATAGCACAGCATTTCAATCATCCTGGACAAGCGAGTGTTAAAGGGACAGTCAAGTCCCAAAAAAAAACTTTTATGTTTCAAATAGGGCATGCAATTTTAAACAACTTTCCAATTTACTTTTATCACCAATTTTGCTTTGTTCTCTTGGTATTCTTAGTTAAAAGCAAAACCTAGGAAGGCTCATATGATAATTTCTAAGCCCTTAAAGGCCGCCTCTTATCACATGCTTTTTTATTTGCTTTTCACAACAGGGGAGAGCTAGTTCATGTGAGCCATATAAATAACATTGTGATCACGCCCGTGGCTTGTGGCAGACACTGCACTAATTGGCTAAAATGAAAAGTCAACACATAATAAATAAAATGTAATGTGATCAGGGGGCTGTTTGAAGATGCTTAGAAACAAGGTTATCACAGAGGTAAAAAGTATATTAATATAACTGAGATAAGGAGCAGTCTGCAGAGGCTTAGATACAGGCTAATCACAGAGGTAAAAAGTATATTAATATAACTGAGATAAGGGGGCAGTCTGCAGAGGCTTAGATATAAGGTAATCACAGAGGTAAAAAGTACATTAATATAACATTGTTGGTTGTGCAAAACTGGGGAATGGGTAATAAAGGGATTATCTATCTTTTTAAACAACAAAAATTCTGGTGTTGACAAGAAATTGGGATGGCTGCTTTGCCTTAAAATGCTTGGGCCTATTTTTGGTCCCACCCCGACCCTGTCTATCACTTTGTCACACACACCCCCTTCACCCTGCCACATTCCCCAGCACACAAACTAGGATTGTGAATACCGCCGCTTGCGTGATAGATCTAACAAAAAAACATTTGATCTAACCTGCTCTAACATATATCTATCAAAATCAATCAAATTTAGTCCGGATTTCAGTTGAAGGGGGGGGCTAGCCCAGTGATTACCCCTCCCCCGCACACAAACTAGGATTGTGAATACAGCCGCTTGTGTGATAGATCTAACGAAAAAAACAGTTGATCTAACCTGATCTAACGTATATCTATCAAATTCAATAAAATTTGGTCCGGATTTCAGTTGAGGGGGGGCTAGCCCAGTGATCACCCCTCCCCCGCACACAAAATAGGATTGTTAATACCGCCGCTTGCGTGATAGATCTAACGAAAAAAACAGTTGATCTAACCTGATCTAACGTATATCTATCAAAATCAATCAAATTTGGTCCAGATTTCAGTTGAGGGGGGGCTAACCCGGGGATCACCCCTCCCCCGCACACAAACTAGGATTGTGAATACCGCCGATTGCGTGATAGATCTAACGGAAAAAAACAGTTGATCTAACCTGATCTAACGTATATCTATCAAAATCAATAAAATTTGGTCCAGATTTCAGTTGAGGGGGGGCTAACCCGGGGATCACCCCTCCCCCGCACACAAAAAAGGATTGTTAATACCGCCGCTTGCGTGATAGATCTAACGAAAAAAAAAACAGTTGATCTAACCTGATCTAACATATATCTATCAAAATCAATCAAATTTGGTCCAGATTTCAGTAAAGGGGCGGCTAAACCGGGGATCACCGCTCCCCCGCACACAAACTAGGATTGTGAATACCGCCGCTTGCGTGATAGATCTTATGAAAAAAACAGTTGATCTAATAAAGTATATCTATCAAAATCAATAAAATTTGGTCCAGATTTAAGTTGAGGGGGGGCTAACCCGGGGATCACCCCTCCCCCGCACACAAACAAGGATTGTTAATACCGCCGCTTACGTGATAGATCTAACGAAAAAAACATTTGATCTAACCTGATCTAACATATATCTATCAAAATCAATAAAATTTAGTCCAGATTTCAGTTGAGGGGGGGTTAACCCGGGGATCACCCCTCCCCCGCACACAAAATAGGATTGTTAATACCGCCGCTTGCGTGATAGATCTAACGAAAAAACAGTTGACCTAACCTGATCTAACGTATATCTATCAAAATCAATCAAATTTGGTCCAGATTTCAGTTGAGGGGGGGCTAACCCGGGGATCACCCCTCCCCCGCACACAAACTAGGATTGTGAATACCGCCGCTTGCGTGATAGATCTAACGAAAAAAAACAGTTGATCTAACCTGATCTAACGTATATCTATCAAAATCAATAAAATGTGGTCCAGATTTCAGTTGAGGGGGGGCTAACCCGGGGATCACCCCTCCCCCGCACACAAAATAGGATTGTTAATAACGCTGCTTGCGTTATAGATCTAACGAAAAAAACAGTTGATCTAACCTGATCTAACGTATATCTATCAAAATCAATCAAATTTTGTCCAGATTTCAGTTGAGGGGGGGCTAACCCGGGGATCACCCTTCCCCCGCACACAAACTAGGATTGTGAATACCGCCGCTTGCGTGATAGATCTAACGAAAAAAACAGTTGATCTAACCTGATCTAACGTATATCTATCAAAATCAATAAAATTTGGTCCAGATTTCAGTTGAGGGGTGGCTAACCCGGGGATCACCCCTCCCCCGCACACAAAATAGGATTGTTAATAACGCCGCTTGCGTGATAGATCTAACAAAAAAAACAGTTGATCTAACCTGATCTAACGTATATCTATCAAAATCAATAAAATTTGGTCCAGATTTCAGTTGAGGGGGGGCTAACCCGGGGATCACCCCTCCCCCGCACACAAACTAGGATTGTGAATACCGCCGATTGCGTGATAAATCTAACGAAAAAAACAGTTGATCTAACCTGATCTAACGTATATCTATCAAAATCAATAAAATTTGGTCCAGATTTCAGTTGAGGGGGGCTAACCCGGGGATCACCCCTCCCCCGTACACAAAATAGGATTGTTAATAACGCCGCTTGCGTGATAGATCTAACGAAAAAAACAGTTGATCTAACCTGATCTAACGTATATCTATCAAAATCAATCAAATTTGGTCCAGATTTCAGTTGAGGGGGGGGCTAACCCGGGGATCACCCCTCCCCCGCACACAAACTAGGATTGTGAATACCGCCGATTGCGTGATAAATCTAACGAAAAAAAACAGTTGATCTAACCTGATCTAACGTATATCTATCAAAATCAATAAAATTTGGTCCAGATTTCAGTTGAGGGGGGCTAACCCGGGGATCACCCCTCCCCCGCACACAAAATAGGATTGTTAATACCGCCGCTTGCGTGATAGATCTAACGAAAAAAACAGTTGATCTAACCTGATCTAACGTATATCTATCAAAATCAATAAAATTTGGTCCAGATTTCAGTTGAGGGGGGCTAACCCGGGGATCACCCCTCCCCCGTACACAAAATAGGATTGTTAATAACGCCGCTTGCGTGATAGATCTAACGAAAAAAACAGTTGATCTAACCTGATCTAACGTATATCTATCAAAATCAATCAAATTTGGTCCAGATTTCAGTTGAGGGGGGGCTAACCCGGGGATCACCCCTCCCCCGCACACAAACTAGGATTGTGAATACCGCCGATTGCGTGATAAATCTAACGAAAAAAAACAGTTGATCTAACCTGATCTAACGTATATCTATCAAAATCAATAAAATTTGGTCCAGATTTCAGTTGAGGGGGGCTAACCCGGGATCACCCCTCCCCCGCACACAAAATAGGATTGTTAATACCGCCGCTTGCGTGATAGATCTAACAAAAAAACAGTTGATCTAACCTGATCTAACGTATATCTATCAAAATCAATAAAATTTGGTCCAGATTTCAGTTGAGGGGGGGCTAACCCGGGGATCACCCCTCCCCCGCACACAAACTAGGATTGTGAATACCGCCGCTTGCGTGATAGATCTAACGAAAAAAACTGTTGATCTAATCTGATCTAATGTATATCTATCAAAATCAATAAAATTTGGTCCAGATTTCAGTTGAGGGGAGGCTAACCCGGGGATCACCCCTCCCCCGCACACAAAATAGGATTGTTAATACCGCCGCTTGCGTGATAGATCTAAGGAAAAAAACAGTTGATCTAACCTGATCTAACGTATATCTATCAAAATCAATCAAATTTGGTCCAGATTTCAGTTGAGGGGGGGCTAACCCGGGGATCACCCCTCCCCGCACACAAACTAGGATTGTGAATACCACCGCTTGCGTGATAGATCTAACGAAAAAAACAGTTGATCTAACCTGATCTAACATATATCTATCAAAATCAATAAAATTTGGTCCAGATTTCAGTTGAGGGGGGGCTAGCCCCCCCTCATTAAAAATGCAATATCTCAGTAATTAGACTAGATCTAACAAAACTTTTGGCTGATCAAACCTGATCTAACGTGGAGCTATCATAATCAATAAAATTTTGTCCAAATTTTTGTTGAGGGGGGGCTGGCTACGGGTTAGCCCCCCCTGAAAAAGATTGTTAATATTTCATATTTTAGAGTAGATCTAACGAAAAAAACAGTTGATCTAACCTCATCTAACAAAGATCTAACAAATGGAATGATAATTTGTTAAAATTTTGAATATGGGGGGGCTAACCCGGGTGAGGTATGGAGTTAGCTTACGTGCACTCTCATCTTATTTCCCTATTCAGCTTAAGGAAGTTTACTATGAAATCTCGAGAGTTAAGTGAAATCTCATGAGATCACAGTAGAAGAGTTCATGACCTGAGCACTGTTGATGCTGATTGGCTTCTGTTCATTTCTTCATTTTTTTATTTTTTTTTTTTTTTACCTGCAGCTGAGCAGCAGTTGAGTATAACTTTTTACACAGAACTTACTCTGCTGAGCTGAGGAAATTGTGAGGTAAAATATCTTCCTTTTTTACATAGAGATGCTCAGGTGATATTTTCCTGTCAGCTTTTTACAGTTATACTGCATCAGTTTCAAGTGATTTAGCATATGAGTATTATGTCCCTTTAAGTATTCTCCTTATGTAGGGACCTCAGTGTCCTGAAAGCTTGCAATTACTGTAAAGCCGCTATTAGTCAGCTATTAAAGGCATCACCTGTACATCACTTTTACTATTTTCATATTTTATTATTATTTAGTTTGAATACACTGCATCAAAAGGGCTTTTCAGAAAGTTAAATTGACAATTTCTCCTTTCTTTCCTCCACCTGGGGGCAGCAGAGACTTTATTTTGATATTCCATTGATTGATAAAAACAAATGAGTGTAAACCTTTTTCTTGTGAAACTGAAAACATTACAAGCTGCTGTGTTAGCCAAAAAATAGAACAAGAATACAGACATTGATCATACTATTTATAAGTGTTATTAATTTATTGGTTTCTGATGGGTTTTTATTATTAAATACAGGCAGTGCAGAACTATTAGGAAAATTAGTATTTTGACCACATCATCCTCTTTATGCATGTTGTCTTACTCCAAGCTGTATAGGCTCGAAAGCCTACTACCAATTAAGCATATTAGGTGATGTGCATCTCTGTAATGAGAAGGGGTGTGGTCTAATGACATCAACACCCTATATCAGGTGTGCATAATTATTAGGCAACTTCCTTTCCTTTGGCAAAATGGGTCAAAAGAAGGACTTGACAGGCTCAGAAAAGTAAAAAATAGTGAGATATCTTGCAGAGGGATGCAGCACTCTTAAAATTGCAAAGCTTCTGAATCGCGATCATCGAACAATCAAGCGTTTCATTCAAAATAGTCAACAGGGTCGCAAGAAGCGTGTGGAAAAACCAAGGTGCAAAATAACTGCCCATGAACTGAGAAAAGTCAAGCGTGCAGCTGCCAAGATGCCACTTGCCACCAGTTTGGCCATATTTCAGAGCTGCAACATCACTGGAGTGCCCAAAAGCACAAGGTGTGCAATACTCAGAGACATGGCCAAGGTAAGAAACGCTGAAAGACGACCACCACTGAACAAGACACACGAGCTGAAACGTCAAGACTGGGCCAAGAAATTTCTCAAGACTGATTTTTCTAAGGTTTTATGGACTGATGAAATGAGAGTGAGTCTTGATGGGCCAGATGGATGGGCCCGTGGCTGGATTGGTAAAGGGCAGAGAGCTCCAGTCCGACTCAGACGCCAGCAAGGTGGAGGTGGAGTACTGGTTTGGGCTGGTATCATCAAAGATGAGCTTGTGGGGCCTTTTCGGGTTGAGGATAGAGTCAAGCTCAACTCCCAGTCCTACTGCCAGTTTCTGGAAGACACCTTCTTCAAGCAGTGGTGCAGGAAGAAGTCTGCATCCTTCAAGAAAACCATGATTTTCATGCAGGACAATGCTCCATCACACGTGTCCAAGTACTCCACAGCGTGGCTGGCAAGAAAGGGTATAAAAGAAGAAAATCTAATGACATGGCCTCCTTGTTCACCTGGTCTGAACCCCATTGAGAACCTGTGGTCCATCATCAAATGTGAGATTTACAAGGAGGGAAAACAGTACACCTCTCTGAACAGTGTCTGGGAGGCTGTGGTTGCTGCTGCACGCAATGTTGATGGTGAACAGATCAAAACACTGACAGAATCCATGGATGGCAGGCTTTTGAGTGTCCTTGCAAAGAAAGGTGGCTATATTGGTCACTGACTGGTTTTTGTTTTGTTTTTGAATGTCAGAAATTTATATTTGTGAATGTTGAGATGTTATATTGGTTTCACTGGTAAAAATAAATAATTGAATTTGAAATGGGTATATATTTGTTTTTTGTTAAGTTGCCTAATAATTATGCACAGTAATAGTCACCTGCACACACAGATATCCCCCTAAAATAGCTATAACTAAAAACAAACTAAAAACTACTTCCAAAACTATTCAGCTTTGATATTAATGAGTTTTTTGGATTCATTGAGAACATGGTTGTTGTTCAATAATAAAATTAATCCTCAAAAATACAACTTGCCTAATAATTCTGCACTCCCTGTAAGTCTGTACACAATAATGTGTGTTTTCATACAGTGGCAAGAGAGCCAGTATCATTACAGTACCAAAAACACTACTAGTAACTTTATAAAAAAATCACTTCATCAGCTCTGAGTGAAATATATTACACAAATACTATCTAAAGCTCTTTGGTCTGGCGAGGTTATCTATGAAGGCTGAGTTTTACTGTGAGGTCTTGTAATGTAAATAATTTTATAAAGGCAAATTTTACCATGATAACTGTTTATCTGCTATGCATGTTTTGGAAGTGAAGGAGAGATACATACATTACAATATAGTGCTCAAAAAGTAAGTTTTGCAGAGTTTTTGATAATTGGGAAACTGTCTATAGCTTCCTATCATAAATAATGGTTATACAAGCCAATAAAGCAGACATCCTCAAACTTGGCCATCCAGAGGTTTTGGAACTACAGTTCCCACAATGCTCAGCCAGCATATCAGCTGGCTGAGCATCATGGGAAATGTAGTTCCAAAACCTAAGTTTGAGGATGTCTGCAATAAAGTAATACAGAAGCATACTTGTATTTCTGGATCATTTTTTATGGCTCTCATTTAGTAGTGGTAAATAGGTCACCGACTTATATTTGCATGATATTCCTTCCTTCCCATTGCTTGCAATCCCTCACTGATGCTGAAGGTGTTTTATTTTAGGGGCAGTAGACACACAGCAAAACTCTTAAGGCTGTGACACACTGCAAGCAATGCAGCGCGCAGCGTGTACATGCAGCTGTGTGCGCTCAGTGTGTCCTGCCTTTTCATCTCTGAGCACTCTGCTGCGCCAGGTCGCGTTGCTAAGCGCTCAGAGATGAAATATTTGAACTTCAGAAGCAATGCGATGCGGAGCGAAGCAGCTGCTTTGCCTCGCGCTGCATCGCTTGCAGTGTGTCACAGCCTTTAGAGCAGAGACATGCCTGCTGACTGACATTGTGTGTGAAGGCCTCTCACTATGAAACTGGGAGGTCTGAGTTCAAACTGTGCGACACACAAGCAAGCATGTGACTAGACTGCACTGTAGAGCAGGTAAGAAGCACAACACAAACATTATTATTATATTTTTTTTGTATATCAAACACCAATCTTTACTTGTGAATACAAATCATATTAAATAAACGTAACATGCAAAAATGTAAGTGATGTGAACTCTCCCCTTTACAAAATCAGATCAGGAATGTTAGTGATATTTTAGATTAATTCATCAGTTGTAATGAAGTTGTGCTATAGCTTACTTTTAAATATAGATAAAAAATTCAAATACCCTCCGCTGCCCACTTCAAAAGTCAATTTTTCTGTGAGCTAACGGTTTAGAATTGTTGTCCAATCAGCACTCTCCTGTATGGCACTTTTTTGTCGCTATAGCGCTGATACAGCGGCTATTAATCATTGACCTCTCATGTAACTACAAAGGAACACATTATATGAAATAAATTACAAGTATAATCATTAGTTACAAATTGTTCAGCTCAATACATCCAAAAATTGTAACAAAATATTTGTAACAAATATAGCTGCAAAATAAGAACCTCAATACATACAATGTACTAAATGTGCATATTTAATTTGATACAATTAATTAACATTATCATGTGCAATACATAATACACAATTTTCCCATTTCATATCTCAGCACTTCATTGCAAGTAATTATTAATGTCAGTATTGATGTTAAAGGGACAGTCTACACCAGAATTGTTATTGTTTAAAAAGATAGATAATCCCTTTATTACCAATTCCCTAGTTTTGCACAACCAACACAGTTATATTAATACATTTTTTTCCTCTGTGATTATCTTGTATCTAACCCTTTGCAAACTGCCCCCTTATTTCACTTCTTTTGGCAAACATCCATTTTAACTAGTGATGTCGCGAACCTAAAAATTTCGGTTCGCGAACGGCGGACTCGAACTTCCGCAACTGTTCGCGAACTGGCGAACCGGGCGAACCGCCATTGACTTCAATAGGCAGGCGAACTTTAAAACCCACAGGGACTCTTTCTGGCCACAATAGTGATGGAAAAGTTGTTTCAAGGGGACTAACACCTGGACTGTGGCATGCCGGAGGGTTATCCATGGCAAAACTCCCACGGAAAATTACCTAGTTGATGCAGAGTCTGGTTTTAAGCCATAAAGGGCATAAATCACCTAACATTCCTAAATTGTTTGGAATAACGTGCTTTAAAACATCAGGTATGATGTTGTATCGATCAGGTAGTGTAAGGGCTACGCCTGCTTGACAGTGACAGACCAAACTCCCCGTGTAACGCACCGCAAACAACCGCAAACAGTCCATTTGCACAACCACGAGATAGATAGATACATAGATTACATAGATCAATAGATGCAATATACATATGACAGATACTAATTACATAGATCAATAGATGCAATATACATTTGATAGATACGAATTACATAGATCAATAGATGCAATATACATTTGATAGATACGAATTACATAGATCAATAGATGCAATATACATTTGATAAATACTAATTACATCGATCAATAGATGCAATATACATTTGATAGATACAAACTACATAGATCAATAGATGCAATATACATTTGATAGATACAAATTACATAGATCAAAAGATGCAATATACATTTGATAGACACAAATTTCATAGATCAAAAGATGTAATATACATTTGATAGACACAAATTACATAGATCAAAAGATGCAAAATACATTTGATAGATACGAATTACATAGACCAATAGATGCAATATACAATACATTTGATAGATACGAATTACATGGATCAAAAGATGCAATATACATTTGATAGATACAAATTACATAGATCAAAAGATGCAATATACATTTGATAGATACGAATTCCATAGATCAAAAGATGCAATATACATTTGATAGATACGAATTGCATAGATCAATAGATGCAATATACATTTGATAGATACGATTGATAGTTAGATAGATTTGATAGATAAATAGATAATTTGAAAGATATATAATTTCCCAGACAGAGAATTACAAAGACGTGCGGTCTGAGACCCATGGTAAGGTTACTTCCTTTTGCACAATCGAGTACAGGTTGGGGTCAGGGATTGCCTTTTTGTGCTGTCTGATTCTTTCAAATATACCAGTTGCAGAGGTTCTGACCCTGCATTCTGGCTGCACCTCTCCCTGCAAGAGAGATCTGTTACAGAGTCTGTGGGCCTCTATGCAAAGAGCTGGCCTGCCTGAAAGGAGCAGCAAGGCAGATCAAAAGATGCAATATACTTTTGATAGATACGAATTACATAGATCAATAGATGCAATATACATTTGATAGATACGATTGATAATTCGATAGATTTGTTAGATAGATAGATTTGATAGATATATAATTTCCCTGACAGAGAATTACAAGACGTGTGGGCTGGGACCCATGGTAAGGTTCCCAGAGGCAGTTGGGGCGCCAGGGGACGTGTATATGGCATGGATTTTTGGAACCGGGAGATGGAAAAAGATGCTTGGTCGGTCCTCCCGCTTCAAATTTGGGGCGCTGCGCGTGCAATCTATTGTAACACCAGATATGAGTGGTGTCTTAAGTAGTAGTATTCTTAGCAGTTTAATACCTGTTACTCCCCCTATCGGGGGAGGTGTATATGGCATGGATTTTAGGAACCGGGAGATGGAAAAAGATGCTTGGTCGGTCCTCCTACTTCAAATTTGGCCGAAACACAAGTGGCTATCACAAAACAGTCCGGCCACGAGATCGAAAGATTTGATAGATAGATACATAGATTACATAGATCAATAGAGGCAATATACATTTGATGGATACGAATTACATGGATCAAAAGATGCAATATACATTTGATAGATACAAATTACATAGATCAAAAGATGCAATATACATTTGATAGATACAAATTCCATAGATCAAAAGATGCAATATACATTTGATAGATACGAATTGCATAGATCAACAGAGGCAATATACATTTGATAGATACGAATTACATAGTTTAAAAGATGCAATATACATTTGATAGATACGAATTACATGGATCAAAAGATGCAATATACATTTGATAGATACGAATTACATAGATCAAAAGATGCAATATACATTTGATAGATACGAATTGCATAGATCAATAGATGCAATATACATTTGATAGGTACAATTGATAGTTAGATAGATTTGATAGATAAATAGATAATTTGAAAGATATATAATTTCCCAGACAGAGAATTACAAGACGTGTGGGCTGGGACCCATGGTAAGGTTCCCAGAGGCAGTTGCGGCGCCAGGGGATGTGTATATGGCATGGATTTTCGGAACCGGGAGATGGAAAAAGATGCTTGGTCGGTCCTCCCGCTTCAAATTTGGGGCACTGCGCGTGCAATCTATTGTGACACCAGATATGAGTGGTGTGTTAAGTAGTACTATTCTTAGCAGTTTAATACCTGTTACTCCCCCTATCGGGGGAGGTGTGTATGGCATGGATTTTAGGAACCGGGAGATGGAAAAAGATGCTTGGTCGGTCCTCCTACTTCAAATTTGTCCGAAACACAAGTGGCTATCACAAAACAGTCTGGCCACGAGATCGATAGATTTAATAGATAGATACATGGATTACATAGATCAATAGATGCAATATACATTTGATAGATACAAATTACATAGATCAAAAAATGCAATATACATTTGATAGATACAAATTACATAGATCAAAAGATGCAAAATACATTTGATAGATACGAATTACATAGATCAAAATATGCAATATACATTTGATAGATATGAATTACATGGATCAAAAGATGCAATATACATTTGATAGATACGAATTACATAGACCAATAGATGCAATATACAATACATTTGATAGATACGAATTACATAGATCAAAAGATGCAATATACATTTGATAGATACGAATTATATAGATCAATAGATGCAATATACATTTGATAGATACGAATTACATAGATCAAAAGATGCAATATACATTTGATAGATACGAATTACATGGATCAAAAGATGCAATATACATTTGATAGATACAAGTTACATAGATCAAAAGATGCAATATACATTTGATAGATACGAATTCCATAGATCAAAAGATGCAATATACATTTGATAGATACGAATTGCATAGATCAATAGATGCAATATACATTTGATAGATACGATTGATAGTTTGATAGATTTGATAGATAAATAGATAATTTGAAAGATATATAATTTCCCAGACGGAGAATTACAAAGACGTGCGGTCTGAGACCCATGGTAAGGTTACTTCCTTTTGCACAATCGAGTACAGGTTGGGGTCAGGGATTGCCTTTTTGTGCTGTCTGATTCTTTCAAATATACCAGTTGCAGAGGTTCTGACCCTGCATTCTGGCTGCACCTCTCCCTGCAAGAGAGATCTGTTACAGAGTCTGTGGGCCTCTATGCAATGAGCTGGCCTGCCTGAAAGGAGCAGCAAGGCAGATCAAAAGATGCAATATACATTTGATAGATACGAATTACATAGATTAATAAATGCAATATACATTTGATAGATACGATTGATAGTTCGATAGATTTGTTAGATAGATAGATTTGATAGATATATAATTTCCCTGACAGAGAATTACAAGACGTGTGGGCTGGGACCCATGGTAAGATTCCCAGAGGCAGTTGGGGCGCCAGGGGACGTGTATATGGCATGGATTTTCGGAACCGGGAGATGGAAAAAGATGCTTGGTCGGTCCTCCCGCTTCAAATTTGGGGCGCTGCGCGTGCAATCTATTGTAACACCAGATATGAGTGGTGTGTTAAGTAGTAGTATTTAATACCTGTTACTCCCCCTAACGGGGGAGGTGTATATAGCATGGATTTTAGGAACCGGGAGATGGAAAAAGATGCTTGGTCGGTCCTCCTACTTCAAATTTGGCCGAAACACAAGTGGCTATCACAAAACGGTCCAGCCACAAGATCGAAAGATTTGATAGATAGATACATAGATTACATAGATCAATAGAGGCAATATACATTTGATAGATACGAATTACATAGTTTAAAAGATGCAATATACATTTGATAGATACGAATAACATAAATCTAAAGATGCAATATACATTTGATAGATACGAATTACATGGATCAAAAGATGCAATATACATTTGATAGATACGAATCACATAGATCAAAAGATGCAATATACATTTGATAGATACGAATTGCATAGATCAATAGATGCAATATACATTTGATAGGTACAATTGATAGTTAGATAGATTTGATAGATAAATAGATAATTTGAAAGATATATAATTTCCCAGACAGAGAATTACAAGACGTGTGGTCTGGGACCCATGGTAAGGTTCCCAGAGGCAGTTGTGGCGCCAGGGGACGTGTATATGGCATGGATTTTCGGAACCGGGAGATGGAAAAAGATGCTTGGTCGGTCCTCCCGCTTCAAATTTGGGGCACTGCGCGTGCAATCTATTGTGACACCAGATATGAGTGGTGTGTTGAGTAGTACTATTCTTAGCAGTTTAATACCTGTTACTCCCCCTATCGGGGGAGGTGTATATGGCATGGATTTTAGGAACCGGGAGATGGAAAAAGATGCTTGGTCGGTACTCCTACTTCAAATTTGTCCGAAACACAAGTGGCTATCACAAAACAGTCCGGCCACGAGATCGATAGATTTGATAAATAGATACATAGATTTCATAGATCAATAGATGCAATATACCTTTGATAGATACGAATTACATCATTTAAAAGATGCAATATACATTTGATAGATACGAATTACATAGATCTAAAGATGCAATATACATTTGATAGATACGAATTACATGGATCAAAAGATGCAATATACATTTGATAGATACGAATTACATAGATCAAAAGATGCAATATACACTTGATAGATACGAATTACATGGATCAAAAGATGCAATATACATTTGATAGATACGAATAACATAGATCAAAAGATGCAATATACATTTGATAGATACGAATTACATAGACCAAAAGATGCAATATACAATACATTTGATAGATACGAATTACATGGATCAAAAGATGCAATATACATTTGATAGATACAAATTACATAGATCAAAGATGCAATATACATTTGATAGATACGAATTCCATAGATCAATAGATGCAATATACATTTGATAGATACAAATTGCATAGATCAATAGATGCAATATACATTTGATAGATACGATTGATAGCTAGATAGATTTGATAGATAAATAGATAATTTGAAAGATATATAATTTCCCAGACAGAGAATTACAAAGACGTGCGGACTGCGACCCATGGTAAGGTTACTTCCTTTTGCACAATCGAGTACAGGTTGGGGTCTGGGATTGCCTTTTGTGCTGTCTGATTCTTTCAGGTATACCAGTTGTAGAGGTTCTGACCCTGCATTCTGGCTGCACCTCTCCCTGCAAGAGAGATCTGTTACAGAGTCTGTGGGCCTCTATGCAAAGAGCTGGCCTGCCTGAAAGGAGCAGCAAGGCAGAGGGATCTATTCCTGCCTAGAAGAAACCAGAGGTCACGCTACCTGCTTGAAGTGTGCAGTGAGGCAGAGGGATCTATTCCTGCCTAGAAGCAGACAGGCAGAGGGGACGCTACCTGCCTGGGAGCCTACTGAGACCAGTCCAGCTTGTGGAGATACAGCCGCTAGCTTGACCCCGGTCTCAGCAACTATATCTCTAGTCCCACTATCCGGTGGCCACCCCTGGGTTTGGACAGAGGAAGGGAGACCCCCTAGCGGAGTACCGCTACATACGGGAGATGGAAAAAGATGCTTGGACACCCAGTACAGGTCGTTCTCCTTCAGCCTTTTTATACGAGGGTCCCCGATCCCAAACAGGCACGACAGCATGAAAGACCCCATCTGCCATGACTTACTTTTGCACAATCGAGTACAGGTATGGCATCGATTTTAGGAACCCGGAGATTATTTTTAGGAACCGGGAGATGGAAAAAGATGCTTGGACACCCAGTACAGGTCGTTCAACTTCAGCCTTTTTATACGAGGGTCCCCGACCCTCAACAGGCACGACAGCATGAAAGACCCCATATGCCATGACTTCCTTTTGCACAATCGAGTACAGGTATGGCATCGTTTTTAGGAACCCGGAGATAGTTTTTAGGAACCGGGAGATGGAAAAAGATGCTAGACACCCAGTACAGGTCGTTCTCCTTCAGCCTTTTTATACAAGGGTCCCCGACCCTCAACAGGCATGACAGCATGAAAGACCTCATATGCCATGACTTCCTTTTGCACAATCAAGTACAGGTATGGCATTGTTTTTAGGAACCCGGAGATAATTTTTAGGAACCGGGAGATTGAAAAAGACACAATGGATGTGGTTACCTAAGGGCAAACAGGGGTGCTTCCTCTGTGGAAATTGTGTGACCTGTAACAGCCTAATCACAGGCAATACTTTCCATCATCCTCACACTAACAAGCAATTTACCATCAAGCGTAGGTTAACATGCACCTCTGAGTTTGTGGTTTATGTTAAGGACAGCTTGCCAACCATAAAACAGCAATATGGCAAGCGCTGGAAAAGGGTCGCTCGGAACAGCCGGTGGCTAGACACTTTCTGACCGCGGGACATGCGGTATCATCTCTTAGAACAATGCTTATTGATCATGTTCCACATCCCAGACGTGGTGGAAACAGGGCACAAGCCTTACTACATCTGGAGGCCAGATGGATATTTAACTTGGATACAGTTCCCCCCCGAGGACCTTTGTGCATAGGACAATATAGTCCTAATAGTTGCGCTGTACATTGGATTATATTTATCTATACATTTTTATGATACTGTGATTTTGTAGACTGTGTAACTGTATAGTTGTCACTATGTAGATTTTTTTAGGTGTATACATTAGGTTAAGTGTGTGTATAGTCTTACACATTTTATTCTTTTTTTGACAGTTATACTCCCTGACTGTCTGTTGTCCGTGGTCACACTTGCACTTTACCCTGCATAATGACTTATGTGCTAGTGTGTTGTGGTCATTACCATGGTAACCCATAGCGCTTTGGTTGAATCAGGCGGATGCGGAGGTATGATGTCATCTTCCATTGCCTGTCTCAGTCGTGTGTGGTTTGTTGTACACAGGTGGGTGTGATCGCAGTTCTTGGATATGGCTAAGGGATAAGACGGTATTTAGGTGTGAGTTCTGGGGGTTCTCACTATGTCTTCACAGCCTCCATTGACAAAGGCTCCTGCGTGAGCCGAAACGTTTGGGTCAAGCCTAGGCCCTTGTTATGCTGATTGTTGTTATAAAGGAATCTTTTGAAAATCCTGTGTTTGTGCCTGCTTTTGATAACCCTGGATACGCTGAAGCCAGGCGTGGGGATTATCTGGATTTCATGCATGTGTATTTCAAACAGAGCACCAGGTTGTTGTAAGGCTGGTGTGTGCCATTTCTTATATACTCTGAGGAAGGGGATACATTATCCTCGAAACGTCACATATTTGATAAGTAAAATTGAACACTAAAAAGTCCAGTGAGTGCAAGTTCTTTTGTTTCTACATACTCCTATATATATATATATATATATATATATATATAAATATTCAAACACCCTGTCATTTACCATATACATTTTACCACTTATAAAAATTTGTATTAATATTTATATGAATAATTTTTATCAGATAGTGTAAATATGAGTGGTAACACTTTATTTGAATATATTTATGTTGTGTTTGGTGCACATTTTTTATTTAACTCTTACACTTTATGCTAGGTCTCCACTCAAGCAAACCTGACGTATGCTAATTTAGTTTGTGCTTGAGCGAACACTATTACTTTCAACTTGTAATACGCGTGCAAGTTAGCATAGGCGATAAAATATTCTTATCACGACCCACACTAATTTAGCGCAACATTTGTAATTTAGCCCTATGTAGGTAAAATGAAAGGAATTTTTAGAGAACTTATGGTTAATCACAGACTCAAAGGAGTATGGTATAGGGACATGAGAGGCAATGTGTGGGGTCTTTGATGTTGGGAAATTGGAGTCCCTAGGGATTCCCTCACTCACTGATGGAGTTAAAAGGAATTTTAAAGATCCCGTCTCCAACGTCAGTACCCGTTTTGTTAACAGCCTGGAACTTGGAATAATACTATAAAATATCAAAGTCATTATAATGAAAAGATGACTGGCTTTTATTAGTAATGATACTAAATATAATATATATAATAAAAATATTTGATCTGGCTTACATGAATAGGGTGGTATATTCACTATGGACATGATCTATAATTTAAATATGTTATATGGATTAAACTTAGTATTGAATGAGAAGGTAAATTCTAAGCAGTTGAGGATTTTGATGCCTTGTTAATATGCACAATGCATAATTATCATATATATTTGAATCGGTAGAGGTATTAATTATATTTTAGGTACTTATATGATTGCTGAAAACATTAGTGTAATTTAATAGTTTAATAACTATATGTTGTTATATAACCACGGAGGGTTGTGTTGATGCTACAATTATGACATTGTCCATGAAACTACACACAAATTAATTCTACAGATCATTTTATATCACAGTTTCCATTTGTAGTTGTATAAAATTTATTTTACTAGATGATAGTTTGATTTATATGATTGTACTTACATGTAATAGAAATGATTAATTTAAGTTATATTTGCTGAGAATCAGAAGTGATGGCAACGGGTCACTTCTGATGGATACTGTGAATAACACGCACAGCGTGCATTCCAAAGACGTCAGCGAATGGGCACCATGAAGGAGGGGATGAGTGTATTTCACTTTTTAAAAACATTAAAAACATTATTATACATTTGATTATTCTGAGGAAGAAATTCAAATTACACTGAAATGTCAATACATTTTTTATTATGTTTGGCCACAAATCCTCTGAGTGCTATCTATCTATCTATCTATCTATCTATCTATCTATCTATCTATCTATCTATCTAACATTCATACCTTTTGACCCAGTGGATCCTGTTAATACTACCTCATTAATATGTACAAAGTCTGGAATTGTCCATCTTACAACCCTGGTTCTAAAAAGATCTGTGCCTCCTTTTCACACACGTATCTATTATTGGTCCCACAGAAAGCATCATTCCAGTTTTTCTCATCATTACCCCCAACTGTTGCACAATGTTCTGATCCTTGACTACTTTTATTATCTGGTTGGCTTTCTCTCCAGAACCTAGAAAACAAAGAATTGAATTAATGTAAAAGTTATCTGTGAAGTAATTATAAGTTTATATTATATAGAAAGATAGGAACATTAAACACAAATTGTAAGCTAAATGATAATGTACCTTCATATCTGAATATTGCAATGAATAATGCATCTTTGTTTTCTTAAATGGAGACAGGGTAATAGCTGAAACTACATGGAACAGGCCAGAATGGGGTAGGGGGCAAATAATTAGTCAAGTTTAAAAAACAAACAGCAGAAAGCTTTCAAGATCCTTCAGAACGAAATGTTAACATTTTTTTATTTATTAACCTATTCATAGCCCAAATAACTATGGAACTAAATGGAACAGCCTGTAGTAGCATGGAGCAGCCTGAAACACCCCAAGTAGTAACTTCAATGAAATTCAACTGAAAGCTAGAAGAGATGGAGACTGTAAGACACAGGCCTTCCATGTAACTCACATCCAAGTGTCCATACCAGTCAAAAAAAGTTTTGCACAAAAAAGGCCTAAAATACACAATTCCCAAGAAGTCACACCAAACAAATTCTCACCTACCACAAGGCTAGGTGGGAGAGAGACAAAAAGCCACACACCTATCACATAATCCACATCCTAGCAGCTGTTGCAGTCAAAAAAGAATTTTGCATACAAAAGGCCTGGAACGCCAACTTTCCAAGTACTCACAACAACCAAATACCCCTATTCCACAATGCTAGGTGGGAGAGAAAAAATGAGCCACAGACCTTTTACACAATCTACATGAAAGTGTTATTTCCTGTCAAAATATGTGTTACACAAAAAAAGGCCCAGAATGCTCACATCTCAAATAGCCACATCAACTAAATTAATTTATTCTACATGGTTAGCTGGGAGAGAGAAAAATGAGCCACATGCCTGAAACATAATCCACATCAAAGTGGCTATTCTGGTCAAAGAAACATTTTCATAAAACAAAAAAGGCTTGAAACTCCCTCTTCTCAAGTAGCCAAACCAATGAAATTCACCTATTTCACAAGGCTAGGTTAGAGAGAGACAATGAGCCACACAACCACCACACAATCCACATCCAGGAGGCCATCCCATCCCAGATACATTTTGCATAAAAAAGACCTAGAATGCTAACTTCACAAGATCCCACACCAGCTCAATTCTCCCATTCCTCAAAGCTAAATGGGGAGAGACAATGAACCACATACCTACCACAGAATCCACATCCAAGTGGCTCTTCTGGTCAAAAAACATTTTGTGCAAAAAGTCCATACTAGAGAATCTCAAGGCTAGGTGACATAGTGACAACACACCACACATCTTCCATAGAATCCTCATCTAAGTGGTTATTTCAGTAAAAAAAAAAGTTTTCTTTCTCAAAGTTTTTTTCCTCATCTGTTCCTGAAAGTGAGAATAGGAAAAAACAACTATACACAGGCACACCGCAAAATCCTCGTCCAAGTATATGTAACAGCCAAAAAAAACTTTTGTGGAAAAAGTCCTGGAATTCCCACTTGCCCGGGAGCTTAATGGATCAAATTGACCCATTCCACAAAGCAAGGTAGGAGAGAAACAATAAACTACACACCAGCCACAGAAGTCACATCCAAGTTGCCGTTCCAGTAAAAAATTTTTTTTTGAAAATTCGATGCCAGGGACACCATTTTCCCAAGTAGCCACATTAGTCAAATTCAACCATTCCTCAAGGGTATGTGAGAGAGAGATAATAAGACACACACTTGCCACATAATCCACATCCAAGTGTCTGTGCAACTCAAGAAAACATTTTGTGAAAAAGGCCCTAAATGTCCACTTTCTAAAAACCAAATTCACTTGATCTAAAAAGCTAGGTGGGAGAGAACTGAACCTTGGATGTAGATTCTGTGGTGGGCGTGTCATTGTTGTCTTTGTCTCTGTTCCATCTAGCCTTATGGACCAGGTGAGTTTTATTAGAGTTGTTACTTGGAAAGTGGGTGTTCCAGGCAGTTTTGACCAGAACAGTCACTTGGTTATAGATTCTGTGGCAGGCGTGTGACTCATAGTCTCTCTCACATGCAGTCTTGTGGAACTTATTCATTTGCCTAATGTGTCTTAATGTGGGATTGGGTGTTCTGACCAATTTTAAGCAAAATGTTTTTTGACCAGAAAGGCCACTTGATTGTGTAATATGTGGTGGCTATGCAGCTCATTGTATTCTCCAACCTAGCTTTGTGAAACTGGTGAATTGGAGAGGCTTCTTGAGAAGGGGATGTTCCAGGCCTTTTTTGAGCAAAATCTTTTTTGACCAGAATGGCCACTTGGATATAGATTCTGTGGCATATATATGGCTTATTATCTCTTTACCTCCTAGACTTGTGGAGTGGGTGAATTATATTGGTGTGGCTACTTGAGAAGTGGGAATTTTAGGCCTTTTTTTGAAAAATATTTTTTGACCAGAATGGCCACCTTAATGTGCATTCTGTAGCATTGTATCTCTCCCACCTAGGCATGTGGAACAGGTGAATTTGGTTAGCGTGTCTACTTTTGGCCTTTTTTGGTTAGTTTGGTTGTTCTGTGCCTTTTTGCACAAAACATTTTTGTGGATTCTGTGACAGATCCGTGTCTCATTTTCTTTCTCCCAACTAGCTTTGTGGAATGGGTGAAATTGTTTTGTGTGGGTACTTGGGAATTGGATGTTTCTGTTTTTTTTTTGCATAGAAAGGCCACTTGGATGTAGATTGCATGGATGGGGGTGTAGCTTATTTTATCTATCCCACCTGATCTTGCAGAAGAGGTTACTTTTTTCTTTTATTGGGAACGGCCACTTTAATGTGGATTCTGTGGTGAGTGTGTGACTTATTCTCTCATACATTGCCTTGTAAAATGGGTGAATTTGGTCATTATATATACTTAGGAAGTAGTAATTCCAGGCAATTTTTGAGCCCAGGGCCTTTGTGTTTTACACAAAAAGTTTTCTTTTTAACCACAACAGTCAGTTGAATGTTAATTCTGTGGTAGGTGAGTGGATCATTGTCTTTTTTCCACATAACCTTGTAAAACAGGTGGATTTTGTTGGTGTAACTACATAGGAAGTTAGCTTTTCAGACAATTTTAGACTTCTCCGTTTGGTTCCATATTCATCTGGGCTATGAAGGGGGTAATACAAATGATTATTTTAAATTCTAATATATAGTTCTAAAGAATTATTAAAACTTTCTACTGTTTTTTTATAACTTGTTCCAGCCTGTTCTGGGCTTTTACCCCATCACTGTTAAATGAGTATATTGTTTTATGTTTTTTTGTTTCCACTGATTTCCCTATCGACCAGAATATTAGATCCTTGTTAACGTATCACAGATTTTATAATTTTTTTTTGTATATGTGCAGTTAAATAGACATATTGGGGTAGCCCTGCCCTTTTCTTTTCTTTTAAAGGGACAATAAATAATAAATTAAACTGGCTCAGAGCACGACATTTTAAAAACTTTTCAATTTACTTCAATTATCAAAATGTGCACAATCTCTTTATATACACACTTTCTAAGGCACCAGCTCCTACTGAGCATGTGCAAAAGTTCACAGTATATAAGTACACGTGTTTGTAATTGTATGATGGCTGTTACCTGTGGTGATATAGCTCACAGATTTTATCCCTGGCATATTCACATAGCTGGTTTTAAAATCCCTTCCCCCTAGATACACCTTGGGGCCGAATTATCAAGCTCCAAATGGAGCTTGATGCCTCTTGTTTCTGGCAAGCCTTCAGGCTCGCCAAAAACAGAAGTTATGAAGTAGCGGTCTAAAGACCGCTGCTCCATAACTTGTTTGCCTGCTCTGAGGCGGCAGACGGAAATCAACCCGATCGAATACGGGGGGTGGCATTGCACCGCCAGTTCACCAGAACTGCTAGTGCAATGATAAATCCAGACAGCGTATGCTGTCTGCATTTATCGATGTGCAGCGGACATGTTCCGCTATATCAGATCATGTCCGCTCGCACCATAATAAATTGACCCCCCTTATCTGAGCTAGGTGTTTAATTAAAGACACTCCCATTAGCCTTGACTGGCATCATCATGTAATAGGCCAAACCCCTTTGAATTGAGAATAAAATTGGGAAACACTTTCTTTCTTGCTCTCTGTCTTATCCTGCTCCTGCTGATAAGATGGATTATGTTGGACACATTAGAGAATCTGGCTAAGTATTTCTGGGATAAAATAATGTGGTTATTTTAGTTGTGTACCACACATCAGGGTTGTGGTAGTTGCACTGTAATTATTATTTGGACTGTTTTGCTGTGAAATATATGTGTGTGTATATATATATATATATATATACAGTATATATAAATATATATATATCTGTAATATATTTATCTTATTATTAACATATATTGGTTCCTAATAAATTCTTTGGAAACAATGGAGACCCTTTTATAGCGTTTATTTCACAACTTACTTGTATTGGTTTAGTAGATTTTACCATAGAATTAGATTTAGTACTACATTAGAATTATATTTATTATAAATAAAAAATCCATTAAACTAATTAATAACCACATTATCTGATACATGGGGGGAGGGGATGTAGAAGTAACTGAAATTTCTCAGACAAAAATCTGCTCATTTTAAATTCAGACCAAGGCCCTGATGATCGAAAGTGCTGTGAGGCAGCCATATATTTAAAAGAGACCTGATGCAATGTCAAGAATGCTGGTGAAATATTCAAAAGTGACAACATTACTTTTTTAAGGCAGCATTGCAGAGAAGTTTTTTACTATACATTGCAATGGGTGGCAATGCTGGAAAAATATTCCAAGCAGTATCGACACCAACATTGGCGATGTAAGGTAAAGGATTCCTTTAAAATATATAGCACACAACCTAATAACTATACCTATGTACCCCTAAACAGCTATAACTCACAACCGCAAACTAACCCTGCAATTATTAACTCCTATACTGCCAACAGACCACCGCAGTATACTTCCTAACCTATTAACCCATATACCACCAATAGTCCACAGCAAAGACCCCCTACACTACTTAACCCCTATACTGCCAATACCCCTAACCTATCAACCCCTACATTGCCACAACCCTCCCAACGCAAACTTCCCCTAGACCACTTAACTACCTAACACCTAACTCCCCCACCTCTAAGCTAATACCCCCTAAGTTACCAAAAATAACAAGCACTAAATTAACAAAATATAAAAGAAACTAACATTATAGAAAACAAAAAGACAATACCAAAAATAAAAGAACACAAGTTATGCCTATATTAAAACTGAGGCCCTCATAAAAAAAACCTTAAAAACATTGTAGAACAATGCTTTGAATCAATGCTTTGAATATCGGGGCCTAAGTGCTCTTGCATTTTCTTAATATTATATAGATTTGTTGATTATGCAATTCTACTGTATGATTTGTTGATTATGCAATTCTACTGTATTTCATGATCCTTTAGGTGGTTTAGCACTGATTCGGCTTAGTTAACTAATAATAATAATAATTTATTAAAAAGGTATTAAAAAATAAAAATAAATACATTCCTTTCTAATTTCTATCTAAAGCTAAATATAAGTAAAGTATTTATGTATATATAGACAATACTATTCATTATTAAACTACTTAGTATGCTCACTTCTACTGCAAAGAATATTTTTCATGTTATGATTGCTTATGCAAAACTGATAATACACCTTAAAGTGATAGTAAACTCTCCCCTTTTTAAAAATGTTTTAAACTTACTTTTAAATATAAATATGAAATTCAAATTCCCTACGCTCCACAGCCCACTTCAAAAGTTTTTTTTATGAGCTAAAGGTTTGAATTGTTCTACAATCAACTCTCTAGCAACAACAAAAGTGCCATATGGGGAGAGCACTGATTGGAGAACAGTTCAGACCGTTAGCTCACAAAAAAATTTACTTTTGAAGTTGACAGTGGAGCACGGAGTATTTTATTTTTATATCTATTTTAAAAAGTAAGTTATAGCGCAACTTCATTACAACTGAAGAATTAAACTCCAACTAAAATATCACTAACACTCCTGATCTGTTTTTATAAAGTGGAGAGTTTACCATCACTTTAAGGAAACATTAGGTCACAGAAAACTAGGTAACAATAATAACCTAATCCTCTTAAGCAGAATAAACACTTTTATTAGATGTATTTTACAGCAAAATGCATAAAAATAAATAATACTGCAATATTTTTATACTTTTGATAATGAAACATTTTATGCTTTTTATGCTTTGTTAAATTTTGTTTTTAATAGTCCTTTAAACTTAAAGGGCCACTAAAACCAAAATCTTTCTTTCATGATTCAGATAGAGAATAGAAATTTAAACAACATTACAATTTACTGCTATTATTTATTTTGCTTCATTTTTTAGATATCGTTAGTTGAAGAAAAAGCAATGCACATGGTGAGCCAATCACACGAGGCTTCTATGTGCAGCAACCAATCAGCAGCTGCTGAGCATGTCTAGATATGCTTTTCAGCAAAGAATATCAAGAGAATAAAACAAATTAGATAATATAAGTAAATTAGAAAGATGTTTAAAATTGTTGGTGTCATGTCCCTTTAAATATTTAAAATGTTTCAATAGGTCACTATGCTGCAACATGACTGACTCATTCTTAGCCAATTCAACATATTATTTGGTCACTTTGCTGTTAAATTGAGATGTCCCTTAATCCCAAAAAACATGCCATTGCTCCAGAAGCAATAAAGTGTGTGTAGTTGCTAATGTAAAGTCCACTGGTCTAGCAAGTAATTAGTAAATTACAGTCCAGTACTATTGTGAATGGTGCTTGCTAATGGGTTAATGCCACAACTCCCAGTCCAACCAAACAAATTAAAGGAAGCAGCACAATGGTTTATTTTATTCATAGCATCAATCTATAGCTAATTTTTTTTTTAGGACTTCTCCATTATTCAGTCTAAATGCATATACTTATAACACAAGAGGGTACCAAAGTTCAAACTCTTTAACCTCCAATAGTGATATTTTTTCTATCACATCAATATGGTGAAATCTGCATTTTAAAACATAATAATGAGTTACAATATAACCTAACGAGAAGCCATTATATAAAAATATAAATACCTCAAGATTTTGATATATTTTTTCAAAATATAAATCAGTGTGAAATGTTTTTACATACAAGAAAATAAATCACAGAAAAACAATTTCTACAAAATGGAAACCAGCAATGTCCCTTTAAGCAGAGAGTGCACGTGAAGACAGAAGCTCACTGTCTAGCTCCCAAATGATTCAACAAAACACTATGTCCACAGCGCTCACAAGAGGAAATATTTATTCACCTGAGGAAGCGGTCAAGGTAGACCGGGAAACGCGTTGTGATATATGTTTATGAAATAAACATTTGTTTTTACCATAACTGATCACGGCTGAGTGATACATTTTTTAGGAATCGTTATTTTAACAAACACTTGATATCCGATCATAGCTACCAGCCCACCTGGTTTGGGCACCTCTCACATTATACAGCGAGAGAAAGGAGCAGGTGATAGGGTTCAAGCTGCAAATTGCTGCAGACCGTACACAGCACTAGGAGCTCATTTTGAGGACGAGAGACCAGCTACCTGGACAGCTGTTAATGCTCCAGAAAGTCGTTGTAGCACTTCTCAAGTGCTTTACTTCTCGTAAGTACCATTTATGTGTGGGGAGTGAACAACTTTCAATACAGATTCACACTATGTTGGCGCCTTCTTCTTTATTGTATTCTATACAGATTTATTCAAGGTAACATATTCCGGATACAAACAGCAATGTTTCGGGTAATGCATGACTAAGGGTGCACTATTCGAATAAATTGTATGTATGTAACCTGGATATGTTACCTTGAGTAAATCTTTCCTCTTGTGAGTGCTGTGGACATAGTTTTTTACAGAAAAACTGACAGGTCACAATCCCTATTCAGTACATGCATTTCCTAGCATTCAGTGTGTGAATCCAGAAAGTTCCCATTGTTTTTAAAAAAAGTACCCTTTTATCAACTCATCTTGGTTTCTGCACATGATCTATAACCTGATATCCGCATTGACTAATTGTGTGACACACATAAAACAATATGCAAAATCCAATGTAATCCAGCACAACAAACAAACAGGTGTGCACGCCCACAGGTCACTGCAAAAACCTTTGGATAATACAAAAGTTCAAGAAAACGGCAGCACCACCTTGATATGCAGTAAATCCTCTTTATTCTTTATGTAGGAGCAGGTACAAAATGACTACGTTTCGGGTCACATACCATTAGTCATGTCAAATTTTGTACCTGCTCCTACATAAAGAATAAAGAGGATTTACTGCATATCAAGGTGGTGCTGCCGTTTTCTTGAACACATAAAAAAATAATTAGCAACTGGGACTGTTAAATCTTTCCTACATATCCTCTTTTTATGCTCTACAATCCTATCACTAACATTTCTAGTTGTTTCCCCAACATAGATCTGCCCACATGAGCATTTTGGGCATTTGACCACAAAACAATTATTGCAAGTGTAATGTGTAGGAAATATAATACCCTCACTATATTACCACAACAGGAACAACCAGAACAAGGGAAGTACACCTTATTCTTAGATTTAACAAGGACCAATATTTGCCCTTATCAGTTTCTCCCTTAGGTTCTTACCTCTTAAATAAGTAGGCATGGACAATGCGTGAAACACAGAAACACAGGGATTACATGCCTTTATTATTCCCCATTGTTTCTAAAGAATACATAAAGGACTATATTACAAGTTAAAAAGTAAAACATTTGCGTGCAAGCAAAATTCAATGCACGCTAAGCAAAGGCCTTCTGATATTGTGACGTTGCTATAATCTCCCCATAGGCTTCAATGAAGAGCGAAAACAAAGAAAAACCTTTTGCTTGCACAATAACCCAACAGGAATGATTAATATTTAACATTACAATGTTCTTCACATACAGGATAATGTTATTTTTATTGATATACAGGTAAAGGTATATACATAAATATATATACTGTATAAATATATATATACTGTATATATATATATATATATATATATACTGTATATATATATATATATATATATATATATATATATATACTGTATATATATATATATATAAATATTTATTAACAATACAAATGATATTATCCTGTATGTGAAGAACATTGGATGTTAACTATGTACAGTAAATATACAGTAAAACACATAAATATGACTTTCGGTGGGCAGGGCGACTGGAAAGCAGCTGGAAAACGGAGCTCAGGGACTTTGTTCAAAAATCACACAGAATTCTGCTTTCCCGGATGCCCCCATGGGGTCTTCTTGCCAGGCAGACAGCTGATTACAGCACAGGCACGCTTTAGCTGAACTCGGCACACGCAGGACTCTGATATCGGTCCTGGTCCACGGACGACAGAAGGCAGAGGTGCGAAAAGACACCACTTTAGACAGAGGCTCCAGATCTCCCTCTTGCAGCCGGCGTCCCGGTGGAGCATGCGGAGCTGTGGCGATTCCTTTGGTGGAGAGGAGGTGGCCTTTTCACCGCATAGCACAGTATTGGCACGAATTTCGGCTGACGGACTTGTGGCGACTAACAAGTTTAGAGTAATCGGACGCCATCTTGAGACACTGTCTCACATTGTGCTTCAGGGTCCAATCTGTTGCGTCTTAAGCAGTGTGCAGGCTCACAACTTTTATTCAGCATTGGGTGCGAGGAGGAATCAATATACCATCACTGGAACCTGAGGTGCTATACTTTGCACTCTAACAAAGAGAACAAAAAAGCAATGCCCCCCTACTCCAAACTGATACAAGAAGCATCCACACAGGACAGGGTAAGACAAAATAAACCCTATTTTAAAGCATCATCTTCCTTCCAGTCTTTCTGCTGTTTGATTCCACACATTGCCTAGATATGCGGGGGTGAAGTGGAAGAGTCATTTTATTTTATTAATTGGCCCCTTAACCTTGTGGCATTACAAACAAATCTACATGCTAACACTGGCACATACAGATGCCTTCTATCTCGGGTCAGCTGAGACAAGTGTGCAACTTTGAAGCAGGAGATCATTACTAAATTTCTGCCTAGACTACTTTCTTTTCAGGAACTGTACACTTTGGGGCCCATTTATCAAGCTCCGTAAGGAGCTTGTGGGCCCGTGTTTCTGGCGAGTCTTCAGACTCACCAGAAACAGCAGTTATGAAGTAGCGGTCACAAAGACCGCTGCTCCATAACCCTGTCCGCCTGCTCTGAGAAAGCGGACAGGAATCACCGGAATTCAACCCGTTCGAGTACGATCGGGTTGATTGACACCCCCCGCTGATGGCCCATTGGCTGTGAGTCTGCAGGGGGCGTCGTTACACTAGCAGCTCTTGTGAGCTGCTGGTGCAATGCTCAATACGGAGAGCGTATTGCTCTTCGCATTCAGTGAGGTCTTGCGGACCTGATCCGCACTGTCGGATCAGGTCCGCAAGACCTTTAGTAAATAGGCCTCTTTTACTGGATTCTGTCAGGGGCGTATTTAGGTTTTGTGCTGCCCTAGGCACTCAAAATTCTGCTACCCCCCCCACCCCTCACCCCACCCCAGGTTTAAGGCCTTTTTTTTAGACATAATATTTTTGGGGCAGGGTGTAAAAAATTAAAAAAATGTCTTTTTTAAGTAGATGTTCACTAGGGCTTGCATTCACTCTGGTCACACACACACACACACATATATATATATATATATATATATATTAAGACATTATTTTGCAAGTCAGATGATTAAAGTGTTTATATCAGAAAAAAATATCCTTCACTGTATGATAGTTTGTCAGTAGGTAGTTGTTTAACCTTAAAGGGACACTGAACCCAAATTTTTTCTTTCGTGGTTCAGATAGAGCATGCAATTTTAAACAACTTTCTAATTTAGTCTTATTATCAATTTTTCTTCGTTCTCTTGCTTTCTTTATTTGAAAAAGAAGGCATCTAAGCTATTTTTTGGGTTCAGAACCATGGAAAGCACTTGTTTATTGGTGGGTGAATTTACCCACCAATCAGCAAGAACAATACAGTGTGTTCACCAAAAATGGGCATCTAAACTTACATTCTTGCATTTCAAATAAAGATACCAAGAGAATGAAAATAATTTCATAATAGGAGTAAATTAGAAAGTTGCTAAAAATTGCCTGCTCTATCTGAATCACGATTGAAAAAAATTGGGTTCAGTGTCCCTTTAAACATCTTCTTTGATGATTGACAGTTATTTAATCAAAATATCTGCTTGGATAAATATGTAATGAATACATAAACTGGCCTTTAAAAGTACTTAAAAAATACAACAGTAGTTATGATAGGTTTAGGAATTGTATCCTAGGGGATAAAGTCACATGATACAATCATAATAAAGTATATACTTGTATTGTTTCTGAATGTATTAAATGCATACAACATATTTTCAGTTGTGTTTTAAGTCACATAGTTGTCTGGATTCAGCAATAAATACTTATTCTTTGCATGTATGACACATAGACAAACAGTAAATGTACAAGTATTTAGTGACTAATCCGTTTAAGTATTTTAAGGCCTAATGAAGATATATTGAAGGGAGAAAGGCATATGCTGTTTCACAGTGGTCACTTTGTAGTGCACACTGCACTGTGTAGTCTGTGTGAGTCTCAATCACGCGGTGGAGCCAGGAAGAATACTGCATTCCCTCTCAGTGCAGGCCAGGCTGCGCAAGTGAGCTCCGCCTCCACTTTCACCACGTCATGCGCACCCACATTCAATCCCATAGGATAGCAATAGCCGGGCCAGCAGTTTAAGTCATTACTAATTGGTTGATTTAGCCACCCAGCCCTGAGTTCAGTAGAGTGGCCCTAGGGACTCAAAATTCTGCTGCCCCTTAAAAATCTGCAGAAATCAATAACATCAAAGTTGAGCGACACACAGGTCCTCTAAGACAGAAAAAAGACCAAGAAAAACCAGAATTAATTTCTATTCAAAACACAAATTCCTTCTTGTTGCATTTTGTTGTATATCTAATACCACATAAACAAAAAAAAAAAAAGAAGAGTGGGGGGAGAAAAATAAACAAATTTACATGAAACCTTCCCTCTCCCTCATCTCTCCGTGTCCTCCTCTCCCTCATTATTAGTAGAGAGCCAGGAGTTGGGTAAATGACCGGAAAGTACTTGTGTTTGAACATATACCGATTTCATAAGTGGTTTCACTATGATACTTTTTACAGGGAATGGAAGAGATAGAATAAACACTCCAATGCTTAAAGAACAATGCTATTCGGTCATCAGTTGTATTTTGTAAATTATATTTTTCAGACAAACATTGAGAAACCAACGCATTCTTCAGTTCTTTCAAGGTGGGCTTTAGCCTTCCAAGTTCTTAAAATCAAATTTCTGCCAAGAAATATAATTATGTTAATCAGTTTTAAATTCCGCACCACTCCTTGGAATTTAACCAGAAAAAAATATCCAATGACTGAATAGGGTAGTCCAGTTTAAGAGTAACATTCATCCAATATACTATTTTGGCCCAAAATTGCCCAATTTTGGGACAAGTCCAAAAGCAGTGTATAAGATCTGCGGAAGAGGAACTACATCTAGAGCAGGGATTATTTGTCTTATACCATTTGGATATCCTCGCAGGGGTCAGATAAGTCATTAGGGATATTTTAATCTGTGATTCTCTCCAGGCTGTCAAAACCCAACTATTTTCTATTAACTTAAAAGTGTCCATTATTAGCTGTCTATCTATATATGGAAAAAGAGGGGTCCATTTCAGTACTATATATTCTACTTGTTCTATAGAGGGCCTTTGATTAAGAAGAGAGTAGAGAGGAGAGATAGAAAACAGACCGTTTTGATAAATATTAATCCTACTCATGGAGAGACCAATCCAAACCATGTTTTTGTTTTAATTCATATATATAGTGTCTTAACTGTAAAAATGCATAAAAATCATGCGCCTAGATTTAGAGTTCTGCGTTAGCCGTCCAAACCAGTGTTAAGGGGTCCTAACGCTGGTTTTAACCGCCCGCTGGTATTTAGAGTCAGTCAGGAAAGGGTCTAATGCTCACTTTCCAGCCGCGACTTTTCCATACCGCAGATCCCCTTACGCCAATTGCGTATCCTATCTTTTCAATGGGATCTTTCTAACGCTGGTATTTAGAGTCTTGGCTGAAGTGAGCGTTAGAACTCTAACGACAAGACTCCAGCCACAGAAAAAAGTCAGGAGTTAAGAGCTTTATGGGCTAACGCCGGTTCATAAAGCTCTTAACTACTGTGCTCTAAAGTACACTAACACCCTTAAACTACCTATGTACCTCTAAACCAAGGTCCCCCCACATCGCCGCCACTATAATTACATTTTTTAACCCCTAATCTGCCGACCGCACACCGCCGCAACCTACATTATCCCTATGTACCCCAAATCTGCTGCCCCTAACATCGCTGACACCTACATAATATTTATTAACCCCTAATCTGCCCCCCCAACGTCGCCGCTACCTACCTACACTTATTAACCTCTAATCTGCCGACCGAACCTCGCCGCCACTATAATAAATGTATTAATCTGATTGAACTTGCATTCTATTGGCTGATCGGAATAGCCAATAGAATGAGAGCTCAATCTGATTGGCTGATTGGATCAGCCAATCCGATTGAACTTGAATCTGATTGGCTGATTCAATCAGCCAATCAGATTTTTCCTACCTTAATTCCGATTGGCTGATAGAATCCTATCAGCCAATCGGAATTCGAGGGACGCCATCTTGGATGACGTCACTTAAAGGAACCTTTATTCGTCGGGAGTCGCCGGAAGAAGAGGATGGATCCGCGTTGGCTGCTTCAAGATGGTCCCGCTCCATGTCGGATGGATGAAGATAGAAGACGCCGCATGGATGAACATGTCTACCGGTCCGGATGTCCTCTTCTTGCCGGATAGGATGAAGATTTCGGAGACTCTTCTGGACCTCTTCTTGCCGGATAGGATGAAGACTTTGGACCCTCTTCTGGACGGATCAGTGATACCCGGCGTGGTGAAGATAAGGTAGGGAGATCTTCAGGGGCTTAGTGTTAGGTTTTTTAAGGGGGGTTTGGGTTAGATTAGGGGTATGTGGGTAGTGGGTTGTAATGTTGGGGGGGTATTGTATGGTTTTTTTTCAGGCAAAATAGCTGTTTACTTCGGGGCATGCCCCGCAAAAGGCCCTTTTAAGGGCTGGTAAGGGAAAAGAGCTGTTAACTTTTTATTTTAGAATAGGGTAGGGCATTTTTTTATTTTGGGGGGCTTTGTTATTTTTTTAGGGGGCTTAGAGTACGTGTAATTAGTTTAAAATTCTTGTAATCTTTTTTATTTTTTCTAATTTAGTGTTTTTTTTTTGTAATTTAGTTTAGTTGATTTAATTGTAGATAATTATAGGTAGTTTATTTAATTAATTTATTGATAGTGTAGTGTTAGGTTTAATTGTAACTTTTTTACAGGTAATTTTGTATTTATTTTAACTAGGTAGCTATTAAATAGTTATTAACTATTTAATAGCTATTGTACCTGGTTAAAATAAATACAAAGTTGCCTGTAAAATAAATATAAATCCTAAAATAGCTACAATATAATTATTCGTTATATTGTAGCTGTATTAGGGTTTATTTTACAGGTAAGTATTTAGCTTTAAATAGGATTAATTTATTTAATAAGATTTATTTTATTTCGTTAGATTTAAATTATATTTAACTTAGGGGGGTGTTAGGGTTAGACTTAGCTTTAGGGGTAAAAACATTTATTATGGTAGCGGTGAGGTCCGGTCGGCAGATTAGGGGTTAATACTTGAAGTTAGGTGTCGGCGATGTTAGGGAGGGCAGATTAGGGGTTAATACTATTTATTATAGGGTTTTTGAGGCGGGAGTGAGGCGGTTTAGGGGTTAATACATTTATTATTGTGGCGGCGAGGTCCGGTCGGAAGATTAGGGGTTAATAAGTGTAGGTAGGTAGCGGCGACGTTGGGGGGGGGGCAGATTAGGGGTTAATAAATATAATATAGGGGTCGGCGATGTTAGGGGCAGCAGATTAGGGGTACATAGCTATAATGTAGGTTGCGGCGGTGTACGGAGCGGCAGATTAGGGGTTAATAATAAAATGCAGGGGTCAGCGATAGCGGGGGTGGCAGATTAGGGGTTAATAAGTGTAAGGTTAGGGGTGTTTAGACTCGGGGTTCATGTTAGGGTGTTAGGTGCAGACTTAGGAAGTGTTTCCCCATAGGAAACAATGGGGCTGCGTTAGGAGCTGAACGCTGCTTTTTTGCAGGTGTTAGGTTTTTTTTCAGCTCAAACTGCCCCATTGTTTCCTATGGGGGAATGGTGCATGAGCATGTTTTTGAAGCTGGACGCGTCCGTAAGAAAGGCTGGTATTTAGAGTTGAAGTGGCGGAAAATTATGCTCTACGCTCCCTTTTTGGAGCCTAACGCAGCCCTTCAGAGAACTCTAAATACCAGCGTTGTTTAAAAGGTGCGGGGGAAAAAAAACACGCGTAGCTAACGCACCCCTTCTAACGCAAAACTCTAAATCTAGCCGATGGTTTGTAAGTTGAAATTGCTTACGTAAGTCACCAAACGTTAATGGATTTAGATATGAGTCTAACATTTGTGTGATATATTCCAGGCCTTTAGCAAACCATTGTCTAAATACCCTATCCGTTAATCCTGGCGAAAAATTTGGATTACCTGTAATAGGAAGAAATTTGGAAACATGTGGGGAGCATCCCATCTCCCCACATATCTCCTGCCATGCTATAATAATATTTCTAAGCGTTATAAATTGAAAAGACACTGAAGGGAGAGAAGTGATTAGACAGTGCAAAATTGCATTTAATCGAAAAGGGGCCACTAAAGAAGATTCCCAAACTATTGAAGAGATTTGTTGTCGTTCTGTTAACCAATCTATTGCGATCTTACCACGTGACGCTAAGCTGTATAATTGAATATTCGGAAGTGCGAGCCCTCCTGCTGTTTTATTACACATAAGGAGGGTCACCGCCATACGTGGTTTTGTACCTTTCCAGAGAAATTTAGAACATGCCTTATTATATTCTTTTATATCCGCTCTATGTATAGGAATCGGTATGTTCTGTATAAAATAAAATAATTTGGGAAACAGTATTGTCTTTATTAGCATGACCTGTGCTGTTAATGAAATGGGAAGATTAATCCAATCCTCCATTTTTTTTTTACAAGCCACAAAACAATTACGAAAATTCATATTATACCATTCATCCGGGTTCGGGCTTAACCTAATACCAAGATAAGATATCGACGGAGTTTCACTAAATGGATGTTCAATATTATGATCTTTTATTTTGTTCAGCCACATCAATTCAGACTTTGTCAGATTAATTTTATAGCCTGATATTTTCCCAAAAATTCTGATCGTATCCAAAAGAAGAGGAAGATTTTTCTTAATGTTACTTAAGAATAGGAGTAAATCGTCTGCGTACATTAATTACACCAGCTTTTGTCCTGCAATATGAATCCCCTCCAACTGTTGGTGAAGAAAAATCGCCAGAGGTTCTAATGATATATTAAATAATAAAGGTGAAAGAGGACATCCTTGATGGGTACCTCTATGCAATACTAAACGTTGTGAAATCTCGCCGTTAATAATTAAGGCTGACATCGGAGCTGAATATTTTAACCGAATAAATTTGTTCAGATGCCCAGTCACTCCAAACTGCTCTAGTGAGAAAAAAAGGTCATTCCATGAAATATGATCAAATGCCTTTTCCGCGTCAACCGTTAATAGTGCTAAATTAGTAGTGTCTCTGCGCTTTACTGCTCTAAATTTGTTCCAAAAAGAAATCTAATAATGTCATTACCTTTCGCATATTCTTGGCTAGGTTCCTTCCAGGCATAAAGCCTGATTGATTTTCATGGATAATTAAATTAATTAAAGATGCGGTTTTAATCTGTTTGCCAGAATAGACATTAATAATTTATAATCCGTATTTAGTACCGATATAGGCCTATATGAAGCTGGTGATTCTAAATCTTTATTTTTCTTTGGGATTAGAGAGATATTAGCAGCCGCAAAATAAGGGGAACACTTATTACCCTCAATAAAGTAAAAATGAAATAGTTTCTCAAGGAATGGTACAATTTGTTCTTGCAGGATCCTATAAAATGCAATAGGTAAGCAATATGGTCCAGCAGCCTTATTAGTCTTAGCTTCTTTAATTGCTCCCAGAATCTCCTCTTCTGATATAGGTGTATTAATCTCTGATAAGATTTCTACGGGGATTCTAGGAACCTTAATTTTTTTCCCAAAAAAGTTTTCCCTTATCTATTTCGCATTCCTCAAGCCTATACAGATCTCTAAAATATTCCAAGAACACTCTGCTAATATCAGCGTTATTTGTTACTCTCTTAGTCCCACTTCTAATGGCTGTTATACTATTCCTATTAACTGCTTTCATTATTTTAGCTAAGAACTTTGCAGACCTACCGCCAAAGCCCCTATAGAGTGCCTTTTGTCTTTGCATTTCTTGTATAGTTTTTTGTTTCAGAAATATATCTCAAGCTTTTTTAACGTTTATATACTTATTCCAATTCAGATTTGAACGATCCCCTAAATATGCTCTATAGGCATTTTTAACCTGATTAGACATCTGAATTTCACTTTGTCGAAATTTCCTTTTAAGCTGACACATATAAGCCTTGATTTTCCCTCTTAATACAGCTTTAGCTGCTTACCAAAATATCTCCGGTCTATTTATATATGAACTATTGTAGTTAACATATTCTCTCCATTGATTAGTCAGCCAATTTTGGAAACCAATTTTATTCAGCAAGTGTTTGGGAAAAAAAAGAGTCTGATTAGTGGATAACTGCATACTTGCTGGATTAAGGGTCAGCATGATAGTGGCATGGTCTGAAATTATTATCTCTCCAATCTCTGCTCTCCACTCTAATCCAATCAAAGGGTCTGCAATCAAAAATAAATCGATCCTAGACAATGCTTGGTGACCTTTTGACATACATGTATATGATCTTAAATCAGGATTCTGTGAGCGCCAAATATCAGTTAACCCCTAATTGTGAACAAAATTTCTGTAAAATGCGAACTTTTCTATTTCATTTAAACAAATATTTTTTAATTGATTCTATCCAGTATAGGATCTACAACTAAATTTAAATCTCCTCCCACTATGAGGTTTTGTCCTATGTACTTATGTTGACGTAATGTCATATTATTCCAAAATTCTTTATCCACCTTGTTAGGGCCATAAATATTGCAAAGAAAAAATAGTTTTTTATTATAAGTTATCTCTAAGATTTGAAACTGACCTTCTTGATCTATCATAGCTTTTAAAGCTTTATTAAAAAGAATAGCCACTCCTCTCTAATGGGAATTATATGGGGCAGCCACCCCTTCACCCACCCAGTTAGTCTGAAATTTAGAAACTTCTGTAGCTTTTAAGTGGATCTCCTGTAAAAAAGGCTTAACTTTGGCAAGATGTTTAATTATAGATTTCCTCTTTATTGGGGAGTTTATGCCTCCTACATTTCAGGAAGCTATTTTAAAAGACGTTACCATTTATTTAACTTACAGATCTATCTAATCTATAGATCCACAAATAAATCATGAATTAACAACCTCATAAATATAATCTATAATATACACACAGTGGAAAGAGAGAGGATAGATTTTTTTTTTTAAAATTTCCAAAACATAATCCATTAGAATTAAAAAACATATAAGACCAAACTGAGACCATAATTTAATAGAATATCAAAACTAATAATGTATAGTATATATCTCAACCTCACGGTAGACCTAATTCCTTACAAAGAGAAAATGCCTCATGGGTATTGTTTAGTGTTTATGAAATCCACTATGAGTTTCGCAGGATACACCAACCTGACGTTATACTCTGCTTTCAGAAATTTCGTAAAAAAAAGGTGACATTTCTCTTCTTTTGGCAAGCGTCTCAGAAGAAAAATCTTGAAAGATCATGATATTATGTGTGTCAATAAGAAGAGAATTGAGTTTCCTATAATATTTTAAGTATAACAGTTTATCTTGATAATTAACAAATTTAAAATTAATAGATCTAGGTTTAGATTCTGTACTGTTATTCTCTCTTAGGTACCCAATTCAGTGTACTCTCTCTATTTGGAAAGCCACAGGAGGGGGCGCAATCAAGAGCGCCTGAGGAAGAGTATTTGTAACAAAGGCCATCAACTCCTGTGGACCTACTGACTCTGGCAGGCCAATAACCCTCAAATTATTGCGCCTTGACTGATCTTCAAGGTCTTCAATTCTCGCTTGCAATAGAGAGATATCCTTGTCTTGCTTAGCTAATATAGGCTCATTACTATTTAATCTGTCCTCTAGATCAGACACAATTGTCTCCACCTCCACCATTCTAGCAGTAAATTGTCGGATTTCACCTGTTAAACTAGAAATTTCAGCTTTGATTTCTTTTTTAACATCAAAATGAGGCATAATTACATTAGCCACCTCAGCAGCAAGCTCTGCCATGTCGCTAATACCAATGCCAGATAATCTTCGCTCATGTGAAGTATCTAGGTTAGGATTATACTGCCCTTCTTATACTTTTTAGGAGGCATATTTGGGGAGGAACTTTTTTGGTGTGAAATAAACCTATCCATTCACCTACGTGAATCTTGTATGTGTGTATTACTCAAAAAAAAAAAAAAAAGGAATAACCTAGTGAACAACAAAAAAACATAATTTATGTAAGAATTTACCTGATAAATTCATTTCTTTCATATTGGCAAGAGTCCATGAGCTAGTGACGTATGGGATATACATTCCTACCAGGAGGGCAAAGTTACCCAAACCTCAAAATGCCTATAAATACACCGCCCACCACACCCACGATTCAGTTTAACGAATAGCCAAGAAGTGGGGTGATAAGAAAAGAGCGAAAACATCAACAAGGAATTGGAATAATTGTGCTTTATACAAAAAATCATAACCACCATCTTGCCAATATAAAAAGAAATGAATTTATCAGGTAAATTCTTACATAAATTATGTTTTCTTTCATGTAATTGGCAAGAGTCCATGAGCTAGTGATGTATGGGATAGCAAATACCCAAGATGTGGAACTCCACGCAAGAGTCACTAGAGAGGGAGGGATAAAAATAAAGACAGCCAATCCCGCTGAAAAAATGAATCCACAACCCAAATCAAAAGTTTTAATCTTTATAATGAAAAAAACTGAAAATATTGATCAGAAGAATCAAACTGAAACAGCTGCCTGAAGTACTTTTCTACCAAAAACTGCTTCTGAAAAAGAGAAAACATCAAAATGGTAGAATTTAGTAAAAGTATGCAAAGAAGACCAAGTTGCTGCTTTGCAAATTTGATCAACAGAAGCTTCATTCTTAAAAGCCCAGGAAGTAGAAACTGACCTAGTAGAATGAGCCGTAATCCTCTGAGGCGGGGATTTACCTGACTCCAAATAAGCATGATGAGTCAAAAGCTTTAACCAAGATGCCAAAGAAATGGCAGAAGCCTTCTGACCTTTCCTAGGGCCAGAAAAGATAACAAGTAGACTAGAAGTCTTTCTGAAAACTTTAGTAGTTTCAACATAATATTTCAAAGCTCTTACCACATCCAAAGAATGTAAAGATCTCTCCTGAGAATTCTTAGGATTAGGACACAACGAAGGGACAACAATTTCTCTACTAATGTTGTTGGAATTCACAACTTTAGGTAAAATTTTAAATGAAGTCTGCAAAACTGCCTTATCCTGATGAAAAATCAGAAAAGGAGACTCACAAGAAAGAGCAGATAATTCAGATACTCATCTAGCAGAAGAGATGGCCAAAAAGAACAATACTTTCCAAGAAAGTAATTTAATGTCCAGAGAATGCATAGGCTCAAACGGAGGAGCCTGTAAAGCCCTCAAAACCAAATTAAGACCCCAAGGAGGAGAGATTGACTTAATGACAGGCTTGATACGAACTAAAGCCTGTACAAAACAATGAATATCAGGAAGATTAGCAATTTTTCTGTGGAACAGAACAGAAAGAGCATGTCCTTTCAAGGAACTTGCAGACAAACCCTTATCCAAACCATCCTTAAGAAACTGTAAAATTCTAGGAATTCTAAAAGAAAGCCAAGAGAATTTATGAGAAGAACACCATGAAATGTAAGTCTTTCAAACTCGGTAATAAATCTTTCTAGACACAGATTTGTGAGCCTGCAACATAGTATTAATTACTGAGTCAGAGAAACCTCTATGACTAAGCACTAAGCGTTCAATCTGAATACCTTCAAATTTAATGATTTGAGATCCTGATGGAAAAATGGGCCTTGAGATAGAAGGTCTGACCTTAACGGAAGTGGCCAAGGTTGGCAACTGGACATCCGAACAAGATCCACATACCAAAACCTGTGTGGTCATGCTGGAGCCACCAGCAGTACAAATGAACACTCCATTATTATTTTGGAAATCACTCTTGGAAGAAGAACTAGAGGCAGAAAGATATAAGCAGGTTGATAACTCCAAGGAAGTGTCAACGCATCCACTGCTTCCGCCTGAGGATCCCTGGACCTGGACAGATACCTGGGAAGTTTCCAGTTTAGATGAGAAGCCATCAGATCTATTTCTGGAAGCCCCCACATCTGAACAATCTGAAAAAACACATCTGGGTGAAGAGACCACTCTCCCGGATGTAAAGTCTGGCGACTAAGATAATCCGCGTCCCAATTTTCTACACCTGGGATATGGACCGCAGAAATTAGACAGGAGCTGGATTCCGCCCAAGCAAGTATCTGAGATACTTCTTTCATAGCTTGAGGACTGTGAGTCCCACCTTGATGATTGACATACGCCACGGTTGTGACATTGTCTGTCTGAAAACAAATAAACGGTTCTCTCTTCAGAAGAGGCCAAAACTGAAGAGCTCTGAGAATCGCACAGAGTTCCAAAATATTGATTAGTAAACTCACCTCTTGAGATTTCCAAACCCCTTGCGCTGTCAGAGATCCCCAGACAGCTCCCCAACCTGAAAGACTTGCATCTGTTGTGATCACAGTCCAGGTTGGACGAACAAAAGAGGCCCCTTGAACTAAACGATGGTGATCTAACCACCAAGTCAGAGATAGTCGAATATTGGGATGCACCATTGGCTCAGCATACAAAGCTGAAGAGGTCTCATGTGAAAACGAGCAAAGGGGATTGCGTCCGATGCTGCAGTCATGAGACCTAAAACCTCCATGCACATAGCTACTGAAGGGAATGATTGAAACTGAAGGTTCTGACAAGCTGAAACCAATTTCAGACGTCTTTTGTCTGTTAGAGACAAAGTCATGGATACTGAATCTATTTGGAATCCTAAAAAGGTTACCCTTGTCTGAGGAATCAAGAAACTTTTTGGTAAATTGATCCTCCAACCAGGTCTTTGAAGGAACAACACTAGTTGATTTGTGTGAGATTCTGCAGAATGTAAAGACTGAGCAAGTACCAAGATATCGTCCAAATAAGGAAACACCGCAATACCCCGCTCTCTGATTACAGAGAGTAGGGCACCGAGAACCTTTGAAAAGATCCTTGGAGCTGTTGCTAAGCCAAAAGGAAGAGCAACAAATTGGTAATGCTTGTCTAGAAAAGAGAATCTCAGGAATTGATAGTGATCTGGATGAATCGGAATATGAAGATATGCATCCTGTAAGTCTATTGTGGACATATAATGCCCTTGCTGAACAAAAGGCAGAATAGTCCTTATAGTCACCATCTTGAATGTTGGTATTCTTACATAAAAATTCAAAATTTTTAGATCCAGAACTGGTCTGAAAGAATTCTCCTTCTTTGGAACAATGAACAGATTTGAATAAAACCCCAGACCCCGTTCCTGAAAAGGAACTGGCACAATTAACCCAGATAACTCTAGGTCTGAAACACACTTCAGGAATACCTGAGCCTTTACTGGGTTCACTAGAATGTGTGAGAGAAAGAAACTTCTCACAGGCGGTCTTACTTTGAAATCTATTCTGTACCCTTGAGAAATAATGTTCTGAATCCAATGATTTTGAAATAAATTGATCCAAACATCCTTGTAAAATCTTAGTCTGCCCCCTAGCAGCTGCGCTGGAATGAGGGCCGCACCTTCATGCGGACTTGGGAGCTGATTTTGATTTTTTAAATGGCTTCGATTTATTCCAGACTGGAGAAGGCTTCCAATTGGAAACCGTTCCTTTAGGGAAAAGGTCAGGTTTCTGTTCCTTATTCTGACGAAAGGAACGAAAATGGTTAGCAGCCCTGAATTTACCCTTAGATTTTTTATCCTGAGGCAAAAAATCTCCCTTCCCCCAGTGACAGTTGAAATAATAGAATCCAACTGAGAACCAAATAATTTATTACCTTGGAAAGAGAGAGAGATAGCAACGTTGATTTAGAAGTCATATCAGCATTCCAAGATTTAAGCCATAAAGCTCTTCTAGCTAAAATAGCTAAAGACATATATCTGACATCAATTCTAATGATATAAAAAAATTCATCACAAATGAAATTATTAGCATGTTGAATTAGCTTAACAATGCTATACACATTATGATCTGGTACTTCTTGCGCTAAAGTATCCAACCAAAAAGTTGAAGCTGCAGCAACATCAGCCAAAGAAATAGCAGGCCTAAGAAGATGACCTGAACATAAATACGCCTTCCTTAGATAAGATTCAAGCTTCCTATCTAAAGGATCTTTAAAAGAAATACTATCTGCCGTAGGAATAGTAGTACGCTTTGCAAGAGTAGAGATGGCCCCATCAACTTTGGGGATCTTTTCCCAAAACTCCAATCTATCAGTCGGCAAAGGATACAGTTTCTTAAACCTTGAAGAAGGAGTAAATTAAGTACCCAGTCTATTCCATTCCCTAGAAATTACATCTGAAATAGCATCAGGAACTGGAAATACCTCTTGAATAACTACATGAGGTTTAAAAAACGAATTTAAACGTTTACTGGTGTTAATATCAAGAGGACTAGTCTCCTCCATATCTAATGCAATCAACACCTCTTTTAATAAGGAACGAATATACTCCATTTTAAATAAGTATGAAGATTTGTCAGGGTCAATATCTGAGGCAGAATCTTCTGAACCAGATAGATCCTCATCAGAGATAGATAAATCAGAATGCTGTCGGTCATATAAAAATTCATTAGTTTTATTAGAAGTTTTAAAAGACCTTTTACGTTTATTAGAAGGTGGTATGACAGACAAAGCCTTCTGAATAGAATTAGAAACAAATTCTCTCACATTAACAGGATTAGATGTTGAAGGAATAACAACAGGTAATGGATTACTACTAATGGAAATATTTTCTGCATGTAAAAGTTTGTATTGACAATTATCACAAACTACAGCCAGAGGAACAGTTACCACAAGTTTACAACAAATGCACTTAGCTTTGGTAGAACCAACATCAGGCAGCAGCATTCCAATAGTGGATTCTGAAACAGGATCAGATTGAGACATCTTGCAATATGTAAGAGAAAAAATAACATATAAAGCAAAATTATCAATTTCCTTATATGACAGTTTCAGGAATGGGAGAAAATGCAAACATTATGACGCCCATAACTGACAAAATATTTTTTGGCGCCAAAAACGTCTGCAACAAACACGAGCGTCATAAATGACGCAACTACGTGAAAATTCTCGGCGCCAACTAAGATGCCGGAAATGACGAAAATACGTCAACAAACGTAATTCTCGCGCCAAAAAAGTCTCGCGCCAAAAATGACGCAATAAATTATACAGGGAGTGCAGAATTATTAGGCAAATTTGCATTTTGATCACATCATCCTCTTTATGCATGTTGTCTTACTCCAAGCTGTATAGGCTCGAAAGCCTACTACCAATTAAGCATATTAGGTGATGTGCATCTCTGTAATGAGAAGGGGTGTGGTCTAATGACATCAACACCCTATATCAGGTGTGCATAATTATTAGGCACACCTGTGGTCCATCATCAAATGTGAGATTTACAAGGAGGGAAAACTGTACACCTCTCTGAACAGTGTCTGGGAGGCTGTGGTTGCTGCTGCACGCAATGTTGATGGTGAACAGATCAAAACACTGACAGAATCCATGGATGGCAGGCTTTTGAGTGTCCTTGCAAAGAAAGGTGGCTATATTGGTCACTGATTTGTTTTTGTTTTGTTTTTGAATGTCAGAAATGTATATTTGTGAATGTTGAGATGTTATATTGGTTTCACTGGTAAAAATAAATAATTGAAATGGGTATATATTTGTTTTTTGTTAAGTTGCCTAATAATTATGCACAGTAATAGTCACCTGCACACACAGATATCCCCCTAAAATAGCTATAACTGAAAACAAACTAAAATATACTTTCAAAACTATTCAGCTTTGATATTAATGAGTTTTTTGGGTTCATTGAGAACATGGTTGTTGTTCAATAATAAAATGAATCCTCAAAAATACAACTTGCCTAATAATTCTGCACTCCCTGTAGCATTTTGCGCACCCGCGAGCCTAACAGCCCGCAATTTAGAAAAAAGTCAGTAAGAAATTTTTTTTTTTTTTTTTTTATGTGTATTTCCCAAAATGAAACTGACAGTCTGCAAAAAGGAAATATACTGATAAACCTGAATCATGGCAAATATAAGTACAAACATTATATTTAGAACTTTACATTAAAGTGCCAAACCATAGCTGAGAGTGTCTTAATAAAGGAAAACATACTTACCAAAAGACAGTCATCTACATAAAGTAGATAGCCAAACCAGTACTGAAACGAGAATCAGCAGAGGTAATGGTATATAAGAGTATATCGTCGATCTGAAAAGGGAGGTAGGAGATGAATCTCTATGACCGATAACAGAGAACCTATGAAATAGATCCCCGTTAGGATGACCATTGTATTCAATAGGTAATACTCCCTTCAAATCCCTCTGACATTCACTGCACTCTGAGAGGAACCGGACTCCAGCATGCTGAGAAGCGCATATCAACGTAGAAATCTAGCACAAACTTACTTCACCACCTCTTAGGAGGCAAAGTTTGTAAAACTGAATTGTGGGTGTGGTGGGGGGTGTATTTATAGGCATTTTGAGGTTTGGGAAACTTTGCCCCTCCTGGTAGGAATGTATATCCCATACGTCACTAGCTCATGGACTCTTACCAATTACATGAAAGAAATGTGTACTTTAAACCTAGATTTCTAGGTATGTGCAAATTAATACTAAGCAGTTCTATTTATAGGTGCTTTATACTGTAAAAAAGAAAAAATCACAAAAAACACTCCTAAACAATGAAAATACAAAAATATTGTGAAAATATATAACTCTAACAAAGTGAAATACAGTGATCTTTAAAGTTCCTAGTTAAATAATATCTGGAAGGGCTACACCATAATCTGTATCAAGGATTCAGATCACAAACCCACTAGATGCAACACACAGGTAATAATAGCTTCACAGTGCTAGTTTAAATCAAATAGTCATATCCTAAAGCTTAAGATCTTACAGGATTTGAAGGCTTATTATAGCCTTCCAATAATTCAAAGGTCTGACACTTTATATTACTGAATAGGTTAATACAAGTCTTAAAGACCTGAATTAGTGGAACAATAATACTACTTCAGATAATATATTCCTTTACAGGCTCGGGTAATAATAGTCATAAATTCAAAGTTAACAGGGCCCTGCCGCTTTACCAGAAAAGTCTATCTCATAACTATATTTTAATACTATACTTATAAGTATCACTTAATTAGAACATTCAACTCCCAGCAAAAGGGGGCCCAAGTTCACAACTGGCCCTTTTAAGCTATAAATAAGACTAAATCTGTATGCAACATCAGCAAATACAGGGAGTGCAGAATTGTTAGGCAAGTTGTATTTTTGAGGATTCATTTTATTATTGAACAACAACCATGTTCTCAATGAACCCAAAAAACTCATTAATATCAAAGCTGAATAGTTTTGGAAGTAGTTTTTAGTTTGTTTTCAGTTATAGCTATTTTAGGGGGATATCTGTGTGTGCAGGTGACTATTACTGTGCATAATTATTAGGCAACTTAACAAAAAACAAATATATACCCATTTCAATTATTTATTTTTACCAGTGAAACCAATATAACATCTCAACATTCACAAATATACATTTCTGACATTCAAAAACAAAACAAAAACAAATCAGTGACCAATATAGCCACCTTTCTTTCCAAGGACACTCAAAAGCCTGCCATCCATGGATTCTGTCAGTGTTTTGATCTGTTCACCATCAACATTGCGTGCAGCAGCAACCACAGCCTCCCAGACACTGTTCAGAGAGGTGTACTGTTTTCCCTCCTTGTAAATCTCAAATTTGATGATGGACCACAGGTTCTCAATGGGGTTCAGATCAGGTGAACAAGGAGGCCATGTCATTAGATTTTCTTCTTTTATACCCTTTCTTGCCAGCCACGCTGTGGAGTACTTGGACGCGTGTGATGGAGCATTGTCCTGCATGAAAATCATGTTTTTCTTGAAGGATGCAGACTTCTTCCTGTACCACTGCTTGAAGAAGGTGTCTTCCAGAAACTGGCAGTAGGACTGGGAGTTGAGCTTGACTCCATCCTCAACCCAAAAAGGCCCCACAAGCTCATCTTTGATGATACCAGCCCAAACCAGTACTCCACCTCCACCTTGCTGGCGTCTGAGTCGGACTGGAGCTCTCTGCCCTTTACCAATCCAGCCACGGGCCCATCCATCTGGCCCATCAAGACTCACTCTCATTTCATCAGTCCATTAAACCTTAGAAAAATCAGTCTTGAGATATTTCCCAGCCCAGTCTTGAAGTTTCAGCTTGTGTGTCTTGTTCAGTTGTGGTCGTCTTTCAGCCTTTCTTACCTTGGCCATGTCTCTGAGTATTGTACACCTTGTGCTTTTGGGCACTCCAGTGATGTTGCAGCTCTGAAATATGGCCAAACTGGTGGCAAGTGGCATCTTGGCAGCTGCACGCTTGACTTTTCTCAGTTCATGGGCAGTTATTTTGCGCCTTGGTTTTTCCACACGCTTCTTGCGACCCTGTAGACTATTTTGAATGAAATGCTTGATTGTTCGATAATCACGCTTCAGAAGCTTTGCAATTTAAGAGTGCTGCATCCCTCTGCAAGATATCTCACTATTTTTGACTTTTCTGAGCCTGTCAAGTCCTTCTTTTGACCCATTTTGCCAAAGGAAAGGAAGCTGCCTAATAATTATGCACACCTGATATAGGGTGTTGATGTCATTAGACCACACCCCTTCTCATTACAGAGATGCACATCACCTAATATGCTTAATTGGTAGTAGGCTTTCGAGCCTATACAGCTTGGAGTAAGACAACATGCATAAAGAGGATGATGTGGTCAAAATACTCATTTGCCTAATAATTCTGCACTCCCTGTAGATACAAATTAGTTGTTTGTACTTCAGTCTTATGTAACTTTTAAGAAGCAAAATTCTGGCTTCTGTTAATTATCACTAATTCCCAGGCAGCAGTTCTCGTTGCCATATATATAGTCAATAACCATCTATCTATAGGAACCAGTGTCCATTATTTGTTCCGTGGGCCTGGGGCTTCAGAGGGTATATATGTAACGTTATGCCTCACTCTACCAGTCGGCAACCCCAGCCTTAACAGACCCACAATGTCAATTATGGCTTCAAAAGGGAAATAGACTTACAGCACCGGACCACTTCACTTGTTAAGATGTAGATATTTAGTCCGTGTCCGTAACACCCTCTATGACAAGCCAGAGCCGCTGCTAAAAATATCTGAACCGCCACCAACAACAGGCACTCTGCCCATGTGTAATAGCGATAGTTGTAGATGTGTGTCCGTAATAGCAAGAGTTGATCCGAGTTTCTGCCTTCCGCTACCCACAATGGCTAAAGACCCGGCGCTCCAACTTGACCTCTGCGATATCCACCGTATTCCCTTGGAACACAGCTTAACTTCTGCGGAGGGCCGTAGTATATAACTATCCCTCCGACTACGTACAATGTATACTGATTTCTTCTTGTGCAACAGGAGGTGTGTGGGAATTACCCCTCAGAATTGGTCAAAACTACTGATGTCAGCACACACCCGCAGAAAGACTTCACTTCACTGGAGGGCCATGGAGTTAGCCTCAGCCTTAATTCACACGCTGTAAAGGCAAGTCTCTTTCCACTCAAAGCCTTTGCTCACACAGTCTCGAAACTCCGGTCACACTCCCCGGCAGAGCCAAGTTCCATACAGGCTCCCCATCATCTGTTTGGGGTAATGGACATCTCCATTGGAAAATATATCAGAGTCTCTGGCTCCATTTTACCAACCTTCCAATCCGGTTAGTACTTAAAGTACAGACCAATTTCACCTGCCGTTTAGAGGCTGTTATGTATGGCTAGGTCAATCCATGTGCTGGAATCTTCAAAAAAAGGTGCTATAGCAACATAGCATATTACTGCCACAGTGGAACTTCCAATCCGAGATCCGAGGATCCTGTACCGGCCTAAAAACAAGTTAGAGCAAGGTACGCTTCAGCAGGCTGGAGAATATAATTCCCAATAAGGGAGAGGTGAAGTTGAAGGCAGCTACCTGTGTTGGCTCCGCCTCCAGCCAGAAGTTCCACAGCCACTTGAGGAGTAAGTTATACACAAATTCTTGCCATTGCTCTATGAAAGTTAACAACTATTTTAAAAGGCTCTCTCCACCTCTAAAAGACACCATGACCCACAGATCCAGGACACTAAACAAGAAACTTAAACATTCAGCAGAAATCCATGCAACCAACTCCTCTCAACTGAATAATGACAGGATCACAGTTCCCTACTACAGGAAATTAAATCTTTTTTCTTGCCAAAAATTGATTCTTTGCAGGCTGGTGTGGACACACTGACCAGTGAAGTGAGAGCATTCTCTACATGCCTTACGGTCGCGGAACACAGAATCTCTGAGGTTCAAGACAGGCAACAGGAATCAGAAGGTTCCATAAAGAATCTCTTAAAGCAAAACCAAGACTTGCAAGATAAAGTGGAGGATTTAAAGAACCATAGCAGGTAAAATAATTTACGGATCGTGGGAGTTCACAACTTCATGAGCAAGTTCATCAGGTTACCCTCTTGTATCCAGCCAAGTTGAAACTTCAAACGACTTCAGACCTAAGATTTTTCACTCACCTGCAGCGGTACATGCCTACCTTGCCTCAGAAAGGAGACAGGACACTGGCTAATGCTTCATCACTGAGTACTTGTATCTACTTTTCTAGCCTTTGTATTATTATATAATGTTTGTAAGTCTTTATTCACTGGTGTTAACCCTGGCCTTTGTGATACCCTTTTTCTAAACAGGCTTATGCGGTTTGCCACACACTTGGTTGTCTTATTGTTCCAGGGATTTTTTAAGTCTTAGTCACATGCTAGATAAATGTGATCTAGATCTATTTTATAGTTCACACAAGAAGCAAATATTGCACAATCAAGGCTTATTAAATTCTTGACAGTATGGGGGTGGTGACTTAGCTAAAGCCCAGGAGGTGTGTATGCTGTGGTCCAATACAACCGAGTGGATTCCGGCAAACTGAAACCATGCACTGCTGGCGGGGTGCCAGCCAAAAGGAGAGCCGAGCCAGCTCAATAATGAAAATAAGTGGAAAGAACAGCACTCCAGAAATCGTAGTAGATAAAAACAGAACTTTATTCGATCAGTTTAAAAACTTGTACAGCACGATGCAAGTATTACAAATAGAGGAGGAGGCGGAGTCCTGACATGTTTTGTGCCGTGCGGCACTTAATCATAGGATGACTCCACACCTAAGTAGCACACCTTTTAAGGTAACTGTAACCAATCAGAACACTGTGAATACAACGTTCCCCTGGAAACAAGTTATAAACAACAATAATGTGCAAATATGCGCTACAGAGGTATAAGAAAATGAGCAACATAAAACAATTAAAATCAAAAATTGTACAGAGCAAAAAAATCATTTTTTATATATATATAAATAATTATATCGCTACACATTTTGAAAGTTAGCCCCAACATTTTCTAAGACATATAATATTAGTATTTCTAATTTTATTTATTTATTTATATATATAATTATAATTTATATTGTTACTTGTTTTCATTGTTACCATGTCTCTGCAGCACATAAACAATCCATATATTCACTCAAAATGTGACAAATTAAACATATTAATATGGATAAAAACACATCAATGTGAATGCAGTGACAATGGTACTAAACGTCTACAATCAACAATTCAAACAATTATTACATAAATGTACTAAATTAATGATTTCCCTTATAAAGAATGCACTGTAAAAAAATATGTATAAACATGGAAATAAATATATAAATAAATAAATATATAAATAAATTCCCTCAATATGTTCATATTGTGAGACCACTAACTGATGACTTGAATAATCAGCAAAAAATATTTTGCATTATAAATTGAGTGGAATACAATACAATACATTGAACATAAGTGTATGCATACAGTCTAAAAATATAATTGAGCAAAAAAGGGGATTTTATATACATAAATTAATTATAATAATCATAATTAAAGTATATTCTATCCTATTCCACAAAATAACTTATATCCCATTCTTTATTGAGTCCATGGGGTGCCCTTATATTCAATTTCCAGATCCAATATAATTCTTTCTTAGAGAGGATATTATATATATTACCACCTCTAAGAGGCCTTATAGCTAAATCAATTACTTTGACAATGAATTTTGATTCATTAGTGAAATGAAGACAGTTGAAGTGTCTGGCTACATTTGAATCTTTGTTGTAATTTTTAATATCCCTTTAATGTTCACCTATCCTTGATCTTAGGGCACGATAAGTTTGACCTACATACTGCTCAAAACATAGTGTGCACTCAATGAGATAAATCACAAAATTTGTACCACAATTTGCATAGTGGTCAATTTTGAAATTCTGTTTAGTTGTATAGCTACAAAAATCAACACTAGATGAAATTACTTGGCAGGTGAGGCAATTCCTTGATAGGTATCTAAAGGTACCTTTTTTATACAACCACTGGGTTCCTATCTCTCTCAAATTACTATTAACCATACTAGGGGAAAGTCTATTAGCAAGTGTAGGTGCTTTTTTGGATACAAATTTGACTTTATCTACTACACCTGATAAGATTTCATCACCCTTTAATATCGGTAAATTCCTTTTAATGAAATTACACAAATCATTGTATTGTAGAGAAAATTCAGTTGAAAAAACTACCTTCTCTTTATTGAAACTAGTTATCTTTGATATATGATTGGTCTTATATTGATTAACATCATCTAATGACTGTTGTAATAGACTTGAATCATATCCTCTCGCACTTAGTCTGTCCATCAATTTGTCTGCGTGAAGGTTAAATAACTCAACTGAGTTGGTATTTCTCCGAAGCCTTAGAAATTGGCTCTTAGGTATTGATTTTATCAGGTGCCTAGGATGACACGATTTTGCATGGAAGATCGTGTTACCTGATATGTGGCTAGATTTAGAGTTCTGCGTTAGCCATCAAAAGCAGCGTTAAAGGGTCCTAACACTGCTTTTGGCCGCCCGCTGGTATTTAGAGTCAGTCAGGAAAGGGTCTACCGCTCACTTCCTCACCGTGACTCCAGGCTACCGCAGATCCCCTTACGCCAATTGCGTATCCTATCTTTTCAATGGGATCTGCCTAACGCCGGTATTTGGAGTATTGGAACAAGTGAGCGGTAGACCCTCTACCGACAAGACTCCAGCCGCAAAAAAAAGTCAGTAGTTAAGAGCTTCATGGGCTAACGCCGGAATATAAAGCTCTTAACTACTGTGCTACAAAGTACACTAACACCCATAAACTACCTATGTACCCCTAAACCGAGGCCCCCCCACATCGCCGCCACTCTAATAAATTTTTTTAACCCCTAATCTGCCGGCCGGACACCGCCGCCCCCTACATTATAGCTATGAACCCCTAATCTGCTGCCCCTAACATCGCCGACCCCTATATTATATTTATTAACCCCTAATCTGCCCCCCCCAATGTTGCCGCTACCTAACTACAATTATTAACCCCTAATCTGCCGAACGGACCTCGCCGCCACTATATTAACCCATAAACCGCCGCACTCCCGCCTCGCAAACACTAGAATAAATAGTATCGATAGTATTAGTACTAATCTGCCCTCCCTGACATCGCCGCCATCTACCTACAATTATTAACCCCTAATCTGCCGACCGGACCTCACCGCTACTATAATAAAATTATTAACCCCTAAACCTAACTCTAACCCTAACCCTAACAACCCCCTAACATAAATATAATTTAAATTAAACGAAATAATATTCCTAAAATTAACTAAAATAATCCTATTTAAAACTAAATACTTACCTAGAAAATAAACCCTAATATAGCTACAATATAATTAATAATTACATTGTAGCTATTTTAGGATTTATATTTATTTTATAGGCAACTTTGTATTTATTTTAACTAGGTACAATAGCTATTAAATAGTTAATAACTATTTAACAGCTACCTAGTTAAAATAAGTACAAAATTACCTGTAAAATAATTCCTAACCTAAGTTACAAATACACCTAACACTACACTATCATTAAATTAATTAAATAAATTACCTACAATTAGCTAACTTAAAATACAATAAAATAAACTATTCTATAATACAAAAAAAACAAACACTAAATTACAAAAAATAAAAAAGAATTACAAGATGTTTAAACTAATTACACCTAATCTAAGCCCCCTTAGGCTTATTTTACAGGTAATTTTGTACATATTTTAACTAGGTAGCTATTAAATAGTTATTAACTATTTAATAGCTATTGTAACTAGTTAAAATAAATACAAAGTTGTCTGTAAAATAAATATAAATCCTAAAATAGCTACAATGTAATTATTAATTATATTGTAGCTATATTAGGGTTTATTTTCTAGGTAAGTATTTAGTTTTAAATAGGATTATTTTAGTTAATTTTAGGAATATTATTTCGTTTAATTAAAATTATATTTATGTTAGGGGGTGTTAGGGTTAGAGTTAGAGTTAGGTTTAGGGGTTAATAATTTTATTATCGTAGCGGCGAGGTCCGGTCGGCAGATTAGGGATTAATAATTGTAGGTAGGTGGCGGCGATGTTAGGGAGGGCAGATTAGGGGTTAATACTATTTATTCTAGTGTTTGCGAGGAGGGAGTGCGGCGGTTTAGGGGTTAATACATTTATTATAGTGGCGGCGAGGTGCCATTAGACACAGTGCAGCTCGCTCCCGCTCTGTCTGACAGCAGGAGCGAGCTGCACTGTGTCTAATGGCGCGGTCGGGCCGGGCTGTGACTATACAGCTGGCCCGATGCGCTCAGTAAAAACAACAGACCCGCTCAGCAGAGTACAGAGAGCGAGTCTGTAAAACAGCGGTATTTTTACAAAATAAAAAGGAAATATTATGATTTACAAAGTTTGGCTAATGTGATGTTATATAATTCTGCACTATGTGCAGAATTATATAACATTATTTTTAAGGTTTACTGTCCCTTTAATAATAAAATGCAGGTGTCAGCGATAGCGGGGGCAGCAGATTAGGGGTTAATAAGTGTAAGGTTAGGGGTGTTTAGACTCGGGGTTCATGTTAGGGTGTTAGGTGTAGACTTAGAGAGTGTTTCCCATAGGAAACAATGGGGCTGCGTTAGGAGCTGAACGCTGCTTTTTTGCAGGTGTTAGTTTTTTTTTTAAGCCCAAACTGCCCCATTATTTCCTATGGGGATATCGTGCACGAGCACGTTTTTCCAGCTTACCGCTACCGTAGGCAACGCTGGTATTGAGGGTTGAAGTGAAGCTAAATTAGGATCAACGCTCCCTTTTCTGAGCCTAACGCAGCCCTTCAGACAACTCTAAATACCAGCGTTGTCTTAAGGATGTGCTGGGAAAAAAAGCAGCGTTAGCTATGCGGGTCTTAACCGACAAAACTCTAAATCTAGCCGATTGTTTTTCTGTATGTATCAGTGATGATCCTATTGTGTTCAATCGAGCCAACTAACGTGAGATCTAAAAAATTAATCTCCTTGTTTTGAATGAATCTCCAGTGAAGCCAGACACTTCAACTGTCTTCATTTCACTAATGAATCGAAATTCACTGTCAAAGTAATTGATTTAGCTAAAATGCCTCTTAGAGGTGGTAATATATATAATATCCTCTCTAAGAAAGAATTATAAGAATTATATTGGATCTGGAAAATGAATACAAGGGCACCCCATGGACTCAATAAAGAATGGGATATGTTATTTTGTGGAATAGGATAGAATATACTTTAATTATGATTATTATAATTAATTTATGTATATAAAATCCCCTTTTTTGCTCAATTATATTTTTAGACTGTATGCATACACTTATGTTCAATGTATTGTATTGTATTCCACTGAATTTATAATGCAAAATATTTTTTGCTGATTATTCAAGTCATCAGTTAGTGGTCTCACAATATGAACATTTTGAGGGAATTTATTTATATATTTATTTCCATATTTATATATATTTTTTTACAGTGCATTCTTTATAAGGGAAATCATTAATTTAGTTTCTAAGTACATTTATGTAATAATTGTTTGAATTGTTGATTGTAGACGATTAGTACCATTGTCACTGCATTCACATTGATGTGTTTTTTTTTATTTTAATAATTTTTATTGAGGACAATAGACATACAATATATATATATATATATATATATATATATAGACATAACATAAAATAGCATCTTTAAATCTTAGCAGAAGTAGGTGTATAAAGTTATAGTCCTCGATTTTCTTCCCCCAATTTGATATAATAGGTCGCTTTTGGACCTTTCCAAGTGATAGTAACAATGTCCAGGGGATGTTTTAGTACCAGAACAGAGAACAAGAACAAAAAAAAAAAGTAAAGAAAAAAAAAACAGCATCCTGCTAAAATGAAAACATTACAAACATGTTATAAACAGATTATAATCCAGATGCTGAGGCCGGAGCTAAACACAGTATATTCACAAAGCGCGTCGACACAAATCAGTGACCATAAAACAGTTATAAAGTATGGTGATTCAACTCTCTATTGTAAAGAAATAACTTTAAATGAACAGCTACGAGTAATATAAATACATAATCATGTTAGATGATCTATAGACAGATACCGCAGGCATAGATTGAGTTTCCATATCCACAAAAGAGGGTAAAAGGGTTATGGCTTTAGGTGGATAGATATGTTTACTAATTCATGTATATATCTAAAAAAGACAGAGATGGCCTAGTTGCGGTGTACTGTAGTTATTCTGTCTCTCCCATGGTCCCGGCCGTAGACCACTAGTCAAGACTGTTTTATTATATTAACACCGCCATCTTAATTGGCCTATCCTAAGTTCTGAATGCCCTCCCTCTATATTGAGAAAATTGTGTGGTGTTCGGGGGACCCCCCCAATCCCCAGAGCCCACAGCTATCTGACAAGTGCATAAAAGAACGGGGGCATATTACTGTGTAACTTTATAGACATGCAAGGTGGTAACGTCTGTCATCACCTGAATAGTAAGCTTTTTCTTCCCCCTACCATTTTGTGTTAAGAACTATAGTGGGTTTGAGTACAGGAGAATCAAAATAACCAGCATATATTAAAAACATTGCCCTCCAAACATCTCCAAAGTCCCTTGCGCAATCATTATAACATTCGAAACACAGAACAAAACAAAACTTTTATGATTAAACTCTTCTAGCGCTGATGTACTTAGCTAGAGTCCCCAATATCTCCATTTTATGCATACTGCGCAACATCTGTTAGTCCACAGCAAACACCCGCATTGGGAGTCCCGTCTTGGTTTCGATTCCAGCATAGTCAAAAATAAACTGAGACTTCTTCTGCACTATATTTTGAGGTCCATATCTACCAACATAGATGTCCGGAGGATCATTAGAGTTCAGGATATTTGCTGCATCAAGAATTGCGGGCCCCCCAGAGCACCCCCCAGGACTCCAGGGCAGTTCCACCATCTCCAATTCGAATCCATTCCAGCGAAGCAGACCCGATATCTCGGGATCATTGGTAAAAGGTTTCTTCGCGCTTCCTTTGAGGCTGTTGCTGCTGCGGGTAATTGGTACAATCTTTCCGAGCGCCATCTTTACTTGATAGTTGCGCCGTCGTGTCTCATCTCTCTGAACTGGGTCTACATACACTGCTCTTAGGCTGTTCCGAAAAACTCCTTCCATTATTCCGGATCGGGTCACCGGAGCAGGTAGGGATCGCAGATTGCTATCCTGTTGCAGGGGCTCCCCTTTTCTCAGAGTATTGGGAACAAGAGATCTCGTGGGCTCCATATTCAGTTCAAGTTCCTTATCCTTAGGTTGTAGTATAGGTTGCACTGAGTCTTTAGCATTAGGTAGCCTTGTTATAAGGAGTTGCAATTCGCTCTCGGACAGCGCCTTCTCCATCAAGGGCTGAAAGAGATCTTCCAGCTTGGCAAGGATCCTATCCCATCTATCCAAAAGAGGTTTACCTCGCATTATAGCTGTAAAATTTAGCATCAGAGGGATATCGCACTGCTCAAAAATCCTTTGTCAACGCCAACTTTGTAGAATTTTGCAAACAATCTGATGTGTCAACACTTATGCAAAAGCTTAGACAGCTCCGGTCGTACACCCCAGAGGAATCCGGGGGGGAAGCGTTGCCTGCAGATTTGCCGCCACTACAGGCCTCAAGAGTCCTTTTCCAGCCCTGGGTTCATTAATACAGCAAACTAAAAAATTTTGGTGTCCTTGATCTCATATGTACACGAAGCCAGTCGTGTGAGCTCTCTTTGCTGTGAATACCAAGCTATGACCGGCAAAATAATAGCTCCTCACCTGGAGCTTAAGAAATGTGCGACCGTTCAGGATCGCTACTTGGACACGCCCCCCATTGATGTGTTTTTATCCATATTAATATGTTTAATTTGTCACATTTTGAGTGAATATATGTATTGTTTATGTGTTGCAGAGACATGGTAACATTGAAAACAAGTAACAATATAAATTATAATTATATATATAAATAAAATTAGAAATACTAATATTATATGTCTTAGAAAATGTTGGGGCTAACTTTCAAAATGTGTAGCAATATAATTATTTATATATATTAAAAATACTTTTTTGCTCTGTACAATTTTTGATTTTAATTGTTTCATGTTACTCATTTTCTTATACCTCTGTAGCGCATATTTGCACATTATTGTTGTTTATAACTTGTTTCCAGGGGAACGCTGTGTTCACAGTGTTCTGATTGGTTACAGTTACCTTAAAAGGTGTGCTACTTAGGTGTGGAGTCATCCTATGATTAAGTGCCGCACGGCACGAAACATGTCAGGACTCTGCCTCCTCCTTCATTTGTAATACTTGCATCGTGCTGTACAAGTTTTTAAACTGATCGAATAAAGTTCTGTTTTTATCTACTACGATTTCTGGAGTGCTGCTCTTTCCACTTATTCTTATTAAATTGTTACTATTTTGCCAGATGCATTTATCCTGGTGCTCTGACAAAATGCCAACGGACATTTGGCGGACAGCATTCTGTCAGACGGACATTTGGCCGATGGACAGAATGCCGAATCACGTTACGATTTCGGCCGAGGGCATATATGCTCCAGAGTGCTTTGTTCCAATCAGAGCCTCGGGTGCTGCAACTGCCTCTGGGAACCTTACCATAGGTCCCAGCCCGCACGTCTTGTAATTCTCTGTCTGTCTATGGAATCTATCTATTTATCTATCTATCTATCTATCTATCTATCTATCAAATCTATCTATCTATCTATCTATCTATCTATCTATCTATCAAATCTATCTATCTAACAAATCTATCGAATTTATCTATTGCATCTATTTATCTATCATCTATCAATCTATCTAATCTATGTATCTATCAAATCTATCTATCTATCTTGTGGCCAGACTGTTATCTGACAGCCACTTGTGTGTTGGACTATTGTCCGTCGGCCAAATGTCTGTCGGCTAACAGTCCAGCCACGATTTATTCTATCTCACCTGCCTTAATGAAATTATTCCATTACACAGAGCGCATATCTTTTTGTCTTTTAATGTTCTTACTGGAAGTATATAGCATCCTCTTCACCTTTGGCAGTTGTACCTGGGAAAGGGTGGAACCCTTAGATTCTATACATTTACATAGTCTCCCTAGTGTAACCTGTTGTTCTTCCAGACCCTACTCTCTCTCATCAAGGACGGATGGGATGCTGCCCACTCTATGGGGAACAATATACTTTATAGTACCCACTATGTGGCTACTTGAATCTATTCACATTCCCTTAATGTCCTGTTACTTTAAAAGAACTGGTTCTGCACATTTATCGCTTAGCCCTGTTGGCATTGACTTACAATTATACCATAACACTTCAGCTTGCAGGGTACATTCCTTTAGATATGAGACCCCCAGTATCTTGTTGGGTTATGTTAAAGAGTCCCAAAAGAGGTCATTGTGTGTTGTTTGCATCACTCTGCTCTGGATAATGCTGCTGTCCTTATCATTAATCTCTGTTCTTTCTGTTACCTCTTATTAGGTCGGAACCTGGATGCTTGCACTTTCACCCTCCACAGACCATGTGCATTGGGAGCATCCTTTCTTGTGTCGCCTAACTATAAGTTTTACCAGCTGTCCTAAATTCCCTTCACACATTTTGTTGATGCATGATATGGTTCTACTCCCTTCTTCAGGATAATACCCTTAAGGGAATCATATGTGGATAACCAGACATATAAAGGCATAATTGATAGCTCTGCCCTGCTTCAACTTATCTTCTTGACCAATACCAACGGCCTTAACCCCCTAATATATCCCCCCAACAGTCCAGTTTCTGCTTATTTTATCAACATCACACAGCTTTTCACACTACCTCTGATTTTGCATGGCTACAACATTTAAAAACACTACATACGGACATATCATTACTCCAGGAAACCAAGTTATCCACAGAGGAACATAAAAAATGAAAAACACGTTGGGTGGGACAGATATTATTTTCCCCTACTGAGGGTAGGAAAAGAGGGGTGGTCATTTTGACTAGAAAGGGCCTTTCAATATCTTTTTCAAGGGTGGAGATAGAGCTAGAATGTATCTTCTTTTCTGATCTATTACAAGTTAATTCTCTTACTTATACCATCTGTAATGTATATGGCCCCATTGAGTACTGCCCTGGCTTTTGGACGACCCTACTAGCAAAAATATTTACTTATAATGCTCCTATAATTATGGGGGGAGACTTTAACATAGCTCAGGCATTGCCTCTGGACAGGTTTAGGGATCCTGCCATCTCCACCACCTCAAAAACAGGTACAGCTAGATATAAAAGAGAAGTGACACTGATTAAATCCTTCAAAGTAACTTTGGACCTTGTAGATGTATGGAGGGTGCAGAACCCGATCGGTAGGGAAACACTAGCCTACTTAAATCACATAGTACTCTATCAAGAATTGACTATTTCTTAACTTCCTCCAGTATATCATCCCAGATTCATCATACAGTTATAGGACAAATAATGATCTCAGATCATGCCCCAATTAGACTTATACTTCAACCTCTACCCACTAAACCTCCAGAAAAAACATGGAGATTCCCATCTTACCTATATAGTAATGTCAATTTTCTTCAGCACCTTAAATCCTCCTGGATTCATTACATATCGGATAACGCCCAGCACAACAATAACCCAAACCTATTCTGGCATGCCTCAAAGGCAGTAATGAGAGGACATATTACGTCCTTCACATCTCACTATAATAAAAACCTTAAAAAAGTAGACAGCAAATTCCTTTCAAAGCCCACTGAAGCATACAATAATTATCTGACCGATCCCACAACAGTATCTAAGCAAAATTACTATGACCTTAAAGGGACACTGAACCTAATTTTCTTCTTTCATGATTCAGATAGAGTTTTAAGCGACTTTCTAATTTACTCCTATTATTATTTGTAGGTAATCCAAATGCTAACTTAAAACTCCTCTTAAAAATAATTGATAGATTCAGCACTTTTACTGGTTATAAAATCAACATCGACAAGTCTGAGGTAACTTGGCTACAAAATAAACAAAACACCTCGCTGCTAAACACGGGACTCAAAATCACAGAAGGATCATTCAAATATCTAGGTATACAGCTACATGTTACTCCTAACAAACTATACCACCTTAGAAACCGTTAAAAATCTTAAACTCTTGCTTTTGGGCTGGGCAAAACTACCTATATCTCTCTTGGGCAGGGTCCACCTTTTTAAGATGATTACACTGCCTAAACTTCTTTATCCTCTGAAGATGTTGCTGTTTCTTCTCACCCACCAGGATGCTACCTTATTGCAGTCTGCTCTGGGACAGTTCATTTGGAGAGGGAAAAAACACAGTATAGGGAAAAATTACCTAGCAATGCCAATGAGCAGAGATGGGCTCCGTCTCCCAAACATTATATGGTACAATTGGGCCGCTCTAACAACACTAATACTCGACTGGTTGGTTGGAGATAACCGCTTCACTGTCCCTGTTTTAGAGACATGCCTTATTACTCCACTCCATCTTGCATTCCTTCCCGCCGACATACATACAGAATCACATTCTTTATCGGGACCCTTTAAAGGCATGGGCCAAATTGTGCAGAGTATGGGGAGTGGAAAAATCTGTGAGCAAATACTTACCAATCCAAGGTAATCTATGTTTTCTACCCGGATACACTACAGAAGCATTCAAATTATGGCATGTGAAACATCTCACCAGACATCTCTTTAACCCATTAAAGCTGGAAGTCCTACCCTTTCAAGAACTACAAGACGTATATGGTTTCCCCAACACACACAAATTTGCATATTTTCAGTGCAGACGTTACATAAATAAACTGAAATTGGATGGCTTGCTCTCTAGGGAATCATCTAACATAGACAGGCTCTGTTTGCTGGCGAGGCAAGGATCTTATAAAATCACACATACATATAACCTTATACTTCAACACTTTGAGGATTCTGCCATGAAGAAGATATTATCTAAATGGCTCAGTTATGAACTCCTGACGGCAGACAAGGAACTTATTAAAGACAGTCTTAATAAGATACAGGCCATAACCATCTCATCCACTCTAAGAGAGTCCCATTTAAAAATACTGCAACAAGCTTATATAACTCCTGGTCTCTGTTCTAAATGGGTACCTGGGGCAAAAAGTATCTTCACTAAGTGTAGTTATGCCGCACCAGATTGGATACATTTGTTATGGGATTGTCCCAAATTGAAAAGATATTGGCAAAAAAATTCCTATTGGTTGACCAAAATAACTAAATCACAGGTGTACCTTTCTGCTCAACATGTAATATTCTTAGTACCCAAAGATAGGAAATTTAACTTTCATATTTTTATTTATACAGTTATTGTATTAGTAAAACAGTTGATCTTGGGTTGGGCAAATAGCAAAACACCCTCCCTCCCTCCCTCCAACAAATGATTAGAAATATACATGCCCAGATGCTGGTTGAACAGGCTGATACAAAGGGAGACCCAGAGAAAAGAATTAAACGCTTTCTTCATATATGGAAAGCTTATCTACTGCACCTAACAGTTTCTGTCAGAGAAAGGGTTATCCACCCATTTAGAAATAGTCTTTATCTCTTAAATGAGAATCTCAAGGGTAACTGGTGTTTTTCCTTATGACAGTAGACCGGCAATCCTCCGCACACTTCTCATGCTGTACTTAGGGTATCGTTGATGAATCCAACTTCCTCCAATCACTGCATGGCCTCACGAGCTGGACACCTCGGAGTGCACGCCAGGGTCGGCTCCAGAACAAATGAAATGTGGGGGGCATTTTTTTTCACAAGGGGGCACGCATTTACAAAGCATGTATGAGAGAAAATAAGAGCAGACCTACATATTCTGCAGGAAAGTGTAGCTTCTGGCTGGTTTATCCCCCGCTATTAACATTTGGAGAATATGTGTTAAATCACTAGGTAAAAGAATGAAGTCTAAATCCTATGCAGTGCACTAAAACAGAGCCATTAAACTTGAGACCCCAAGTGCAATAGCTCCTTAAAAACAATTCAACCCTTAATCACCATGATCCAAAACCGGTAAACTCATTCTTAAATCTCAATCATGTCCCCTAAACAGCCATGCACCCCAAACCCTTAATGCAATTAAACCCTTTGTTTGCAATAACAGTGAAGATACTAGATTTTCAGGTACTGGTAATTTTGTAGATTAGATTTAGCTATACCTGTTTTCCAATAACTAATGGATATCAGGCTACTTAGTACAACCTATGTACTGTGAACCTATAAGAATATGATAGTATCATATAAATATGTCTATTAATCCCTACCGGCTTCTATCGACGCCTCAAAAGTGCACTGTGATCTTAGGCCCGGCCAAAGATCACAGTGCACTTTTGAGGTGTTGATAGAAGCCGGTAGCAATTTATAGACTTATATTAATATATTTTAATTAGGTTCAAATGGTAATCCGTTTCTAACCCTTTAAGAAAATGAGTAACTCACGATAGTTAGGTAAAATGAATAGGGTTGAAGACAAGACCAAAAAGTCTCCAATTAACTTCCAATTCCAAATAAGAGGTTAAGACACGGAGCTCCTTGCAGATGCGTGATGCAACCTCACAGCTCGGCAGCTAACTCCGCCCCCAGCATGCAGCATTACATAACAGTTCATTATTTTATTTATTATTTTTAAAGTGTATGAACTTTTCAATATTTTTTGAGGGGGCACATCATTCCATTTGGGTGGGCATTGCCCCCCAATGCCCCCCTTTGGAGCTGACCCTGGTGCACGCAATGGTTGGAGGAAGCTGAATTTGTCATTTCTGTGCTAAGTACAGGATGAGCTGCGGGAGGAAGATTGCCAGTCTGCTGTCATAAGGAAAAAGGTAAGTATTTAAAAAAACAAATGCTTAAAGTTTAATGAATGAAAGTGCCCCTGTTTTTAAGAGTATTTTTTAAAAACCGGCACTTTCTCATTAATCTTTACATTCACTCTAACATGCTAGTACTAATCCCCCCCTTCAAAGTTTAGTGTGTAAACATAGGAAAATATATCTTGTGCTCCCCACTTATCTGAGCCACAAGTACTTAAGATATTTAAAGAAAACAACTAGAATCATTTCACTGTTCTAAGTGGTCAGCTACCTGGAAATATTCTTGTACATATACTGGAACACTCAAGCCTATAGTACGATACTGATTCTATTTTGTTTATAGAAGTGATCAGAGGAGTTGCAATCATGGTCCACAAAAATCTATCATTTCAACTTCTGCACATAGAACAAGATGTAGAAGGTTGATATCTGATTGTGATTTGTAAACTAAACAATCGCCTATTCACGTTGGCCAATCTCTATGTCCCAAACCAGGTCAAATACCATTTTTGCGGAAGACTCTATCCCTAATAGACAGGGAATATTGATCTTGGGAAAGGACCTTCATTTAGTGTGGTATCCAGTCTTAGAAAAACGTCTCCCAGCAAATAAAGAGGTTAATTCCTATTCCAGAACTACAGCACTTAAATTTAGAGATCTTATCTCTCAATATCAACTGTTTGATGTGTGGAGAGTGTGTCACCTGGAGGAGAGAGATTTTTCTTACTTCTTCCTTTTACACCATTAATGCTCCCAGCTTGATTATTTCTTTGTAAATTATTGGACTTTAAACAAGGTCCAGGACTCAAAGATCCATTCTTGCTCCTTTGTGAGACCACAACGCTGTTTCTATAACAATCAAGGGGCACTCTGCACTGTCGGCTATACCAGCATGGAACGTCCCACAGATTTTACGTGAAGATCCGGTCTTCCTTCCTTCTCTTCAAGATATGGTATGAGATTACCTCCATAATAGCCTAAAAGGTCAGGCATCTAATCAAATTTGATGGACAGTCCTTAAATCCTCTATCAGAGGGTTTTGCATAGAGAAAGTTGCAACTTCTCTTAAGCTAATGGAGGCCCTCTAGGGAAACTGGTATGTAACCTCCGACTCAAAGAAAAGCTGAACAAGACTAATCCCACACCAGCGCTATCAGCTGATATTGCACAACTGCAAACTATAATTAAAACTCAAGAATTACAAAGAGTACAGGAGGCTGCACCGAGGTTTAAGCAAATGATGTATTCTAAGATTAATAAGGCAGATACCCTCTAGCAAGAAAACTCAGACAAAGAACAGCAACAGCCAGAATCCCCTATATTGTCCATAAGGGAAAAACTGCATATGCACCAGCTGATATTGGTAAAATGTTTGCTGATTACTATGAAGATTTATAAAATATAGCAGCATGGAAAAACAACAGAAGCACCGATTTTGGAAATATCTTCCTTCCTTAAAAACCTTCAGCTTTCCACTTTGACTGAGGAAGATAACGATTCTTTATTGAACCCCTTCTCGCTCGAGGAGATTACTACAGCTGTAAACAGCTACAATGTAATAAAACTCCAGGACCAGATGGATTCTCTAGCATGTCAGGGAATTCCTTGAATCATCTATATTACCAATACCAAAACCGGTTAACAACCACTCAGAATGTAGCAACTATAGCCCCATATCTCTAATTAATGTAGATACCAAACTCTACTCTAAACTCATAGCTAACAGGATAGTACATCTGCTGCCAATCCTAATTCATTACGACCAGGTGGGAAGGCCGACAAGGTCCTGATAATACAAGGAGGCTAATTAACATATTCACTGAAGCCAGGACACACAGAGTTCCTGTGGTGGCCTTGTTGCTAGATGCCAAGAATGCATTTGACAGAGTCAGATGGGACTATCTTTGGGAAGTGTTGAGAGCATTTATCATTCCAGTCCCATTCATTTGAGCTATTAAGACTCTATATTCATCCATATTTGCAAGAGTAAGGGGGATGGGCTTCTGCTCCCCAGAGATTTAGATACGGAATTGCACCAGGCAGGGTTGTCCCTTTTCATCATTGATTTTTGCAATGTTGATGGAACTTTTTGCTTAGGCAGTCGACATGTCCTACTCTATATCAGGAGTTCCCATAGGAACACACAAAGAGAAAATAGTCTTCAGGTGAGAAAGGAGTGCCTTGGAGATATTGATAATGTAATTTTCAGTCTTAGACAAAAAAAATTTATAGTAGTTAATTCTACCAAATAGTTCTATCAATCAAATTACGGCAGGTGGGGAGAACAATGGTCTTGTGAGAAGTAAGGTAACATCATCAGCAAATAAGTCTAACTATAATTTATTTTGGTCTACTGATGGATCCAGACTATATGCTATGGGAGAATTATAAAAGGCTCATTCTAGATATCAGAGTCCTACTCAGAAAATGGGACTTTAGGGAGATTTTGGGGTCAGGTAGAGTGGATTTGATAAAGATGTCCATTTTACCTAAAGTACTCTTTCTGTTTCATTGTTTACCTCTCAATGTTCAATATCCAACACCAATTTCATAAACTATTCTCTGCCTATATCTGGCATGGAAAAAATCCTCTGATTGCTCATAATGTTCTGCAAAAGTGCTACCCAAAGGGGGGGGGGGTTAGCATCCCCTAATATCTTTCTTTACCATGAGGCGGCTAGACTCTATCATATAGCGGAGTGAAGTATTAAATATGATAGAAGAAACTGCTCTACCTGTGGGCCTATCACTGTCAGATATTCTGTGGGTACCAAACCATCTAAAAGTAACTAAAACTATTTCCAACATCATAATCTTACACAATTTTATTGTATGGAAAACTCCACAAACCTATACCTCGATTGCCCCTTATTCCTCCCCTGCACATCATCTGAAAGGCCACTTCTGGGACCTTATTAATATTGATAAGGAGGGTTTGACAGAAATGGGCCTCTTGACAGCAGTCAATCTATATAATCAGGCATCCTTAGCCACCACTGCCTCGCTGGTATCCATATCAGAGTCAGTACCATCCTGGTTTCGATGTGTACTCATCTCTATGCAAGCATAGGGATTCACAAGACAACCTCCCATAGACTGTACTACTTGGGAGAATAGGTGGCTTAGTGGATCCAAACTGTATAAACCCCTTACAATACTTTATATTTATATCCTATCTGATAATTCTAAAGGGGTACCTTGGCAACTTAAAACATGGGGTAGAGAACTTGGAAGGGTATTCACAGAGCTAGAATTTAACAAAAACATAAATCTGACAAAGAAGACCCTGCATTGTATTACAGTCATAGAAATGTATATCAAAATACTGCTAAAATGTCATAGGACACCTGTAAGACTTGTCAAAATGTTCCAGACATCCTTGCCCTCAAATGTTGGTGACTATGTGGGAAATAGGATCAGATATTCATATCTGGTTGAATGCCCAAAACTTGCCACACTGTGGCAAGAGATCACTGCCCTACTTGACTATTTTAACATTCCATAGACTCTCTCCCCTGCATGAGCTCTACTCCACATTATTGATGACACGATCCCTGACACATCAAGGAGATTGATGATCTATAAACTCTTGCAATTTAATTAACATAGGTCAAACAAGCCGAGCTTTACAAGATAGAATACGAGAACACCTTTGGAACATTAAACATAAGACTTCAAATACAGTTTTATGGCAACATTTTTTAAAGAGGTACACAATGGAGAGACTTCCTGTTTTAAATTTTAGGGCCTAAAAAGATATACTCAGACAAAATTGGAGAGGACCTAGAATCTAAATTATTAAAACAAGAAGCGAAATTAATATTTGCACCGTCTCAATATAGAGTTCAATTTAAATTTTAACTTTTACATTTTTTATTTATATTTTTTCTAATCTTTTAAAAAAATGTTTAATAGGTTAGTTTATTCCAAATGATTTCTTATATCTGTTTTTTCAAATAGAACAAAAAAATGTTTTTGTTGTGAAAATATATACTTAGTTTGTGAAACAGAATGATTTAGGAGATAACTACTTGAACCTCATATATCACTGAGCTTCCTAAAACAGAAGTGGATAAGTACACTTAAGAATATCAAGATTACATACATAACTAAACAAAGAAACAGTAACGATAATCCACCAATCTAATATCATCAATCCTGTATTTGGATTACAATAAATATACCGAATATCACAAAGAAAAAAAATGTGAAATAAATGTGATAACACAAATCATAAAAGGAAAACCAAATAAAGTTCTGAATCAAGGATATGTCTGTGTCCTCTGGATGAGTTTTTCAGCTTGTTAGCATTCCTCAGTTAGATCCCATAAAAAAGGAAACAGAAAATTGCAACATAGTGTGAATCTGTAATGGCACTTTGAGGAAGTAGTTGTTTTGTAACAAATGACTACTCACATTTGTTGGAGCTTTCCACTAAGCTCAAGGATATATTTGGATGGCTATTGGAATTTTCTGAACCAATAACCAAGAAGTTTGTATAACACTCTTTGTTTTGAGTGATAACTAGAAACATACTATCGAACTACAAGCCTTCTCATTGGAGATTTGAGGCCAAGTGACAAGGGGGTCACCTGAAACCAACACAAATGCAGTGATTGTAAGTACTACTATAGTTAACGTCCTAGCTCGGATAAAGATCATTGGCGGTAAGAAGTAACTTACTAAATCAAAGGTGTGTGGGGCAACTTTTGGACATTATGTTTGTTATATAACAAAGAACCAATAACATATCCCAGTGGACAAAATCAAGTGGAACATTTGTTCATACAGTAATCAATTATTAGTAATATTTACAGATACCGGTATCTTATTGAATTGTTAGTAATATTTCATTATATATTATTGTATTTAATATTTTATTTAATGTGTGCTCTAATACATTTTCAGTAAATTTGAAGTTAACACATCATTTTGGAATAAGGTTTTTAGAAATGGTGATTTAATAACAGATAGCTCTTTGTGATCACTTTCCTCTCACCTTTGTATTTGGCATTTAGAAACCATACTTAGAAAGAATAGTGAGGTTTTGGAGGTATAGCGACATCTATGTGATTTAGGGAATAGTTCTTGCACTATATTTTGTCTGTGGCTCATATGAAACTGTGTAAAAGAAAGAAAATCTGATGCTGCAATCTTCAGACCTAACACTTCCATAGATTGAGCTATGGATAGATTGGAAATTTAGTGTAGTTGAGAGCAAACTGACTAATTTTGATCCCTGATCTCTTAGAGAAAGCTAGTCACCGAGTAGAGACTCTTGCTAAATAAGAAAAAAAAACTCTTAAATTAATTGTACAACCATGTCTGTGAAGAAAACAACAGTAGAACGTTGGTATGAAATACAGCTGAAGGAAAAAACATAGCCTGAATCAATATATTATCCAGGTATAGAGCCACTGAGCCACAAGTACTTATTACAGACAAGAGAGTTTCTAGAACCTCCATAAAAAGTCTAAGAGCTGTAGATAGACCAAATGGAAAAGCCACAAACTGAAAAATGTTGTCTTGAAAGTCAAATCTTAGAAACTGGAGATGGTTTAGGAATAGGAAGGAAGACATCCTTCAAATTAAACATTTATATAAATTGACCATGTTGAATAAGGGTTAGAATTGTACAGATAGTTACTATTTTGAAAATAGGAACTCTGAGAAATTTGATTAACGTCATTAAGTCCTTAATTGGCCAGAATATTCCCTCTTTCTTGGGAATAATCGAAAAGTATGGGATAAAATACTTGGCCTTGTTCCAAAACATTTTGGAACATGAGACAGAAGACACCTTCATTGAAAAGGCCTTGATTTTAAACCTTTTCAGTAATCCAGGGAAACTATGTTTAGATCCCAGAGATCTTGGACAGACTGGGATTGACTTTCTTTAAAAGGTGTAAACTGCCCCTACTAGAAAAGAATATGGATTGGGGTCGTACCTTCACACTGATTTGGAAGAGGAAGGAGGCTCATAGAAAGCTTTGCCAATTGGATTAAACTTCCAGGAAGAACTGGGAGATTGAGGTCATTGTACGGAGGAAAAAGATTTTTGGTTCCTAGATTGACCAAATGAACATAAAGCACATTCAACCCATATATATATTATGAAAGCTTCTGCTAGACTCATCAACCTAAGTCGACGATCTACATCAGCTGCTCCACTCTGCCAGTCTCTACACTGGCTCCCCATACACTCCAGAATACAATTTAAAGTATTAGCCCTAACCTACAAAGCACAGTCTAACTCCCAACTATATTTCCTCTCTCATCATGAAATACTCCCCATCCCGTCCTCTTCGATCAACTTCTGACCTACGTCTCTACACTCCTGTTATCTCTACATCCCACTCCCGCCTCCAAGACTTTGCACGTGCTGCTCCTGTCCTCTGGAACTCTCTACCCTGCTCTATCAGACTGTCTCCAACCTTGTATAGCTTAAGACAATCCTTGAAAACTCACCTATTCAGAGAGGCTTACCATCTCTCCTCCATCCCGCATCCGAACCAAGCTAATACATGTACATGAACTGCCTGACTCACTGCTGCAAATACAACCGATGTAACAAGCTACCCCAACCTTATGTCTCTGCACCCTAAACCTATAGACTGTGAGCTCTCCGGAGCAGGGCCCTCTTCCTCCTGTGCTAGATTTGTTTAGTCTTGTTATGTTTTGTATTGTATCACAAATCTTTGTCATTGTATACCCCTATCATTGTACCCAGCTCTACGGAATTTGGGGCGCTATACAAATAAATGATAATAATAATAATAATAAAGCACCATTTTTTCCTTTTTTTCCATTAGACTTCTTGTTCCTTTTCCTCCAGACCCAGTGGATATGATAATGTCAAGTCCAGGTCCAAATAAATTCTTCCTTGAAAAGGAGAGATAAAAGACTATCTGTCGACACCCTGTTTGCTGACAATGACTTAAATAATAAAGCCCTTCTGGTCAGCACTGCTAAAGTCATATACTTAGAACAAAATCGTGTTATGTCAACAATGAGACCCAAAATAAGTGCATTAGTCGACTTTAGACATTTCATACAATTTTGAAAATCTTCATCCACAGAGCCTTCTGAGATTTGCTCAGACAAATTGTAACACCAAAGAGCAGATGCAACTGCTACAGAAGCAATGCTTGCTGAAAAAGGCCTTTAAATGAAAGGTTATGAATTTCATATTCATATGGTTCCTGAAAAATGTAGTGCGTTTGGATAAAGTGAATAGCACCATCTACCACTGGAAACATTTCCCAAAGCTCTACATTAGAAGCTAGTAAAGGAAACCTATTACATTTAGCGTATGATTAACCTCTTAAGGACATATGACGGAATTTTTCCGTCATAAAACAATTGAGCAAACTGAAAGCTGTGTCCTTAAAGGGTTAAAAGAGAAGACCAGGGCTGGTTTACTCTCTGAAAAATATTTTAATAAGAGCCTCAGGAAAAGGAAAAAAACTCTTGTGGCTTAGCAGAAGGTTTAAAAATCAAATACAGTTGTTTGGAAGGTTTTCCTCAGATGATTTAGGGTCTTAGACACCTAAAGTACATAAAACCTCTTTAAATAAAACTAAGATGTTCAAGCTCAAACATGAAAGGGGTAGTCCTGATAAGTAAACAAAATCCCGATCATCATAACAAACTCTTCTTCAAAAAACAAACTGAGCTATCTGAGTCTGAAAATGAAAAGGGCATCCTAAGGTGTTCTGATCTCTGGTTATCGAGAAGAACATGATAATTTAACTTTAGGATGACTTTTCTACATAGAACCTTTGCACATATTTGGAGGAGGCATAGCCACCACAACTGCAGAGCGCACAAACCTTTAAATCCTAGTGCAAAACCTGAAGCACTCGCCATGTATTGAAGAAAGACATCATGATTACAAGTTTTGCGCTATACCAGGTGCGTAAATAATGCAAAAAAATTAGCTGTATCGCACTTTCCATAGCACTGCCATTGCAAGTTAAGCCAAAACCTTCTCTTGTTGTGCGATATGGTGCGATAAGCTCCATACCGCACAAAACCCAAGGCCTGACTTTACGTGCTCGTGCGTGCTTTCCCGCATAGACATCAATGGGGAGAAAGTGTCAGAAAAAAACTAAAACCTGCGATCGCAGAATGGTGATCGCCGTAACGCAACCCCATTGATGTCTATGGGGAAAAGAAAGCTATGTTAAAAACACCCTAACATAACCCCCTAGTCTAAACACCCCTAATCTGCCACTCCCCAACATCACCGACACTAAATAAACCTATTAAACCCTAAACCACTGGCCCCCCACATCGCTACTAATAAAATAAACCTATTAACCCCTAAACCGCCGGCCCCCCACATTACTACTAATAAAATAAACCTATTAACCCCTAAACCGCTGCCCCCACATAGCTACTAATAAACTAAACCTGTTAACCCCTAAACCGCCGCCGCCACATAGCTACTAATAAACTAAACCTATTAACCCCTAAACCTCTGGACCCCCACATCACAACACACTAAATTAAACTATTAATCCTTAACCTAACACCCCGCTAATTTTAAATTAAATTTACAATATAACTATATTTTCAAATAAATAAAAACTTACCTGTAAAATAAAAAACATCTTTAAAAGTTTAAACTATAACTTTAAATGTTTAAACTATAAAGTAACCTAACATTACTATTTTAAAACAATAAAATTAACGAAAAATAAAAAACCTAAATGACAAATTAAAAAAATTCAAACACTACGAAAAAAAAACAAGTTACATTACAAAAAAATAAAAACTCTAAGATTACAAAGAATAATAAACAAAATTATCCAAAATAATAACAATTAAACCTAATCTAATACACCCTATAAAAACAAAAAATCCCACCAAATTAAAAACACCCCCTCACCTAACAATAAACTACCAATAGCCCTTAAAATGGCATTTTGTAGGACATTGCCCTGAAGCAATAAGCTCTTTTACCTTAAAAAATTACAAAGTCCCCCCTAAAAGTAAAACCCCCCACCCAACCAACCCCCCAAAATAAAAAACCTAAGTCTAAAAAAAACCTAAGCTATCCATTGCCCCTAAAGGGGCATTTGTACGGGCATTGCCCTTAAAAGGACATTCAGCTCTTTTGTGCCCAAAGCCCTAATCTAAAAAAAAAACACCCCAAAAAAAACTGACACTAACCGCAGGAAATCTACTCATAGTTCCTGAAGTCCGGACATCCATCTTCATCCAGGCGGGGAAGAAGTCTTCATCCAGGGGGCGATATCTTCACCCATAGCGGGGGCATCTTCTATCTTCATCCCGGTGGTGCGGAGCTGTGGAAGCGTGGAGCTGTGGAGGCGCGGAGCATCATCGCCAGCGGCGCGGACATCCAGCGTGGAGGATCCTCTTCATACGATCACTGCCATACACTGAAGCTTGAATGCAAGGTACATGTTTAAAAATGGAGTACCTTGCATTCCTATTGGCTGACAGTTTCAAATCAGTCAATAGGATGAGAGCTACTGAAATCCTATTGGCTGATTAACAGGCCAATTTTTCAGCAATATAGCTGTACCACACCATTTCGCAAAACTTGCAATCTTGCTGAGACAGAAGACAAATTAATTTAGCAGAATTAGATTGTTAGAATGGCTAATGTGATCCATTCAGGAATTGCAAAGCTGAACTCGTAACAATACTACAAAATACAAAATAAAATTGTTATCAGTGGATCTACCCTCTAAAGGATAATGTAAGGTAGTGGGGGCAAATTTCAGTATGCTCTATGATAGAATACATAAATAGACTAACTAATGTAATTGTATCTTACAGGGACATTCTACACTAGAATTTTAATTTTGACTAGACCGTCCCTTTAATTTTACTTAGTTTATTTTTTATTTTTAAAGTAGTGTTAGGTTTTTTTTTTTTTTTGGTTTTTTTTTAAATATTTTTTTATTTAGGTTATAAGAGATATTACAGAGAATGTTCATCAATTAACATTGAGCGTATCTGATACTGATTTCAAATTTCCCGCATTTGGATTGACAGCGGAGGAACCCCCTCACTGATTGGAGGATTACCCCATGTGACAAGTGCTACTACGTCACACGCCAAGAGTTCCCGACGGAGGAAATTTCTAGCTACGAGGAGGACGTGGACACCCGAGAATTAAGGTGATCTCTATACACATATTGAGACTCTGAACCTAAGAGAGTCTGCCCTGGATATACAGTCCCATAGCAAAACGTATTTATAACTACATTTTGGAACGTTTTGGCTTCAGTGGAAATAACCATCTTTTAACTGGCTGCCTATAACTATACAAAGTGCTGAACATCAGACTGCTTTTAAACCACTCATTGATCGCTTATCTCCTAAGTATCGTTAAAAACTATTGAACTTTGGACTGAACTGTATTCACAGTATACTAGCATCTTATTAATTTTATTAGATTAATTTTATTAGAGCAATTAATTTAAGATTATTTTTAGTGTGATTATCCAAACCACCGGTGGTATATAAAATTGTTATTTATTGTTTGATGTGTATATATATTATTACCTTGTCTCATTAAATATTAGTGTATATATTAATTTTATTTGTATTACTTTATGGTTTTTATTGCAGTGTTTTTAAGATATATATACTCTTCTTAACATTGTGTGATTTATTTAAATACCTAGCTTTTTAGCGCCACATCCTTTTTGTATTGTATTTGTGTTCTTCTATGAATTGCTTCCAAAGTGCAATTCGTGTTTGATGTGTGCTGGTATTTTAGTATTAAGGAGTTTTTAATTCTATTTTGTTGAACATTGGGACATATGTAGTATACTCAAAAAAAAAACATAATAGAGAAATAAAAATAAAATAAAAATATAGTAGTTCTGAGCATGGATTCTATACTTCTCCAGAAGAATAACTAATTAGAGTCTGTATAAAATGGAACTATATCTAGTATTCTTAACATTCACATTGTGACTATAGACATTTGTAACAAATATCTAGTCAGCAGAAGTAGTATTATAAGATATGAATAATTGATAGACCCACAAATAATAATGAAACCTCGATTTTATATTATATGAACAATAGAACTGATCTCCACTTTGTGACTCATGTGGTTATTTAATAGAACAAACGAAAATTGGGCAAGTGGAGGTTAGCTGTCGTTTGGTCCCTTTCGGACCAAGTTGGCAGAGAGGGGGGAAGGGAGTGCAGCGGGCAAGAGCCGCTCTGAGTGGGATGGGGAAGGGTAAAGGGGGGCGGAGCCTTAGGGTATATCAAAATAACAGAGTGCGAAGGGTGGATATTGAATACTCTACAATACTAAAGGGATGGACTACAGAGGGCAATCTGTTATTTATATAGTTACTAGGGAGAAGCAGATGTTGCTTAGGGTGTAGTAATTTATACACGTAGTTGAGGGGTAAAATGGAAGGTCCTATTAGACTAAATAGGGAAGATTTGGGAGCAGATCTATTAACATAAAAGATGGGGAGCTGGTGATACCCTATGAGGGGGGTACGCCATATAATTGGATATCCAATTCCTTCTAGGAAGGTCAATAGAAAATGTGAGTTTGTTGCTAGGGGTAATGATTTAACACTATTATATAATGAGGGGTCAAAGTTGAGAGATCTGCTTTCGATAATATAAATAAATTTAGTTCTCAAGAAAGTTATGTGGAAGGTTGGATGTTAGTATATTTGGCATATAAAGGACTTCTGGGTGAGCTCCTCCCCTGGGGAAATGTCAACTGTAGACGATGCTGGAAAAAGGAAAAGAGGTATGACCCGCAGGCAACCAGTACCGGCGGGAAAGGGAGGAGAGGGGCCCAGCAGTACCAGACAATTTGTATAAACCATAAATTCACTACAGAGAATATAATTTTCTTGAGAAATAACGATAATAAAGTTTGCAATGTAACCCTTATATGCAGCCTTAGAATATAGATGATGGGAGCAATAGATAAAAGCGGTGTCACAATTGAGAGATAATATAAACTGTCTCTGTAAGGCCCTGGCTGGCATGGTATTAGCTAGTGTATGCAGTATGTATCACCCAAAAGCATTCAGCAATAACAATGGAGGGGTTAATATTCTATGTTCAGAACAGTGTTTGGGCCTTAATATAAAACAGTTTGAAATAGCCCATGGGTTAGGCTCCATCTAAGATGCCAATGTTGTTCTAGTATAATTGTAGAATGCCTCATGCTGAAAACCTTATATATTGGCTCTAGATAAGGATGGCAAATATGCAGTTGTTATCAAAGGCACGCAAGTGGGCTAGCTGGGATAGAGACCAAGTCAGGATCCTTAAAGTTAGCAAACCAGGAGTTTTTAGAGTGTCACCTTGCAAACCCTAAGAATAGGGCTGAACAGTTGTGTTTGAAAGTAGCAATACATGCCAGCATTAACAGCAAGATACAAGTTTGACATAACACCAATAAACATATTTAAACTTGTGCCCTAACATATAACCAGCTAGTTAGTGCAATATCTTACGATGTGAGCAGTGTAGGTAATACCAAGATAAAGGGAATCCCTATAAATCATATCAGAGAGTATATTGTAAAGAATGTTATTATCAAGAATGAGTTTAAAAGGCTATGCATAGTATAATAGCCTGCTTTAAACTATATTAACCATAAGTTCTGACCAACTACCTTATTGGAGATTATTTAGCTCTTGTGTATGGCAAGAATATATGAGTAAATGAATAAATAAGGCTCACAGTTATTGTATAGGACTCCAGTGAAAGCAATAAGAGATTAGAATGTAAATAGCTCAATAATACAATAAAGTGTTATTTCAGGATGTAAACTATGATAAACAAATTAACCCATGCACCTTTGAGGAGGTTAAGGGCGTGATGACATTAGTATCTGGTACTAATATAACATGTATATCAAAGTCCCCTGTCCTTGGTCTCTATGTAATGTGGTTGTTATGTGTACACTGCCAGGCAAACCTATAATGTGTAGATGTATCGTAAGTTATAGAGGTTAGGGCTACACAGTAATGAGCCTCTGGTATATCTATTAAAATGTATTAAAAGTAAAAAACACACATATGAAGTGAGACCTTAAGCCTACACTATCCGGCAATTACCTCTCATCTAGGTTTTCAGGGAGAATGTTTGAGACATGCAAGAGCATAATTAAAATTTTGCATAAGATTACCACACACATAAGTCTCAACTACTGATGCCATGACATAAACTGATGCATTGTAAGTTCACATTTCAGACATAACTGTCGTCATTTAGATATTAGCAAAAAGAAAAGACAATGCCTCAGAGGTAAAGTTCCAAGCCAGATTACCCAATGCCAGTCTTAAGGTAGTTCCACGATAGAATTGTGGAGAGATAGCTGCTGATCTTTACCAAAGGAGAACCTCCCATAGTTAGTGACAAGTTTGTAAATCGGCGCTTCCAAACTGCGCAAGATGAAAGTGTATCTGCAGGGCTGAGCTCCAAAAACGGCTGAAGGACTGAATTCCTCACAAATAATTTCACCTGTAGAAGAGGACAAGTCCGTGAGGCTCCGCTATAGCAAAGTGCTTCCTCAAATCCAGGATGTCCGCTTCCCTGTGCTCATTCTCCGGTTATCACTATCAGCTTCCAAGGCATTAACCCCAAGTAAGTTTAGCTTGATCACTAGGGATCTATCTCCAACCGCTTGGGGAATGGCGGTAGCACCTCCGCAGTTACTATGAGCCATGATGCCGGCTGCGTCCTCCAGATCCGCATGGCTCTTGCAGATGTTGCAGCATGGAGCTGATACCCTAGTCAGGGTGAGTACGTGCCATGCGGGCTGAGGAGCACCTTCCAAGAGGGTGGGTTGATGATTGGCCACGGAAGATCGATATGAGCCGCTTGCAGACTTAAATTTTTTCGGCGAGAGAGAGGAGCGGCTAGTAGTAATAGTATTCTCATGCTGTGGCAGGTTTGTATCGGGAGTGTAATCCTTTACTATAGAGCTCCGCTCTGCGATGAGCTCCGCATGGAGCTGTAGGAAGTGAGAGTCCATCTTCCTCTCTAGCCGCTTTAGTAAAAGTATTATCATCGCCATCTTGGAAAAGAGTTATCTCTATTTCTATTACAAGTGAGTGGTCTTCTAAAGGAATTACCTTCATGAGTAACGAAGTGCAGCGTTGTTACTGTATTTTGTAGTATAGGAGCTTACTGACACTTCTATAGCCCCTTATAGTCCTCGTTGCTGAGATTCAAGTCCATGAGAGATAATGCTGCGTTACTACCTCTTGATAAAGATCTCCCATTAGGATTCCAGTCTCCTAAGCATTCTTTAGCTCAATGGTAGTAATTAGACCCTTTAGGGCTGCAATCATTATGTGTTTTGGAATGATTTATAAGAATAATAGTAGTTATATAATAGATGAAGTCAGGAGCTGCAGCAGAGCACGTCCTGCACTCTAGATAGCCGGCTCCGCCCCCCCCCGTGTTAGTTTTTTTAATTTTAATAGTAACTATAGTATTTTGTAATTTGGGTTCATTTAGGGGGTGTTAGGTTAGGGGGTTTAGTAATTTAATTATTTATTTGCATTGTGGGCTTTGGCGGTTTAGTGGTTAATACTTTAATAGGTGGTTTGCGTTGTGGGCTTTGGTGGTTTAGGGGTTAATACTTTAATAGGTAGTTTGCATTGTGGGCTTTGGCGGTTTAGGGTTAATACTTTAATAGGCTGTTTGCGTTGTGGGATTTGGCGGTTTAGGGGTTAATACTTTAATAGGTAGTTTGTGATATTGGGTTTGGCGGATTTAGGGGTTAATAGTTTAGTTATTACTTGTGGTGTGGGTTTGAATGCGGATATAGAGGTAATAGTTTAATTAAGTTTAAATAGTTTAATTGCGTTGTGGGCGGGGGGGGGGGTTCAGTTTAGGGGTTAATACTTTTATTAGTTCCGATGTGGGTTTGATGGCGGTTATAGGGGTTTTACGTGTCAGGCTTATTTTTGGGAGGCATGTTAGACTTTTACGGGAGATTTTATATTTTTTTACTTTTCTTAGGCGCCGGTAGTTTCTAAAGTGCCGTAAGTCACTGGCAACTCCAGAAATTTGTATTTACGCTCATTTCTGGACATCGCTAGTTTACCCGACTTTTTTATGACCTGCCGGCACCATATATGTAATAGCCCAATGTGCGAGGTGAAATTACGGGCGGCGCGGGTATATGTTATACAACGAGGCAAAACTCTTCTGCCATTGAGCACTAAAGACACATGCAGACTTCTGAGCTCGTATGAGGCTACATAGTTTTACTCTTCAATAAAATATACCAAAAGAACAAAGCAAATTAGATAAGAGAAGTAAAATGGAAAGTTGTTTAAATTTGCATAATATGAATCATGAAAGTTTAAATTTTACTTTACTGTCCCTTTAGATGTCATTTTTAAGATTAAATACATATAAATGAAGCAAATAAGTAGAACTGTATTTATAAAAAGCTATAGGCCACATTTTATGTGGGGAAATGTATGCTAATTTGCACTTCAATTGATACCTTAAAGTTAAATTAGTTTTTCCTCCATGATACTTTAACCTATAAAACATGCTGTTGCAATTAAAGGGACAGTCAAAATTAAATGTTAATGGTACAGATCGAGAATGCAATTTTAAATAAAGTTAAAATTTACTTCTATTATCTAATTTGCTTCATTTGATATAATTTGTTGAAAAGCATACCTTAGTAGACTCAGGCGCAGCAATGCCCTACTGGGAGCTAGCTGTGGATTGGTTGCTCTTGTCATTGGCTCACCTGATGTGTTCAACTAGCTCTCAGTAGTGCATTGCTGCTCCTTCAATGAATGATACCAGAAGAATAAAGCAAAATTAATAATAGAATTGAAAGCTGATTAAAATTGTTTGCTTTATCTGAATGATGGAAGAAAAATGTTGTGTTTAATGCTCCTTTAAGCTGCTATAGTCACTTAAAGAATATGTTTTCTTACTTTATATTGTCATTCAATTTGCTTTCATCCACCCATCTGAACTTTGTATCCGTACCGGTGACAATAAGCCCCATCCAGAAATATTTATTGTGGGCAGAATTATTGGTGATGAATTTCTAAAGAAAAAAAGAAACAAAAGAATCAGAGATATACAAAATAAATTGACAAGGATATTAAACAATTACTAATTATAAATGATCATCTCTTTCTCTGTTCTGACCCCTCTGAAATTTGCTACATTTGGAGAATTCTCTGCCTCTTGCTGATTGATCTGTTTTTCAATTTTTCATAGAGGAGTAATTTTATTTTTTCATTTTAGAGACCTGATTTTATTTGCACAAACATTTAGTAACAAAGCACTATATGCAGGTCACTAAATAAGAGCAGCACCTGAGAGTTTGTCACTATAACCCACAAGGAAGTTTCTGACCCCAGTCACTGTAATCATGTATATCAATATTTTGCATAGCAACCAGTTTTATAGCCCATTAGACCTAACTGTGACACTCAACTGCAGCTTAAAGGGACATTATACACTCGTTTTTTCTTTGCATAAATGTTTTGTAGATGATCCATTCATATAGCCCATACAGTTTTTTTTTTTAAATGTATAGTTTTGCTTATTTTCAAATAACTTTGCTCTGATTTTCAGACTCCTAACCAAGCCCCAAAGTTTTAGAAGAATACTGATGTATACCTACTCCAGCTTGCTCCTGTTTGTGTAAAGGGTCTTTTCTTATGCAAAGGAAGGGGGGGGGGTGGGAGTGTCTGAATATTTCCCACTTGCAGTGGGTGTTCCAGTAATCTTTTAAACAGAGCTAAACTGAGAGCTTCTAAATACGTTTTGAAACGGTTTTATACTGGATTTTTATATCAGTATATGTGCATATTATTCTTTATAGTAGTGTCTATTACATGCAGGTATATGAAAGTTGGTGTATACTGTCCCTTTAACTCAAACTGTATTGTCCTGAACTACTCATAGAAATGAATGAAATTTATTTTTGGTTAGACTGTCCCTTTAATTGCTGGAAGAGACTGAAGCTGCCACCGAGTTCAAAAGAGTTAAGTTTAACCCCTATCTGCTGGTAGTTATTTGTTACATCGGAACAAAGTTCTGATGTAAACAAATAAGTGAAAAATGTAAATCACGCGACCGTACATGCGATCGCAAGATTTCAATGATGGGATCGGGTCTGGGGGGAGTGCCTATGATGCTAGGCATACCCTCCAGTCAGCAATCCAAGTTAGGAAGCCGTAGCTGCTTTAGTAAATCAGAACGACTAGGGCGTTCCATGCCATCCTAACGGCTCTAAAGTCCAGCGCGGTTAGGACAGCATGGAACATCCTAACGGCGTTAAGGGGTTAAAGGGGTAACTTTAAAGAGCTTTAAATTTAGTGCTGGGGTGTTTAGTGATAGTAAATAGTGATGTCGCGAACAGTTCGCCGGAGAACAGTTCCCGGCGATCATAGCTTGTTTGCGTTCGCCGCGGCGGGCGAACATATGCGATGTTTGATCCGCCCCCTATTCGTCATCATTGAGTAAACTTTGACCCTGTATCTCACAGTCTGCAGACACATTTCAGCCAATCAGCAGCAGACACTCCCTCCCAGACCCTCCCAGCTCCTGGGCAGCAGCCATTTTAGATTCATTATGATCCTGCATTCTTAGTGAGAGGAGTGATAGTGCTGCTGCTGGTGATTTTATAGGGAAATTGATAGATAGGCTAGTGTATTCAGTGTCCACTACAGTCCTGAAGGACTCATCTGATATCCTTTTTAGGGCTAGAACTTCAGCCCAAAAAGCCCTTTTAAGGGCTAGAACTTCAGTCGTTTTTTGTTTTTTGTTGTTGTTATCTAATTGCATTTGCCTGCCTGTCAGCCTGTGTGTGAGGCTCACAGCATATACTGTGCCTACTTGCTCACTGCCACCACTCATATCTGGTGTAACATTAGTGTAAATTTAAAAAAAAAAACTTTTACATTAGTTTGCTAGCGTAATCTAATTTAATTTTCCATCAGGCCTGTGTGTCAGGCCCACAGCATATACTGTGCCTATTTGCTCTGTTCTCCACCACTCATATCTGGTGTAACATTAGTGTAAATTTAAAAAAAATAAAATTTTACATTAGTTTGCTAGCGTAATCTAATTTCATTTTCCATCAGGCCTGTGTGTCAGGCGCACAGCATATACTGTGATTAATTGCTCTGTGCCACCACTCATATCTGGTGTAACATTAGTGTAAATTTTAAAAAAAACCTTTTACATCAGTTTGCTAGTGTAATCTAATTTAATTTTCCATCAGGCCTGTGTGTCAGGCCCACAGCATATACTGTGATTAATTTCTCTGTGCCACCACTCATATCTTGTGTAACATTAGTGTAAATTTAAAAAAAAAACTTTTACATCAGTTTGCTAGTTTAATCTAATTTCATTTTCCATCAGGCCTGTGTGTCAGGCCCACAGCATATACTGTGATTAATTGCTCTGTGCCACCACTCATATCTGGTGTAACATTAGTGTAAATTAAAAAAAAAACAACTTTTACATCGGTTTGCTAGTGTAATCTAATTTCATTTTCCATCAGGCCTGTGTGTCAGGCCCACAGCATATACTGTGCCTATTTGCTCTGTTCTCCACCACTCATATCTGGTGTAACATTAGTGTAAATTTTTTTAAAAAAAACTTTTACATCAGTCTGCTAGTGTAATCTAATTTCAGTTGCCAGGCCAGCCTGCCACTGCCAGCCTCAGTGCCACCACTCATATCTGGTGTAACATTAGTGTAATTTTTTTTAAAAAAAAACTTTTACATCAGTCTGCTAGTGTTAGCCTGTGTGGCAGGCTCCCGCATATACTGTGCCTACTTCCATCCTCAGTGCCACCACTCATATCTGTTTTAACATTAGTGTAACTTTTTTAAAAAAAAAACCTTTTACATCAGTCTGCTAGTGTTATTTAATTTTAGTTGCCAGGCCAGCCTGCCACTAGTGCCAGCCTGTGTGTCAGACTCCCAGCATATACTGTGCCTACTTCCATCCTCAGTGCCACCACTCATATCTGTTGTAACATTAGTGTAAATTTTTTTTAAAAAAACTTTTACATCAGTCTGCTAGTGTTATCTAATTTTAGTTGCCAGGCCAGCCTGCCATTAGTGCCAGCCTGTGTGTCAGGCTCCCAGCATATACTGTGCCTACTTCCATCCTCAGTGCCACCACTCATATCTGGTGTAACATTAGTGTAATTTTTTAAAAAAAACTTTCACATCAGTCTGCTAGTGTTATTTAATTTTAATTGCCAGGCCAGCCTGCCACTAGTGCCAGCCCGTGTGTCAGGCTCCCAGCATATACTGTGCCTACTTCCATGCTCAGTGCCACCACTCATATCTGTTGTAACATTAGTGTAATTTTTTTTTTCAAAAAACTGTTACATCAGTCTGCTAGTGTTATTTAATTTTAGTTGCCAGGCCAGCCTGCCACTAGTGCCAGCCTGTGTGTCAGGCTCCCAGCATATACTGTGCCTACTTCCATCCTCAGTGCCACCACTCATATCTGGTGTAACATAAGTGTAATTTAAAAAAAAAAATCTTTTACATCAGTCTGCTAGTGTTATTTAATTTTAGTTGCCAGGCCAGCCTGCCACTAGTGCCAACCTGTGTGTCAGGCTCCCAGCATATACTGTGCCTACTTCCATCCTCAGTGCCACCACTCATATCTGTTGTAACATTAGTGTAAATTTTTTTAAAAAAAACTTTTACATCAGTCTGCTAGTTTTATTTAATTTTAGTTGCCAGGCCAGCCTGCCACTAGTGCCAGCCTGTGTGTCAGGCTCCCAGCATATACTGTGCCTACTTCCATCCTCAGAGCCACCACTCATATCTGTTGTAACATTAGTGTAACTTTTTTAAAAAAAAACTTTTACATCACTCTGCTAGTGTTATTTAATTTTAGTTGCCAGGCCAGCCTGCCACTAGTGCCAGCCTGTGTGTCAGGCTCCCAGCATATACTGTGCCTACTTCCATCCTCAGTGCCACCACTCATATCTGTTGCAACATTAGTGTAAATTTAAAAAAAAAAAACCTTTTACATCAGTCTGCTAGTGTTATTTAATTGCAGTTGCCTGCCTGCCAGCGTGTGTGCCAGGCCCACTTTCCAACTAGTGCCACCAATCATATTTGTTATAACAGTACTATAAATATTTTAAAAAAAAAATTGACTGTGAAACATCAGTCTGTTAGTGTAATCTAATTGAAGTTGCCTGCCTGCCAGCGTGTGTGCCAGGCCCACTTGCTAAGTTAGTGGCACCACTCATATTTGTTGTAACAGTCGTGTAAATATTTTTTAAAAAAACTTTTTGGACTGTGAAACATCAGTCTGCTAGTGCAATCGAATTGCAGTTGCCTGCCTGCCAGCGTGTGTGCCAGGCCCACTTGCCAACTAGTGCCACCAATCATATTTGTTATAACAGTATTGTAAATATTTTTTAAAAAAAACTTTTTTGACTGTGAAACATCATTCAGCTAGTGTAATCTAATTGCAGTTGCCTGCCTGCCAGCGTGTGTGCCAGGCCCACTTGCCAACTAGTGCCACCAATCATAGTTGTTATAACAGTAGTGTAAATATTTTAAAAAAAACTTTTTTGACTGTGAAACATCAGTCTGCTAGTGTAATCTAATTGAAGTTGCCTGCCTGCCAGCGTGTGTGCCAGGCCCACTTGCCAAGTTTGTGGCACCAATCATATTTGTTGTAACAGTAGTGTAAATATTTCAAAAGAAAACTTTTTTGACTGTGAAACATCAGTCAGCTAGTGCAATCTAATTGCAGTTGCCTGCCTGCCAGCATGTTTGCCAGGCCCACTTGCCAACTAGTGCCACCACTCATATTTGTTATAACAGTAGTGTAAATATTTTTTAAAAAAACTTTTTTGACTGTGAAACATCAGTCTGCTAGTGTAATCTAATTGAAGTTGCCTGCCTGCCAGCGTGTGTGCCAGGCCCACTTGCCAACTAGTACCACCAATCATATTTGTTGTAACAGTAGTGTAAATATTTAAAAAAAAACTTTTTGGACTGTGAAACATCAGTCTGCTATTGTAATCTTATTGCATTTGCCCACCTGCCAGCGTGTGTGCCAGGCCCACTTGCCAAGTTAGTGGCACCACTCATATTTGTTGTAACAGTAGTTTAAATATTTAAAAAATAAACATTTTTGACTGTGAAACATCAGTCTGCTTTTTTGTGTCAGGCTCACAGCTTATACTGTGCCCACTTGCCCAGTGGCACCACTCATATCTTGTTTAATAGTAGTGTAAGTGTACATTTAAAAAAAATAAACTTTTTGGATTGTTAAAACATCAGTCTGCTTTTTTGTGTCAGGCTCACAGCGTATACTGTGCCCACTTGCCCAGTGCCACCACTCATATCTTGTTTAATAGTAGTGTAAGTGTACATTTAAAAAAAATAAACTTTTTGGATTGTGAAACATCAGTCTGCTTTTTTGTGTCAGGCTCACAGCGTATACTGTGCCCACTTGCCCAGTGGCACCACTCATATTTTGTTTAATAGTAGTGTAAGTCTACATTTTAAAAAAAAATGACAGGCAGAGGCAGGCCACCCCGCAGGTGCCGTTGTGGTCGTGGTGCTGTGATTCCCTTTGACCCTACAATAATGCACAGTGTTCAGAGGCCATGAACACGAAAAGTTCTGAGGAGGACCTAGTTGAATGGCTAACACAGGACACCCAATCTTCTACAGCTTCCGCTCCTAACCTTGACGCACCATCCACCTCCTGCTTAGCTTCGAGCACCTCTCAAGTTACCAGTGCCACTCGCCCGCCTGCCACCACCACCAACACTAGCACCACAGCTGCTTCACTTGATCTGTCAGAGGAGTTATTGACACATCAGTTGGAAGAAATGAGTGATGCGCAACCATCATTGACAGAGGATGTAGATAACAGTGATATGTCTCAGTGAGGCAGCATTACAGACATAGACGTACGGTGTGATAATGATGGTGATGTTGTACCCGCTGCTGCTTCCTTTGTTGATTTTTCAGATACAAGTGAAGCGGTTGGTGATGATGCGTCCGTGGATGTCACGTGGGTGCCCGCTAGAAGAGAAGAAGAAGAGGGGGAAAGTTCAGATGGGGAGACAGAGAGGAGGAGGAGGAGGAGACGAGTTGGAAGCAGGGGGAGGTCGTCGCAAGGAGCTAGTGGCACAGTCAGACAGCATGCATCGGCACCCAGGGTCAGCCAGACAGCACGCCAATCAACGCATGCTGTTGCCACCACCAGAATGCCTTCATCGCAGAGCTCAGCAGTGTGGCATTTTTTTTGTGTGTCTGCCTCTGACAACAGCAATGCCATTTGCAACCTGTGCCAAAAGAAACTGTGTCGTGGGAAGTCCAACACCCACCTAGGTACAACTGCTTTGCGAAGGCACATGGTCTCACATCACAAACGCCGATGGGATGAACACATGAGTAGAAGCAGCACACAAACTCAAAGCCGCCATCCTCCTCCTGGTCCAGCATCTTCAGCCACGTCAACCACTGCTGTCCTCCTTGCCCCCTCTCAACCATCCGCCACTCAGTCTCTCTTACGTAGCAGTTCCTGGTCATCTGCCCACAGTCAGGTGTCTGTCAAGGACATGTTCTCAAAGTCACCCCCTTGTCCGACATCTGACAGCTGGCTTGTCTGAACTCTTAGCCCGCCAGCTTTTACCATACAAGCTGGTGGAGTCTGAGGCATTCAAAAATTTTGTATCTATTGGGACACCGCAGTGGAATGTACCTGGCCAAAATTTCTTTTCACAAAAGGCAATCCCCAACCTGTACTCGATTGTGCGAAAGGAAGTAATGGCATGTCTGGCACACAGCGTTGGGGCAAGGGTCCATCTGACCACTGATAGCTGGTCTGCAAAGCATGGTCAGGGCAGGTATATCACCTACACTGCGCATTGGGTAAACCTGCTGACGGCTGACAAGCATGGAATGTGTGGCTCTGCAGAGGAGTTGGTGACACCGCCACAACTTGCAGGCAGGCCTGCTGCTACCTCTTCTACTCCTCCTACTCCATCCTCTTCCATAACCTCTTCCTCGGCTGAGTTCTCTTCTGCTGCTGCGTCTTGCTCTACATCAACGGCACCCCCCAGCTCCCCAGGTACTATTCAACATCCCGGATACGGCAGTGTCACGCCATCTTGGGGTTGACTTGCCTGAAAGCAGAGAATCACATTGCACCAGCACTCCTGTCCGCCCTGAACGCACAGGTGGATCAGTGGCTGACTCCGCACCAACTGGAGATTGGCAAAGTTGTTTCTGACAATGGAAGTAATTTGGTGGCGGCATTGAAATTGGGCAAGTTGACACATGTGCCGTGCATGGCACATGTGTGTAATCTGATTGTACAACGCTTTGTGCATAAGTACCCAGGCTTACAGGACGTCCTGAAGCAGGCCAGGAAGGTGTGTGGCCATTTCAGGTGTTCCTACACAACTTGTCAGATATCCAGCGGCGAAACAACCTGCCAGTGAGGCGCTTGATTTGCGACAGCCCGACACGTTGGAATTCAACACTCCTAATGTTCGACCGCCTGCTACAACAAGAAAAAGCTGTTAACGAGTATTTGTATGACCGGGGTGCTAGGACAGCCTCTGGGGAGCTGGGGATTTTTTTGCCACGTTACTGGACGCTCATGCGCAATGCCTGTAGGCTTATGCGTCCTTTTGAGGAGGTGACAAACCTAGTCAGTCGCACCGAAGGCACCATCAGCGACATCATACCATTTGTTTTCTTCCTGGAGCATGCCCTGCGAAGAGTGCTGGATCAGGCTGTAGATGAGCATGAAGAGGAAGAGTTGTGGTCTCCATCACCACCAGAAACAGCCTTATCAGCATTGCTTGCTGGACCAGCGGCAATGCAGGAAGAGGATTGTGAGGAAGAGGAGTCAGAGGAGGAATGTGGCTTTGAGGAGGAGGAGGAAGACCAAGCACAACAGGCATCCCAGGGTGCTCGTTGTTGTCACCTATCTGGTACCCGTGGTGTTGTACGTGGCTGGGGGGAAGAAGATACCTTTAGTGAGATCAGTGAGGATGAGGAACGGGACATGATTAGCTCGGCATCCAACCTTGTGCAAATGGGGTCTTTCATGCTGTTGTGCCTGTTGAGGGACCCTCGTATAAAAAAGCTGAAGGAGAACGACCTGTACTGTACGCTACTAGACCCCCGGTATAAGCATAAAGTGACTGAAATGTTACCGAATTCCCGCAAGTCGGAAAGGATGGAGCAGTTCAAAAATAAATTAAAAAGTATGCTTTACACAGCGTATAAGGGTGATGTCACAGCACAACTGGAATCTAACAGGGGAAGAGATGAAAGTAATCCTCCTCCTCCCATGACCACGCCGGCAAGGACAGGATGCTTTCCAGACGTGTTGTTGATGGAGGACATGCGGACCTTTTTAACTCCTATGCATCGCCACAGCCCTTCGGGATCCAGCCTCAGAGAAAGACTCAACCGACAGGTAGCAGACTACCTCGCATTAACTGTGGATCTCGACACTCTGAGGAGCGATGGACCCCTTGACTACTGGGTGTGCAGGCTTGACCTGTGGCCTGAGCTATCCCAATTTGCAATAGAACTTCTGGCCTGCCCCGCTTCAAGTGTCCTGTCAGAAAGGACCTTCAGTGCAGCAGGAGGTATTGTCACTGAGAAGAGAAGTCGCCTAGGTCAAAAAAGTCTTGATTATCTCACCTATATTAAAATGAATGAGGGATGGATCCCGAAGGGACTGACATTGTGCGATACATTAGAGTAAAAAAGGCCTGATGAGATGAGCTGCCTTGGGCTACAAATGGTACACATGCTGCTGTATTTTATCTTTGAATGCCGGATGACTTGCGTGACTTATCCGCCAACAACTAGGGTTCAAGCCGCAATGTTTTAGGGCACTTTCTAACTGTCAAACAAACATCAATTTTTCTGGCCGCTGCTACAGCAGCGGATGCAACAATAGCTAATTTTTCAGGCATTTGTACATGCCTAATTTTTCTGGCCTCTGGTGCTGCACTGTGGCTACAAAACCCAAACCAAAAAAAAGGCACATAACAGTGATTAAACTGTTAAGAATAGTACTACTTAACACACCACTCATATCTGGTGGCACAGTAGATTGCACACGCAGTGCCCCAAATTTGAACTAGGAGGACCGACCAAGCATCTTTTTCCATCTCCCGGTTCCTAAAAATTATCTCCGGGTTCCTAAAAACTATGCCATACCTGTACTCGATTGTGCAAAAGGAAGTCATGGCATATGGGGTCTTTCATGCTGTCGTGCCTGTTGAGGGTCAGGGACCCTCGTATAAAAAGGCTGAAGGAGAACGACCTGTACTGGGTGTCCAAGCATCTTTTTCAATCTTCCGGTTCCTAAAAATAATCTCCGGGTTCCTAAAATCGATGCCATACCTGTATTCGATTGTGCAAAAGTAAGTCATGGCAGATGGGGTCTTTCATGCTGTTGTGCCTGTTTGGGGACCCTCGTATAAAAAGGCTGAAGGAGAACGACCTATACTGGGTGTCCAAACATCTTTTTCCATCTCCCAGATGTAGCAGTACTCCACTAGGGGGTCTCCCTTCCTCTGTCCAAACCCAGGGGTGGCCACCGGATAGTGGGACCAGAGATATAGTTGCTGAGACCGGGGTCAAGCTAGCGGCTGTATCTCCCCCAGCTGGGCTGGTCTCAGTGGACTCCCAGTCAGGTAGCGTCCTCTCTGCCCTGCAGCTCTTTCTTGGCAGGTATCGTCCCCTCTGCCTGTCTGCTTCTAGGCAGGAATAAATCCCCCTGCCAGGCTGCTTCTTGGCAGGAATAGATCCCTCTGCCTCCAAATAGTGGGACCAGGGCAATCGTGGCTGAGACCGGCTGGTCTCAGTGAGCTCCCAGGCAGGTAGCGTCCCCTCTGCCTGTCTGCTTCTAGGCAGGAATAGATCCCTCTGCCTCACTGCACACTTCCAGCAGGTAGCGTGCCCTCTGGTTTCTTATAGGCAGGAATAGATCCCTCTGCCTTGCTGCTCCTTTCAGGCAGGCCAGCTCTTTGAATCAGACAGGACTACCTGTTCCAGAAGGAACTACTACTATTGCTTTATTTCACTCAGGACTAGCTTTTACAAACACACCAGTAAGCTTATGGTGACACACACTCCTTAAAATCGTATCTATCAAATGTATATTGCATCTATTGATCTATGTAATTCGTATCTAACAAAATGTATATTGCATCTATTGATCTATGTAATTCATATCTATCAAATGTATATTGCATCTATTGATCTATGTAATTCATATCTATCAAATGTATATTGCATCTTTTGATCTATGTAATTTGTATCTATCAAATGTATATTGCATCTATTGATCTATGTAATTCATATCTATCAAATGTATATTGCATCTTTTGATCTATGTAATGTGTATCTATCAAATGTATATTGCATCTATTGATCTATGTAATTCGTATCTATCAAATGTATATTGCATCTTCTGATCTATGTAATTCGTACCAGGCCACAATTTCTTTGCACAAAAGGCAATCCCGGACCCCAACCTGTACTCGATTGTGCAAAAGGAAGTAACCTTACTGATCTATGTAATTCGTATCTATCAAATGTAAATTGCATCTTTTGATCTATGTAATTCGTATCTATCAAATGTATATTGCATCTTTTGATCTATGTAATTGGTATCTATCAAATGTATATTGCATCTATTGATCTATGTAATCTATGTATCTATCTATCAAATCTATCAATCTCGTGGCTGGACTGTTTTGTGACAGCCACTTGTGTTTCGGCCAAATTTCAAGTAGGAGGACCGACCAAGCATCTTTTTCCATCTCCCGGTTCCTAAAATCCATGCCATATACACCGCCCCCGATAGGGGGAGTAACAGGTATTAAACTGCTAAGAATAGTACTACTTAACACACCACTCATATCTGGTGGCACAATAGATTGCACTCGCAGTGCCCCAAATTTGAAGCGGGAGGACCGACCAAGCATCTTTTTCCATCTCCCGGTTACAAAAATCCATGCCATATACACGTTTCCTGGCGCCGCAACTGCCTCTGGGAACCTTACCATGGGTCCCAGACTGCACGTCTTGTAATTCTCTGTCAGGGAAATTATATATCTATCAAATCTATCTATTTATCTAACGAATCTATCTAACTATCAATCGTATCTATCAAATATATATTGCATCTATTGATCTATGTAATTTGTATCTATCAAATGTATATTGCATCTTTTGATCTATGTAATTCGTATCTATCAAATGTATATTGCATCTATTGATCTATGTAATTCGTATCTATCAAATGTATATTGCATCTTTTGATCCATGTAATTCGTATCTATCAAATGTATATTGCATCTTTTGATCTATGTAATTCGTATCTATCAAATGTATATTGCATCTTTTGATCTATGTAATTCATATCTATCAAATGTATATTGCATCTTTTGATCTATGTAATTCGTATCTATCAAATGTATATTGCATCTATTGATCTATGTAATTCCTTTCTATCAAATGTATATTGCATCTTTTGATCCATGTAATTCGTATCTATCAAATGTATATTGCATCTTTTGATCCATGTAATTCGTATCGATCAAATGTATATTGCATCTTTTGATCTATGTAATTCGTATCTATCAAATGTATATTGCATCTTTTGATCTATGTAATTCGTATCTATCAAATGTAAATTGCATCTTTTGATCTATGTAATTCGTATCTATCAAATGTATATTGCATCTTTTGATCTATGTAATTTGTATCTATCAAATGTATATTGCATCTATTGATCTATGTGATCTATGTATCTATCTATCAAATCTATCAATCTCGTGGCTGGACTGTTTTGTGACAGCCACTTGTGTTTCGGCCAAATTTCAAGTAGGAGGACCGACCAAGCATCTTTTTCCATCTCCCGGTTCCTAAAATCCATGCCATATACACCGTCCCCGATAGGGGAAGTAACAGGTATTAAACTGCTAAGAATAGTACTACTTAACAGACCACTCATATCTGGTGGCACAATAGATTGCACGCGCAGTGCCCCAAATTTGAAGCGGGAGGACCGACCAATCATCTTTTTCCATCTCCCGGTTCTGAAAATCCATGCCATATACACGTCCCCTGGCACCGCAACTGCCTCTGGGAACCTTACGATGGGTCCCAGAACGCACGTCTTGAAATTCTCTGTCAGGGAAATTATATGCCTATCAAATCTATCTATTTATCTAACGAATCTATCTAACTATCAATCGTATCTATCAAATATATATTGCATCTATTGATCTATGTAATTTGTATCTATCAAATGTATATTGCATATTTTGATCTATGTAATTCGTATCTATCAAATGTATATTGCATCTATTGATCTATGTAATTCGTATCTATCAAATGTATATTGCATCTTTTGATCTATGTAATTCGTATCTATCAAATGTATATTGCATCTATTGATCTATGTAATTTGTATCTATCAAATGTATATTGCATCTTTTGATGTATGTAATTCGTATCTATCAAATGTAAATTGCATCTTTTGATGTATGTAATTCGTATCTATCAAATGTATATTGCATCTTTTGATCTATGTTATTCGTATCTATCAAATGTATAGTGCATCTTTTGATCCATGTAATTCGTATCTATGAAATGTATATTGCATCTTTTGATCTATGTAATTCGTATCTATCAAATGTATATTGCATCTTTTGATCCATGTAATTCGTATCTATGAAATGTATATTGCATCTTTTGATCTATGTAATTCGTATCTATCAAATGTATATTGCATCTTTTGATCTATGTAATTCGTATCTATCAAATGTATATTGCATCTATTGATCTATGTAATTCGTATCTATCAAATGTATATTGCATCTATTGATCTATGTAATTCGTATCTATCAAATGTATATTGCATCTATTGATCTATGTAATTCGTATCTATCAAATGTATATGGCATCTTTTGATCTATGCAATTCGCATCTATCAAATGTATATTGCATCTATTGATCTATGTAATTCGTATCTATCAAATGTATATTGCATCTATTGATCTATGTAATTCATATCTATCAAATGTATATTGCATATATTGATCGATGTAATTTGTATCTATCAAATGTATATTGCATCTATTGATCTATGTAATTCGTATCTATCAAATGTATATTGCATCTATTGAGCTATGTAATTCGTATCTATCATATGTATATTGCATCTACTGATCTATGTAATCTATGTATCTATCTATCTATCAAATCTATCTATCTCGTGGTTGTGCAAATGGACTGTTTGCGGTTGTTTGCAGTGCGTTACACGGGGAGTTTGGTCTGTCACTGTCAAGTGGGCGTAACCCTTACACTACCTGATCGATACAACATCATACCTGATGTTTTAAAGCATGTTATTCCAAAGAATTTAAGAATGTTCGGTGATTTAGGCCCTTTATGGCTTAAAACCAGACTCTGCATCAACTATGTAATTTTCCGTGGGAATTTTGCCATGGATCCCCCTCCGGCATGCCACAGTCCAGGTGTTAGTCCCCTTGAAAGAACTTTTCCATCACTATTGTGGCCAGAAAGAGTCCCTGTGGGTTTTAAAGTTCGCCTGCCTATTGAAGTCAATGGCGGTTCGCCCGGTTCGACGGTTCGCGAACAGTTGCGGAAGTTCGAGTCCGCCGTTCGCGAACCTAAATTTTTAGGTTCACGACATCACTAATAGTAAATGTGGTATAAGAGCACTCAAAGTGACAATTTAGTAGTCAGACAGGCTAGGTCATCAAATTTAAAGGGACATGAAACCCACATGTTTCAGATACAGTATGTGATGTTAAACAACTTGCTAATTCACTTATTTTATCTAATTTGTTTTGTTCACTTGATATCCTTTGTTAAAAATGTGCATACCCTGTATCAGTGCTCCGTTATTTTTACTATTGGGACTAGACTGCTACACATAAGCGCCTCTCTTGTTTATCTGATTTTTATAGAACTGGAAAAAAGATATGAACACAGCACCACAAAATGATGCAATGGCAGAAAAAGGTGAATGTCATTGCTAGGCAACCCCATAGCATGACAGTTTATTTCCCCAAAAGCTTACACTGGTGGCTTAATGAGCTTTATCATGGTGAACATGTTGGAAGGCTGAGATCAAGTTATGGGCAAATGAGAGGATGATCTAAAACCCAAGAACATATGGTGATGGAATATCCCTTCCAATACATTTGTCAAAGGCTTCCCCACTACAATATTTTGAATAAAAAATATTGCACAGCTCATACTGAAATCAACTTTATTATGAGTAGAGGAGGTGAACGTCAAACTATTCAGGAGAACTTGTTTTGAACAACCAGTTTAAAAAGTGACATGCGAAAGACTGGGGATATCTTCATCAAAGGAGGTGGAGCAGGACAAAATAATACAAGGTTGACCTGATGAGCAATACAAAAATACCAGATGAATCTGGGACCAAGTGTTGAAGAGGGTTGGTGTAACTTCAGATGTCCTGAAGTCAACCAAACAGGATCACCTGGTAGAAGAGTGTTACAAGTTGTTTACAATCTGCAAAACATTTTAAAATGTGTACAAGTACTTAGACATATCCAATGCTTATGTATCTTAAGAGAAGTCACCTGATGATCAATATAAGGCACACTGGAGTTAGAAGATGTTAGAAGTACTGGGACCCCAGAACATGGGATGAAGAAGTTTGAGCCAGTTTTATATGCCAATTCAGACCAAAATAAGATGTCTGCTCAACTATCTTGGAGTGCTGAAGAAATGGTACATAAGTTTATTTTTTCTGGTTGGGCCTCACAGTTTAAACAATAGTCAGGGGGTGGTAAGCTGAAGACATATTAATGGAAATTTCAAGATTCCCGCATACAACATTCTAAAACTAAAAGTCTAACAGGGAGCCTCTGCCTGGCACAATATTTGAAAGCAAACTATACAATTGGATAACATCGCCAATATCTGGAGTAGAAGGTAAACCTAGTCAAAGGAACATGTGCCACTCAGTAAATATGATCTACTACTATCAAGCATGGTTTTGCACAGATCTTAGTGCGTGGCACTTTCATAAGAAGAAATCCGGCTCAGAAAACAGCTGAGTGCTCCTAGGGGTGGCCATATTCAGCATTAATTTCCTAACAAATTGTCCGAATGCACACGTCTAAATGGTAAAATTCACTATGTTAATATTGGACATTGATAATTAATTGTTGGTAAAATCAGATTTCACTTGACATTGTATCTTTCTTAAATTTGTTTATACACATTATTATTGATAATAAGGGGATAGACTGATCATGTAAATGTATATAATACTTTAAGACTAATCATAAGCTGCACGTTCAAATATGACATAGTACCTGCTGGAGTGCATTAAATTGTTAACAAATAGCTAATTTCACTTTATTTTGGCATCTGAAATAGCTGAATTTTTTTTCTCTTGTATCCCTTCCTGTGCTGAAAGGTTCTATACTAAAGTATAGGCAATAGAAAAGCTGTGTAAACATAGACAGCAGAAGAATTTACAATCCCATTGAGGTTTAGGAGAGAGAAGTTATAACATATACATTTTCAATTGTTCTATGTATAGGACTTTGATATGCAGACAAAGATAAGATAAGGAAGCATATGTGTGTGAATAGAAAGTGATGAAATAATGAGATCTGATTTCCCTGCAAGCTAAGCTCATTTTAATGGGTTGTGGTTTCAAACATCAAGACCAACTGTTTCACATACAAACAAGAACCTAAATAAACATTTCCCATGCATTGTATACTCTGCAGCGACTATTACTAGTCATTGGAGACACATGAAGGGAAATACAATTTTACAGTAAACTGTACCTTTAAGTAAGTAAAGGATTTCTGAGGGATTGCTCAGGAATTTAGATATTTCTGAAATGTCCTTGTGGAAAGATGCATATAAGGGCTCTTGGTTCTAGCCAGTTTCTGATAACATATAAAATTCAGTGGGCTACCATTTGAAACTCCAATGAAGATCTAATAAAAATGCTTTTTCTGCAGTTGACCTCTCCTGGCTTGTCGAATACAGACTGCAAAGCGAGCAAAAACATCTTGAAGGACTGGATCGTCCTCCAGGAGTGGAGACACCCAAGCCCGTGCTTTAATTTCTAATAGAAAGATTATAAAGGTTAATAGGATAGACACAGGAGTGAAGGTGATCATTTCTAAAGTGCAGATGGCACTGATTTAAGAAACCCTTACATCCCTCAGAATTCACATAAAAAGTGTTAAGAATGAAACACCTTCGCGATTACCAATGGGACACGGCAAGGGTGCCCCCTATCCCCGCTGCTTTTCGCCCTCTCTATCGAAGCACTTGTGCAGAAAATTAGACGTAATCCAGACATTAGGGGAATTAAGGTTGGCAATACAGAACATAAACAGGCGCTATACGCCGATGATATTCTCTTCACTCTAACTGATGTTACCACGTCTGTACCCGCACTCCTGAAAGAGATCAAGGAAAATGGTAAATTATCCAACTTCCAACTAAACCTAACAAAATCAGAGCTCCTTAACATCAACACCCCCCCTGATCAACTCCACTTTCTAGCTACAAATTATAATGTCCCCCTCACCACCTCCAAACTAAAATACCTTGGTATTTATCTATCTGCTAACCCTACTGACTTATACAAAAATAACTATCTGACACTACGAAAAGAAATAATTAACGATCTGTCCTCTTGGAGGAATAAAGCCCTATCTTGGCTGGGTAAAATAGGCCTAATTAAAATGAATATTCTTCCACGAATCCTTTATGTCATGCAAACAGTACCTATTAATTTGCCCACAGAGTTCCTCCCACAATTACAAAGATCTCTTGAACAGTTTATATGGTCTGGAGTAAAACCCTGAATCCCAAAGAGAACACTTTACCTTCCCAGAGACAGAGGAGGGCTAGGCTTCCCTGACATTGCACTATACAGAAAAGCTATCCTACTGCAGAGATTGACCGAATGGTCCCACAACACAACACAAAAACAATGGGTCAGAATAGATGGGCAGAACCTCCACTCAAATAATGTAGCAACCCTTGCGTGGATTCACACTTCTAAGCGCCCAAAACTGCTAAATAAATACCACCTAATATCAGAAACCTTACTAGAATGGGACAAATTAATCGCAACAAGCACACATGTTTCAAATAGGCCTTCTCCAATGACGCCTATCTTAGAAAACCCCGAGATACCATACTACGCATTGAGTAAACGACTAAATACCCCCCATAGCCTGAGATCTGAAATATTGCACTACGCCCTCACAGAGGGAAGATTGCGCTCTCAACAAGAATTAGCAGAACAGTATGGAGATACCTTCTCGTCCTGGCTAAGATACCACCAATTATCACACTTCCTGGTACATCATAAAAATAAAGGTGACTTCCTCAGAGAACTCACCCCATTCGAAATACTCTGTACAGGGATAATTCCTCCCAGGAAGTTGATCTCAAAGATTTATAAACTTCTTCTAACACCTCCTGACACTCATTTACTTTCATACACCAGAGCTTGGTGCAGGGATCTTGACTCTAATATAGAAGAAGAGGAATGGCTTAAATCGTTTAAATTGACTAAACGCTCCTCAGTATCAGCTATTGTACAAGAAATACACATCAAATCATTAGCCAGATGGTATTACACACCAGTCAGACTACATCAGATTTACCCATTAGCCAAAGACACATGCTGGAGAGGGTGCGGCGAACAGGGTTCTCTAATTCACATATGGTGGGAATGCCCTAGACTGACAAACTACTGGGAGACAGTCATAGGGGAGATGTCAGCTAAAATAGACACACACATCCCAGTCTCTCCTGAAACAATATTACTCCTACACCTTTCCGATACCAAAAGCAAACACACTCGCGCCCTTCTCCTGATAATGCTAACTGGGGCTAAGAGGCTTATTCCCAGACTATGGAAGTCAAGGGATCTGCCCACGCTTTCAGACTGGCAATCTGCTGTTGAGGAGTTATTAATCTTGGAAAAGCTCCATTACTTCAGGAACAACCAGCTGGACATTTACGAAATGATAGACAAAATCAACATAGAAGTTGAAAAAAGTATGCATCTATTTAGCACTTCATTCTCCTCATGTAAAGTTATAATTAGAACATCAGTTGGTGGATGAAGTCGGCGATTTGATTAAAATTTAACCTTTATTGGTTTGATTAAAAAACAGAACACAACAACATAAAGTTTGTTTAAAAACACAAAAAGATTGGGACCTATGGAACGAGTTTTTCTGGTTACTCCTGGGAGTTAAACATATTATTCAAATTATGGAGTGTGAGAATCTGGTCACTTCTATACGTGAACAATAAGGAGGTGGAATTTTGAAGTCTCCTAGGAGAGTAGATTGGTACAGTGAGTGATCAAAGTTAGTATCCCAGACTGGGCAAAAATGGATATAATGTTGTAGTTTGTTCTTATAAGTGTCAATATTGTTCAGAGATCAGTTAGGTGCTTCCTGTTGTATCAAGTTAGTTGTATTGAATCATTTGTATCTTTCTCTTAGTTAGAGTTGTACTAAAGATTTATAGTGATTAAACTTTCACAATGATTATACTCAGATTAGAGAGCAAATATATATAGAAATAAATGTGGGTAGGGTAACCACAAATTTGTGTAATATATATTGTCACATAATGTCTTTTGTCAGTGGCTCATACCTTCTAGTGTATAATAAATTCGCCAGAAATCTTTGTTTATGTCGACAAAGATTTAGGATCAATATCTTATTGAAATGAGTATTTATTCACAATAGTGTAGGGTGGTTAGGTGAAACTCCACATTTCAGGTAATTACAACTAGTACCTGATTTGTTAAGCTGAAATATGTCAATTCAGTTGCTCTCAGTATATTCATTAATTGGATAAAAAATCACTCACATCAAACTTATGCAGGTATAAGTAAATTTAGAATGAAAGTTACTATCAAATACGATATTTAGGTTGTGCTTAGATTGCCTGGTGATTGCAATCTTACTTGTGTGTGGATTCTTGTCTGATAATACATAACAGTTGACACATACTGATTCTCAGTCTGTTGGTTCACTCTAATAATAATATGTCACTCTCAGAGGATAATGAAGATTGTTATCTGGATAATGTGCGCTAGATTTGTTGTACTGAGGTGTAGTTAAAACACCATATTATGAGGAGTATTATCCAAACAGCTTCAATACATAGTATATTGTAACTGATATTGTTACATGAGCGTAATGTATCAGTATTTACAATCCTATGTAAACCATATTAAAAGGATTGTTAGAAATGCAGCCTGGATAATCCCTAAAGAGTATTACCCTTAATATCAATATCTGTGGGCACCTATATGTACGGCGCCTGATTATTTCTTTACAACTGTAATACTTAGGTAGAGGCTGATGTCTGTTAAACACTATATTATATTACTGGTCTACATATATAGATTGAGCATTGCGTACTGTTGCAATATTGAAATATATTGAGGATATAAGCCCTCTAGATAGTACTCTCAAATGATAAGTTTGTCTGGTAGATAGATAATATGGGTAGTTTGTAAGTCGCTTTATAATCAAAGCGAAAACTAATTTAACTAAACACACACATATCTTTCAGATTCACATTGCCATTATTGTTAATTGTGTAAAAACTACTTGTCATGCATATCACAGATTCACACCACAGTTAAATTTTGTTTAACGTTAGGTACAGCACAGTATGGCTGTCACACGGAGTAGAAATAACTCGTTCTGTTATAATATAATATTAACAACCGTGTTACTCATTTTGGCGGCCCAAACTTAATGCTCAGTTTAAAAAATAATAGGGGTTGAAAGAGGTTCAACACCCTCCCCTGACATTTTAAACAAACTTTATGTTGTTGTGTTCTGTTTTTTAATCAAACCAATAAAGGTTAAATTTTAATCAAATCACCGACTTCATCCACCAACTGATGTTCTAATTATAACTTTACATGAGGAGAATGAAGTGCTAAATAGATGCATACTTTTTTCAACTTCTATGTTGATTTTGTCTTCCAGTTAATTCATGCATAAGCACTCAAGCTAAGGAAATTAATCCATTTAATACTAGCATCTCCTTAATACTAGTGTAGTGCTGTTGCACTTTTTTGTTTTCATTTACGAAATGATGCTGGCTGCCTGGCACCTCTCCACCACACGCCCCACTTAAGATACATCTCCTTGGCATTCTGACAATCAGCTTTAGGATAGCATAACCTGTTTCATAATGTTGTTTAATATATCTGTTAACAAAAAAAAAAAAGAAAAAAAAAGAAAACACCATGCTTTATCTCACAGAGTTCTACTTATATGTATGCATTTACTCGCTGGAGACTTTGGACTCTAAACTGAGGAACTCCTTCCCGTGACATCTTTGGAGTGCCCTCCCTCGCATTGTTATCGAGAGGGCCTTTTCTGAACTCCTCATTAGACGGGACTTTTGGCCTATCTGCACTCGAGTAACTGCTTTCATGTCTTGTTTATGTGTATGCCACTCTGTTCATGTATTTTTTGTTTCCTATAACTAATAAAGCTGGTTTAAAAAAAAATATATATATATTAAGAATGGCCAGTTTAAGAGCAGAGGATAATCCAGGTGGTGTAGCAGCGGTGGTAGAGGTTGCAGGGGCTACAGAACAAGAAAGTAGAGACATTTGCATTTGCATGTTGTCCTAAAGGAACATGGTCAATTGGTCCACCTTTTCTGCGCCGGAGGTCTTGAAGATGGAGCCGCTCCTCGTTGGATGGATGAAGATAGAAGATGCCGCTTGGATGAAGATGTCTGCCGGTCCGGATGTCCTCTTCTGCCTGGATAGGATGAAGACTTCTGCCGGTCTGGATGTCCTCTTCTGCCCCATCGGATGAAGACTTCGGCCCAGCTGGGTGAAGACGATTCAAGGTAGGGAGATCTTCAGGGGGGTAGTGTTATGTTTATTTAAAGGGGGGTTTGGGTTAGAGTAGGGGTATGTGGGTGGTGGGTTTTAATGTTGGGGGGGTTGCATTTCTTTTTACAGGCAAAAGAGCTGATTACTTTGGGGCATGCCCCGCAAAAAGCCCTTTTAAGGGCTGGTAAAAGAGCTGGTTACTTTTTAATTTAGAATAGGGTAGGGACCTTTATTATTTTGGGGGGCTTTTTTATTTTATTAAGGGGCTTAGAGTAGGTGTAATTAGCCTAATATTCTTGTAATCTTTTTTTATTTTTTGTAATTTTGTTTAGTTTATTTAATTTATGTAATTGTAGGTAATTTATTTAATTAATTTATTGATAGTGTAGTGTTAGGTGTATTTGTAACTTAGGTTAGGATTTATTTTACAGGTAATTTTGTAATTATTTTAACTAGGTAGCTATTACATAGTTAATAACTATTTAATAGCTATTGTACCTAGTTAAAATAAATACAAAGTTGCCTGTAAAATAAATATAAATCCTAAAATAGCTACAATATAATTATTCGTTATATTGCAGCTATATTAGGGTTTATTTTACAGGTAAGTATTTAGTTTTAAATAGGAATACTTTAGTTAATAAGATTTAATTTATTTCGTTAGATTAAAATTATATTTAACTTAGGGGGGTGTTAGGGTTAGGGTTAGACTTAGCTTTAGGGGTTAATACATTTATTAGAGTAGCGGCGAGGTCCGGTCGGCAGATTAGGGGTTAATACTTGAAGTTAGGTGGCGGCGACATTGAGGGGGGCAGATTAGGGGTTAATACTATTTATTATAGGGTTTGCGAGGCGGGAGTGCGGCGGTTTAGGGGTTAATAACTTTATTAGAGTAGCGGCGAGGTCTGGTCGGCAGATTTGGGGTTAATAAGTGTAGGTAAGATAGCGGCGACGTTGGGGGGGGCAGATTAGGGGTTAATAAATATAATATAGGGGTCGGCGATGTTGGGGGCAGCAGATTAGGGATTCATAGGGATAATGTAGGTTGTGGCGGTGTCCGGAGCGGCAGATTAGGGGTTAATAGTATAATGCAGCTGTCAGCGATAGCGGGGGCGGCAGATTAGGGGTTAATAAGTGTAAGGTTAGGGGTGTTTAGACTCGGGGTTCATGTTAGGGTGTTAGGTGCAAACTTAGAAAGTGTTTCCCCATAGGAAACAATGGGGCTGCGTTGGGAGCTTAACGCTGCTTTTTTGCAGGTGTTAGGTTTTTTTCATCCCAAACTGCCCCATTGTTTCCTATGGGGGAATCGTGCACGAGCACGTTTTGCCAGCTTACCGCTACGGTAAGCAACGCTGGTATTGAGGGTTGAAGTGGCGGTAAATTCGGCTCAACGCACCCTTTTTGGAGCCTAACGCAGCCCCTCAGACAACTCTAAATACCAGCGTTGTCCTAAGGCTGCGTTGGGAAAAAAAGCTGCGTTAGCTACGCGGGTCTTTACCGACAAAACTCTAAATCTAGCGGATGGTGAGTAAATGAGTAATTGTTATATGGGTGGATTAATACAGAAGTGCCAAAGCTCAATTTTATTTTTCCATTACAGGTGAACAGAGATCCAGAGCAACATAAGTAAAACACATAGGTACCATATTATTTTTAAATCACATTACTCTGCAAGGCTTTCAGTTGACAATACCTTAAAGGGACATTAGCCACTAAATACATTTCATGCACCTCCCTCTAATTATGGATGCCACCATTTTGGAACCTAGGTTATACTGCAGGTATCTGAATGAGTGTTGCTGCACATGCGTAAACACATCAGTACTGGAATGCAGTGAAAGCCAGATTTCAACATGGCGGCACCCATGACTAGAGGAAGGTGGGGAATAACCTCAATACGATGCTTATAAAAAGTATTTAGGGTCAGATTACAAGTGGAGCGCTATTTATCGCTCCTGCTCGAGTGTTAACTGTGCTAGCAGTAATCTTTTTGCACTCGTCAGGTTGTGCTCATATTATGAGTTAAAAGTAAACTGTTTTCGCTCTTGCGCTGCCGCTAACCCAATGAGAGTAAAAAGCAGAAGTTATAATATTGCATGTGCATTTACGTATTCCCTCATAGAAGTCAACAAAAAAAAGTTGAAAAAAAAACTTTGTAATGTAATTTTTTATGTGTTTTGTGCAACATTTTTGTTTTGCGAAACAGTCAACCAGAACTCTGAGGACCCGGTAATCATTCTAGTGTAAATTGCGATTGGGCTCAAGCGATCTTGTTTACTTTCAACTGGTAATATGAGCAGGAAACCCTGACGAGCAGAAACACTCACAATAAACCCCTTCACGCTCGTGTGTAACTGTTAGCGCTTCACTTGTAATCTGGCCCTTTGTGTTTTATGTCTCTTTAAAGAATGTGTAACTGAAGATAATTTTCTAGATGATTATCTTATCAACACTTTTTTTTTCTCTGTCAAAGTCTATGGGGTTTTTTTAGCTAGAAATTATCTTTAAACATTAAAAATCATGTTGTATTTAATAAAAAAGCCTTGTTATCTTGGTCTAAACATAGTTTTACAGAGAATAACAGCAACTAGAGAGAAATAAAAGCAGAGCACAAAACATGGGGAGGGCTGTCGTTTGTTATTGCAAGAGTAGCTGCCAGTATCACATTACCTGCTCATAATGACTGTTAATTATTAGGAGATCAGAATCCATATCCATACAAGATTTCTGGCTTTCATTCCAACTCAGGCTACTATTAGAAATAAAGTAGCATCTTGAAGCTTTCACCATCCATTCTTTAGGACATACATGAAATTCTACTTCTGTGGGAGATAATGGTTAAATGTTATGGATATAAATTAGGATACACATTCAAGGGACATTAAACTCAAAATGCAATTTCTCATAAAAGGTTTTAAATTTAGGGGTTGGAAACTTACGGCTAGATATAGAGTTCTGCGGCCAAAGGGGTGCGTTAGCTACGCGTGCTTTTTTTCCCCCGCACCTTTTAAATACCGCTGGTATTTAGAGTTCACAGAAGGGCTGCGTTAGGCTCCAAAAAGGGAGCGTATAGCATAATTTATCGCCACTGCAACTCTCAATACCAGCGGTGCTTACGGATGCGGCCAGCTTCAAAAACGTGCTCGTGCACGATTCCCCCATAGGAAACAATGGGGCCGTTTGAGCTGAAAAAAAAACCTAACACCTGCAAAAAAGCAGCGTTCAGCTCCTAACGCAGCCCCATTGTTTCCTATGGGGAAACACTTCCTAAGTCTGCACCTAACACCCTAACATGAACCCCGAGTCTAAACACCCCTAACCTTACACTTATTAACCCCTAATCTGCCGCCCCCGCTATCTCTGACCCCTGCATTATACTATTAACCCCTAATCTGCCGCTCCGCACACCGCCGCAACCTACATTATCCCTATGTACCCCTAATCTGCTTCCCCTAACCCCCGCTGATGCCTATATTATATTTATTAACCCCTAATCTGCCCCCCCCCCCCAACGTCGCCGCTACCTACCTACAATGATTAACCCCTAATCTGCCGACCGGACCTCACCGCTACTCTAATAAATGTATTAACCCCTAAAGCTAAGTCTAACCCTAACCCTAACACCCCCTAAGTTAAATATAATTTTTATCTAACAAAATAAAATAAATATTATTAAATAAATTAATCCTATTTAAAGCTAAATACTTACCTGTAAAATAAACCATAATATAGCTACAATATAAATTATAATTATATTGTAGCTATTTTAGGATTAATATTTATTTTACAGGCAACTTTGTATTTATTTTAACCAGGTACAATAGCTATTAAATAGTTAATAACTATTTAATAGCTACCTAGTTAAAATAATTACAAAAGTACCTGTAAAATAAATCCTAACCTAAGTCCCAATTAAACCTAACACTACACTATCAATAAATTAATTAAATAAACTACCTACAATTATCTACAATTAAACCTAACACTACACTATCAATAAATAAATTAAATACAAATACCTACAAATAAATACAAATAAATACACTAACTAAAGTACAAAAAATAAAAAAAGAACTAAGTTACAAAAAATAAAAAAAGAACTGTTACAAAAAATAAAAAAATAATTTACAAACATTATAAAAATATTACAACAATTTTAAGATAATTACACCTACTCTAAGCCCCCTAATAAAATAACAAAGCCCCCCAAAATAAATAAAATGCCCTACCCTATTCTAAAATAAAAATTGAAAAGCTCTTTTACCTTACCAGCTCTTAAAAGGGCCTTTTGCGGGGCATGCCCCAAAGAATTCTGCTCTTTTGCCTGTAAAAAAAACATACAATACCCCCCCCAACATTACCACCCACATACCCCTAATCTAACCCAAACCCCCCTTAAATAAACCTAACACTAAGCCCCTGAAGATCTTCCTACCTTGTTTTCACCACGCCGGGTATCACCGATCCGTCCAGAAGAGGGTCCGAAGTCTTCATCCTATCCGGGGCTGAAGAGGTCCATCATCCGGCTGAAGTCTTTATCCAAGCGGGGGCTGAAGAGGTCCATCATCCGGCTGAAGTCTTCTATCAAGCGGCATCTTCAATCTTCTTTCTTCCGGATCCATCTTCATCCCGCAGACGCGGAACATCCATCCTGGCCGACGACTTCCCGACGAATGACGGTTCCTTTAAGAGACATCATCCAAGATGGCGTCCCTCGAATTCCGATTGGCTGAAAGGATTCTATCAGCCAATCGGAATTAAGGTAGGAAAATTCTGATTGGCTGATGGAATCAGCCAATCAGATTCAAGTTCAATCCGATTGGCTGATCGGAACAGCCAATAGAATGCGAGCTCAATCTGATTGGCTGATTGGATCAGCCAATCGGATTGAACTTGAATCTGATTGGCTGATTCCATCAGCCAATCAGAATTTTCCTACCTTAATTCCGATTGGCTGATAGAATCCTATCAGCCAATCGGAATTCGAGGGACGCCATCTTGGATGATGTCCCTTAAAGGAACCGTCATTCGTCGGGAAGTCGTCAGCCAGGATGGATGTTCCGCGTCGGCGGGATGAAGATGGATTCGGAAGAAAGAAGATTGAAGATGCCGCTTGATAGAAGACTTCAGCCGGATGATGGACCTCTTCAGCCCCCGCTTGGATAAAGACTTCAGCCGGATGATGGACCTCTTCAGCCACCGCTTGGATAAAGACTTCAGCCGGATGATGGACCTTTTCAGCCCCGGATAGGATGAAGACTTCGGACCCTCTTCTGGACGGATCGGTGATACCCGGCGTTGTGAAGACAAGGTAGGAAGATCTTCAGGGGCTTAGTGTTAGGTTTATTTAAGGGGGGTTTGGGTTAGATTAGGGGTATGTGGGTGGTGGGTTGTAATGTTGGGGGGGGTATTGTATGTTTTTTTTACAGGCAAAAGAGCAGAATTCTTTGGGGCATGCCCCGCAAAAGGCCCTTTTAAGGGCTGGTAAGGTAAAAGAGCTTTTCAATTTTTATTTTAGAATAGGGTAGGGCATTTTTTTTATTTTGGGGGGCTTTGTTATTTTATTAGGGGGCTTAGAGTAGGTGTAATTAGCTTAAAATTGTTGTAATATTTTTATAACGTTTGTAAATTATTTTTTTATTTTTGTAACTTATTTATTTTTTATTTTTTGTACTTTAGTTAGTTTATTTAATTGTATTTATTTGTAGGTATTTGTATGTAATTAATTTATTGATAGTGTAGTGTTAGGTTTAATTGTAACTTAGGTTAGGATTTATTTTACAGGTAATTTTGTATTTATTTTAATTAGGTAGCTATTAAATAGTTATTAACTATTTAATAGCTATTGTACCTGGTTAAAATAAATACAAAGTTGCCTGTAAAATAAATATAAATCCTAAAATAGCTACAATATAATTATTATTGATATTGTAGCTATATTAGGGTTTATTTTACAGGTAAGTATTTAGTTTTAAATAGGAATAATTTATTTAATAAGATTTATTTTATTTCGTTAGATTAAAATTATATTTAACTTAGGGGGGTGTTAGGGTTAGACTTAGCTTTAGGGGTTAATACATTTATTAGAGTAGCGATGAGGTCCAGTCGGCAGATTAGGGGTTAATAATTGTAGGTAGGTAGCGGCGACATTGGGGGGGGCAGATTAGGGGTTAATAAATATTATGTAGGGGTTGGCGGTGTTAGGGGCAGCAGATTAGGGGTACATAGGGATAATGTAGGTTGCGGCGGTGTGCTGTTGGCAGATTAGGGGTTAAATTTTTTTATTAGAGTGGCGGCGATGTGGGGGGACCTCGGTTTAGGGGTACATAGGTAGTTTATGGGTGTTAGTGTACTTTAGAGCACAGTAGTTAAGAGCTTTATGAACCAGCGTTAGCCCAGAAAGCTCTTAACTCCTGGCTTTTCTCTGCGGCTGGAGTTTTGTCGTTAGAGTTCTAACGCTCACTTCAGCCAAGACTCTAAATACCGGCGTTAGAAAGATCCCATTGAAAAGATAGGATACGCAATTGGTGTAGGGGGATCTGCGGTATGGAAAAGTCGTGGCTGGAAAGTGAGCGTTAGACCCTTTCCTGACTGACTCTAAATACCAGAGGTAGGACAAAACCAGCGTTAGGACCCCCTAACGCTGGTTTTGACGGCTAACGCAGAACTCTAAATCTAGGCGTTAATTTTTTTAAAAAAAAATATGATTTAACACGTCTATTTATAACATATAGTTGTAATCTATCCCTTAATAGGCACCAATTACAAGTAGAGTGCAAAATATCACTTTCGCTAAAGGGATATTTGCGCTCCACTTTGTAATACCAGCACAAGCAAATACGCTCTGGTATTACAAGTTAGGTCAATGCCAACACAACCTCGTGTTCACATTGCATGGAAGCATTGCGCTCATGAGAACGTGCTTTGATAGGCTCCAATAGGAGCCTCGTTCTCATGTCGTCAGACGCGACATGAGAACTAGAGCAGCAAAGGGGGTAAGTCGCGCAGCGATGGGCAGCAAAGTGTAAATGTATAAGTATATGCTTATATACATATATATTTATGTGTTAATATGTGTATATACACATATTAACAAATACATATATATGTATATATTCATATACATATATTTCTTTCATGTAAGTGGCAAGAGTCCATGAGCTAGTGACGTATGGGATATACATTCCTACCAGGAGGGGCAAAGTTTCCCAAACCTCAAAATGCCTATACATACACCCCTCACCACACCCACAATTCAGTTTTACAAGCTTTGCCTCCTTAGGAGGTGGTGAAGCATGATGTGCTTGATTTCTTCAGTGAAAGGCGCTTCTAAGCATATTGAAGCCCAGTTCCTCTCAAAGTACAGTGTTTGTCTGAGGGATGTGAAGGGAGCATTGCCTGATGATGCCATGTTTTTAACCTATGGGAAATCTATTCTAAGGCTCTCTGTAATCGGTCTCAGAAATTCATCTGTTGCCTCCCTTTACAGATCGACATTATACTCCTCTACCATTACCTCTGCTGATATGTTTCAGTACTGGTTTGGTTGTCTGTTATATGTGGATGGGTGTCTTCTGGTAACTTTATATAATTTTTTAAGACACTCTCAGCTATGTTTGGCTCTTTATATTATAAAGTTTTAAATGTATATTGTATATAGTTGCCATGAGACAGGTCTGTGTATTTCCCTTTGCAGTCTTAACAGCTTCATCTTGGAAATTATGTTTATGGGAGTTTTAGGCTTACCTGGGGTTCCAGTTAATTATAACTTGAAGTCTTTTAGTTTCAAAGAATGTTGTGGGCTTTAAATTGCAACATTTTTGTCGCAAAGATTTTTGGCGTGATTTTGCATGTGCAGTGACGCGAGTCACGTCATTACTTGCTACTTTCTTGTTGCATGGTTTTTTTGGCGTGAAGTCGTACCTGTTATGACGCGAGTCGCATTATTTATCTTTGTCACCAAAAAGTTTTTTGCTCTGTATTTGCGCCGTTTTTTTGGCGCCTTAAATTTGTTATATAAGTCTCTCCCTCTTTTTGCTCTCTGCTCTCATTTGTGCTTAGAGGGCTAGGTTGCTTGCTTTTGATTTTACGTTTGTAATTTTTTTCTATCATAAGCATTTTTTCCCATTCCTGAAACTGCTATTTGAGGAAATTGGATATTTTGTTTAAATTTTATTTTTTTATTTTTTGTTACATTTTGCAAGATGTCTCAGACTGATCCTGCCTCTGATGTTACTGTAGGAACTAAGCTGCCTGAAAACAATTCTACCAAAGCTAAGTGTGTATGTTGTGAATTAGCTGAATATGTGGCACTTGTTATGAAAAACTTTTATATGTTGATAATGTTTCTATAAGTACAAATACATCTACTGTTAAACCTTCACAGGCTAATGTACATTATATTCCTGTAGATATTAAAGATTATATTGCTGCAGCCATAGAGAAGGCTATGAGGGATATTTATCAAGCCGTCAACCGCAAATACGCTGGAATTCCACAGCGTAATTGTGGCGAGCCTGATTCGACCCATTTATCAAAGCCTACAGACCGGCAAAAGTTGAAATTTGTAAAAAAAAAAAAAAAAAAAAGTTGAAATTTGTGACGTAACATACGAGCTGCTGGTCTCAATCCGACTTAGATCGATGCTTACATCATTACAGATGTTCCGAATACAAATTTGGCACTATCTGACACATTTTGCCATTTATCAAGCTTCTAACAGGTACGCTCGCCATTCTTCCAGCCCATCGTACCTGGTTTTCAATCCGCCACCCTGGAGGCCGCGGATGCCATAGGAACTACCAATGGCCCTTAAAAGGGCCTTTTGCAGGGCATTGCCCAGAGAAATCAGCTCTTTTACCTGATAAAAAAAATACAAATACTCCCCAACAGTAAAACCCATAACCCACACAGCCAACACCCCCAAATAAAAACCTATCTAAAAAAACTAAGCTCCTCATTGCCCTGAAAAGGGCATTTGTATGGGCATTGCCCTTAAAAGGGCATTCATCTCTTTTACTGCCCAAAGTCCCTAACCTAAAATTAAAACCCACACAATAAACCCTTAAAAAAACCTAACACTAACCCCCGAAGATCCACTTACAGTTTTCGAAGACCGGACATCCATTCTCATCCAAGCGGCAGAAGTCCTCAGCGAAGCCGGCAGAAGTCTTCATCTAAGCGGGCAGAAGTCTTCATCCAGACAGCATCTTCTATATTCATCCATCTTCTATATTCATCCATCTGGCGCAGAGCAGCTACATCTTCAAGACATCCGGCACGGAGCATCCTCTTCTTACGACGTCTCTTGAAGAATGAAGTTTCCTTTAAATGACGTCATCCAAGATGGCATCTCTTACATTCCGATTGGCTGATAGAATTCTATCAGCCAATCAGAAGTAAAGGGGAAAACAGACATACATTTCAACCTCGTCAGTGAGGTGCAGTTGCACATCTCTAGGGCATGTGTGCAAGGAGTCCACGTCTGGTTTCCCCCTTTTACTCATAGGAAGACCTAAGAGCAATTTACATAAAATCAAGAAAATAGAGATGCACTCACTGAGACAGAACAATAGCTAGAAAAACTAGCTCTGTGAAAAGGCATAGTGTGCAAAAAGAGACTGCACCCTGAGTGGCACTGGCCTTGTGGACAAGCACAGAAGTTTTTCTAGCTATTGTTCTGTCTCAGTGAGTGCATCTCTCTATTTTCTTGATTTTATGCAAATTGCTCTTAGGTTTCCCTAAGAGTAAAAGGGGAAACCAGACGTGGACTCCTTGCACACATGCCCTAGAGATATGCAACTGCACCTCACTGACGAGGCCCAAGAGAGGCCGAAACGTAGGTCTGGGGTTTGTTGTTTGTCTTGTTCAGAGAAGAATTGCCTGGTATTTTGGTGCTGGACTGTCATTGGGCAGGATCAGACTGATATGCTACAGGATATTTTTTCTCTCTGAAAAGGCATAGTGTGCAAAAAGAGACTGCACCCTGAGTGGCACTGGCCTTGTGGACAAGCACAGACGTTTTTCTAGCTATTGTTCTGTCTCAGTGAGTGCGTCTCTCTATTTTCTTGATTTTATGTAAATTGGTCTTAGGTCTCCCTAAAAATAAAGGGGAAACCAGATGTGGTCTCCTTGCACACATGCCCTAGAGATATGCAACTGCACCTCACTGATGAGGCCCAAGAGAGGCCAAAACGTAAGTCTGGGGTTTGTAGTTTGTCTTGTTCAGAGAAGAATTGCCTGGTATTTCGGTGCTGGACTATCATTGGGCAGGCTCAGACTGATATGCTACAGGATATTTTTTTCTCTGTGAAAGGCATAGTGTGCAAAAAGAGACTGCACCCTGAGTGGCACTGGCCTTGTGGACAAGCACAGAAGTTTTTCTAGCTATTGTTCTGTCTCAGTGAGTGCGTCTCTCTCTATTTTCTTGATTTTATGTAAATTGCTCTTAGGTCTCCCTAAGAGTAAAAGGGGAAACCAGACTTGGACTCCTTGCACACATGCCCTAGAGATATGCAACTGCACCTCACTGACGAGGCCCAAGAGAGGCCGAAACATATGTCTGGGGTTTGTTGTTCGTCTTATTCAGAGAAGAATTGCCTGGTATTTCGGTGGTGGACTGTCATTGGACAGGATCAGACTGATATGCTACAGGATATTTTTTCTCTGTGAAAAGGCATAGTGTGCAAAAAGAGACTGCACCCTGAGTGGCTCTAGCCTTGTGGACAAGCACAGAAGTTTTTCTAGCTATTGTTCTGTCTCAGTGAGTGCATCTCTCTATTTTCTTGATTTTATGTAAATTGCTCTTAGGTCTCCCTAAGAGTAAAAAGGGAAACCAGACGTGGACTCCTTGCACACATGCCCTAGAGATATGCAACTGCACCTCACTGATGAGGCCCAAGAGAGGCCAAAACGTACATCTGGGGTTTGTTGTTTGTCTTGTTCAGAGAAGAATTGCCTGGTATTTCGGTGCTGGAGTGTCATTGGGCAAGATCAGACTGATATGCTACAGGATATTTTTTCTCTGTGAAAAGGCATAGTGTGCAAAAAGAGACTGCACCCTGAGCGGCACTGGCCTTGTGGACAAGCACAGAAGTTTTTCTAGCTATTGTTCTGTCTCAGTGAGTGCGTCTCTCTATTTTCTTGATTTGAGGCTACTAAAGATTTCAGAAAAACTTCCAGTCTATTTGTTATTTTTTTCTGGCTCCAGATAAGGTCAGAAAGCCTCTGCCATTTCTTTGGCATCTTGGTTGAAACTTTTGATTCACAAAGCTTATTTGGAGGTGGGGCAGTCTCTGGTTCAGAGAATTACAGCTCATTCTACTAGATCAGTTGCCACTTCTTGGGCTTTTAAGAATGAAGCTTCAGTTGATCAAATTTGCAAAGCTGCAACTTGGTCTTCTCTGCATACTTTTACTAAATGTTATGTCAGGGTATCTATGAATAACATGAAGTGGACTACAGATGTACCACATGCTTTGAAGTTTTATTTTGGTTAATATAAAATTTGACATGAATTGTGTGGGCTACAGCCATAACAGACCAACCCCCTTTTTTCCTGATTAACAGAACATCTGAGAACAAAGGATTGCTTTCAAAGATTTCCTGCCTATGGTGTGAAGCTAAAGTTCCTATAAGATTGCCACTGACCCCCTCACTGCTCAAATACATTCAAATGAGAGCAAAGGAAAAACATTTGGTCTAATTAGTTCATGCAATTATTTCAAAGATCAGGCAGTTATTTCAAAAAGATGTTCTCCATGTGGCTGCCCAAGATGGGTAATAAACTTATCAGACCCCTGTAAATAAACAGACTGTCAGGGTTTTTTCCCTGTTTTGTTTGCCATGTGCTGATGGCAGCCATTTTACTCACCTCTCTTGCTTACTCTGGTGCATACTGTTTGATGCTGCTCATTTCCTGCACTTCATTTTATGGCCAGACTGGTGTACATCATCCGTGTGAGACAGGATGCAGTCTCAGAATTGTGATGTCATCACTTATTATTTAAAGGTTCTCTGTGCAGTATGCTTTGCCCTTGCGTTGTCTCAGACCTGTTTTTGAGAGCTCCTGTGTATTACCTGGCTGTCTGATGTCCCTCCTGGTTCCTGATCCCTGGCTTGTTCCTGACTCTGTTGTTCTCCTTGTTCCTGATTCCGGCTCGTCTGACTACTTGCTTTGGCTCCTGAATCGGCTCGTCTGACTATTTGCTTTGACTCCTGACTCGGCTCGTCTGACTACCAGCTCTGGTTTTGTTTCCTGGCTTGTTATTTGACTTATGGACTTTTTATTATTTTTTGCTAATAATAAAGGTGTGATTATTTTTGCACTTCTTGTCTCAGTCTGATTCCTGGCATCCTGACATTACGTAAGGGCCATGAATCCTGATGGTGCTAATAATCCACCTTTACCTGCCATAATTTCCACGATGGATGAACAGGATCACCGCTTGGATTAATTTGCACTAGCCCTGCAAACCCTGCTGACTCGCACTGCACATTTGGACCAAAGTGTCCCGCAAGTTATGGCTGCTCCTGTTTCTGCTGCTGCACCTAGTCCTACCAGGAGCATGTCCGGTTCTGCACCTCTACCTCAGCGATATGGAGGTGATCCTAATCAGTGCAGAGTGTTTTTGGGACCATGTGGGCATTTACTTTGAGATGATACCTCAGGCGTTTCCCTCTGACAGAGCTAAGGTGGGATTTCTCATTTTGTTACTCTCTGACACAGCTCTTGCCTGGGCTAATCCCTTGTGGGAGACTAATAAACCTGTGATTTAAAATTACCCTGAATTTGTGGCCTCCTTTTGAAGGGTATTTGATTTTCCGGCTCGCTCCTCCTCTGCTGCTAAATGACTCATGTCCATTCAGCAAGGTACAAGATCTGTTGCTCAGTATGCCATTGAGTTCCATACGCTTGCCGCAGAGGTAGGTTGGAACAATCAAGCCCTTGTTGCCGCCTTCTTTCATGGGCTCTCTGATGCGATTAAAGACGAAGTTGCTGCCAGAGATTTACCAGAGGATCACGAGGCATTGGTGTCCTTTTTGATCCTAATTGACATCAGACTCAGAGAGAGGCCCTCTTTCAAGAAGCGCTTGCAGAAGCCTCCTTTTCCATTGTCTCCTACGTGTTCCTTCCCACCCATGCCTCCCTCTCCTCCCATGCCTCCTGGTCCCGAGTCACCAGGTACTGCTGAGCCGATGCAGTTGGGATTAAGGCGTCTCTCCACGGTGGAGAGGGCCTTTAGGAGGAGGGAGGGGCTCTGCCTCTATTGTGGGTTACAGGACCACCTTTTGAAGTCTTGTCCTACACGGCCGGGAAAAGCACACACCTAAGGTCCTGTCGGGGACCAAAGGAGAAACCTTTGGTCATGGTTGTCCTTTCCTGGGTGGACTCCTCCAAAGTCACCCAGGCTCTTGTTGACTCCAGTTCTTTCATTGGCAGTGTTTTTGTATCAAAACACTCCATTCCTGTTTTGCCTCGGTCCATTCCGCTTGCTATTGAGGGCATTGATGGCAGGCCCCATTGATGGCAGGCCCCTTCAGCCCACCCTCGTTACTCACGAAACTGCTCCGTTATCCATGGCTGTTGGGGCTCTCCATTTTGAAACCCTCCAGTTCCAGGTGATAAACTCTCCGCATTTTCCGGTTGTTCTGGGTTATCCCTGGCTCCAAAAGCACAATCCCAGTTTCGACTGGGGCAGTTTCAAAATGTTGTCGTGGTCTCCGCAATGTATTTCCACTTGTCTTCGGAAACCAGTTAAAGTCTTGAGCACTTCTTCAGTATCTCAATTGCCAGAGGAGTACCGAGAGTTCCTAGATATTTTTGACAAGGTGCGTGCCGGTACGTTGCCTCCTCACTGGTCTTACGATTGTGCCATAGACCTGCAACCCGGAGCCATTCCTCCTCGGGGCCGGGTTTACCCTCTGTTTGTTGCAGAGAATTGTGCTATGGAGGAGTATGTTGCTGATGCTCTGTCGCGGGGGATCATCCACAAATCCTGCTCTCCTGCAGGGGCTGGCTTCTTCTTTGTGAAGAAAAAGGGTGGTGAGTTAAGACCATGCATCGATTATAGGGGTCTTAATCGTCTTACCATTAAAGTGATGGTAAACTCTCCCCTTTTTAAAATCAGATCTGGAATGTAAGCGCTATTTTAGATGGAGTTTTATTCATCATGTGCAATGAAGATGCGCTATAACTTAGTTATTAATATAGAAATGAAATTCAAATACCCCACGTTACACCACCCACTTCAAAAGTCAATTTTCCTGTCAGCTAAATGATTGAATTACTCTCCAATCAATGCTCTAGCTACAACAAAAGTGCCATATGGGGAGAGCGCTGATTGGACAACAATTCAATCTGTTAGCTCACAGAAAATTTTACTTTTGAAGTGGGCGGAGGAGCATGCAGTATTTGAATTTCATATCTATATTAAAAAGCATGTTATACTGCATCTTCATTACAGCTAATGAATTAAACTCCATCTAAAATAGTGCTTACATTCCAGATCTGATTTTAAAAAGGGGAGAGTTTACCATCACTTTAAGAATGCTTACCCTATTCCGCTCATTACGGAATTCTGTGACCGCCTCAAGGGAGCCTCGTCTCTACTAAACTTGATTTGAGAGGAGCGTACAATCTCGTTAGGATTAAGGAGGGCCATGAATGGAAAACAGTATTTAACACCAGGAGCGGGCATTATGAGTATCTTGTAATGCCCTTTGGCCTATGTAATGCTCCTGCTGTTTTTCAAGAATTTATTAATGATATCCTACGAGATATGTTGCAACAGTGTGTTGTGGTGTACTTAGACGACATCCTCATACACCCACACTTGAGGCTCATCGTTCTGATGATACACAGGTTCTTCAGAGACTACATGAGAACGGCCTGTTTTTGTAAACTCGAGAAATGTGAGTTCCATCAGACTCAAGTAAGCTTCCTAGGTTATGTTATCTCCGTTGCAGGGTTCTCCATGGATCCTGACAAGTTATCTGCAGTTCTGCAGTGGCCTCGCCCAGTTGGTCTTCGGTCTATTCAACATTTTTTGGGGTTCACCAATTACTATAGAAAGTTTATTAAAAACTTTTCTTCCTTGGTCAAACCTATCAAAGATATGACCCGTAAAGAGACTGATCCACTCCATTGGTCACCTACTGCCATTAAGGCCTTTGATAGTCTTAAGACTGCCTTTGCTGCTGCTCCAGTTCTGGCTCATCCTAACCCTGTCCTGCCTTTCGTTCTTGAGGTTGATGCGTCTGAGACTGGAGTAGGTGCCCTCTTGTCTCAACGTCCTACGCCTGACGGTTCCTTGCATCCGTGTGGCTTCTTCTCTAAGAAATTGTCTCCAGCGGAGTGCAATTATGAAATTGGCGACAGGGAATTACTGGCCATACTTTTGGCAGTCAAGGAATGGAGGCATCTACTCGAGGGTACTAGTGTGCCAGTGCTCATTCTTACTGACCACAAGAATTTAATTTATCTATCTGAAGCAAAACGTTTGTCGCCCCGACAGGCCAGATGGGCGTCATTTTTGTCTCTGTTTAATTATGTGGTCTCCTACCTGCCTGGTAGTGAGAATGTTAGGGCTGATGCCCTCTCTCGACAATTTTCGACTCTGTCCAAGGAGGAGTCTGTACCTACTCCAGTTATACCTCCTGACCATATTTTTGCTACCATACGTACTAATTTGACTTCTTCCTTGGGGGAGGAGATCCCGGCTGCACAAACCAATGCACCTCCTAAGAAACCTAGTGGTAAGTGTTTTGTTCCTGAGAATCTTCAAACTACACTTTTGCACACTTACCACTATACTAAAGCCGCAGGTCACCCAGGCAAGAACCAAATGATTTGGTCTGTCACTCGACAATTCTGGTGGCCAGGTCTTCGTTCTGATGTTGCTGCATATGTTGCCTCCTGCTCAGTTTGTGCACAGAATAAGACTCCTCGACGTCTTCCTGTGGGTCTTCTTCAACCTATTGCTAATGGTGAGCGTCCTTGGACACATCTTTCCATGGACTTCATTGTTGAGCTCCCTGTTTCTAATGGCAATACTGTTATCCTTATGGTGGTTGACCGTTTTTCAAAAATGTCACATTGCATTCCCTTGAAGAAGTTGCCTACCGCTCAGGAGCTTGCTTCAAGTCCTGCCAGGGAGGTCTTCCATTTACATGGGTTACCCAAGGAGATAGTGTCGGACCGGGGTAGCCAGTTTGTCTCCAGATTTTGGCGTTCCTTTTGTGCTCAAATGAGGATCCAGCTTTCCTTCTCCTCTGCATATCACCCTCAATTAAATGGGACTGTGGAACGATCTAATCAAGCTTGGAACAGTTCCTCCGTTGCTATGTCTCAGATCACCACAATAATTGGTCTGAACTATTACCTTGGGCAGAGTTTGCTCGTAATAGTGCTATTAATGCTTCCTCCAAGTTATCCCCGTTCATGGCGAATTATGGGTTTCAACCATCCTTGTTGCCTGATTCATGTCTCAGGGTATTCCGGCTTTGGAGGAGCATCTCCGTCAACTCCGTTCCACGTGGGTGCAGATTCAGAATTGCCTTCATCGTTCTATGCAGCGCCAAAAGTTCCAGGCTGTTCGTAGCCGTCTGCATGCACCTTCCTACCAGGTTCGTGAGGGAGTTTGGCTGTCCTCCTGCAACTTGAACCTTCATGTGCCTTCCAATAAACTGACTCCCCGTTATGTTGGTCCTTTTTGAATACTCAGACGGGTCAATCCTGTGGCCTATGCTCTTGACCTTCCTCCTGCAATGCGCATCTCCAATGTTTTTCATGTCTCCCTCTTGAAACCATTGGTTTGTAATCGGTTTACCACTGTGTTGCCTCATCCCCGTTATATCTTTGTTGACAACCATGATGAGTATGAGGTCAGCAGCATTATTGACTCTCGTATGTCCATGGGCCGCATACAGTATTTGGTTCACTAGAGGGGCTACAGTCCGGAGGAGCGTTCATGGGTTCCCTCCTCTAATGTTCATGCTTCTGCCCTCCTCCGTGCCTTCCATGCCCGTTTCCCCAATTCCCCAATAAGCCTTTTGTCCTCCCACGGGGGAGGGGTCGTTGAGGGGAGGGTACTCTCAGGGTTTTTTCCCTGTTTTGTTTGCCATGTGCTGCTGGCAGCCATTTTACTCACCTCTCTTGCTGACTATGGTGCATTGTGGGGGATGCTGCTCATTTCCTGCACTTCCTTTTATGGCCAGACTGGTGTACATCATCTGTGTGAGACAGGATGCAGTCTCAGAATTGTGATGTCATCACTTATTATTTAAAGGGCCACTGTTCAGTATGCTTTGCCCTTGCATTGTCTCAGACCTGTTTTTGAGAGCTCCTGTGTATTACCTGGCTGTCTGACGTCCCTTCTGGTTCCTGATTCCTGGTTTGTTCCTGACTCTGTTGTTCTCCTTGTTTCTGATTCTGGCTCATCTGAATACTTGCTTTGGCTCCTGACTCATCTTGTCTGACTATTCACTTTGGCTCCTGACTCGGCTCATCTCACTACCAGCTCTGGTTTTGTTTCCTGGCTAGTTATTAGACTTATGGACTATTTATTATTTTTTGCTATTAATAATGGTGTGATTATTTTTGCACTTCTCGTCTCAGTCTGATTCCTGGCATCCTGACACAGACATAGCTTAAGTGTATGCAAGAGTTGATTGCCCCTGCTGTGTTGAATCCACGAATTCCAGACGTTACGTCTAGATGAAGATTAGCTAAGCAGAAACATATATTGCGTTGTAGCTGTTAAATTCATTTTAAAATACAACTGGGATAATTTTCAATACTGTATAAAAATGTACAATTCCATGGATCTGAGAAATGCATTTCAGTTTTTGTAATAAATTTAATGGATAACATATTCTTATATTTTTCAGGCATCTAATAAGTACATATGTGGTTTGTGTTTTAAATAGTTTCATGTGTTTTATACTCTCAGCATGAAATATGCAAATATGAAATATTTATATGGAATAGTAATAAATATGAAACCACATATGTTTGCTGATCTCAAGGTATGTATGTGATGTTAAGATGATGGCAGAGATATTAGTTGGATCCATGTTAAAAGTATTAAAGTCCTTTTAAATACCTATATACTTTAAATGTATAATAATTACTTAGTATTATGAGAAATATATCATATCTGGTCTTGAAATGCTCAGGATGAGTGGTAAGACATCATCCAATACACATGGAACATGTGACTTATTAATACTAGAAAATATAATACATTGTAAAAATATATATATGAATCCATATTAATCTATAGCAGCATTGATGGTAAAACTGCATTTCTGTGTATATGCTGCCATGCTGCCACCAATGGTTAAAAAATGATATTTTAGCCAAAAGGCATTTGGCTGCTCAGGGAGGTGTTTTCCAAAATATCCTATGAGATATTCAGATCCAAGGGGGAATCAGAGACAAGCTCCGCAAGCCGAATCAGAGAAAAGCTCTGATGGCCTATCATATTGTTTCACCAATGATTAGAATAATAAAAGGAGGGGTTTATCACGTGATATAACCTCATGCAAGAGGATAGTAGAGGGCTGGCTGGCTGTTTGCTGAATTTTTGACTGATAACTTGCTGCCTTGGAACACAGTAACTATTATCCATACGACATTACCTTTATTCATATGAGGTGAAACAAGAAATTCTGGAAACTGAATTATCGATTTGGTTATTCTTAGTAAAGTATACACGTTTGATAAAAAAAAAATAAAAAAAAAAAAATATATATATATATATATATATATATATATAATATTTAAATTAAAGGTATTTGGTAACTATAACTAGATTGCAGTTAGTAATTTTAAAAGGGCACAATTTGTATTTTAAGTTATATCCATAGTCCTGTGTAGTCTTAACTAGTCAATATTACTAAATAATTTGTTTACTAGACAGGGTTTTATACTCCAGATTTATAAGTCAGTTATTATAGTGATCTCTTTAAGAACTGTACATAAACTGGTTATTGAAATTATATCCCTGGTAGTTATTAATTAAGCATAGTAAGTTGGTAATCCACATTGAGCATTGAACTAGAGTTATTTGTTAATAACAGAAGATTCTGGTATTTTGTTGTGGTATTTTAATGCAATTATTGTGAATAAGATAATTTGTAAAGATATATTTTTATGATCTTTGTAAGGATATTATAACAGCATAAGTGTGTATCATCTGATTCATAATCTGGTTTTCTATAAATATAATTCAATGTGTTTATAACTTTAACTAATAAAAAGAATTTAGGAATTTATATTCATTTTAATTGTTTCGTATATGCATTTTATTGGGGATTTGTTTTTAAGAATAATTATTAAATATATTGTATTATAACCCGGCCATATACTGACATATTATTTGGAGGCACTGCTGAGATATTATTACATTTATCACATTGATATAATATATTTGTAGTAAATAAAAATTATTATTGGGAAAAAAAATATTAAAATGAATTTTTTGAAAAAATGATAAAAAAATATAAATTTTTCATATTTCAAAATTAAAGGGACTGTAAACCTTAAAAAAAATGTTATATAATTCTGCACATAGTGCAGAATTATATAACATTACATTAGCCAAACTTTTTAAATCATAATATTTCCTTTTTATTTTTTAAAAATATTGCCGTTTTACAGACCCGCTCTCTGGGTTCTGCTGAGCGGGTCTGTTGTTTTTACTGAGCGCATCGGGCCAGCTGTATAGTCACAGCCCGGCCCGACCGCGCCATTAGACACAATGCAGCTCGCTCCCGCTGTCAGACAGAGCAGGAGCGAGCTGCATTGTGTCTAATGGCGCGGTCGGGCCGGACTGTGACTATACAGCTGGCCCGATGCGCTCAGTAAAAACAACAGACCCGCTCAGCAGAGCCCAGAGAGCGGGTCTGTAAAACGGCGATATTTTTTAAAAATAAAAAGGCAATATTATGATTTAAAAAGTTATATAACATTTTTTTTAAGGTTTACTGACCCTTTAATATTAATATTTTTGAGTTTTTATTTCTTTCTTCTTATTGGTCAAAATTGTATTAGCATTTTAATTTAACTAAATACTAAGCCAATATAATAATCTCTGTTACTAGAAGTGAATCAATTAATTCTATACATAGTGTTGAAATATGTTCCCCAAAATCACCTGTTAGTCAGGCAGAAACGCTTAAAACAGAAGCCATTTCTCACCTTAAAAATAAATTAAATATTAAGGGAGAATTAGGCGCTTAAATTAAGATGCTGAAGACTAAGGCCAAAAATATTGCAGAATTAAAAATAGAAGAAAAATATTGCAGATAATATATGGTGTGGTGAAAGCGAAATATTTCAAGGGCTGTTAAAATTGGGCCAATCTCAAAAGTGGGGAAAACGCAATTAAATAATTTTCAAAACATGGGGCCTGCTCCTCTATGTGAACGATGAAATGTACAATAAAATAGAAGTAAAAAATTCACAATTGGAGCAACTGAGGGGTGAAAATTATTCATTATGGTTAGATGAGGAAGAGGCAGAACGAATCCAGGATAAAATTGATGAGTTTGCCCAAAACATGGCCACCTTACAAAAATATAACCAGAATTTAGTAGCTCAGATAGAAGATTTGCATAAGGAACTCGCACAAAACCAGAGAGAATTAAGTGATTTAAAAAAGCTGTATCTTCATAATGAAAACCCCTCTATTAGCAATGAGGATAATGCAGATAATTCTAAATCTCTTAAAGAATACATCAGAAATGAACTGCAGACATTTAGGGAAGAATTTAGACAAAGGACCCCTGTTGGGTCAGAAATAAACTTCCCACATAGACAATCACCTCATGTTATAAATTCAGGGAACTACTATACCTTGGGGGAGGGCATCTCTAGTAGTGAGTCAGAGGGCAGAGCCAGCTACCCAAATAGCCCAGGTAGTACTAATGTATCTAAGGGGTCTCCCCATAGTCAATATAGGGCAGATAGGGGGTGCTCCAGCCCCAAAAATAAGGTCCCTAGGAGAGCCCAAGATACGTCTAATAAGGTATATGACACCCCTAAAATAATTACTTTCTTAAAGGATGCAGTACCTACATTTTCCAAAAACGGAACCACTTCTATAATTGACCACTTAGAGGCCTTTGAAAATGCTTTACTTATAATGAAGTTACTAATGAGCGGTCAAAAATTGAATTTCTGCCCTGGGTATTTGAGGGTAAACATCACAAATTCTTTGCTTCACTAAAGGATATGAATATTAATTCCTGGAATGAAACGCAAAATCAGTGCAAAAAGGATTTTGGGAAATATTGCACCAAAACTGCAGCGAAAATAGCTGTATACGGTTTAAAATGTGGCGCGAATCAAAGCCCTATAGAATTCCTTTCTGTACTGAAAAGTGCATACAGTATGGCTGAAGACTACCCCATATTTGAAAGCTCAGAATTTGTAAATGTATTTTTCGAAGCATTGCCCGCACACATCAAAGTTAATTTAGCTAGAGATTTTGATGAGCACTGCTCATTGGACTGGCTGATCAAAGAGAGTACAAATTTATACTCTATTCAGCAGTCCGGTGAACAGGGGGTTAAAAAGGAACCACGGTCCAGCCCCAAAATTGTGGCAGAAACTAGGGTGTCACCTAGCCCCCTCAATTTGGAGAAAACGTCTGTGGAGGTGGCCCAAGAAAACAGGCCATCCCCACAAAGTTTTAACTCTGCCCCTCCCCCAACACGGGCTGAAGCGCAGAGAGAATATACTCAAAATTGGGGGCATACCCAGGTAAATAATTATCCCCAATGAGATGAAAACCCACAAGGTTATCGGTATCCCCATAAAAGTAAATACCAAAAGTGGGGAAAATACTCTCAGGGTAACCAGACACCCCAAGTAAATAGTGCTCCCCAAATTATTAAAGCTGAACAAGTTGAACCCCAAAGACAACCACGTCAAAATAGGAACAATAGCTATGATTCTGAGGGATCCCAAGGATCCAGGAATCAGTACCCTGGGACATCAAAAAATCGGTCCATGGGTGAAGATAACTTGTCCATTCAAGTGGGCCAACTCAGTATGCAAGTTAGTCAATTATGTACACTATTTACTAATATGAGTCAAGCTTTTACGGGTCAGTGGGCCACAGGCACAGTCATAAATACTGAAGTATTACCTGAGGGGGAAGAGATATACCAAATGGAATAATAAATGTCAATAATGGTACTAATAATATTCTCTCCCTACAGACTGGAAACAGACGATTTAGCTGTGATGACGAGCAACCTCAACCTTAAAGCACTAACAAATCTCTTCCTTTGCAGTATTCTCTTAACCTTATTTCCACAGATGCAGTACACAGGAACCCTGTCAATCCTATTACAGAGGGATGGACTGGTAAGAATAAAGTTTCTTCTGCATCAGGTAACGTGGCAGATTCAGGTAACACGTGGCAAAGCCCACAGATGTGTGATAATGCCAATTTTATGTGTGAAATGGTAGTAACTGCAGGGAGATATTATGTATTAGCTGAGCTCCAGGATTCAGTCTCCAACCCTATCATGGGATTGATTGACACTGGATCTCAGGCAACTATTTTATCCCACAGGTACTACACACAGCTAAATGAGCTAACACCCCACAAACCTAAAATAAAAGAATTTGATGGTTCACTAATAGGTGTTGAGGGTGACTCTCTCAAAGTCTACGGTACTGCATGGTTAAAACTAAGGCTGGGGAACAGGGTAATAAGACACCCTGTCATTATAGTGGATCTGCCAACTGCTTGTTTAATTATTGGTAGTGATTTCCTGAAGCGATTAAGCACCATAATTGATTGCATAAATAATGTAATTTGGTCACAAGTAAAAAGGCCTATTAATTATGAGTGATCCGGTATATCTCGCACCCGACATAACTGTCAGGTGGTGGAAGAGAAGCCAGATGCTGTGGAGATTCATTTCAGGAATGACTCTATACCTGAATTCACTATCCTACAAATAGATGATCAGACTCCTTTAAGTGGCTCTGATGGTAATACTTTTAAAATTTCTCCTGGAAAGATAGCAAATATTTCCTTAGAGGGCGATGTATTAACCATATCTCTCCACAAGGGGGATCATAAAATCCCCAAAGGGGGAGGCCACATTCAATACCTCGCAGGAATTGAGAGAGTTAAGGATGATCTATTTATCCCCATGCAAGTGCATTACCTTGGTAAAACCAAATATGCTAAATTTAACTTAAAACAGGAAGCTAGCTATAGAAGCAAAGGCTTATTAGCGCAGATAGCTGAACCTAAAGTGATTAAATACCTTTCTCCCCAAGACCACTGTGTCCATGGCCTGAATTACAGGTCTGAAAGCTATAATGTCACAGCTAAATGTTTATTATCTATCTCTATAGGTAATAAATCAGCAAAGCACCTGTTTTCAGTTTTAAATACTCCCCATAATCAAATATATGTTGGCAATGATCTCTTACATAGATATGCCTTACGAATAGATTTAAACAACATTTTCCTCTGGAACAGGTTAAAATGGGACCCTGAAGTATTTCAGGATGAAAATGCCGCCCTTAAATCAAACCAGCAATTGCCATATGCTGTAAATATGCAGGTGTCTAACGATGTTGTAATCCCTGCTGAAACTTATAAATTCCTCTTATCCTTACAGGTAAAAAGAGGTCAGAAATTTAAAAATTCTGAAACACTAATTTGCATCTCCCATAGAATGCAAGATCTGGGTATAACAATGACCCATACTCCCTATGGTAAATATTGGAACTATTCCAATACATGTTATTGTGCATAACATGACCCCACAGGATATAACCTTATCCAAGGGAACTACCATAGGATATGCACTGGAATCAAGTTATTACATGTTTGGATTCCAGAATAATGTAATTGGGCTAATACCTGAAGGATACTTAACTGAAGAACAATTAATAGAACAATCCTTTGCATCTATGCCAGAGGGTCTATTCACAATTCAGTCTATTTATCCCTTCAGCTCAGAGGAAGGCGTCTGTAAAATTGAAGAAGCCTCCCTAGTAATTGATCATCTAATAAAAGAACAAGTATACCCCAATACCCAGAGTCATGGGGGCAATGTAAATTATAATCAAGGGGATCTCACCTCTAGGTTGGAAGAAGCCTATGAGATAGGACAACCTGAAATCTTTCCAGGATTTCAGCAAATAGTCGAAGAGCAAATCTCCCTAGCTAATGGCTGTTCCAGTGATGATGAACGCCGACAGCTATGAGAATGTCCGATGGAGTACAAGGATATTTTTGCTAGGGATTCTTATGACTGTGGGACTACAGACTTGCACATTGCAAGAATCCAAACAGATCCCAATACACCACCCGTCTTTGCTAAACAATACAGACTTCCTTTAGCCTCATATGATTCTCTTGCAGAAATCATAAGGAACTTGGAAGAAAGAGGTATTATCAGACAGGTGAACAGCTCTTATAGCAATCCTATTCTAGGTGTTCTCAAGCCCAATAGACAATGGCGTCTGTGTGCTGACTTAAGACAGCTAAACAAACAAGTGTACATGGCTGGCTCGTGCCATATATTGACCAATGCCTAGCACAAATGCAGGGATCTAAAATATTCACTGCCATTGATTGTGCATAGGGATATTGGACCATAAAGGTACATGAAGAGGACCAGTATAAGCTTACATTCTCATTCCAAAAGGTCCAGTATGCATTCCAAAGACTCCCGTTTGGATACATAAATTTAGGACATGAATTTGCTGTATTCATGCATAAGGCAATGCCTGATGCACTGAAAAGGGGGACCTTATCTTATGTTGACGATGTTTTAATCAAAAGCACAGACTTTGAAAAACACATTGCAGAACTTAAACACGTCCTCAGCCAACTTAAAAGGGCAGGTGTCAAATTATCCCTACAAAAAGCTCAATGGTGCTGCTCTTATGTAAACTTCTTAGGACATGAAGTTATTTCTGAAGGGTTAAATCCTCAGAAGAAAAAGGTGGAAGCTATAATAAATTCTAAGAACCCAACTAACTTAAAGGAATTGAGATCATTCCTGGGTATGACAAATTATTCTTGCAAATTTATTGATAATTAGCTAAGCCACTGCTACTTTTTCTAAAGAAGGATGTGAAATGGCACTGGAGTGAGATTAAAGAGAGAGCCATCAGAGAGCTGAAGAGAAAACTCACTCAAGCACCTTGCTTAGCGTACCGTGAAGGGGGTAATCCTTTCTACTTAGAGACAGGTTACACAGATATAAGCAGAGTGCTGTTTTATACCAAAAGCATGATAATTTAAGCAAAGTCATTGCTTACGCGAGCAAAACTCTATCCCCAGTAGAAATAAAATTTAGCGATTTGCGAAAATGTCCTCTTATCTACTGTATGGGCTCTACAAAATTTCTGCAGCTATATACAGGGCGAGAAAATTATTGTAGAAACGGCCCACCAGCCTTTGCAATATATCTGCAAAGTGAGAGAATAAGAGATGGAAATTTGTCTAACAGTTGCATAACAGCTTGGACTCTTTCCTTACAAGGCTGGCCTTTAGAAATTCGCTACAAGCAGAATAAAATGAATCCAGTTGCACAGGGGCTTGCTGAGCTCCACAGCTGTACTGCTAAGGATCATGGGGAAGAGTTTCCTGGAGGAACAATTGCTTTCCCCATATAAAGGAGGACCAGTGTCAAACATTACCTTGGGTATATGTTGATGGTTGTTCTTACCATGCCACTATTGATAATGAGCGCAGACTAGTCGCTGGTATTAGTATAACTTGGGCAAGTCGATTCCCAAATATTTCTGTAGGTTTCAACATTGGACCAAGATCCAGTAAAGTTGCAAAACTCACTGCTGTTCTAAAAACCATTAAAATGGCTATTGAACAGGATATTCATGATTTTGTGATCATTATTGACTCAAATTACGTTTGTGACAGTTTTGTTGAATACCTGCCAACTTGGAAAGAAATGGCATGCAGAAAACTAACAACAAACCAGTCAAACATGGCAAGTTGTTCTGCGAGATTGATAATCTGGTGGTATCCAATGATTTAACCATACACTGGAAAAAGACCAAGGGTCATTCCAGAATTCTAGGTCCTGATAAGAAAGGCAATGATCTTGTGGATTCATTAACCAAACAAGGAGCCATAACTGGAGAACTCCTTAATATCAACCACTTAATGGGTGCAATTCAGGTAGAAGCCATTATCAGAAACCAGGCTAAACAACAGAGTGAGCCTAACTTGGTACAATGGAGTTAGGATTCTCCTAGTGAGGACCTGATCACTAGTCAAAAAGAAGATCCCATTGTAGGCATCTTCTATAAACACAAAGAAGATCCTGAAAGCAACCCCATCTCAAAAGAGGACGGTGCAAGGAAGATCTTACAATCTTTTTTTTTTTTTTTTTTTGCTGTGAAGAGATTTATTTTACTTTAGATATGATGAGAATTAGTCAAGGATAATGCTAAGTCTGTATAGTAAGGACCTCATTTTCGGTGTTATAAATTAGATTATGGTAACTATTGCTCAGGGATTGTATAAACTAGATGAAAAACAACATATGGAAATTTAAAAGTACAATCTGGTCAGACAAGAGTATATAGATAAGTGTGGAGGATGTAGCTAGGAGTGGGTACTGGAGGAACAGATTTGAATAAGAATTGGGTAATACTAACCTAGAATTCTATGGCTAGAGCCGCTCTTACATAAGTGTGAGGCAAAGTGTAAATGAATAGGAAAATTTTCAGTTATATATAGTGTTGCGTATACCTAAGAACAGTTATACTTACGAACAATTATGGAAAGCTAGTGGCATTACCACTTATCAGCTGAAATATCATATCCAGGAACAATAGTGGAGATTATACAATAGGGTAAACCTTGCATTTCTATAGTATATATTCTTACATGTAACCAATTTATATCCCATAGGTTAATCACATAAGTTGCAGTGTCATGTTCTGCTACTAGCTAATTGCAATGGACAGCATAACAGCCATGTAAACACTTCCCTACTAACATACGCAGGTATTCAATAAATATAAATATGAAGCCTTGGTGTTAGACTCTTTTAACCTGTGTGTGCCGCATAGTACCTAAACCCACCCACTTCTAGATTGGCAAGGGTTGAGGGGGTTGGATGCTTGTCTTAATCACGCTTGGACCTTAGTGTATGAAGCATAGGGGGAAGGACTAAATATAAGAGAAAAAAAACATCTGTAGATTTGGTGGCATTAACATGTGGATATATGATAAGAACCACACTTGTTTAGTTATTAGAGAAGGTTCTAATTGTGAAAGAGCTGCCATCAATGATAAAAAGGAAAATATACAAGAGAGCTACAGCTTTAAGGCTCAGGAGCTTGAGAGTAGTAGAGCGGTCTGCTTAGATGTATCACCTAGACAAAATATGTACAGATTGCTCAATATTAATACACAGCCTCAAGACCATTTTTGATGAACAGAGAACTCATCTGAGTATAACTAATGTCCCACTATATAGGAACTCTGTGGGGTCAATTACATAATAAAGCCAGGAAAAAATATATTGTGAGGAGTGAGCACCAATAAATCTAATGGTAAGAGTGAGTCGTTCCTAGCAAGTCCCTGCAAAAACATAAACCTGCGACAAGACAGACCATCTTTCACATGTAAGATAAACTATTCGAATATATCTGTGGCTATGATTTTGGGGAAGGCTAACGGGAATAAAACATTTGAATTAATATGAGAGTTGAGAAATACACCAGTCTAACACATATAAAAACAAAATTTTAGAACTAAATCCCAGTGCAGTGTATATATAACATACTCTTCTTAACCTATAAGAGTAACAATGCAAAGAAAAAGAAAATTGTTAAACTCGGATGAGAGGCAAACTGCCTTAGATTAGTTTCAGTGCCTTTAAGAATCAGACCACTCCAATGCTCAAATGATACCGTTGCAGTCTATTATGAACCAACATGACAGATCCGACTTCCAAAGTGTGCTGGGGAAAAGCTCTCTTAGCTAAGTGGATCACATCATATGCCAACAGACCAGTAAGCTGATAACGAGTAGGCTCCGATCTCCGACCAGAGGAGCCAGCTGCATCTCCCCTGCCAGAGGCCAGAGGCAACTGATCAAATGCCTGTTTCTCCCTGGAGCTCAAAGAAGGAACTGATAACAATCGGGTAGGCTGAGTGCGTATGGCTAGTACATAGAGCTTAGGGTCCGGCAAGGCGGCACTCGCAGGTAGATGTTGCTGGGTGTACTCACAGTAGGAAAATGGTGTGCCAGTTAGACTGCATACAGGGTCGCCCGCATTGCTAATTCCTGAATTGTAGTCTGGGGCATCATCAGACTCCTCTCTCTGTGGTTGCAAACACAGCTGCACTGGGGATACATCCTCCGTTAGATCCATGGAGTCTGAGTCCTTATTAGGTAGATATCCGACATGATCCTGTGCTGGTATACTTCTGACAAGGTCGTTAAATCGTTTGTCCGCCCTACTTATAAGGTCCATCAGCATGGTATGAATATCTGGGTGTTCCATATAAAGCTAGCAGTTTGATGACTGTATTGTACTCTGCTATCTGGGGAAGTGTTAGCAAGGTTAGTAGTTGAAGGCCGGTGCCATTTCTTGTGACGATATAGTTCTAATCTTCAAAAAGCACTGGAATGAAGTTATACTTATGGCTAGCAGTTCTTGTCGTTGTTAAAGATCAAATAAAAGCGTTGAAGATCAGTAGTTTGTTAGGATTCAGGTAGATTTTAATTGAAAGTTTATATTAGATCCAGAGCTGCTAAAGAGTGCGACTTGTCATGGCACTGGCTAGACACGCCCCCCCAGATCTTAGAATCTTAATGAAATCCAGATCACAATTCAAGTTACAGGATGGTTTGTTAATTAGAACCTCCAAAACTGGCATCCAGCAATGGTTGGTACCCACCAAGTTCAGAGGTCTAATGCTTCAACATGCCCATGATGGCCCCACATCTGGTCATCGTGGCGTCAAATTAACATATGAAATATTGCATGATTACGCTTTTTGGCAACACATGTTGAAAGATGTTCAAACTTACTGTCAAGGTTGTTTAATCTGTCCACAGTTCCAACCCACTGCACCACTCCATAGGGTGCCATTGCAGAAAAGGGGGATGGTAATGCCATGGTCAGATATACTAATTGATTTTATTGGTCCAGTAACTAGGTCATTAAGAGGTAACAAATACATGTTAACAGTGACATGCCTATTCACTAAATGGGTAGAGTGCATCAGTGCACCTAACAATAGTGCTGAAAGATGCGCAGCTTTGCTCATCAACCACGTGTTTTCCAGATTTGGTTTGCCCCAAAGAATCGAATCCGATCGGGGAACCCACTTCAGTAGTGAAGTGATGATCAAAATGTGGAAAATACTAGGGGTCAAAAGAAATCTCCATAATGCATATAGAGCTGCTTCAAGTGGTTGTGTAGAGCGTTACAACCAGTCCATTGTGAAAATCCTCAAAAAGTTTGTGAGTGAAACGGGTAAAGACTGGGATGTAAAATTAACTCTAGTCCTAATAGCATTAAGAGCAACTCCAAGTAATGCTACCAAGATGTCACCTTTTGAGTTGATGACTGGTAGAAGAATGGTTCTACCTCAGCATCTACTGTACTGTACATCAGACCTTAACTTGATAAACGCTGCCAATGCACATCAATATGTGAATAATCTAAGAAAGCACCTGCAATATGCCTTTGCATTTGCTCAAAGGAACTTAGAGAAGGCTGCAACGTCCACTAAAACATATTATGATCTCAAAACATCCAAAAAGAAATATGAAATAAATGATAACGTTTATCTTTATAACTTTGGAAGAGATCAGGTTAAGGAGAAGAAATAATTCTTCCATCATGGAAGGGTCCTTTTGTCATTACAGACAAAATATCTCCAGTTGCCTATAAAATTAGGATCCCTAAAATTGATACTTTTATGGATAATGGGTCCATATTAATCAGTTGCGAGCATGCCATCCTAGATCCCAACTACAAGTCATAGAGGGAGAATGAAGTGTCATATCCCCCAATGCACTAAAAAAATACTGTAGTTTAAAGATGCCTAGCTAATGAGCACAAGGGCTCAAAAATAACAGACTCTCTTCATAGAAGACTGTCTATGATGCATATTGTCAACACTCACCAAGTACCACTGACTTTAAGCCAATTCAAATATATGTGTCCTACATCTATTTAAAATTGGAAGGGGGATTTATGTCAGGGTATCTGTGAATAACATGAAGTGGACTACAGATATACCACATGATTTGATGTTTCATTTTGGTTAATATAACATTTGACAGGAATTGTGTGGGCTATATCCATAACAGACCAATCCCTATTTTTTCCTGATTAACAGAACATCTGAGAACAAAGGATTGCTTTCAAAGATTTCCTGCCTATGGTGTGAAGCTAAAGTTCCTATCAGATTATCCAATGAAAAAATGTTGTCAGGAGCACCAAAAAGTAAATTGATAAGACTTGCTTTATTATTTTTGTGAATAAAACAAAACAAAAATGGTTAACTAACCCCCAGGGTAAGAGTGATAAATAACCTTAGAAACACAGAAAACAAAAAGTCTGACCGGTTTTGGCGTCTGCCTTAGTCCTAGCCTGCAGACGCCGAAACCAGTCAGCCTTTTTGTTTTCTGTGTTTCTAAGGTTATTTATCACTCTTACCCTGGGGGTTAGTTAACCCTTTTTGTTTTGTTTTATTCACAAAAATAATAAAGCAAGTCTTATCAATTTACTTTTTGGTGCTCCTGACAACATTTTTTCATTGGATAATTCGCAGCTGAGGCCACAGTGAGCACATTAAGTGAATCAGCACTTAATAAACCCTTTTTTACTGCATGAGTACAACACCACACTGCGAGGACATTGTAACTCCTGAGAGAAGTTTTCTAACCACCAACAAGGGGCAGAGAATGAAGATTTGACGGCGGCACCACACTACTGGTTAACCAGCATCCTGGGGAGCAAAAAAGGACTGCACCCAAGAAGTAAGGAGGTGGTGAGTCACTTAACTAATTGAATATTCTGTACCAGTGGTTTATAAATGGAAAAGTGAACTTTCATATTGCACAGATCAGGGGATTTGGGGGCTAACCCTCTGACACTGCACACAGTAGGAGTTTTCAACATACTATAACAGCAGTTTGTGGGAAAAGGGACTGACAAATTTATACAATTAAATTAAATTATTTTACTGTGCGAGCACCCATTTGAGTATGCACCCCCACATCCTTGATTTTCCTATCAGATTGCCACTCACCCACTCACTGCTCCAATACATCCAAATGAGAAGAGGGAAAACATTTGGTCTAATTAGTTCAGGCAGTCATTTCAAAGATCAGGCAGTTATTTAAAAAAAATTTCACCATGTGGCTGCCCAAGATGGGTAAGAAACTTATCAGACACCCTGTAAATAAACAGACATGGCTTAAGTGTATGCAAGAGATGATTGCCCCTGCTGTGTTGAATCCACAAATTCTAGACGTTATGTCTAGATGAAGATTAGCTAAGCAGAAACATATATTGCATTGTAGCTGTTAAATTCATTTTAGAATACAACTGGGATAATTTTCAATACTGTATAAAAATTTACAATTCTGGGGGGTGTGTCTAGGCTGTGAACAAGTATGGCCGCAATTCCTGGAGCTTGGAGAGATCTCTAAGATATAAGTCAAATATCTTCATTAAGTGGCACCATCCACAGCATTGAAGCTAAGAAACGCTTAATATGAAGTCGGTACCTACATCAAGTTTGAGTATGCCGCATGAATGACCCCAGAGACTCAGTTCAGGTATAAGTGCTCAGAGATGGCTTAACAACCTATGTACACTGATCTTCCCAGCCTATACCAACTTCCAGTACACGGCTGACAACCTGGATAAATGCAAATAGCAATTATGGAGCAAGCTAGCGCTATCATAAGTAGGATGCTACTAGAACTGGAGCAGAAGATGGCCAGGAACTTCGAAAGCCTAGTATCTATAGTGAGAGATGTACACGTGGAGTTGGCCATCTTAATGCTGAGGACACCCGCTAACGATAATGGCCTGAAGGAGAACACGCAAGTGAGCCCACTCATGAGAGGAGATTAGCCTACTTACACGCCAAAGAGTATAACTACAAGTCCTAGCCTTCTCCCCTCAGCCCCCACCGTGGGAGATGCGGCCGGCACCCGGCGGGAGGATGAAGGAGATAGTCAAGCAACAGTCAAAGGCGTCGGATCTAAGGAGAAGAATAGCAGCTCAGTTCCAGCTCTACTAATGAATACAAGATATAAGTGGTGCCTACTGTTCTCTCACGACCTCTATACTCAGGCTCTTCCTGTTCACCAACACAGGCCCCTCAGATACTTGCTACGCAGAGAGAGGATGGTGTGGCGATGCGGGGGAGTCCAGATTGCTTGCTTAGTAGATGCTGGATTGCAGATGGCGACTGGACAGGACATACACTTTTACAGGTCACACATCAGCAGTGCATAGCAAACTTACACGAATACCGCAATGAGTTGCTCTCAGTGCACGGAGACTTACCGCAACCATGAGCGAGCGAGACAGATAGTAATGTGCTTCCTGCTTGCTGAGGATTTCTATCAAGCCCACAGAGACCTATACTGCACACTCAGACTCGGTTTTGTACAACAAAGTGGTAATGGCTGATTAAGGTGGAACTGTTAATTATTCTTTATGGGGTACTCAGTTACTCACTTGCCTAAGATAATTATTAGCCCTGCATATGGTTTTTTCTCACAGCTCCTATCTCCTTGTTGGCATCACTAACTCTTGTTTTTATATGTCACTTTTGCCCCATGTAAGGTCTGGTGGGCTGTAATCTGTCTAAGAGGATAAGTATAGTCTATATTCAGCTCTGGCCTTTCAGTAGGTGGTTGTACCTGTTCTACAAGCCTTAAATTTGTATTTTCACATCTCTAGTACTAGTTCACACAACGCTCAAACATCAGAAGCCTACATTACATTATATTATATGAAATTGGAATGTTATTTTCCTTGTTTATTAGCTAACTCAGCTGACATACACCCAAGTTACTTATTAGTTATAATGTGATGAGGGCAGTCAATAGTAGCCTGCAGTTTAGTAAATAAAGATTTCTTAACACGTATGCTTTGCTTGTTTGCTGTACACTCCCATTAAGTTCTGCACAGCCTCACAACTAACATCACCAATGCACTGGCCACCTAGGTATAGGGCCCATACTTGGGGGCTTACGCCTAATTTTATGAGATCATAGACAACAAACGCCGATCTTACTACAATATCACTACATCTTCACCCCGAGACTGCATAAACTCTTATATATTTGACATTGAATGTGTATAGTCTTCTCAGCCCTATGTGTAAAATGTAGAAAAATATTATAGATCTCTGGCAATTCTTTTCTAGAGGCAACAATTCCTTATCTTATTGCACAAGGTTTTACTATTAATCATGGCATGTCTGATAAAATAAGTCATTAGTCGGATAGCTTTCCGCTATTATCTCATTTTATCTACTTATATGGATTTACAGTAACTGTCTTGCTCTCACGCCCACGTCTCTCTTATGTACATTATTGGACGCTGATATATTTTGCTGCCTATTAACTATGTGACTGTAATGCTGACACTTTTTTAAATCTTTAACTGGGAGCGGTGTTTACCGGCTGTAATATTTATAACCCCTTGGTGTAATTAGGCACCATAGGGTCTTTGATTTGACTAACACAATATACCAGTTTGATATATTAATAACGGCCCTTGCGAGGTCGGCTACTTAGTCAATTATGAAAGCTATTAACAATAAAACACACACCTATATCATTGCTCTATTTATATTTTCTCAGCTCTCCTTGCTGACATTTATGTTTGTTTTGGGTTCATAAGTGACCTCTAATGACCAGTGGAGAATATATTACTGTAAAATGGAGGATTCATAAGCTTATGCCATGTTACTTTCTTTAGTATTTATTAATAGTGGTACATTATGTTAATGCATTTCTATGATAATATGTATATGATTTTGTGCCATTTATAATTTGGCAATTACTGTTTGTTATGCCTTTTTGAAAATCTTCAATAAAAGAATTATAAATGAAAAAATAAAATAAAAAAAATGTACAATTCCATGGATCTGAGAAATGCATTTCAGTTTTGTAATAAATTTAATGGATAACATATTCTTATATTTTTCAGGCATCTAATAAGTACATATGTGGTTTGTGTTTTAAATAGTGTGATGTGTTTTATACTCTCAGCAAGAAATATGCAGATATGAAATATTTATATGGAATAGTAATAAATATGAAACCACATATGTTTGCTGATCTCAAGGTATGTATGTGATGTTAAGATGATGGTAGAGATATTAATTGGATCCATGCTAAAAGTATTAAAGTCCTTTTAAATACCCATATACTTTAAATGTATAAGAATTACTTTGTATTATGAGAAATATATCATATCTGGTCTTGAAATGCTCAGGATGAGTGGTATGACGTGGTCCAATACACATGGGACATGTGACTTATTAATACTAGAACATATAATACATTGTAAAAATATATATATGAATCCATATTAAACTATAGCAACATTGATGGTAAAACTACATTTATGTGTATATGCTGCCACCTATGATTCAAAATTGGTATTGCAGCCAAAAGGCATTTGGCTGCTCAGGGAGGAGTTTCCCAAAATAACCTATGAGATATTCAGATCCAAGGGCGAATCAGAGAAAAGCTCCGCAAGGGAGAATCAGAGACAAGCTCCACAAGGACAAATCAGAGACAAGCCCTGAGGGCCTATCATATCGTTTCACCGATGATTAGAATAATAAAGGGAGGGGATTATCACGTGATATAACCTCATGCAAGAGAATAGAAGAGGGCTGGCTGGCTGTTTCCTGAATATTTGATTGATAACTTGCTGCCTTGGAACACAGTCACTATAAGCAAAATCTGGCTACCTTTTATTATCCATACGGCAATACCTTTATTTATATGAGGTGAAACAAGAAATTCTGGAAACTGAATTATCGATTTGGTTATTCTTGGTAAAGTATACGCGATTGATAAATATATATAATATTTAAATCAAAGGTATTTGGTAACTATAACTAGATTGCAGTTAGTAATTTTAAAAGGGCACAATTTGTATTTTAAGTTATATCCATAGTCCTGTGTAGTCTTAACTAGCCATTATTGCTAAATAATTTATTTACTAGACAGGGTTTTACACTCCAGATTTATAAATCAGTTATTATAGTGCACTCTTTCAGAACTGTACATAAACTGGTTATTGTGATTATATCCCTGGTAGTTATTAATTAAGCAAAGTATGTTGGTAATCCATATTGAGCATTGAACTAGAGTTATTGGTTAATAACAGAAGATTCTGGTATTTTATTGTGGTATTTCAGTGTGATTATTATGAATAAGGTAAATTGTAAAGATATATTTTTATGATCTTTGTAAGGATATTATAACAGCAAAAGGACCAGATTACGAGTTTTGCGTTAGAGGCTGTGTGGTGCTAACGAGCAGTTTTGTCTCACCGCTCACTTACCTACAGCGCTGGTATTATGAGTTTTCAGAAACCCGTCGTTAAAAGGCAAGAAGTGAGCGTTGAGCACAATTTTGCTCATTATCGCACTCCAATACCAGTGCTGCTCAAGTCAGCAGTGAGCTGGTCGTATGCACTTGTGCAAAATTTCCCCATAGGAATCAACGGGGAGAGCCAGCTGAGAAAAAGTTTGACACCTGCAAAAAAAGCAGCGTAAAACTCCTTAACGCAGCCCCATTGATTCCTATGGGCAAATACATTTTATGTTTACACCTAACACCCTAACATGAACCCCGAGTCTAAACACCCCTAATCTTACACTTATTAACTTCTAATCTGCCACCCCAGACAAAGCCGACACCTACATTATAATTATTAGCCCCTAATCTGCCGCTCCGGACACCGCCGCCACCTACATTATATGTATTAACCCCAATCTGCTGCCCCCAACATCGCCGACACCTACATACTATTTATTAACCCCTAATCTGCCGCCCCCAATGTCGCCGCAACCTACCTACTATTTATTAACCCCTAATCTGCCGCCCCAACGTCGCCGCCACTATATTAAAGTTTTTAACCCCTAAACCTAAGTCTAACCCTAACCCTAACACCCCCTAACTTAAATATAAATTAAATAAATCTAAATAAAATTACTATCATTAACTAAATTATTCCTATTTAAAACTAAATACTTACCTGTAAAATAAACCCTAAGCTAGCTACAATATAACTAATAGTTACATTGTAGCTATCTTATGGGTTTATTTTTATTTTACAGGCAAGTTTGTATTTATTTTAACTAGGCATAATATTTATTAAATAGTTATTAACTATTTAATAACTACCTAGCTAAAATAAATACAAAAGTACCTTTAAAATAAAACCTAACCTAAGTTACCATAACACCTAACACTACACTATAATTAAATAAATTAACTACATTAAATACAATTAAATTAGCTAAAGTACAAAAACAAACAAACACTAAATTACAGAAAATAATCAACAAATTACAGATATTTAAACTAATTACACCTAATCTAATAGCCCTATTAAAATAAAAAAAGCCCCACAAAATAAAAAAAACCCTAGCCTAAACTTATCTACCAATAGCCCTTAAAAGGGCCTTTTGCGAGGCATTGCCCCAAAGTAATCAGCTCTTTTACCTGTAAAAATAATACAAACAACCCCTCCCAAAAGTAAAACCCACCACCCACACAACCAACCCCCCAAATAAAATACTATCTAAAAAAAACCTAAGCTCCCCTTTGCCCTGAAAAGGGCATTTGGATGGGCATTGCCTTTTAAAGGGCAGTTAGCTCTTTTGCAGTCCAAAGTCCCTAACCTAAAAATAAAACTCACCCAATACACCCTTAAAAAAACCTAACACTAACACCCTGAAGATCGACTTACTAGGAGAAGTCTTCATCCAAGCCAGACCGAAGCCCTCAACGAAGCTGGGAGAAGTCTTTATCCAAGCCGGGCAAAGTGGTCCTCCAGACGGGCAGAAGTCTTCATCCAGACGGCATCTTCTATCTTCATCCATCCGGCACGGAGCGGGTCCATCTTCAAGACATCCGACGCGGAGCATCCTCTTCATCCGAAGTCTTCTTACTGAATGAAGGTACCTTTAAGTGACGTCATCCAAGATGGCATCCCTTAAATTCCACGTTGGATTGATAAAGATAGAAGATGCCGTCTGGATGAAGACTTCTGCTCGTCTGGAGGACCACTTCACCCGGCTTGGATGAAGACTTCTCCTGGCTTCGTTGAGGACTTCGGCCCAGCTTAGATGAAGACTTTTCCCAGTAAGTCGCTCTTCAGGGGGTTAGTGTTAGGTTTTTTTTAAGGGTGTATTGGGTGGGTTTTATTTTTTGGTTAGGGACTTTGGGCTGCAAAAGAGCTAACTGCCCTTTTAAAGGCAATGCCCATCCAAATGCCCTTATCAGGGCAATGGGGAGCTTAGGTTTCTTTTATGTAATTGTCAAGAGCCATGAGCTAGTGATGTATGGGATATACAATCCTACCAGGAGAGGCAAAGTTTCCCAAACCTCAACCTAAGCTCCCCTTTGCCCTGAAAAGGGCATTTGGATGGGCATTGCCTTTTAAAGGGCAGTTAGCTCTTTTGCAGTCCAAAGTCCCTAACCTAAAAATAAAACCCACCCAATACACCCTTAAAAAAACCTAACACTAACACCCTGAAGATTGACTTACTAGGAGAAGTCTTCATCCAAGCCAGACCGAAGCCCTCAACGAAGCTGGGAGAAGTCTTTATCCAAGCCGGGCAAAGTGGTCCTCCAGACGGGCAGAAGTCTTCATCCAGACGGCATCTTCTATCTTCATCCATCCGGCACGGAGCGGGTCCATCTTCAAGACATCCGACGCGGAGCATCCTCTTCATCCGAAGTCTTCTTACTGAATGAAGGTACCTTTAAGTGACGTCATCCAAGATGGCATCCCTTAAATTCCACGTCGGATTGATAAAGATAGAAGATGCCGTCTGGATGAAGACTTCTGCTCGTCTGGAGGACCACTTCACCCGGCTTGGATGAAGACTTCTCCTGGCTTCGTTGAGGACTTCGGCCCAGCTTGGATGAAGACTTTTCCCAGTAAGTCGCTCTTCAGGGGGTTAGTGTTAGGTTTTTTTTAAGGGTGTATTGGGTGGGTTTTATTTTTTGGTTAGGGACTTTGGGCTGCAAAAGAGCTAACTGCCCTTTTAAAGGCAATGCCCATCCAAATGCCCTTATCAGGGCAATGGGGAGCTTAGGTTTCTTTTATGTAATTGTCAAGAGCCATGAGCTAGTGATGTATGGGATATACAATCCTACCAGGAGAGGCAAAGTTTCCCAAACCTCAAAATGCCTATAAATACACCCCTCACCACACCCACAATTCAGTTTTACAAACTTTGCATCCTATGGAGGTGGTGAAGTAAGTTTGTGCTAAGATTTCTACGTTGACATTCGCTTCTCAGCATTTTGAAGCCTGATTTCTCTCAGAGTACAGCGAATGTCAGAGGGACGTGAAGAGAGTATCACCTATTGAATGCAATGATTTTCCTAACGGGGGTCTATTTCATATGTTCTCTGTTATTGGTCATAGAGATTCATCTCCTACCTCCCTTTTCAGATCAACGATATACTCTCATATACCATTACCTCTACTGTTAACTGTTTCAGTACTGGTTTGGCTATCTGCTATATTTGGATGGGTGTCTTTCGGTAAGTATGTTTTTTATTACTTAAGACACCTCAGCTATGGTTTGGCACTTTATGCGTTAATATAAAGTTCTAAATATATGTATTGTACTTATATTTGCCATGAGTCAGGTTCATGTATTTCCTTTTGCAGACTGTCAGTTTCATATTTGGGGAAGATTAACATATTAAGAAATATTTTTTCTTACCTGGGGTTTAGTTTTTTTTTCAAATTGACTAAATTTTTCTTGCAAATTGCGGGCAGGATTAGGCCCACGGGTGCGCCCAATGCTAGACTTTATTGCGTCATTCTTGGCACAGGGTTGCGTCGTTAGTGACGCGAGTGTGTCATTTCTGGATGTGCTTGGCGCCAAAAAAATTTCAGTTACGTTGTGCGTCATACTTGGCGCCAAATTTTTTTCATTATTTTAATACCCCATTGCTATTTGCCTTTTGCCTTTTTCTATGTCAGAGGGCTATGCTATTGCATTTTTTCCCATTCCTGGAACTGTCATATAAGGAAATTGACAATTTTGCTTTATATGTTGTTTTTTATTTTACATTTTGCAAGATGTCTCAATCTGATCCTGCCTCAGAAGTATCTGTTGGAACTTTGCTGCCTGATGTCGGTTCTACTAAAGCTAAGTGCATTATATTTCTGAATGTCATTTGTATTGGTTATCATGATAAACTTTTACATGCAGATATTGTGTCCATCAGTAAATAGTACATTGCCTGTTGTTGTTCCTTCAACTTTTAATGTACATGTTATACCTATGAAATTTAAAGAATTTGTTACTGATTCTGTTCAGAAGGCTTTGTCTGCTATTCTGCCTTCTAATTATTGTAAAGGTCTTTTAAAACTTCTCATAAGGTTGATGACATTTCAAATGACCGACAACATAATGAATTATCCTCCGCTGATGAGGATCTATCTGATTCAGAAGATCCTTCCTCAGATATTGACACTAACAAACCTACTTATTTATTTTAAATGATATATTTTTATTCTTTGTTAGAAGTGTTAATTATTTTTGGATATTGTGGAAACTAGTCCTCTTGATATTAGAACTAGTAAATTCTGTTTTTAAACCTCCTTTGGTTACTCCAGAGGTTTTTTTTCCTATTCCTGATGCTATTTCTGATATGATTTATAAGGAATGGAATAAGCCGGGTACTTCTTTTTTTCCTTCTTCAAGGTTTTAAAAATTGTATCTTTTGCCAGCAATTACTATAGAGTTTTGGGAAAAGATCCTCAAGTTGATAAGGCTATTTCTACTCTTGGTAAACATACCTCTATTTCTATGGAAGATAGTACTTAAGTTCCTTTAGATAAGAAACTTGAATCTTTTCTAAGGAAAGCTTATTTATATTCAGGTCATCTCCAAGCCATTTAAGAAACCAAAAGCTAGCCCCTAAGTCCGCATGAAGGTGCAACTCTCATTCCAGCTCAGCTGGTAGTGGGCAGATTAAGGTTTTTTTCAAGGATGTTTGGATAAATTCTGTCCAAAATCTATGGTTTCAGAGTATTGTCTCTCAAGGGTATTGAATATGATTCTGAGTAAGTTCTCCTGTGAGAAGATTTTTTTCTCTCACGCATCCCAGCAAATCCAGTTAAAGCTCAGGCTTTCCTGAATTGTGTTTCAATTCTGGAGTTTCAGGGGTAGTCATGCCAGTTCCTTTTCAGGAACAGGGTCTGGAGTTTTATTCAAATCTATTCATTGTCACAAAGAAGGAAATTTCATTCAGACCAATTCTGGATCTGAAAATTTTGAATCGTTATGTAAGAGTACCATCTTTCAAATGATGACTTTCAGGACTATTCTGCCTTTTGTTCAGCAAGAACATTTTATGTCCTCAATGGACTTGCAGGATGTATACCTTCATATTCCGATTCATTCAGATCATTTTCAGTTCCTGAGATTTTCTTTTCTAGACAAACATTACCAATTCATTGCTCTTCCATTTGGACTAGCAACCACTCAAACAATCTTTTTAAAGGTTCTAGGTGCCCTGCTTTATGGAAACCAGAGAGCAGGGTATTGCAGTGTTTCCTTATTTGGATGATATCTTGGTACTAGCTCAGTCTTTACATTCTGCAGGTTCTCACACAACTCAACTAGTGTTGTTTCTTCGGATCAATTTACCAAAAAGTTTCTTGATTCCTCAGAAAGGGTCACCTTTTTTAGGTTTCCAGATAGATTCAGTATCCATGACTCTGTCTCTAACAGACAAGAGATGTTTGAAATTGGTTGCAGCCTGTCGGCACCTTCAGTCTCAGTCATTCCCTTCAGTGGTTATGTGCATGGAAATTTTAGGTCTCATGACTGCAGCATCAGACGCGAATCCCTTTGCTCGTTTTCACATGAGACCTCTCCAGCTTTGTTTGCTGAATCCATGGTGCAGGGATTATACAAAGATATCACAATTAATATCCTCAAAATCCCAATGTTTGACTCTCTCTGACGTGGTGGTTAAATCACCAGCGTTTAGTTCAAGGGGCTTCTTTTGTTTGGCTAACCTGGACTATGTTCATACAGATGCAAGTCTTTCAGGTTGGGGAGCTGTTTTGGGATCTCTGACAGCGCAAGGGGTTTGGAAATCTCAAGAGGCGAGATTACGAATCAATATTTTAGAACTCCGTGCAATTCTTAGAGCTCTTCAGTTTTGGCCTTTGTTGAAGAGAGAACCGTTCATTTGTTTTCAGACAGACAATATCACAAACAGTGGCATTTTTCAATCACCAGGATAGGACTCACAGTCCACAAGCTATGAAGACGTATCTCAGATACTTGCTTGGGCGGAATCCAGCTCCTGTCTAATTTCTGCGGTGCATTTCCCAGGTATAGACATTGGGAGGCGGATTATCTCAACCGTCAGACTTTACATCCGGGGGGTGGTCCCTGCATCCATATGTGTTTTCTCAGATTGTTCAGATATGGGGTCTTCTAGAGATGGATCAGATGGCCTCTCATCTAAACAAGAGACTTCCCAGATGCCTGTCCAGGTCGAGGGTTTTTCAGGCGGAAGCAGTGGGAGCGCTGACACTTCTTTGCTGTTTTCAACCTGCTTATATTTTCCCGCCTCTAGTTCTTCTTCCAAGAGTGATCTCCAAAATCATCACAGAACAATCGTTTGGGTTGCTGGTGGCTCTAGCATGGCCTCACAGGTTTTGGTATGCAGGTCTTGTTCGGATGTCCAGTTGCCACTTTGGCCACTTCCGTTAAGGCCAGACCTACTGTTTCAATGTCCTTTTTTCCATCAGGTTCTCAAATCATTAAATTTGAAGGTATGGAAATTGATCGCTTTAATGTTAAGTCATAGAGGTTTCTCTGACTCAGTGATTAATACTATGTTACAAGCTCATAAATCTGTCTCTAGAAAGATTTATTATCGAGTTTGGAAGACTTACATTCCATGGTGTTCTTCTTATGAATTTTCTTGGCATTGTTTTAGAATTGTAAGAATTTTACAGTTTCTTCAGGATTGTTTGGATAAGGGTTTGTCTGCAAGTTCCTTGAAGGGACAAATATCTGCTCTTTCTGTTTTACAGAAAGATTGCTAAACGTCCTGATATTCACTGTTTTGTACAGGCTTTAGTTCATATTAAGCCTGTCATTAAATCAATCTCTCCTTCTTGGAGTCTTAATTTGGTTTTGAGGCCTTTACAGGTTCCTCCATTTTGAGCCTATGCATTCTTTGGACATTTAACTACTTTTTTGGAAAGTGTTGTTTCTTTTGGCCATCTCTTCTGCTAGAAGAGTTTCTGAGCTATCTGCTCTTTCTTGTGAATCTCCTTTTCTGATTTTTCATCAGGATAAGGCGGTTTTGCGGACTTCATTTACATTTTTTCCTGAAGTTGTGAACAACATTAGTAGAGAAATTGTTGTCCCTTTCTTGTTTCCTAATCCTAAGAATTCTTTGGAAAGATCCTTACATTCTTTGGATGTGGTGAGAGCTTTGAAATATTATTTTGAAGCTACTAAAGATTTCAGGAAGACTTCTAATCTATTTGTTATATTTTCTGGTCCTAGGAAAGGTCAGAAGGCTTCTGCTATTTCCTTGGCTTCTTGGTTAAAGCTTTTGATTCTTCAAGCTTATTGGAGTCGGGTCAGACCCCGCCTCGGAGAATTACAGCTCATTCTACTAGATCAGTCTCCACTTTGTGGGCTTTTAAGAATGAAGCTTCAGTTGATCAAATTTGCAAACGGCAATTTGGTCTTCTTTACATTCATTTACTAAATTCTACCGTTTTGATGTATTCGCTTCTTCAGAAGCAGTTTTTGGTAGAAAAGTTCTTCAGGCAGCTGTTTCAGTTTGATTCATCTGCTGATGTTTTAAGTTTTTCTTGTCATTTGAATAAACATATTTTGGGTTGTGGATTATTTTTTCAGCGGAAAATGGCTGTTGTTTATTTTTATCCCTCCCTCTCTAGTGACTCTTGCGTGGAGTTCCACATCTTGGGTATTGATATCCCATATGTCACTAGCTCATGGACTCTTGCCAATTACATGAAAGAAAACATAATTTATGTAAGAATTTACAAGATAAATTCATTTCTTTCATATTGGCAAGCGTCCATGAGGCCCACCCTTTTTATGGTGGTTATGATTTTTTTTGTATAAAGCACAATTGTTTAAAAATTCCTTTGTTGATGCTTTTTACTCCTTTCTTTTTACCCCACTACTTGGCTATTTGTTAAACTGAATTGTGGGTGTGGTGAGGAGTGTATTTATAGGCATTTTGAGGATTGGGAAACTTTGCCTCTCCTGGTAGGATTGTATATCCCATACGTCACTAGCTCATGGACTCTTGCCAATATGAAACAAATGAATTTATCTTGTAAATTCTTACATAAATTATGTTTTTTTTAGATAGTATTTTATTTGGGGGTTGGTTGTGTGAGTGGTGGGTTTTACTGTTGGGGGGGTTGTTTGTATTTTTTTTTTACAGGTAAAAGAGCTGATTACTTTGGGGCAATGCCCCACAAAAGGCCCTTTTAAGGACTATTGGTAGTTTAGTTTAGGCTAGGGTTTTTTTTTATTTTGGGGGGGCTTTTTTATTTTAATAGGGCTATTAGGTTAGGTGTAATTAGTTTAAATATCTGTAATTTGTTTATTCTGTAATTTAATGGGGTTTTTTTTGTACTTTAGCTAATTTAATTTAATTTAGGTAATTGTATTTAATTTAGTTAATTTATTTAATTGTAGTGTTAGGTGTTATTGTAACTTAGGTTAGGTTTTATTTTACATGTACTTTTGTATTTATTGTAGCTAGGTAGTTATTAAATAGTTAATAACTATTTAATAACTATTCTACCTAGTTAAAATAAATACGAACTTGCCTGTAAAATAAAAATAAAACCTAAGCTAGATACAATGTAACTATTAGTTATATTGTAGCTATTTTAGGATTTATTTTACAGGTAAGTATTTAGTTTTAAATAGGAATAATGTAGTTAATGATAGTAATATTTATTTATATTTATTTAAATTATATTTAAGTTAGGGGGTGTTAGGGTTAGACTTAGGTTTAGGGGTTAATAAATTGAATATAGTGGCGGCGACATTGGGGCAGCAGATTAGGGGTTAATAAATAGTATGTAGGTGTTGACGATGTTGGGGGCAGCAGATTAGGGGATAATACATATAATGTAGGTGGCGGCGGTGTCCGGAGCGGCAGATTAGGGGTTAATAATTATAATGTAGGTGTCGGTGATGTCAGGGGTGGCAGATTAGGGGTTAATAAATATAATGTAGGTGTCGGCGATGTTGGGGGCAGCAGATTAGGGGTTCATACATATAATGTAGGTGGCGGCGGTGTCCGGAGCGGCAGATTAGGGGTTAATAATTTTATTATAGTGTTTGCCTCGGTTTAGGGGTTAATAGGTAGTTTATGGGTGTTAGTGTACTTTTTGGCACTTTAGTTATGAGTTTTATGCTACAGCGTTGTACCATAAAACTCATAACTACTGACTTTTAAATGCGTTAGGACTCTTGACAGGGTAGGGTGTACCGCTCACTTTTTGGCCTCCCAGGACAGACTCGTAATATCAGCGCTATGGAAGTCCCATAGAAAAAAGACTTTACGAAGTTTATGTAAGTCGTTTTGCAGTAAGGCCAAAGAAGTGTGCGTTGACCCTAAACCTTCAAGACTCGTAATAGCAGTGGTAGGGAAAAAGCAGCGTTAGGACCTCTTAACGCTGCTTTTTTACCCTAACGCACAACTCGTAATCTAGCCGTAAGTGTGCATCATCTGATTCATAATCTGGTTTTCTATAAATATGATTCAATGTGTTTATAACTTTAACTAATACAAATATTTTAGGAATCTATATTAATTTTAATTGTTTCGTATATGCATGTTATTGGGGGTTTGTTTTAAAGAATAATTATTAAATATATTGTATTATAACCCGGCCATATACTGACAGTTACCATTTTGATGTGTTTGCTTCCTCGGAAGCAGCCTTTGGTAGAAAGGTTCTTCAGGCAGTTGTATCAGTTTGATTCTAATGCCTTTTGATTTGAGTTTTTTTGAAATGTTTTAAAGAAAACGTAATTATTCTGATTAACTTTCTCAGCGGATTTAGCTGTTGTTATTTTCTCTCTCCCTCTCTAGTGACTTGTGGATTTCCACATCTTGGGTATTGTATCCCATACATCACTAGCTCATGGACTCTTGCCACTTACATGAAAGAAAACATAATTTATGTAAGAACTTACCTGATAAATTAATTTCTTTCATAGTGGCAAGAGTCCATGAGACCCACCTTATTTTTTATGGTTAAGATTTTTTGTATAAAACACTTTATTTTTTCCAGTTCCTCTTTGTGTATGCTTTTTACTCCTTCTTTTACACCTCACTTCTTGGCTACACGTTTAACTAAGGTATGAGTGTATTTATAGGCATTTTGAGGTTTGAGGAACTTTGTCCTCTCCTGGTAGGAATGTATATCCCATACGTCACTAGCCCAAAGACTCTTGCCACTATGAAATTAATTTATCAGGTAAGTTCTTACATAAATTATGTTATTTACAGGGAACACACAGTTCCCATAGACCACAATGTAAAGGCACTTTATAGTACCGTTTTTTTTTTAACACCCCACAGCTGCCAACTTTAGCCCCCCAAAACTGCCTACTGCAGTAATTTTTTTTTTTTTAAAGTTGCTACAATTTTTCATTTTTAAAAAGGGACCTCACTTTTTTTGTGGCGGGGGGCTATTGAGGCAATTTTAAAAATGTAACCAGAGTTCTGAACTCTGGTTAATTTTTTGTAATTGTATTGACTGGTTATTTGCCAGTTTGCAGGTGTGCAATAAATTAGCTCTCCACTTGTAATCTAGCCCTAATTACAAGTTTATTGTGTTCCTGTAATTACTGCTTATTGTGCCAAACCTATGAATTCCCACATTATGTGGGGCCTATAACGATGTTTTAACTGGGTAGAAACATCATGGCGGCCTGCATACGCATTCAATTGTTTTTCCAGTTAATGCATGTGCATATTTGAATACCTCTTTCCTCTCTCCTGCAGCGTGTCACTAATCAAGTGCCGGATACAAGGCTGACAGGGGGATGGTGACGTCAATGCATTTAAAACTTTAAATATTGATGTATATAATACTTTGGCTTTTATTCATACAAGTTAGCAAAGATTTCTAACCCTTTAATTTAAATTAATCCTTTTTAAAAATGCACATTTATAATTTGTTTTGCCTGCCCTTCTTGTAATTCCTCTAAAAAGTGTAGTGAGATGCATAAGTGTATTCCATGCATTACAGATCCCTACTATGCTGCACAGTGATTGGTGAGATCATGGACGTTCTAAAGTTTGTCCCTAATTGGCAGGAGCAAATAAACACCTAGATTACAAGTTGTGCGTTTGTGTTTTAATGCTGAAAAAAATGGTAATTTCATCGTTAAAACAGCACCGCAGCCATTACAAGTCTTGTTGGTATAGCTGCACCGCAAGCCTTTTAGACTGTAATGCAACGTCTGTCCGCGCACTCGTAAAAATTATGTTTTTTCATGGGACTTCCATAGCGCAGCTATTACGAGTTTTGCGGTGAGGCTAAAAAGCTTGCATTGCAGCCTATACCGACAAGATCCATTTCGCAATCTGAGAGCAGTAGTTATGAGTTTTACACAACAAAACTGTTACATAAAACTCATATCTAAACTGTTACAAAGTACACTCATAAACTACCTAAACCGAGGCCCTCCCGCATTGCAAATACTATATTAAAACTTTTAACCTCTAATCTGCCGCTCCCGACAATGCCGCCACTAATACAATTTAATAGCCCCTATTCCGCTGCACCCCGACATCATTGCCACTATACTGAAGTTATTAACCCCTAAACCACCGCCCTCCCGCATCGCAAACACTATTTAAATATTATTAACCCCTAATCTGCCGTCCGCCCACACTACCCCCACTATACTAAAGTTATTAACCCCTATTCTGCCGCTTCCCGCCACTATAATAAACCTATTAACCAATAAACCGAAAGCCCCCCACAACTAAATATACTAAATAAACCTATTAACCCCTAAACCAAAAGCCCCCACATCACAATAAACTAATTTAAACTAGTAACCCCTAAACCCTGTTTTGAACAGCCAATAGGATTTCAGTAGCTCTCATCCTATTGGCTGATTTGAATTTCCAAAATCAAATCAGCCAATAGGAATGCAAGGGACGCCATTTTGAATTGCGCCATTTTGAATTGCGTCCCCTGCACTGAAGATTTAGTATACGGCGGCGACCGTATGAAGAGGATGCTCCATGACAGATGTCTTCAGGATGGACCCGCTCCGCTGGGATGAAGATAGAAGATGCCACCTGGATGAAGATGGAGCCGCCTGGATGAAGATGGAGCCACCTGGATGAAGATGGAGCCACCGGGATGAAGATCGTTCAAGCGGTACTTCAGAAACTGTGAGTACCTAAAGAGGGGTTAGTGTCAAGTTTTTTTAAGGTTTTTTGGGGTAGGTTTTTTTTAGATTTGGGTTTGGGCAGTTCTTAAAAGAGCTGAATGCTCTTTTAAGGGTAAGAAAAAGAGCTGAATGCCCATACAAATGCACTTTTCAGGGCAATGGGTAGATTAGTTTTTTTTAGATAGTTCTTTTTTTATTTTGTGGGTTGGGGGGGGTGTGGGTTTGTAATGTTAGTGGGTCTTTGCATTTTTTTTTCAGGTAAAAGAGCTGTTTAACTTAGGGCAATGCCCTACAGAGGCCCTTTTAAGGGCTATTGGTAGTTTATTCTAGATTAGGTTTTTTATTTTGGGGTGTTTTTTTAAAAAAAATGCGTATTAGAATAGGAATAATTGTTATTATTTTGGATAATTTGTTTGCTATTTTGTGTAATGTTTTTTTCGTTTTGGGGTGGGTTTTTATTTTTAGATTAGGGGTGGGGCATTTCTTAAAAGAGCAGAATGCCCTTTTAATGGCAGGAAAAATTGCTGAATGTCATTTTAAGGGCAATGCCCATACAAATTCCCTTTTCAGGGCAATGGGTAGATTAGGTTTTACTATTTTTTATTTTGTGGGTTTGAGGGATGGGGCTTTGTTATCTTTAGGGCAATGCTCTACAAAAGGCCTTTTAAGGGCCCACAAAGGCCCTTTTAAGGGCCCTTGGTAGTTTATTATAGATTAGGGTATTAGAATAGGAATCATTTTTATTGTTTTGGATCATTTTGTTTGTTATTTTTTATAATGGTAATTTTTTTATTTTTTGTAATGGTAGTTTTTTTGTGTGTAATGTTAGGTTTTAGTGTAAGACAGCTTAGGTTTTATTTCACAGGTAAGTTTGTATTTATTTTAACTAGGTAGTTAGTATATAGTTAATAACTATTTACTAACTATCCTACCTAGTTAAAATAACTACAAACTTACCTGTGAAATAAAAATAAAACCTAAGCTAGCTACAATATAACTATTAGTTATATTGTAGCTAGCTTAGGTTTTATTTTACAGGTAAGTATGTGTTTAGTTTTAAATAGGTATTATTTAGTTAATAATTGTAACTTTAATTTAGCTCTTTTTTAATTATGTTAAACTTAGGGGGTGTTAGGGTTAGGGTTACGGTTAGGGTTAGGTTTAGGGGTTAATATAGTTTAATTTAGGTTATTGCGATGTGCGATGTGGGGGGCTGACGGTTTAGTGGTTAATAGGTTTATTTAGTGGTAGTGATGTGGGAGGCCAGAGGTTTAGGGGTTAATAACTTTATTTAGTGGCGGCGATGTCGGGGAGAGGTGGACTAGGGGTTAATAGATTTATTATAATGTGGGCGATGTTGGGGTGCAGGGGAATAGGGGTTAATAACTTTAGTATGGTGGCGGCGATATCAGGAGCGGCAGATTAGGGGTTAATAGCTTTATTTTGCTGGCGGCGATATCGGGAGCGGCAGATTAGGGGTTAATAACATTATGTTGGTGTTGGCGATGACAGGGGCGGCAGATTAGGGGTGTTTAGACATGGGGTTTATGTTAGGGTGTTAGGTTTAAACGTAACTTTTTTTTCCCCATAGACATCAATGAGGCTGCGTTATGGAGCTTTTCATTCCGCGATCGCAGGTGTTAGGTTTTTTTCTAACCCGCTCTCCCATTGATGTCTATGGGCAAAGCGTGAACGAGCACGTCAAAACAGAACTTGTATTTTATGCGGTATGGAGCTCAACGCAACCATATCGCACGCACAAGCCGGCTGTTTCAAAACTTGTAATGGCTGCACTATAGAGGGTTAAATAACGCAACTTTTGTTGCGTTTGTTAAATTTCCTATAGCGCGCATAACTCGTAATCTAGGTGAAAATGAATAATGTTCAAAAGGCTGCTTGCATATGTTTCTAACAAAAACAAAATTTACGTTTACCTGATAAATTCATTTATTTTGATGGTGGTGAGAGCCCTTGAGCCATTACTCCTGGGATTCATCTCCTGGTCACTAGGAGGAGGCATAGATTCCCAAAGCTCTAAGAGCACTTAATCCCTTCCAACGCCCTGGTATTCTAGACTAACTTAGAGCAAAGAAAGGAGAAGTAGAAAGTTAGGAAAGGACAAAGTATGAAAAATGAGGTGCAAGTAAGAACTGACACCAAAGAAAATAATGAAAATGGGCAGGTCTCATGGACTCTCACATGAAAATATTTACCAGGTAAGCATACATTTTGTTTTCTTTCATAAGTTGTAGAGAGTCCACAAACTATTACTGGTAACTAATACTCAAGCTGTGGAGTCCATGAGTAATTGGGCAAGACAAATATTTTTAAAGGAAGGCATCTAAAGTACCAGACACTGATTCCTGAAGGACTTTCCTACCAAACACATCAAAGTAGTAGAATTTAGAGAAAGTATGTTGCTGCTTTGCAAATTTATTCAATATAATCCACATTCTTGAAAACTCAAGAAGACGAAACTTATCTAGAAAAAAGGGCAATAATGCGTTTTGGAAAAGACTATCCCGCCTCCACGTAAACCTCAGTAATTAGGAGATTTACCCAAAAAGCTAAAGAAACTGATGTGGTCTTCTGACTTTTACGTGGATCAAGAGACAAATTAAAGAATTGTCTAATGCTAACTTAAAGGACCAGTCAACACAGTAGATTTGCATAATCAACAAATGCAAGATAACAAGACAATGCAATAGCACTTAGTTTGAACTTCAAATAAGAAGTAGATTCTTGTCTGACAATTTTAAAGTTATGTCTATTTCCACTCCCCCTGTACCATGTGTCAGCCATCTGCCAATCACAAATGCATACACGTACCATGTGATACCCATCAGCCAATCACAAATGCATACACATGCTCAGTAGGAGCTGGTGACTCAAAAAGTTTAAATATAAAATGACTGCGCACATTTTGTTAATGGAAGTAAATTGGAAAGTTGTTTAAAATTGCATGCTCTATCTGAATAATGAAAGTTTAATTTTGATTTGAGTGTCCCTTTAAGTAAGAGATCATCAAATTAATTATTTCAATTAGGACAAGGAGATGGAATATAATTTCTTGATTGATGATATCCGAAAAATCATGTTAGGTAAGGAAAAAATCAGTCTGCCCGCAGAATATGTTGCTAAAAACAACAAGCAGACAGAAAAAAAATACAGAAGATAAATGTCAAACGCATGCAGGTTTGCAAAGAGAAACCTGAAAAGCTTGTAAAAAAAACCTAAACAAATTAATCTTTCAAAGAAGAGTTTAGTTTTCAAAAGCAGGAAAGAAACAACTTTCCAAATCATTTAAGAAATTTTATTTTATGTCCTGAAATAAGGTGTTTATACAGCATTAATGAAGCTTCTTTGTTATAAAAAGTGGGTATACAATCTCTAATTCATCAAGATGAGAGCCTCTAGATCTTGATGACTGGAGAAAGCTTGACAGTGACACTTGAATCAACTTCACAAACCAAGTTCTGTGGGGTCTGACTGGAGAATTCAGATTAATGAAGAATGCTCTATTAAATTCAAAATATGACTCTTGGAAACATACGTCATCAGGTCTCCCCCTTCGAAACCACATACTTCAATAATCTAGTAGAAAATAAACATGTGCACAGGTACAAAATTTGGTTCTTCTGAAAATTTTGGTTTGGGTTCTCAGAATTTTGGTCACCGACATGTTCGGTTCAGCCGAATATTCAGAAGAGAATTTCATTTGAGTTAAAATTTGTTACCCATTATTATTATATCCCATTAAAGCCTATGGGAGGCCTGCTAAACATCCTTTTTACACTGCTAGTAATTGTCAACAAATCCAAACCTCCATTGCTAACTGTGACACAAGAACATTCAAGAACTGGAACAAGTTTGACAAAGAGAATTCAAACAATAAATTGAAATGAAGTATCCACATTCCTCATTTTGTCACACAGCTGCTCCATAACAAGTTTGTAGCTAATTCTCCTTGAAGACTCAACTCAGAGAAGTGCAGGAACAGGAGAGGCAGCAGCAGGAAGCAGATTAACTGAACTACGCTTCTGATAATTATAGTACATAAACCACAAAAATAAACTTCCAAAGAGGGAGGACAAATGTGTTTACTAGAGTCCCTTGGAAACAGCAGGCAGCAGTTCCCTGAGGAATTGGCATTGATGGATGATGACCACCACAGAGCAGGGAGGGCAGCAGCAGCAGCAGCAAGCAGCAGAGTTACTGAGCTAGTAAGCTAGACCTGACAGTATATAAACCTCAAAAATACACCTCCAAGCAGGGGAGGAAGAGGGCAACAAGGAGCCTAGAGCCCCTTGGACACAGTGGCTTGCAGGATTTGGCATTGACAGAAGCTTACCACTACAAAGTAGGGATGGTTGGAGCAGGAGTGGCAGCACACTTACTGAACTAGATAGGTAGGCCTCAAAAATAAACCTCCAGGCAAGGGAGGAAGAGGGCAACATGTGCATACAACCCCTTGGACACAGTGGGCGGCAGTGTCCTAAAGGATTTAGCATTGATGGATGATGACCACCTGCAGGAGCAGGAGTGGCAGCAGCAGGCAGTGTGGTTACTGAACTTGCTAGGTAGGCCTGAAAGTACATAAACATCAAAAATACACCTCCAGGCAGAGAAGTAAGAGGGCAACAGGTGCCTTGAGCCCATTGAACACACCATCCAGCAGTTCCCTGAGGGTATGGTATTAACAGAAAATGATCCCCACAAAGAAGGGATGGCTGGAGCAGGAGTGGCAGCAGCAGGCAGTTAACTTACTGAACTAGATAGGTAGCCCTGACAATACATTATGCCTAGAGCCCCATGGACACAGCAGCCAGCATTTCCCTGAGGATTTGGTATTGACAGATGATGACCACCACAGATCAAGGAGGGCAGGGGCAGTAGCGGACCTACTCAATATATTTGCCCCTCAAAGGTTCTCTCAGTAATAAGTAATAGTAATAGCTATTTGAGTGTGTGTATGTATATATATACACAGTAGCTTTTAAATTAATTTTTTACAGACTGCAATTAGATAGAATTGTTTTACTGCACACAAAGGGTTAAAGTTTAATTTTAATTTATTTGGCACCCCCCAAAAAAACAAATAGGCTGCCATTGCCTACACAGCAAAAGCTTACGTGCAGCTTTTAACTCAAAGTTTAACTTACTGCAAAATTAGATAGAACTGTTTTTCTGCACAAAAACAATTAAAGTTTAATTCTACATTGTTGGCACCCCCTAAAAAGCAAGCAGGCTTTTTTTTCCCAACCTATGGCTGGCCACACAGCAAACGTTTACGTGCAGTTTTTAACTTAGCTTAATTGACTGCAAAATTACATAGAATAGTTTTTTCTGCACACAAAGAAGCTTAATTCTAACTTTTGGGCACCCCAAAAAAGCAAGCAAGCTATGGCTGCCAGTGCCCAAACAGCAAAATTTTATGTGCATCTTTTAACTCAAACTTGGACTACAATTAGATAGAAGTGTTTTTCTGCACACAAAGGGTTAAAGTTAAATTCAAATTTTTTTTGGCACCCCCAAAAAGCAAGCTGGCTATGGCTGCCCAAACAGCAACCGTTAACTTTACATGCAGCTTTTAAATCAAAGATCAACTACAATAATAACAATTTTTATGCACAAAAAAAACAAACTTAAATTTTATTTTCCCAAGATAGCTGGCCTATAATGTAACTTGTAGAAATAGTCTCACAGCTATGCCTCACTACTGTGATTAACTTGAAAAACAACAACACTAAAATAAAGAAAATGATATAATTCCCTGGTCCCCAGAGTAAATTTTTTTTTACAGCAGTACACTACACTTCCAGAAAACACAGATTCTGCACAATTTTAAAGCAAACAATAGCACAGCTAGCTCAGATAGGCACACACTACTATACAGCTCAAAAAAACAGAAGTAGAAATGACTACACCTACCGATGCTATGCATTGGACAAGCCTGTTTGGGAACAGTGCCTGACTTGCTGGCCCTCACATCAATCATTTAGTGATGCTCTGTCACAATTGGACAAGAGAAAGTTGTACACATGAATGTTCAAACTCCCTGTATATCACGGGAAACGAAGGAGCTCATTTGTCAAATTATATCAGGCTCCTTCTCCCTCTCCTGTGTTCTCTGCCCTTTTTATTTTTGGTGCCTAAAGTTCCTAGAGAAAACAAAATGTATGACACTAATAAACACTAAAAAATGTTGTTACGGTCTGATTTCAGTCCCATTTCCATTTGTCCCCTTGGTATGCTGCCGATGGCATGAATGGGACCAATTTTTGGCCAAATACATGTTTGGTCGAAAAAGAATGCACATGTCTAGTAAAAAACTAGTTGAAGGAGAAAACATTTCTTTTGAAGGTATTACCTACTAAGGAAATCTGCTTCTTTTCTGTGTCCAATCAAAAACCTTGAGACTTTTCTAAATTATTCCTAAGGAACTGCATGTTCCCCCTTGATGATAGAAGTAAGCTACAGCTGAAACACTGTCCGAATTAAAACTGAAGAGACATAAGATTGCAAGAAAATTTGGAAACCTCCAGACTGAACCCCAATATCAGAAAATGGTGTCTGCAGACATTATTTTCCAAGTTGAGTGAATAAAGGATTCCCCCAGAAAAATAGTTTGGAAAACCTATCCCCTGAGACATAGATTGCCTCACTGAAAAATCCCATACGATTCAATGAAATAGTTGAGTGGAATTTTTTCACCACTGTCGAAGCGTGCAAAGTTGAAGAGGTCTCATGTTGAGCCGTGCAAAAGAAAGAAAATCTGATTCAGCAATCATCAGACCTAACACTTCCATACTTTGAGCTACAGATAGGTTGGAAATTTTTTGTAGTCCAGGTATAGAGCCACTGAACTACATGAGTACTTAATACAGACAACAGAGTTCCTAGAACCTTCGTAAAAAAATCTGGAAACTGTAGATAAACCAAACAGAAGAGCCACAAACTAAAAAAAGTTTGTCCTAAAAGCTGGGGATGGTCAAGGAATAGGAAGGAAGGTACTCTTCAAATAGAATGTTGGCATAAATTGACCCTGTTGAATAAGAGGAAGAATTGTCAAGATTGTTACTATTTTTAAAATATATTGAAAATAGGAACTATGAGAAATTTGATTAGTCATTAAATCCAGAATAAGTCTGAAAAGTACCCATTTCTTGGGAATAATGGAAAAGGATGGAATAAAATCATTGATCTTGTTCCAAAATTTAAACCACAGCTAATACAATTTGCAAAGTCTTTTGGAACGTGAGACAGTAGACACCTTTTTCAAAAAGGCATTGATTTGAAATATATTCAGTAATTCTGGGAAACTTTAATTAGAACCCTTGGGCAGACTGTGATAGGTATTCTAAAAAAGGAATAAACTACCCCCTATCAGAAAAACATTTACCAAAGCTCTACATTAGAAGACAGTAAAAGGAAACATCCTATTAAATTTAGAGGACGATTAAAAGAGAAGACCAGGTTTGGTTTACTCTCTGAAAATTATTTTAATAAGAGCCTCAGGAAGAGGGGAAAACAACTCTTGTAACTTAACAGAAGGTTTAAAAATCTAATCCAGTTGTTTGGAAGTTTTTTTCAGATGATGTAGGGTCTTGGATGCCTAAAATATATAAAGCCCCTTAAAACAAAGAACTAAAATGTTCAAGCTCAAAACCTGAAACAAACGTGCAGGTCGGCAACCAATTCAATCACATGCAACATAGAACAATGACTTCAATCCGTGTAATAACAACACTGAGGTGCAACCCAAAGTAAGTAGCTGAGCGTGCCCACAGCAATAGCAAATAGTCGAAGGAGGCAGCACACAAGGATATCCAATAAAAACGGAAACTTTATTCCAGCATATGCAGGGAAAAATACAAACACTCAAACACAAGAAAAAAGGGGGCGTGTCCTTACGCCTTTCATGCCTTGCTGCACTTAGTCATAGGATAACAGGTAAATGAAGACGTGATAGCTATATACCTGAACCCCTCCAATCATTACTCAAACAAGTAAATATGGGAGTGACAGAGCAAGCAAGAACAAGTGAATTAAAAACAACAATAAGACTTTAGAAAAGATAATGAGAACAATAACAAAAAAATTGGTAAGACGATAACAGAGCAGAATCATATATTTTCATGTCAGACCTGAAAGGCCAATTTGTGTTACGCTACGTGCATGTTCATAATACATGAGGTAAATGATTAGAGACGGCACATAATACAAGTACATTAGATTAGGATGTCTTATCAGAGTATACACCAAAGGGAGGAGCAAAAGTGACTCATTGCAATACTTTCAGGACAAATGCATATAGAAAAAATTCCCATATTATTCATTGAAAAAAGGGGGCGGCTCAATTCGGCCTATAACCCAGTTCATAATCATTTCAATGAAACATAATGTGAAATAGTGTTACATGTACAAGAACAGAAAAAGATACATTCTGACATAAATGGTTCATTGAATGTATTATGTACGATGTGACAAAAAATCACCAAACCAAACGTGTTCAAGAATACTAGTTCTGGTTTACGAGCAGTAATACAAGCTTAAATGAATAAGCACATATCTAGACATGTGCATTTTGTTTCGGACAAATTCGGAATTCGGCCGAATCGGCACATCCCGAAAAATTACGAAAAATTACGAAAATTAATAAATATGTTTCCGAATTTTTGGATTCATTATTCATATTCTGAATTTTTCATTGTTCCTACCTAAACTGCAGTTTCCCGTCACTAACTCTAAGTCTAAGGTATAACCCCTTAACCCCCATTCCCCAACATCGCTGAAACTAACTAAACCTATTAACCCCTAAAACCCCAACCCGAAACATCGCCGACATGAACTAATCCGATTAACCACTAAACTGCACCCCCCCACATCGCCGACACAAACTAAACCTATTAATCCCTAAACAGCACTTCCCCACATCGCCGATACTAATTAAACTTATTAAATCCTAAACCGCCATTCCGAAACATCGCCGGCACAAACTAAACCTATTAACCACTAAACCGCACTCCCCATATCGCCGACACAAACTAAACCTATTAACCCCTAAACTGCCGTTCCGAAACATCGCCGACATGAACTAAACCTATTAACCTCTAAACCGCACCCCCCACATCGTCAACACAAACTAAACCTATAAACCCCTAAACCGCAACCCCCCTCATCATCAACAGTAACTAAACCTATTAACCCCTAAACCGCACCCCACACATCGCCGAGACACACTCTAAACCTATTAAACCCTAAACCTCACCCCCCACATCACCGACACTAACTTAACCTATTAACTCCTAAACCACACCCCCCACATCGCCAACACTAACAAACCTATTAACCCCTAAACCGGCGTTTCAAAACATCGCCGACACTAACTAAAGCTATTAACCCCTAAACCGCCGTCCACGAACATCGCCAATACTAACTAAACCTATTAACCCCTAAACCACCACCCCCCATATCCCAACAACCTAAATTAAACTATATTAACCCCTAACCCTAAACCTAACAACCCCTAACTTTAACATAATTAAAATATAGCTACATTAAAGTTACAATTATTAACTAAATAATACCATTTAAATATAAATACAAAGTAACTTACCTGTGAAATAAAACCTAAGCTAGCTACAATATAACTAATAGTTATATTGTAGCTAGCTTAGGTTTTATTTTTATTTCACAGGCAAGTTTGTATTTATTTTAACTAGGTAGACTAGTTAGTAAATAGTTATTAACTATTTACTAACTACCTAGTTAAAATAAATACAAACTTACCTGTGAAATAAAACCTAAGCTACCTTACACTAAAACCTAAAATTACAAAAAATAAAAAAACCTACCATTACAAAAAATAAAAAAAAAACTACCAAAAACCTACAAAAAACAAATGAAATTATCCAAAAAAATAAAAATTATTCCTATTCTAATACCCTTTAATATAAAAAAGCACTCCAAAATAAAAAAGCCTAATCTAAAATAAACTACTAAGGGCCCTTAAAAGAGCCTTTTGTAGGGCATTGCCCTAAGTTAACCCTTTCGTGACAGGGTTAAAGTGTCTACATCGGAACACCTGTTCCGATGTAGACAAATTGAAACTACGCGATCGTGCATACGATCGCGAGATTTCAATTATTGGATCGCATCTGGGGGGCGTCCCTAAAACCCTAGGAACGCCCTCCAGACCGCGATCAAGTCCTTGAAGCGCAGAAGGCGTTTGATATGACGTTCTATTCCGTCATAACGGCTTTAAAGCCCAGTGTAAATATGACGGAATAGAACGGCATAACGGCGTTAAAAGGTTAAACAGCTCTTTTGCTACAAAATAAAAAACAAACACCCCCTAACAGTATACAAACCCTAACTCCCAAACTACCAAGGGCCCTTAAAAGGGCCTTTTGTAGGGCATTGCCCTAAGTTTAACAGCTCTTTTGCTACAAAAAAACCCAAACACCTTAAAATGGCCATTTGGGGGGCCTTAAAAGGGACTTTTGAAGGGCATTGCCCTAAGTTAAACAGCTGTTTTGCTACACAAAAAAAAAACTATATAAAAATACATTACACAATCACTGAACTTGGGTATTGGGTAAGAACCAAATGGTATCACATAGTTCAATATTTTGTTAATAGGTGTACAATGTTGTAAACCTGTTTTTTCAAGTTACTTCAAGTTACTATGTTTTAATTTTTAGATGAAGAACAAAAAGACACTACATGTCCTTCAGACATATAACATCAGGGACATCTATAGATAATGATCTACATTAGGGATACCATGATAGTTTCTTTTTTTTTTTTTTTTTTTCCTTTTTCCTCCTCCCCTTTTTTCCCCTTTTTTTTTTACTTTACGTCTCCACCTTGAACCTTCATATATCATACATATAGCTAACAAGAGCGCTATGCGACACCGTTTATCCCCCTACTAAGGTGTATAATTTTAAAAATACACTTGGAACAGTTTCTAGATATTGTTTAACTCACTGTGTTATTGTTGTATTTGATGCACTTATGATGTCTCATGCCTTTCTCTTAATGTTGACTTTCACAACTACGAATTACAAGTTCAATCTGTATCAGTCATTTGCAATAGTGTATAAATCAGAGTGTACTAATGTTGGCAAACAAGACTACTATTAAAGTTCTTTCACATAATGTCAAGGGGTTTAACATTCCGCAGAAACGAACCATGGCGTTCAGAGATTATAAAATACTTAAATGTGATGTTGTTATGCTTCAAGAGACCCTTATTAGGAGGGGATTTGAACCCCGCTCATCCTTTAAGAAATTTGGCCCAGTCTATTTCTCTTCTAATGACTCTAAACACAATGGAGTATGTATAATGATTGATAAAAAAATCCCCTTCAAGGTTAACTCAACTATTAAAGACAAGGAAGGGAGATACCTAATTATCTCTGGTATCCTATATCACAAACCTATAACTCTAGTTAATATATATGCACCTAGCCTAGATTCTCCTAAATTCTTTCACCAAATCTGTAATAAAATATTAGAATCCGCTAAAAATAGTCTGCTGGTGCGTGGGGACTTTAATGTTGCGCTAGACCCCACCATTGATTGTTCTCCAGGAAGGTCATCAGTCACTAACAAAACTTTAAACTTAATAAAGTCCCAATTGTCGACCCTTGCAATACATGATGTTTGGCGAATCCAACACCCAGATTTGAAAGATTACACATTCTACTCACATCCTCACCAAAATTATTCTAGAATAGATTATTTGTTAACTGATGTCACTAGTCTATCCCAAGTTCTTCATTCAGAAATATATCCTTTAACGTGGTCGGATCATGCTATGATTAGCTGTACTTTTAATTTTTCCACTTATACCACCCAATCGAGATCATGGAGATTAAACGAATCCCTCTTGAAAGACCCCCTAATACGAATCCAATTAACTAAGTCCATTGAGGACTACTTTGAACTGAACAATACCCCTAACACTTGTCCACAACACATATGGAATGCTCATAAGTGTGTTCTTAGAGGAGAATTGATAGCATTAAAAGCAGCTAAAACTAAACAAAAACAGAATTATTTAACCTCGTTACTAGCTGACATGAATAAACTTCAAGAAATACACAAAGTATTCCCCAAAGATCGATCACTCCTTGAACGCTTAGAGCATAAAAGATCACAACTTAACCTTCTTCTATGGGCCAAGGCCAAACGCAATGTGCTATTTCTTAAAAAAACTTTTTATGAGGGCGCTAATAAACAGGGTAAGTTACTAGCTAGACAACTTTGGAAAAAAACGCTCAACAGGTATATCTTACATATTACAGATGAAAGGGGGAAGGGTTGGTATACATCAAAAGACATAGCAGACAGTTTCAGACAATACTATGAATCATTATATAACTTGAACCAAATTATTCCTCCACCAACAAACACAGCTATACAAAATTATCTGAACCAACTACACGTTCCCAGAATTACTGAGGAACAGAGAGATGACCTAGATGCACCCTTCTCAGCCGAGGAGATTAAACTAGCAATCAAATCATTAAAAAAGGGGAAGTCACCAGGCGCAGATGGCTTCGGTAACGATTACTATACCACCTTTAAAGACCTCCTAATACCACATCTTCTAGCATACTTTCAAAGTATAGACAAAAACAAAAAATTTCCCCCCTTGGCCCTGCAAGCCAACATAACTTTGATCCCAAAACCAAACAAATCTAATACATCAATACCAAATTATAGACCGATCTCCCTGTTAAACACAGACATAAAGATTGTTGTTAAAGTTATAGCTAACAGACTTAATTTAATTCTACCTAAGATTATCCACCAAGATCAGGTCGGTTTTGTTCCCTATCGCGAGGCCAGGGATAATACAGTACGCAATTTACATTTGATGTGGCATGCCAAATCCAAAAATATTCCTTCAATCTGGCTCTCTACTGATGCTGAAAAGACCTTCGACAGAGTCGGATGGCCTTTTCTGGAGGCAACATTACGGGCTTTTGGGTTAAGTGATAAGATACTACATAGAATTTTTGCACTTTATAATAAACCCAGCGCAAGAGTGATCCTTAACGGAGTCTTATCAGACCCGCTTCAGATTACAAACGGCACCAGACAGGGTTGCCCTCTGTCCCCTCTGCTATTCACGTGTCTTATCGAAACCTTGGCGATTAGAATTAGATCAAACCAAGACGTTCGGGGTCTAGTGGTGGAGGGGGAAGAGTACAAGATGTCTCTATTTGCAGATGACATCCTTTTTTCCCTGATAGATCCAGTTAAAACAATCCCACCCCTCATGAAAGAGTTAGAGGTATTTCATAAATTATTTAACTTTAAAATTAACCAAACTAAATCCGAAATGCTAGAAGTGGCCATTGATCATCAAATGGAAACATTAATAACCAAAATATGTCCATTTAAATGGAATAGAGAATCCCTGAGATACTTGGGAATACAGCTAGCGGACAATTTTGATGCATTATTCAAATTAAATTACATCCCAATTAAGAATATCCTAATGAGAGACCTCTCATCCTGGACTAGGAAACATTTGTCCTAGCTAGGCAGGATTAATACTATTAAAATGAATGCATTTCCGCAACTGCTGTACATTATGCAAACCCTCCCTATTCAACTTCCCAATACTTATACTTCACAGATGCAGCAGCTGTTTGGTTCATTCATTTGGAATAGACGCCCCCCTAGGATAAATAAACTTACAATGACATGCCCTACAGCTCAGGGAGGCCTAGGCGTACCAGATATTGATTCATATCGTAGGTCCATATTTCTTCAGAGAATTCTTGATTGGAGAATACACAAGGACCATAAAAGATGGATTTTATTAGAGGAAAATCTAAACCTTAGCATTAACTTACCTTCTATCTGTTGGCACCCAAAATTCCAAATGTTGAGTAGACAGATTAATAACCCAATAACCCAAGAAACACTAAAAATATGGGACATTTCTAATAAGATGAACCCATACCTTTCTTCATGTCTTCATGTCTAGGTCCGCTAACATCACTTCTCCACAACAGTGAATTCTCCCTATTATCAATAACTAAAAATATAGAGATACACAATGTCAATAGAGAGGTCTCAGTTATGCAAATCACTAATAATGATCAGTTGTGCACACAAGAGCAGCTGGTCGATATGGGCCATGACTGGGCTGCTAGCTGGTTCTCCTACAGGAGAGTACACCATTATATCACAACCCACCAACATTACGCAAATATGGCACGTTCGCTAACAAATATTGAAAAATTATATGCTTCCACACCTCCAGTTAAACATAGTCTCTCACATATCTATAATATTATTACTCAATTGCCCCTGGGCAATCTGCCATGTTCCATTGAAATGTGGGAGAGAGAATTGGGGGTAATTATTACTCCTCAGACTGCAACTAACATTTTTCACAACACTATATCCGCCTCTACATCTGCATCCATTAAGAAAATAAATTACAAAATATTACATGGTTGGTTCTTGACCCCTAAGAGATTACATAAATTGTTCCCAAAGACTAATAATCGCTGTTGGCGATGTGGGCATGTTGGAAGTAATATGAGCCATATGTGGTGGTGGTGTTCTCAGATTAACACACTGTGGCGTAATATAATTAGTGAGATAGAGAGCATTTTTCAAGCTCTTCTCCCCTTGGATCCTCTAGTCTGGTTGTTAAATAAATCAATTAAACTTCCCCAGGCCCATTTTAGACCCCTATTAAAAATTATGATAAACAGCACAAAAGTTTTGATAGCTCAAAACTGGAGATCAACTGAAGTTTTTTCTATAAAACTTTGGCACAGTAAGGTTACGGATATGATTGAACTGGAGGAGTATGGTTCCTATCTGTCTGGCAATGGGGAACAATTTATTGAAGTGCAACATACGTGGGAACAATATATTAAAAACAGAAAGCTCTAGATCCCCTCTTGACTGACTCTTGGCTATGTGCACTATGGATCGTAGCTAATATTGGTTCAATTTATGCATTAGTACAGTTATTGAACAATTGTCAAGGCAAATTAACAAAGATATTGTTATAGGCATTGAGACATTAGGGTTATTGTTAAAACTAAATTTATAAAAGGTTAAAATGAGAATCCGTGATGCATGTTCTCTTATATATGATTACTTTTAATCATAAATGTGTATTCATTTGTTTGTATTCTTTTGTAATGCTTACCGGATGAATGTCATTTGTCATCATTGCATAACTGCACATTTTTATGTATTATGGATTCTTAATAAAAAGATTTTGAAAAAAAAAAATACATTACACAAAATAACAAACAAAATATAATATTCTAATACCCATTTAAAAGAAAACACCCAAAATAAAAAACCTAATATAGAATAAAGGGCCTTTTGTAGGGCATTGCCCTAAAGAAAATCAGCTCTGTTTATTAAATAAAAATACAAATACCCACTAACATTACAAACCCCCACCCCCCCAAACCCACAAAATAAAAAAAACTATCTAAAAAACCTAAGCTACCCATTGCCCTGAAAAGGGCATTTGGATGGACATTGCCCTTAAATGGGCATTTAGCTCTTTTACTGCCAAAACCCTAATCTAAAAATAAAACCCACCCAAAAACCCTTAAAAAAACCTAACACTAACCCCTGACGATCCACTTAAAGTTTTTAAAGTACCGCTTGAACGATCTTCATCCAGGCGGCGAAGAGTCTTCATCCAGGCGGCCTCTTCAATCTTCATCCTGGCGGCAAAGTCCTCATCCAAGCATCGAGAAGTCTTCATCCAGATGGCCTCTTCAGTCTTCATCCAGGTGGCCTCTTTAATCTTCATCCAGGAGGCATCTTCTATCTTGATCCCGGCGGCGCAGAGCGGGTCCATCCTGAAGACATCCGACGCGGAGCATCCTCTTCATACAGACGCCGCCATACACTGAATCTTCAATGCAAGGTACGCGATTCAAGATGGCGTCCCTTGCATTCCTATTGGCTGAAAAATTTAAATCAGCCAATAGGAATTAGACCTGCTAAAATCCTATTGGCTGTTCAAATTAGCCAATAGAATTTAAACAGCTCTCATTCTATTGGATGATGAATCATCCAATAGAATGAGAGCTGCTTAAATCCTATTGGCTGGTTTGAACAGCCAAAAAGATTTAAGCAGCTCTCAGTCTATTTACGAACTAATAAAACTTGCCTGTGAAAAAAAATAAAACCTAAGCTAGCTACAATATAACTATATTGTAGCTAGCTTAGGTTTAATTGCACAGGTAAATTACTTTTTATTTAGATTTAAAAAGAGGCGGCCTGGGATCAATAGCAGTCACCCAGCAGACTGACCTCCAAATTGGCAATCTGTGGAGAGTACAAGCAGATACAAAACGCCAATATGGCCTAGTATTGTATGGACAAATTGATGGTGTATGTGGTAATCAGAGTACTCACATTTGATGAAGCACCTCCCTTGGTGCAACGGAAGCAAACTGGGATCAAACAGTCACCCAGTAAACTAGTTTTCATTCATTTTATTAAAGTAAGTTCTTGTTTTAACTTACCACTTGCTGCCAATTCTCCTTACCACCTCATTGTCCTATCATCTGGATTGCTGGGAGTTACTGTTTCCCTGGTATCAGTCTACTGGGTAACTGTTTGATCCCAGTTTGCTTCTGTTGCACCAAGGGAGGTGCTTCATCAAATGTGAGTACTCTAATTACCCCATACACCGTCATTCTGTCCATACAATACTAGGCCATATTGGCGTTTTGTATCTGCTTGTACTCTCCACAGATTGCCAATTTGGAGGTCAGTCTGCTGGGTGACTGCTATTGATCCCAGGCCGCCTCTTCTACACCACTAGGGGTGTCTCGCCAAATGTGAGTGTGATATTACACTGCTATCTATCATCATTTTGTCAAACAATATTGGGCCATGTGGCGCTTCTGTTTTCTTATGTTGTTTACAGTTATTTGATATTGGATCTGGGCCTTAAACCATTTACAGACAGCTGCCTTAACCTGAACCATCTACTGTTCCTCCGTGATATTACCATTTTTTGTCTATCTCTGGACTTTTATACTATCACATCGTTATAATTATTGCTCGAATAATTTTTTATTATCACTTGTGTATATGTTTATCTGTCACTATTTTCATTAAGAACAATAGTTATTACACTTTCTTATTTGATCACCAAGGGTGCCCCCTATCTTCTCTTCCAGTAGATTTAAATAGGTATTATTAGTTAATAATTGTAACTTTAATTTAGTTATATATATTTATATAATTCTTTTATTGAAGATTTTCAAAAAGGCATAACAAACAGTAATTTCCAAGTTATAAATGGCACAAAATCATATACATATTATCATAGAAATGCATTAACAGAATGTACCGCTATTAATAAATAATAAAGAATGTAACAAGCTTATGAATCCTCCATTTTACAATAATATATTCTCCACAGGTCATGAGAGGTCACTTATGAACCCAAAACAAACATAAACGTCAGCGAGGAGAGCTGAGAAAATATAAATAGATTAATGATATACAGGGAGTGCAGAATTATTAGGCAAGTTGTATTTTTGAGGATTAATTTTATTATTGAACAACAACCATGTTCTCAATGAACCCAAAAAACTCATTAATATCAAAGCTGAATAGTTTTGGAAGTAGTTTTTAGTTTGTTTTTAGTTATAGCTATTTTAGGGGGATATCTGTGTGTGCAGGTGACTATTACTGTGCATAATTATTAGGCAACTTAACAAAAAACAAATATATACCCATTTCAATTATTTATTTTTACCAGTGAAACCAATATAACATCTCAACATTCACAAATATACATTTCTGACATTCAAAAACAACAAAAACAAATCAGTGACCAATATAGCCACCTTTCTTTGCAAGGACACTCAAAAGCCTGCCATCCATGGATTCTGTCAGTGTTTTGATCTGTTAACCATCAACATTGCGTGCAGCAGCAACCACAGCCTCCCAGACACTGTTCAGAGAGGTGTACTGTTTTCCCTCCTTGTAAATCTCACATTTGATGATGGACCACAGGTTCTCAATGGGGTTCAGATCAGGTGAACAAGGAGGCCATGTCATTAGATTTTCTTCTTTTATACCCTTTCTTGCCAGCCACGCTGTGGAGTACTTGGACGCGTGTGATGGAGCATTGTCCTGCATGAAAATCATGTTTTTCTTGAAGGATGCAGACTTCTTCCTGTACCACTGCTTGAAGAAGGTGTCTTCCAGAAACTGGCAGTAGGACTGGGAGTTGAGCTTGACTCCATCCTCAACCCGAAAAGCCCCCCCAAGCTCATCTTTGATGATACCAGCCCAAACCAGTACTCCACCTCCACCTTGCTGGCGTCTGAGTCGGACTGGAGCTCTCTGCCCTTTACCAATCCAGCCACGGGCCCATCCATCTGGCCCATCAAGACTCACTCTCATTTCATCAGTCCATAAAACCTTACAAAAATCAGTCTTGAGATATTTCTTGGCCCAGTCTTGACGTTTCAGCTTGTGTGTCTTGTTCAGTGGTGGTCGTCTTTCAGCCTTTCTTACCTTGGCCATGTCTCTGAGTATTGCACACCTTGTGCTTTTGGGCACTCCAATGATGTTGCAGCTCTGAAATATGGCCAAACTGGTGGCAAGTGGCATCTTGGCAGCTGCACGCTTGACTTTTCTCAGTTCATGGGCAATTATTTTGCGCCTTGGTTTTTCCACACGCTTCTTGCGACCCTGTTGACTATTTTGAATGAAACGCTTGATTGTTCGATGATCACGCTTCAAAAGCTTTGCAATTTTAAGAGTGCTGCATCCCTCTGCAAGATATCTCACTATTTTTGACTTTTCTGAGCCTGTCAAGTCCTTCTTTTGACCCATTTTGCCAAAGGAAAGGAAGTTGCCTAATAATTATGCACACCTGATATAGGGTGTTGATGTCATTAGACCACACCCCTTCTCATTACAGAGATGCACATCACCTAATATGCTTAATTGGTAGTAGGCTTTCGAGCCTATACAGCTTGGAGTAAGACAACATGCATAAAGAGGATGATGTGGTCAAAATACTCATTTGCCTAATAATTCTGCACTCCCTGTAGGTGTGTGTTATATCATTAAAAGCTTTCATAATTAACTAAGTAGCCGACCTCGTATGGGCCGTTAGCAATATATCAAACTGGTATATTGTGTTAGTTAAATCGAAGACCGTATGGTGTCTAATTTCACAGAGGGGTTATAAGTATTACAGCGGGTAAACACTGCTCACAGTTGAAAGAGGGGGGGGGCGTGTCCAGGAGATTTATAGAAGTGTCAGCATTACTGTCACATAGTTGATAAGCAGTGAAATATATCAGCATCCAATAATGTACATAAGAGAGACGTGGGCGTGAGAGCAAGACAGTTACTGTAAACCCATATAAGTAGATAAAAATGACATAATAGCAGGAGGCTACCCTCAAAATAAAGACTAACGACTAATTTTATCAGACATGCCAGTTCTACACTTTACACATAGGGCAAAGAAGACTATATACATTCAGTATAAAATATAAAAGTGTTTATGCAGTCTCGGGGTGAAGATGTAGTGATATTGTATTGAGAACGGCATTTGTTGTCTGTGATCTCATATATTTAGACCTAAGCCCCCAAATATGGGCCCTATACCTAGGTGGCCAGCGCATTAGCGATGTTAGTCGTGAGGCTGTGCAGAGCTTAATGGGAGTGTACAGCGTACAAGCAAAGCATACAACATGTTAAGAAATCTTTATCTACTAAACTGCAGGCTACTATTGACTGCCCTCATCACATAATAACTAATAAGTAACTTAGGTTTATGTCAGCTGAGTTAGCTAATAAACAAGGAAAACAAGCATACAGGCGTGAGGTATTTACAGTAGTTTTGCCAACCAACTGCCTGTGATTTATAATCATCAAGTATAGACTGACACTTTTTGGGGTACATGGTTACTAGCCGTTCATGTGTAAAATTGACAGGGAGCTTAATAAGTGCCTGAATATATCAAAATTAACTCTATAGAACAGGAAAGGAAAAGTACATATATAGATAGCCTACTATAAAGGGCTGATTATACTTATGAACATGGAGGTATAAATAGTAGATCTTTCAGCAAGGGCTATCTCAGCTTTGCATTGCATGAATATTTAGACTGATAACAAAGGAATAGGGCTGCAGTGGTATAAATCAGTGACATCATGCAATACAATACATAGTCTGTCTAGTGTAATTAAAGTGTAAATTGTTATCTACCTCGTTGTTCATTTTTGAGAAAGCAGTAAACCTCTCACTTAGTGATATCGCACATGAGAGTGATCAAGCTTAACGATCTAGGGTCTCTAGCACACATTGTAAAATTATATAGAGCAAGTGAAGGGTACTTATTGTTGTCTGCCCTTTTAAGTAATAAACTAGGGTTATGGTTTCTTCTGAAACCTCAGTTTTTTTGTAATTTTTAGTAGCTATCATGAATGACTAGTTAGCTGACCGCGTATGGGCCCTTTGATTTAGGTAACACTGGTAGGACATGTTAATCATATCAAAGACCCTATTGGGTCTAATGACTCTTAGAAGGTATGAGAATATAATTTTAACGATAATATTGAAATATTCCAATAAAGTTTTTCAGCGGGTAAGCACCGCTTGAGGTAATGAAAAATAAATGAACTAAACAGATAGGATTGATATATATGATGTACGTTCTCTAAAGGGCTTATATTCATACGTATATGCATAAGGATCAGCTAGATTATATCAGAATATTGAACTTATGATTCAGTACACTAGGAGGAGGATCTATGGAGCTACTTAAATGACTTATATAACATAGCTGTACCGCAGGATGGCAATACACAGAGATATTGAACTACTAACTGGTGTATATGTAGAACTTATGGTCAAGAATCAGACATCTAGGGTTCTAAAGTGAAGTAAAATTGCTTTTCTGACATCATCACATAACATAGAGAGTTATAGAAGTCTAAAGTACAGTAAAATTGCTTTGCTGACTTCGTCACAGAATATAAGCATTATATTTTTTTTTTTTAAATTCTCTTTATTAATGTTGAGGATACAACAAAATGTTACAGATTCCACAAATACATCCACTTGTTTTACATTCAGTAGGCGGGTACATACATAGTTTAAATCAACATGGTATACACATGTACATATAATATCGCCTTGGCCCTGATGTTAGGGTGAGTATATCCTTACAAATGCACTATAGATCTGTTAGATATAATTGTCATGATATAGCATTCAGTTGACAGTTTGCACGTATCCCTCAACATATTTTATTGTTTATACAGTCATAATCCTAAATCTTAACACCTAACTTAAACAAAAAGTACCTAGTCTAGGTTTGAGAAGCCTCAGTCTAATGGCGTCTCGTAAATTCTAATGATGAAGGAGGTATATGGGCAATCATGTCTGCAAGAAGTTAAGGGTGGGGGAGAGAGAAAGAAGAAGAGGAGAAAGAAGAAAAAAAAAAAAAAAAGTTATAAGGGTTGAAAGAAGGATTCAATAAGTATGGTTTCAGAGTCACCTGGCCTGCTCTGGAGGGGTCTCTCCATTGTCAGTGCTGTCCAGTCACCCCTAAGCATCGCCTCTAGTATTATCTCATGATTCGCGAATGGTCTGAGGATCTGGTTCTGCTGCTCAGGGGGCAACCTTTCCAGAAAACTCGTCCATTTTTTTAAAAAGGGTAGGAGTCTGTGTTTGGTATCCCAACAGACGTCCTGTCTTTCAATAAATAGGTGTTTGAGTAATGTTTTCTTAAATTGTGGTATAGTCGGATCGCGACTGGAACACCACAAGGTCAGTATGCAGTGTCTTGCTAGTAGTGTACAAAGTGTTAACAAAGGTTGGACTTTATTGCCAACAGTAGTCCATGTAAATAAGTATATATTCGTGAGGTTAAAGGAAATGTCAATGCCTAAATTAATTTTAAGCCAATATTGTAGGCGGCTCCAAAATCATCTAATCAATGGGCAATCAAAAAAGTAGTGCGTCAAGGGGGGATCGGAAATCCGACACTTCATACATTTGTTGGGGTGCTCGGGATTCCACCTCACCCTTCTGCTAGGAGTGATGTAGTCCCTATTGATCATTCTAATCTGTGCCTCTCTCAGCGCCAGCGCCAGAGTGGCCGATTTAGCTTTCATGAGACTGTTTTTAATATCTTGGATGGAGATCTCTTGGGTGGTATCTAGTTTCAATCTCTCTAGTGTCACTTCCTGAGCTTTAGTGGTGTGTTGACGGAGCATCTCTTGATAAATCTCTGACATGGAGAAGCTCCCCATCTTGAAAGCAATCTGGGTGATTGCAAATCGGGCTTGGCTCCAAAACTTTGGGTTGGCATCTATTAGTGTTTTAACGTAATGTCGAAGTTGCAGGTATGCATAAAAATGTGTGTTTGGAAGCTCAAAGGCGGTTTTCAGTTCCTGAAATGTTCTGACAGTGTGCAACAACGGATCCAGAACATCCCCCACCCTCTGCAATCCCTTCGCATGCCATACATCGAAGGGGGCTTGCTCACTGCCGCCAGGGAAGCCAGTATTGCCCTTAATAGGTAAATACTTAGGAGCGGGGCACGAGTGCCCCAGTGTTTTATGTGCCTGAAACCAAGTCTTAAGGGGGTCCCTATACAAAAGATTATTACGTATATGTTGGGGTAGGTCTCCCAAAGGACAGTAGGGCAGATAAGTCAGGCTGCATATTCCAATTACAGTTTCCTCCAATTGTTTATCCGAGAAGTGTCCCGTGCCCATTTGCCAGTCCAATACTAGTCGTATAAGAGATGCCCAGTTATAATATTGGATGTGCGGCAATCCAAGGCCTCCATTCAAAAAGGAAGCGTGCAATTTGTGAGTTGCTATTCTGGATTTCTTCCCCTTCCATATGAAGCGCCGCAGCGTTCTGTCCAGTCTCAAAATGTCACCCTTAGACATCATGAAAGGCAGCATTGGCAGGGGGTACAAGATTTTCGGCAGGAGCGACATTTTAAATAGATTTATTCGTCCTGTAAGACTTAGTGGGAGATTTTGCCAGCCATCCAGTCGAGAACAAATCCGATCACACTGGCCTGTAATATTGAGTTCGTATATACGGTGCGGGTTTCGGTGTAGGTTGATACCCAGGTATGTGAGGAAATCTGTTACTTCCACAAAAGGAAACATAATAGGCTTAGAAGATTGTCTATGCAGCCAAAGTATCTCAGATTTGGTGGTATTTATTTTGTACCCTGAGAATCGTCCAAACGATTCCAGTGTATCCAGAACAGTAGGGATGACCTTCGCGGGAGAGTCCACAAAGAGCATCATATCGTCCGCATACAGTGCCAGGTGCAGCATCACATTACCTATAGTGACTCCTGGAAAGACCTGTCGTAGCCTCAGTGCCAAAGGCTCCAAGGCCAGGTCAAAAATTAGGGGGAAGAGAGGACACCCTTGTCTAGCGCCTCTCTCCAGGGTAAAACCCGAAGAGAAACACCCGTTAACTAGAATTTGGGCATCAGGGGCTGCATAGAGTTTTTTCAACGTTTCCAAATAGGAGCCACTGAAATTAAAATGGCCCAGGGTATCAAAGAGGTAGGGCCACTCGACACGATCAAAGGCCTTTTCCGCATCTAAGGATAGCAGAAAGGCCTCAGAGTTTCCTCTCCCTGGGTGGGCCTGTTCCCTTTCCCAATAGTGATTGATGACGTGGAGCACACGCCTCAAGTTGATCACCGGGGTCCTTCCATACACAAAGCCAGTTTGATCAGAATTAAGTAGGGTGGGTAATATAGTTTTTAAACGATTTGCAAGAAGTTTTGTGAAAATCTTGTAGTCCGAATTTAGGAGCGATATGGGGCGGTAAGATCCCGGTTCCAAGGGGTTTCTACCTGGTTTCGGGATTAAGGTTATGTGCGCGGAGGAAAAAGTAGTGGAGGGGAGACTATCTCCCTCGAAAAGATCCACATACATTTTGGTGAGTATAGGGGATATCTGTGGCATAAGCATACAATACAATTCTACTGGTAGACCATCAGGACCCGCCGCTTTGCCCAGAGCTAGCGATTTGATTGTAGCTTGTACTTCTCCCAAGGAGATAGGGGCATTAAGGGAGCTCAACTGGTCGTCAGTTAAACTCGGGGGTGATACAGAACTCCAAAAGGTCTCCAGCATTTCTGCTGGAGGTTCAGCTTGTCTAGCATATAGTTGTCTATAATATAGGGCGAAGCCCTCCGCAATATCTATTGGAGTAGTATAGATGTTGTCTTGTAGCTGTATGGCTGCAACCTCCCACCCAACCTCTCTTTTGTTTACTAAATTGGCAAGCAGTCTGCCCGATCTGTTGCCATATCTATGAAACCTGGCAGCTGATTTCAGCAGCTCTGACGCCGCTCTCTGCTTTAAGAAGGTGTCTAGCTCCTCCTTTGCAAGCACGATGTAAGGATTCCGCTTCAGGTTTTACCTATGCCTTTCCCATTCACCTTATGTAAGGATTCCGCTCCATGTTTTACCTATGCCATTTCCATTCACCTGACTTCAGCCTTACCTGTACTTAAGGCATCAGCTGACTGCAGACAGGTGCTTAATTATTAAGTTTCTAGACTAGCTCTGAAGCGTGTCTGTTTTCCACTTGCTGTGTGTTTTTTTTGACAACAAACCAAACTGCTTTTCTTCCAATTACTGAATCAGCTACTACCTTGGGATTACTTATTTTCTACTGCCGGTTCATATGCTCATTTTGCCTACAGAAAGTTTTACAGAGGCGAGTTTTTCTTTTTAGCGTGCACGCTACAACAGAGACTTAATCTATACTGCAGTGTGTTTGCTGCCGTCTCCCTCTGAGTTTCTATCTCATCTGAGCCACTGAAGTGTTTCTCACACACCGGACTTCAATCTCTCTTTCACTGCAACACAGCGCAACTCTTCTACAAACAACCTCCCACGGACTAAGTGCAAGGACATCTCAGAACTAATTCTGCTTCTATTACACACCATCCGGTGACTGGGGGTAAGCGCTGTAGTTACTTTAAGCTGTGCTGTACAAATAAACATTGAACTTTGCTTTTCCATGCTACTCTACTGACCGCAAGACTATCAGCACATGTGTATACCGTTCTGTGACAAACTAACTAATAGTGTCTAAAACTGAGAGTTACACTTCACACTGAACTGTTATATCTTACTCCAGCACTAAAAGCAACACTACCTGCTTTCTGGAACTCTGCTTTTCTTTATCAAGATTTATCGTACTGGGAGCTAGCTGAACTCTAAAGATTGTTACTAAGAAATTGATTTATTTTTTATATTTCTTCTGATGCAGACTCTGTTTTTGTCTATACTAATGCTGTGACGTTCAACAGCATATATGTTTTACATCATTCGTTGCCAGACAAGTTTCTGATCTGCAATTCAATTACTTGAGAATAACAACTTCACTGAAAGCAGCTTGGTCTATGCTGTTCAATAGTCCATTTGCCAAAAGTGATACAAATCATTTATTTTGCATACTCTGCAGTTGTGATCCATCCTCACTCTCTACTAAATCGTTACACACGAATGCGTTGTGCGTTTCCCTGGAGTTAGTTGCAGTGTATCTCCGAAAAGAGCGTTCTAGTGTTTTCTGCAACTCCGTATATCTTTGCTGTGCTCTATGTTTCAGATTAGCTATATAAGAGATGATGTGCCCAGTAAGAACCGCTTTGGCGGTGTCCCAGAACAGCTGTGGCTCATTCAAGTGCTGTTGGTTGTCCGTATAATAGTCATTCCAACAGTGTATAAGATGTTTTTGGAAGGGTTCCGAGGTCACAAGATATGATGGGAATCTTAGTGTATTTTTATTTGGCCTAGGTTTAACGAGTCTCAGTGTCAAGCCCACTGGGGCATGATCTGAGAGCAGAATCGATTATATTTTTTCCCGGTCTACCCTGGGTATCAGAGAATCCGATATCCAGAACATGTCTATTCTAGACAACGAGCCCGCTGCCTTAGATAAGCACATGTAACCCCTATCCAGGGGGTGCCTCCTTCTCCATATGTAGCACACCGCCAGATCAGACTGTAACTTAGCGAAAATTTTTTATTCAAATTTCCCCTTATGTCTTGGTAGTTTGCTATCGGCATCTGCGGAGCCGAGCCATGATCTGTCTAACTGAGGGTTTGGAGCAAGATTAAAATCTCCTCCGATTATAAGCGGGGTCCCCATAAAGGGGGTCAATGTTCGTATCAGTGCATCCCAGAAAGCTAGTGTTTTAGAGTTAGGGGCATATATGTTACAAAGGGTGTAAATGGTATGTTGGAGCTTGATTTGCAGTATCAGGAACCTACCCTCCCTATCTTTATGTGTATGTAGAATTTCTATTGGTGAGCGTTTGCCAAATAGGATAGCCAAACCCCTACTAGAGCTAGTATATGAAAGGTAAGAAATCGCCCCCACCCAAGTCTGTTGCAGTTTGTCATGTTCAGAGTCTATTAGGTGGGTTTCTTGAAGAAACGCAATGTCAGAGTCCAGCTTTTGCAAGTGAGAAAGAATCGACCTCCTCTTCACCGGGGAGTTAATACCTCCCACATTCCAGGATGTCAGTTTAAGCGTCATTTGTAGTATCCGTCAAGAGGGGTATGTAGACGAGGAGAGATGAGGAGGTGGAGGAGAGACAGAGAAGAAAAAAGAGGGGAGAAGAGAGGGGAAAAAACAAAAAAAACAAAAAAAAAAAACAGTTGGATAGGGGATTCTCCCCCATCCCCGCAAACATGATGCTATTCTGTGGATGTGAATGTGTTGGAATAGAGAACGCTTAATTGGCTTTAACATTAATGTAATCTTGTTCAAGGGCAAGAGCGTAGGTGTAAGTATGCCCATATATATATTCATCCCAAGCCTCAAGCTACTTCTCATATATATAGAAATAAACTGTGAGAGTTTCTGTCCCCTGTGACTCTGATATACCCATACAAAGACAAATATTGGTACAGTACAGTGATAGAGCAAAAATTAGAGTTATCACAGCTGGCATTTAAACATGTATCTGTTCCCCACCAATCCGTCAAACATGAAGGCTTCTATGGACAAAACAAGCATAAGTTCTCCTGTGGCAGTGAGAACACTGCTGCTCATGGTTAAAGCAAACACAGCATATAGAAGGTCTTGGGGTACCTCTTGTAAGGGGGTCGGGTCATACTTAGGTTGTGTTTGAAAGTGGGGCCAAAATTGAGTCAGTTGACTATTCGCCATAAAGCATAAGGGCACACACATGTATAATTGAGCGAGAGTGTGGGGGTTAAAATTATAGTTATCACAGGCCTGAAAGATATTGGTTGGCAGTTAAGCATATACCTGTGGGCCACACATCTATTAGATACCAACATAATCATGAACAAAGCGAACATGTTCCCATATACAACAGTGAAAGTACCTAGCTGGTAAACATATAAGTGCAGACAGTAGTAGGCATAAGCTGTCACAGCACAGTGATAAGCACAGTGATAAAATCCTAGAATGCATATGTAATACTGACAGGCATTGGCACAGATGATGATATATAGTAAAATCCCTAAACATTATTTTATCTATTAGTAGGACAAGTACAGCACAAAAAGAGGTCTGATCTGAGAACCAAAACATATAAGTGCAGACAGTAGTAGGCATGGGCTGTCACAGTGCAGTAATAAAATCCTAGCGTGCATATGTAATACTGACAAGCATTGGCACAGATGATGATATATAGTAAAATCCTTAATTATTCTATCTATCAGTAGGACAAGTACAGCACAAAAAGAGGTCTGGTTGTATACATTTTGCATGTGAGAGATAGGCCATAGACAGTCCAGACAACTGTCCATCTGTCTCAGAGTTGCACAGGGGCCTCTGAGAACTAAGACCGGATCCAGGGTGCATGGTCTAGTTTTACATATAGTAAGATAGTGCAATGTCTGTCTGTCTACATTTAAGTTAGAAGACATAGAGGCTAAGATTCTCGATCTAGGTACCATTAACTTCAATAAAATATTTAAACAGTTAAGAAACACAATCAACCTTAAAACTTTTAACCAGATTTGGCACAACAGGTGCAACAGTATTGGGCCTGTGCAAGCACAGCACCCTTGGGCGCCCGAGGAAGGGTGCATCTGGGTCACCTTATCCATTATTAATGATAAACAAGATATAGTTACGTATTAGCTCCTGTCCATGGACGTCAGCCATCTTCCTGCTGCCGCCTTTCCGATTCCAGGTAGCTCTCCACTGCCTAGGGGGAGTGGAAAAACTTAGGGCCAGAGGATGTTTGCAAACGGAGTTTAGCTGGGAACAGCAAAGCCACTTGTCGGCCCTGTTCGTACAGACGTGAGCAGATCGGTGAAAAATCTTTGCATTGTTTGGTGACCTCTGTCAAGAAGTCCTGAAACACCAAGAGTCTATTACCCTCATACAAGACTTCTTTTTTCATCCGGTAGGCTCTCAGGATTTTCAGCTTCTCTTGGAAGTTAAGGCATTTAAAGATCAGCTGCCTTGGTTTCTGATTACTGGATTCCAAGCTTCGCTCAGGGCCCACTCTGTGAGCTCTTTCGATATCCAGGGGCAAAAGATCCTGTGGTATACCCAAAAGTTTTGGAAGAACAAGTGCCGCAAAGGCCAGCAGTTCTTTACCTTTAACCTTCTCCGGTAGTCCCACCACTCGTAAATTATTACGGCGGCTACGGTTCTCCAAGTCATCCACCCACTCTTGCAATAGTTTGTTTTGGCGGAGGAGTTGTTGAATGGAGTTACTTGTTTCCACTTGCCTATCCTCTATTTCTGATATGCGGCCTTCTGCATCAGAGAGGCGCGTGGAATATTGCCTGACTTCACTTGTCAGGGTGTCTAGGCCTGCCGGCAGAGTCTCCATTTTAGGCAAGAAAAAGAATTTCAATTCCTTCAGTAGCTGAGTGTGATCTCCCATATTCTTGGCACTGGTTTCAGGATTTATCTCAACCACCGCCTGAGTTTCCATTTGATGTTTAGATTTTCTATCATTATTTTTATTCTTCTGGCTCATGGTGTCAGTCTGAGGGGGAGTCAGCTTAAAGAAATATTTATCCACTTTCATCAGTGTGTCCTGTACAGATTTACAGTGCAGATACTATAAAGGAGTGTGTGTTGGAGAAGGCGAGCACAGTATATGCCTAGAGAGTGTTCCCCAATGTAGAAATGACCAATTATAGAGTGTTTCTGAAGTGCACAGCACACTATCCCCCAGCCAATACAATTAGGGGACAACAGAGTTTCACCTCCTGTGTTGTGAGTGTTGAGTCCGTTCACTATCCCACAATGTTCTCTAATTTGGTAGTTCAGAGGGTAGCATGCAAGGGGGTATAGTGTACTTGGGTTATAATCTGATCTGAGGGTTTTTTCCAGCAGCCACAGTTCAGTTTGTAAAAGTTTGCGGTGCTATAGCAGTCCGGTCACCCACGTGGCTCCCCACCAAGCCCCACTGTCGCTGTGCAGCCGTTATATATTATCCCCTCAATCGTCAGTTGGCTTTGCTTGTTTCTTCTCTTTGCGGGGTTAGATAGGTCTGAGGCCTAAGCCACGTGGGTTCATAGTGCTGCTGTAAAATGGAGCCAGGTTAATGAGCGCCCTGTCCCTCAGCAGTCTCTAATATATGTGTCCTTATACAACCGGACAGTGGGGATCCTTACTGTAATATCCCTTCTATAGATAGATTTCTCAGTTCCCCCCTATTTGGTCTCAGCAGTGTCTCTCACCCTTCACAACTCCCAGGGCTGGATCTCCTCTCTGGATGTTAGGCCGATCGCTGTACATTCAGATCAGGCCGTGACTGTAGGGATTGCAAGATGGCGCGGTAGCGTCTAGTGTCTTTTGCGTTCCGGAGCTCCCGGCGGCCAGGATCGTTGTTATTAGTCCTGCACACTAAAATAGGAAGCCGGCATGGGTGTCCTCCATCCGGCAAGTCTGCTGTGTGGGGTCAGGCAGCTCAAAAAGCAGCGTTATATGAAGCAGTTTTATTCCGTTTTACGGAGCTCTCTTTCTCTGCGGCTGCACAGGAAGCCCGCCCACCGGAAGTCATCATAAGCATTATATTTAACTAGTAAAACGCCATGAGAGCTCTACTGTCAGGAAGAGATCATACTCCAACAAATATGCCTATTATTTGCAGGCTATCCTAGATATCTGTATATGTGACAGTAAGCAATTTACCGTGTATCATATGCAAGTGTTTAGAAGCCCAAACAAATATATATATAATAAAAAGGAAAAGAGAAGAATAGAAATATATATATATAAATTGATAATGCTAGCAAGAAGAGGGCTTATATTAACAGTGAGTGGGGAAAAATTGCTGTGTGGCAAACAAACAGGCTTTTTGAACAAACACATAACCAGAGACCCCATGAAGAGTATCCCGTGGCAATACTATATTCATCCAATACCACACTTCTGTAGTTGAGTAAGTCTATAAGTGATAACCACAAAAGTCAGAGTCTGTTTATGAGAGACCTCCCTCTGATCAGAAACATCCTCACGCCAATGGACCAAGAATCTTACAATGATTAATATCCCTCGTGTTGCAAGGATCCGTCTTGCAGCTTTTCTAGCTTGAACTCGATAGCCTCTTCGTACCCTATGTACTCCTAAAGTCTGATCTCCACGACTCAGGGTGCAGATAGTGATTCCTTTACATAGCGGGAGGACGGCCGCACCATCCCGAGCCTTGGCTGGTAAGGGTTCCTCCTCAAATCTATTTTCATGCGCAGCAGCGTGAGATGCACCCATGCCGTCAGGGATGTCAGAATTCGAGTTATGTGAGGTGGGTCTTTGCTCCACTTTTATTTCTCCAGTTCTCAGTGTGTTTTGCCTGGCACTATCTAGCATAGAGGGTTGAAGGTATTCACCAGTTTGACGGTACACTTGCTGCGCAGCGCCGTCTACCTCTGCCACCATCTTGCCTTCATGGTTGCCTTGTTCGACATAAGTAGCTCTAATTGCTTGTGTGAGATCTTCCACCCCGTAGTGTAGTCTCCACTCCAGATCTTTAAGGAGAGTTTTAATGAACAAGCCGGGGTCCTCCTCCATGCTTAGCTTCTCTATCTGTATAGCCCATGGGGGGTGTTGGATATCAAAGGTCTAGGCCTCCACTTCGGCCTCTAAACAGTCCAAAGCAGCGCTCTGTTGTAGTTACATCTGTCACAAAAGAACAGCATTTGGCTCAGCAACGTGTCTGGATCACACTTCTGCAGTTTATCAATTTAGATACTTGGATTATTATTATAAATGTGGTGGATTATTTGCTAAAATAGCAGAGCTTCACTTTTTGCTGCCTGTCATGGCTGCTGCTTGCACATGCCCCCAATTTAGTTATATTCTAATTATATTAAAGTTATGGGGTGTTACTTTTAGGGTTAGGTTTAGGTTTAGGGGTAGGGAGTGCTAGGTTTAGGGGTTAATATAGTTTAATTTAAGTTGTTGCGATCTGGGGGCCAGCGGTTTAGGGGTTAATAGGTTTAGTTAGTATTGGCGATGTTTGTGAACGTCGGTTTAGGGGTTAATAGCTTTAGTTAGTGTTGGCGATGTTGGGGGGTGCGGTTTAGGGGTCAATAGGTTTAGTTTGTGTCAACAATGTGGGGGGTTGCGGTTTAGGGGTTAATAGGTTTAGTTTGTGTCAACGATGTGTGGGGGTGCGGTTTAGGGGTTAATAGGTTGAGTTTGTGTCGGCGATGTGGGGGGGTGCGGTTTAGGGGTTAATAGATTTAGTTTGTGTCGGTGATGTTTTGGAACGGCGGTTTTGGTGGTTAATAGGTTTAGTTAGTGTTGGCGATGTGGAGGTGTGTACGGTTTAGGGGTACATAGGTTTAGGTAGTGTTAGTGATGTGGGGGGATGGCGATTTAGGGATTAATAGCTTTATTTTGTGGAGGCGTGGGTGGCAGCGGCGGTTTAACATAATTTTGTTTCGGCAATCGCCGGAACATTAGCTAGAAATAACGATTCGGTCCGTAATAAAGATTCGGTCTGTTATTAATAATAATTCTGTAACGGTTTTGAATGCATTCGAATTTCAAAATTCGGAACGACACAAATAAATTCTGAAACCGAATTACCGACACATACCGAATTATTACAAATGTCTCAAACCAAATTTTTTTACGGCCCGAATCAAAACAAAATGAAGCGAACCAAATTTTTCGATTGCACACAAGTCTATACATATCCAAAAATAAAAATAAACATTTAAGACATAATACAATACAAACTCACTGAAGACACAAATATATAAAATTGGAAGCTGTACTAACTTTCAGATTAAGTAAATTCAAGGTCAAACTGTGATATTCTTGATTGGTTTGAGATATACTGAAGCGCCAACTGATACCTTTTCGCCCAGGGGTGGTGGTCCCTAGCTAACACCGTATATGCAAGGAATATATGAATAAGACCTAGGCGCCAATCCTACGGAGGCTAAGGTATTAAGACTGCTAATGTGTTAAAGATAGAATTTATTCGATAAAATCAGCTTTAATCAATAAAAGATATAATCAATAAAAGATTATAGCATAAAAAGTTTATAGCATAAAAATGGTTTGCGTACATAAAAATGGTAGCATACATAAAAGAAGGTTGCATACATAAATAATGGTCATGGATCCATGATAACAATGAATGTACAATATTAAAAACAAACAATAAATGGAATGGAATAAATAGTAAGCTATTAAAATACACAATGGTGAAATACACAATGCTCGAATAATATGTGTATGTGTAAAAATTGAGATCAACAATCCATATAGAAGTGAATCTTTAGTGATAAAAAATCCCTTGGTGATCAAAAAATAATATAGTGATCAAAAAATTGATGAATCCTGTGAAAAAATATATTTTGGATGTGTCCTGTGAAAAAAGTCAGTGGGATGAAACATAATAAAAGTAATCCAGTGAAAAAAATGTGAAAAATAATTTTGGTGATAAAAATTAATCCTGTGAAAAAATAATAATAATATCTCCTGTGATAAAATAAGGCTGTGATAAAAAATGAGTGTCTAGATCTTGAGAATAAAGTGCGCTGTATCTGAGCAATGGAATTAACAGGTTAATGGAGTTGTGACTCCATACTTCTTAAATACAAGAGTACTATAGCCCAAGATATAATGAGTGCAAGACGAAATTGATGACTTGGGTAAACAGAAATAAATGACGATCCTCCTGTGGAAAAAATAGAGAACAATGTGTAGAAAATTTACAAATTGTGTTAGCAATTAAAAAGAGGCTTACCAGTTCAAGGTCTACGTGTTTCGGCCCGTGTAAGGGCTTTATCAAGACTCTTGATAAAGGCCTTACACGGGCCGAAACGCATAGACCTTGAACTGGTAAACCTCTTTTCAATTGCTAACACAATTTGTAAACTTTCTACACATTAATTTTTTCCACAGGAGGATCGTCATTTATTTCTGTTTACCCAAGTCATCAATTTCGTCTTGCACTCATTATCTCTTGGGCTATAGTACTCTTGTATTTAAGAAGTATGGAGTCACAACTCCATTAACCTGTTAATTCCATTGCTCAGATACAGCGCACTTTATTCTCAAGATCTAGACACTCATTTTTTATCACAGCCTTATTTTATCACAGGAGATAGTATTATTATTTTTTCACAGGATTAATTTTTATCACCAAAATTATTTTTCACATTTTTTTCACTGGATTACTTTTATTATTTTTCATCCCACTGACTTTTTTTCACAGGACACATCCAAAATATATTTTTTCACAGGATTCATCAATTTTTTGATCACTATATTATTTTTTGATCACCAAGGGATTTTTTATCACTAAAGATTTTTTAAATCCACTGGATTCACTTCTATATGGATTGTTGATCTCAATTTTTACACATACACATATTATTCGAGCATTGTGTATTTCACCATTGTGTATTTTAATAGCTTACTTACTATTTATTCCATTCCATTTATTGTTTGTTTTTAATATTGTACATTCTATGGCCTAGATTTAGAGTTTGGCGGTAGCCGTGAAAACCAGCGTTAGAGGCTCCTAACGCTGGTTTTAGGCTACCACCGGTATTTGGAGTCATTAAAAAAAGGGTCTAACGCTCACTTTTCAGCCGCGACTTTTCCATACCGCAGATCCCCTTACGTCAATTGCGTATCCTATCTTTTCAATGGGATCTTTCTAACTCCGGTATTTAGAGTCGTGTCTGAAGTGAGCGTTAGAAATCTAACGACAAAACTTCAGCCGCAGAAAAAAGTCAGGTGTTAAGAGCTTTTTGGGCTAACGCCGGTTCATAAAGCTCTTAACTACTGTACTCTAAAGTACACTAACACCCATAAACTACCTATGTACCCCTAAACCGAGGTCCCCCCACATCGCCGCCACTCGATTAATTTTTTTTAACCCCTAATCTGCCGACCGCTACCTACGTTATACTTATGTACCCCTAATCTGCTGCCCCTAACACCGCCGACCCCTGTATTATATTTATTTACCCCTAATCTGCCCCCCACAACGTCGCCGCCAACTACCTACAATAATTAACCCCTAATCTTCCGACCGCCACCTACGTTATCCTTATGTACCCCTAATCTGCTGCCCCTAACACCGCCAACCCCTGTATTATATTTATTATCCCCTAATCTGCCCCCCACAACGTCGCCGCCAACTACCTACAATAATTAACCCCTAATCTGCCGACCGCCACCTACGTTATCCTTATGTACCCCTAATCTGCTGCCCCTAACACCGCTGACCCCTATATTATATTTATTAACCCCTAATCTGCCCCCCACAACGTCGCCGCCAACTACCTACACTTATTAACCCCTAATCTGCCGAGCGGACCGCACCGCTACTCTATTAAATTTATTAACCCCTAAAGCTAATTCTAACCCTAACCCTAACACCCCCCTAAGTTAAATATAATTTTATTCTAACGAAATAAATTATCTCTTATTAAATAACTTATTCCTATTTAAAGCTAAATACTTACCTGTAAAATAAACCCTAATATAGCTACAATATAACGAATAATTACATTGTAGCTATTTTAGGATTAATATTTATTTTACAGGCAACTTTGTAATTATTTTAACCAGGTACAATAGCTATTAAATAGTTAAGAACTAGTTAATAGTTACCTAGTTAAAATAATAACAAAATTACCTGTAAAATAAATCCTAACCTAAGTTACAATTAAACCTAACACTATACTATCATTAAATTAATTAAATAAAATACCTACAATTATCTACAATTAAACCTAACACTACACTATCAATAAATAAATTAAATAAACTACCTACAATTAAACCTAACACTACACTATCAATAAATTAATTAAATACAATATGTACAAATAACTACAATGAAATAAACTAACTAAAGTACAAAAAATAAAAAAGAACTGTTACAAAAAATAAAAAAATATTTACAAACATAAGAAAAATATTACAACAATTTTAAACTAATTACACCTACTCTAAGGCCCCTAATAAAATAACAAAGACCCCCAAAATAAAAAATGCCCTACCCTATTCTAAATTACTAAAGTTCAAAGCTCTTTTACCTTACCAGCCCTGAACAGGGCCCTTTGAGGGGCATGCCCCAAAGAATTCAGCTCTTTTGCCTGTAAAAAAAAAACATACAATACCCCCCCTCCCAACATTACAACCCACCACCCACATACCCCTAATCTAACCCAAACCCCCCTTAAATAAACCTAACACTAAGCCCCTGAAGATCTTCCTACCTTGTCTTCACCATGCCAGGTATGACCGTCCGTTCCAGGCTCCAATATCTTTATCTAAGCCCAAGCGGGGGCTAGACATCCATCATCCGACGGCTGAAGAAGTCCAGAAGAGGCTCCAAAGTCTTCATCCTATCCGGGAAGAAGAGTAGATCTGGACCGGCAACCATCATCTTCCAAGCGGCATCTTCTATCTTCATCCGATGAGGACCGGCTCCATCCTGAAGACCTCCACCGCGGACCCATCTTCATCCGGCGACATCCAACTGAAGAATGACGGTTCCTTTAAGGGACGTCATCCAAGAATTTTCCTACCTTAATTCCGATTGGCTGATAGAATCCTATCAGCCAATCGGAATTCGAGGGACGCCATCTTGGATGACGTCCCTTAAAGGAACCGTCATTCTTCAGTTGGACGTCGCTGAATGAAGATGGGTCCGCGGTGGAGGTCTTCAGGATGGAGCCGATCCTCATCGGATGAAGATAGAAGATGCCGCTTGGAAGATGATGGTTGCCGGTCCAGATCTACTCTTCTTCCCGGATAGGATGAAGACTTTGGAGCCTCTTCTGGACTTCTTCAGCCGTCGGATGATGGATGTCTAGCCCCTGCTTGGGCTTGGATGAAGATTTTGGAGCCAGGACGGATCAGTGAACCTGGTATGGTGAAGACAAGGTAGGATGATCTTCAGGGGCTTAGTGTTAGGTTTATTTAAGGGGGGTTTGGGTTAGATTAGGGGTATGTGGGTGGTGGGTTGTAATGTTGGGGGGGGTATTGTATGTGTTTTTTTACAGGAAAAAGAGCTGAATTTTTTGGGGCATGCCCCGCAAAGGGCCCTGTTCAGGGCTGGTAAGGTAAAAGAGCTTTGAACTTTAGTAATTTAGAATAGGGTAGGGCATTTTTTATTTTGGGGGTCTTTGTTATTTTATTAGGGGGCTTAGTGTAGGTGTAATTAGTTTAAAATTGTTGTAATATTTTTCTTATGTTTGTAAATATTTTTTTATTTTTTGTAACTTAGTTCTTTTTTATTTTTTGTACTTTAGTTAGTTTATTTCATTGTAGTTATTTGTACATATTGTATTTAATTAATTTATTGATAGTGTAGTGTTAGGTTTAATTGTAGGTAATTGTAGGTATTTTATTTAATTAATTTAATGATAGTATAGTGTTAGGTTTAATTGTAACTTAGGTTAGGATTTATTTTACAGGTAATTTTGTAATTATTTTAACTATTTTAGCTATTAAATAGTTCTTAACTATTTAATAGCTATTGTACCTGGTTAAAATAAAGACAAAGTTACCTGTAAAATAAATATTAATCCTAAAATAGCTATAATATAATTATAATTTATATTGTAGCTATATTAGGATTTATTTTACAGGTAAGTATTTAGCTTTAAATAGGAATAATTTATTTAATAAGAGTTAATTAATTTCGTTGGATTTAAATTATATTTAACTTAGGGGGGTGTTAGTGTTAGGGTTAGACTTAGCTTTAGGGGTTAATACATTTATTAGAATAGCGGTGAGCTCCAGTCGGCAGATTAGGGGTTAATGTTTGAAGTTAGGTGTCGGCGATGTTAGGCAGGGCAGATTAGGGGTTAATACTATTTATTATAGGGTTAGTGAGGCGGATTAGGGGTTAATAACAACTTTATTATGATAGCGGTGCGGTCCGCTCGGCAGATTAGGGGTTAATAAGTGTATGCAGGTGGGGGCGACGTTGTGGGGGGCAGATTAGGGGTTAATAAATATAATATAGGGGTCGGCGGTGTTAGGGGCAGCAGATTAGGGGTACATAAGGATAATGTAAGTAGCGGCGGTTTACGGAGCGGCAGATTAGGGGTTAAAAATAATATGCAGGGGTCAGCGATAGCGGGGGCGGCAGAATAGGGGTTAATAAGTGTAAGGTTAGGGGTGTTTAGACTCGGGGTACATGTTAGAGTGTTAGGTGCAGACGTAGGAAGTGTTTCCTCATAGCAAACAATGGGGCTGCGTTAGGAGCTGAACGCGGCTTTTTTGCAGGTGTTAGGTTTTTTTTCAGCTCAAACAGCCCCATTGTTTCCTAAGGGGGAATCGTGCACGAGCACGTTTTTGAGGCTGGCCTCGTCCGTAAGCAACTCTGGTATCGAGAGTTGCAGTTGCGTTAAAAATGCTCTACGCTCCTTTTTTGGAGCCTAACGCAGCCATTCTGTGGACTCTCAATACCAGAGTTATTTTAGAGGTGCGGCCAGAAAAAAGCCAGCGTTAGCTACGCGGGTCGTTACCGACAAAACTCTAAATCTAGCCGAATGTTATCATGGATCCATGACCATTATTTATGTATGCAACCTTCTTTTATGTATGCTACCATTTTTATGTACGCAAACCATTTTTATGCTATAAACTTTTTATGCTATAATCTTTTATTGATTATATCTTTTATTGATTAAAGCTGATTTTATCGAATAAATTGTATCTTTAACACATTAGCAGTCTTAATACCTTAGCCTCCGTAGGATTGGCGCCTAGGTCTTATTCATATATTCCAAACTGTGATATTCTTTGTTATCAAAATATGTTAGCCCCTTTATTTATGTATATGCAATACAGATCAATATTTATAATTATGATTATTTAATCGACAAAAAGGCTAATATCCCATTCCTTATTCTGGCCATTCCGCTCCCTGGTGTCAAGCATAAAAATCCAATTCCAAGTTCCTTTTTCGTTAAAATGTTATATTTCTTGCCACCTATAAGTGGTAGCTTAGCAATATCAATCACCTTAACATTAAAATTGGATATATGTGTAAAGTGTAACCCATTGAAATGTCTGGCTATACTGGACTCTTTCACATCATTTTTGACATCCCTTCTATGTTCACCAATTCTAGACCTAAGGCAATGTGAGGTCTGACCTACGTAAGGTGCCCTGCCTAAATTGCACTCCAAAAGGTACACCACGAAAGTAGTGCCACAACTGGCATAATGTTCAATCTTATGAACTGCTCCAGATACTGTACTTGTGAAAGTCTCACCTCTCAATATAACCTCACATGTGCCACTATTTCGTGAAAAACATTTGAATGTACCTTTTTTATTTAGCCAAGCTCCTTCCTACTGTTCTGGTTACTGACAACCAAACTAGGAGAAACCTTAATACCCAAAGTTGGTGCTTTTCTTGATACAAATTTAATTTGGTCAACAGAAGCAGAAAGTATATAATCTCCTTTCAGAAATGTCAAATTTCGTTTGATTATGTCACAAATCTCTCTGTATTGTAAAGAATACTCCATAGAAAATAGAATAGTCTCATTGGGGAAGCCACCATCTCCTCTGGACTCTTGCTTTTAACACTGATCAAGGGTTTATCCTTAACTTCTTTCAAGGCCCTAGTAAGTAAAATTGGGTCATAACCCCTGACTAAAAGCCTTTGTATAAATTTGTTTGCTTGTACATCAAATACAGCTTCAGAGGAAGCATTCCTTCTCAATCTAAGAAACTGGCTCTTCGGTATGGCCTTAATAAGATGCTTTGGATGACAAGACTTAGCATGAAGTATTGTATTGCCCACAGTGGGCTTGCGATAGGTATCTGTAATGACTGATTTTAATTGTGTAGAACCACAGAGTTTCAAATCCAGATACTGGACCTCAGTCTTATGTGTCACTCCTGTAAATCTCAGGCCCAGCTCATTTTCATTTATAAATCTCATAAAATCATCAAGGACAAAATTACCATTGATGATAAATATGAGATCATCAATGTACCTCATGCATAATTGTATGTTGTCCCTGAAAGGATTACCTTCATTGTAGAGGACGTTGAGCTCCCACCATCCCATAAATACATTTGCAAATAAGGGGGCAAATTTTGCCCCCATTGCCGTACCACAAGTTTGCAAATAATATTTGCCATCAAACATAAAGAAATTATGGGATAGTAGGAAATTGACGCACTCACAAATACAAATGCGATATTCATCAGAAAAGTTTGTTCTGTGTTGTAAAAGGTATTCAATGGCTTGTATACCAAGGTTATGAGGAGTATTAGAATACAGTGACACCACATCAATCACCACCCACCCAAAATCTTAACACCAATTGTTTTTTTTAAAGAGATGAGATGACCAGAGTCTCTCAGATAGCTACTTAAACCTTTAACCAATGGTTGCAGAATAGAGTCAACCCACTCTGACAAAGGCTCAAACAAGGAGCCTATCCCAGAAATAATGGGACGGCCAGGTGGGCTGACTGTACTCTTGTGAAGTCTTGGGCAGGTGGTGAAAGGCACATTCCAATGTTTGTCACGTAATTGTGGCACATGTGAGGTTATATCGAGAGTTGAGACTTTCACAAGTACAGTATCTGGAGCAGTCCATAAGATTGAACATTATGCCAATTGTGGCACTACTTGCATGGTGTTTTGGAGTGCAATTTATGCAGGGCACAGTACATAGGTCAGACCTCACATTGCCTTAGGTCTAGAATTGGTGAACATAGAAGAGATGTAAAAAATTATGTGAAAGAGTCCAGTATAGCCAGACATTTCAATGGTTTACACTTTATGCATATATCCAATTTTAATGTTAAGGTGATTGATATTGCTAAGCTACCACTTAGAGGTGGCAACAAATATAAAATTCCCACAAAAAAGGAACTTTATTGGATTTTTTTGCTTGACACCAGGGAGCCGAATGGCCTGAATAAGGAATGGGATTTTAGCCTTGTTGTCGATTAAATTATCATAATTATAAATATTGATCTGTATTGTATATACATAAATAGAGGGGCTAACATATTTTGATAACAAAGAATATCACAGTTTGACCTTGAATTTACTTAAAGCGACACTGAACCCAAATTTTTTCTTTCATGATTCAGATCAGAAACATCTTTCTAATTTACTCCTATTATCAATTTTTCTTCGTTGTCTTGCTATCTTTATTTGAAAATCATGAATGTAAATCTTAGCAGCAAGCTCATTTTAGGTTTAGCACCATGGATAGCACTTGCTTATTGGTGTGTAAATGTCAGCCCAGGTTCTCAACCAAAAATGGGCTGGCTCCTATGCATCACATTCCTGCTTTTTAAATAAAGATAGCAAGAAAATGAAGAAAAATTGATAATAGGAGTAAATTATAATGTTGCTTAAAATTGCATGCTCTATAATTTGCGTTTAGTATCCCTTTAATCTGATAGTTAGTACAGCTTCCATTCTTATATATTTGTGTCTTCAGTGAGTTTGTATTGTATTATGCCTTAAATTTTAATTTTTATTTTTGGATATGTGTTTATTCATTTAAGCTTGTATTACTGCCCGTAAACCAGTACAATTATTCTTGAACACATTTGGTTTGGTAATTTTTTGACACATCGTACATAATACATTTAATGAACCATTTATGTCAGAATGTATCTTTTTGTGTTCTTGTATATGTAACACTATTTCACATTATGTTTCATTGAAATGATTATGAACTGGGTTATAGGCCCGAATGGAGCCGCCCCCTTTATTCAATGAATAATATGGGAATTTTTTCTATATGCATTTGTCCTGCAAGTATAGCAATGATTCACTTTTGCTCCTCTCTTTGGTTTATACTCTGATAAGACATCCTAATCTAATGTACTTGTATTATGTGCTGTCTCTAATCATTTACCCCATGTATTATGATGAACATGTACGTACGTAGCATAACACAAATTGGCCTTTCAGGTCTGACATGAAATTATGTGATTCTGCTCTGTTATCGTCTTACCATTTTTTTGTTATTGTTCTCATTATCTTTTCTAAAGTCTTATTGTTGTTTTTAATTCACTTGTTCTTGCTTGCTCTGTCACTCCCATATTTACTTGTTTGAGTAATGATTGGAGGTATATAGCTATCACGTCTTAATTTAACTGTTATCCTATTACTAAGTGCTGCACGGCACGAAACACGTAAGGACACGCCCCCTTATTCCTCATGTTTGAGTGTTTGTATTTTTCTCTACATATGCTGAAATAAAGTTTCCGTTTTTATTGGATATCCTTGTGTGCTGCCTCCTTCGACAATTTGCTATTGATGTACCTAATAATAGCCTGTGGGCAATGTGAGTGCAAGAAATGGCTGCACATACCTCAGATGCACCAACTCTATGGTGCAAACTGGGTGCAGAAGAGAGCCCATCCTGTGCTGGAGTAAATTGATGAGGCTAAGGGACTGGTCCCTGTGACACCTATGGCAGCCTTCTGACTAACTACTTTACTTGGAGTGATAATACCACTACCCAAATCTTCAATCTCCTCTCTGTTGTCTCTCAGTAGCAGCAATCTGAGGGGAAAATGGGTCTCAAATCGGTCTGAGGACCCCTTTTAACAAAGAATCTGGAGCAACTCAATTTTCCCCTTCCTCCTGTGAGGCAAAGAAAAGACTAGAATACTAGAGACGTGGGAGGGATTAAGTACTCTTTTAGCTTTGGGAATCTTTGCCTTCTCCTAGTGGCCAGGAGTTGAATCCCAGGAGTAATGTCTCATGGACTCTCACCACCTTATAAAATAAATTGCAATTTTAAGTACTTAGCATTAATATTCCATGCAGATATTTTGCAATACAGCAAAAACTTGTTGATGCATACATTTAAATTTTGCTTCAAGGTTCCTTTAATTTGCAGTCATATACAGACATATACTTTGTAATGCATTCATTCACACTTACTGTTTGATATCACTGACTTCTCACATGATATGTTATTGCAGCTGAGATTCATCTTAATCATAAAGTCATTATTAGTTAAACATTTTTGAAGGTCAGATGAAGCAAAAATATCTGGAAAATAAACAACAAATTATAGCCATCATTTTAATCAATCAAAATTCCTTTGTAAAGTGCATCTCATGGCTTTAACGCAGGGTTTCTAAATTCAAACACATTCCAAATAATTTGAAAGAACAGAAATAACCTAATAATCTTACACTTTTCAAATACATTAGTGGCATTAAAACTCCCCCTTTACCTTACATGGGGAAAAAAAAGCTTCTTTTTTTAAAAATAATTAAAATTAAAATCTAGTTCAAGTCACACTATGCATCTGGGGCAAAATTTGAATGTTTAAACATATTATTTAAGAAAATACTGAGACTAATATGAAATTGCACACATTTAATTAACTAGTATGGTTTACTTCTATGAAAGTTTGAAAACACTCACATGAAAATCCTTACAATACTCTTCCCCCTCTCCTCCTTATAGCTTTCAATTGTTTTTGTTTACATTTAGCTATTACATCTATTGTTTTCTAATATAGATTACAAGTGGAGCAGTATTTTGCGTTTTCACTATCGCTAGGATTTTAATTTTTGTGCTAGTCGGGTTGGGCTGATATTACAAGTTCAAATTAAACTGTGGTTCTCTAGCGGTAACCCAAATTAAAGTCGAAATTCAAAATTTGTGATTGAGTTCACGCATTCTCCCATAACTAACACCACACTATCACGCAAACATGATCACATGTGCTCATTCCCCTATAGAAATTAATGCAAAAAATTGATTTGCTTGCACAAACTTCTTTAAAACTTATAATTTTATTAGCACAATTAAAACAGCTTCAAGTGAAACCCGTCTGATATGTTTTGGCCTGTGGCCTTAATCATAGACACAACCAAGGTAAAAACAACACTAAAATTTATACCTGAAGCTATACTCCATTGGATATTAACATCACATGTGATATAAAGTGTGCTCAGATTTCTAACTAACTCTTCTTGATATATTTCATAATACATAGTACAGTGGCTGTAAAATGCCACTGATTCATTTCCATTTTATTAAATGAATATCATCAATCCTCACAAATAACTATAGCTTAGTCGGGGTATGGTTAAATAATTAAATGAAAAATTGCAAATAAATAAATACAACCACTATTACTAGAGCATATCAACAGCAGTTATAATGTCCAATATGAACAATGTGACATTATTATCTGGCAAATAAAAGCCTAACCTTAGTTTGTGTACTTAAATGGTACATATGCCCTGCTAAATAATATATAATTATTAATAAATAAAATTGTATGTACAACTTATGTACAATTTACATCAATTTATTTAACTCTATACTTTTATAAAACCCTGCTATAGTATCATGGCGTACTACCATAATGCAAAAATATACACTCATATTTGCATTAAGATATTTATCATTCCTAAAATTAATGATATCATAGACCGAGTTATAACCATTGGGAATACATGAAGCAAGAGTAAAGATCCAAAAACCCTCTCTTTTAAACAATAGTTTACTTGTATCACCTCCTCTTTTTGTATCATGTTCAGTGATAAAATGCTTGGCCAATTCTGAGCGTGGGTCAGATCTCTTTATATCTGAGAGGTGTTTTTGGATCCTCTCTATAGCTTCCCTAAAGGTGCATCCTACATACTGTTTTCTATTGGCCAGCATACCTGCATACATTTGATGAGACAAATGATACGATCAAGATGATTGACACCCCATGCTAGCGTCTGATTGGCCGCAAATGTTCAGGGGCGGCAATTCAGAAGCATTTGTGACACTCACATTTAGTTGAGCATTAAGTTTAAATTAGTGGTGACAAAGCAGGCTGGATCTTAAAGCTTCAAGATGGCTGTCACTAATGGCAGATCACTGCTTTTCCCACTAGGGCCTAAAGTGTGTCTGAGCATCATGGGAAATGTAGTTCCAAAACATCTGGGGTGCTAAGGTTGCTGACCCCCTACTCTAGGCTGTGGGCTCAGCTTGGGCTTGTTCAGATCTGTCCACTCTGATCACATGACCTCTGCCTCTAAGTAGCCGATCTTTCACGTTAATGGACCACTACCCAGATTTTTCCGTTCACCTTTCCCCCTCTAATTTATCAAAACCAGTAAAAATAATTGTTTCTGAAGGTTATTTATAACTAGGGAAGGACTCATACACTTTAAATTTAGTTTGCTTTCTATATTTGTTTTGTATATTTTTTTAACAGAAAACCCAATCTACCTCATAGCTTTCCAAATGCTAGATTTTTGCGAAATTGTACAAGACGTGGTTTTCTCTTATTGTTTGTAATGGGAAATCTTTATTTTTCAACTTAGTTAAGAGACCACTTCTTATTTTTTTACTTCAGATAATTGCTGCTATTGTTTCATGGGGCAGAAGAAAAATAGATATCAGCAAATATTCTATTCTTTCATCTATGATAACATAAAGGTAAGTAGCTCGAGTATGTCCTTTCCAGAAGTATATGTGCTTCAAATAAATAAATACAATTTTTTATCCAAATATATGCAGTAAAGATTTTGTAAATTGGTCATTGTATTACTTTAGTATAATATGTTACTCAAACTTTTTTTTTTCCTATACATATATATATATACTGTATATACAGTATATATACAGTATATATATATATATATATATATATATATATTCTACTTCATGCACTCCCTCTCTTGGATGTTGCGTATATGGCCCAGGTGTCTCCTCAAATAGTTTTCATATATTCAAATGTTGTATGGAGGACACTCACAGGTCTTTGTTGAATTAAAATTATATTTTTATTAACAATGTAGCATCACTAAAGTCAACATTTCGGCTCATACAGTGAGCCTTTCTCAAGACAATCTATAAGTAGTGATGTCCCGAACTGTTCGCCCGCGAATGGTTCCCTGCGAACATAGCTTGTTCGCGTTCGCCGCTGCGGGCGAACATATGCAATGTTCGATCCCCCCCCTATGTGTCATCATTGAGGAAAGTTTGACCCTGTATGTCACAGCCTTCTGACACATTAGAGCCAATCAGCAGCAGACACTCCCTCACAGACCCTCCCAGCTCCTTGGCAGCAGCCATTTTAGACTCATTACGATCTTGCTTTCTAAGTGAGAGGAGCTTTAGTGCTGCTGCTGCTGACATAATAGGGAAATAGATAGCTAGGATAGTGTATTTAGTGTCCACTACAGTCCTGATCTCTGCTGCAAGGACAGCACCCCAAAAAGCCCTTTTTAGGGCTATAACTTCAGTCGTTTTTTTTTTTTTCTTTGTATTTTTATTTGCATTTGCCTGGCTTTCAGCCTGTGTGTGAGGCTCACAGCATATACTGTGATTACTGCCACCATTGATATCTGCTTAACATTAGTTTAAATTTAACGAACAAAAATTTGAAATTATTTTGCTAGTGTAATTTATTTTCATTTTCTATCAGGCCTGTGTCTCTCAGGCTCACACAGCATATACTTCAGTTTTTTCAGTCTTTTGGTTAATTGCTCTGTGCCAGCCACCACTCATATCTGCTTAACCTTATTTTAAATTTAAAAAAAAAACTTTTAAATCATTTTGCTAGTGTAATCTAATTTCATTTTCTATCAGGCCTGTGTGTTTCTGACTTACTCAGCAGCATACTGTGTTTAATTGCTGCCCTACCTAGGCTAGCAGCCACGACTCATATGTGCTTAACCTTTTTTTCAATTAAAAAAAAACCCTTTAAATCATATTGCTAGTGTAATCTAATTTTATTTTCTATCAGGCCTGTGTGTTTCTGACTTACAGAGCATACTGTGGTTAATTGCTGCCCTACCTAGGCTAGCAGCCACGACTCATATGTGCTTAACCTTTTTTTCAATTAAAAAAAAAACCTTAAAATCATTTTGCTAGTGTAATCTAATTGTATTTTCTATCAGGCCTGTGTGTTTCTGACTTACAGAGCATACTGTGTTTAATTGCTGCCCTACCTAGGCTAGCAGCCATGACTCATATGTGCTTAACCTTTTTTTCAATTAAAAAAAAAAACCTTTAAATCATTTTGCTAGTGTAATCTAATTTTATTTTCTATCAGGCCTGTGTGTTTCTGACTTACAGAACATACTGTGTTTAATTGCTGCCCTACCTAGGCTAGCAGCCACGACTCATATGTGCTTAACCTTTTTTTCAATTAAAAAATATAACCTTTAAATCATTTTGCTAGTGTAATCTAATTTTATTTTCTATCAGGCCTGTGTGTTTCTGACTTACAGAGCATACTGTGTTTAATTGCTGCCCTACCTAGGCTAGCAGCCACGACTCATATGTGCTTAACCTTTTTTTTAAATTAAAAAAAAAAATATTTAAATCATTTAGCTAGTGTAATCTAATTTCTTTTTCCATCAGGCCTGTGTGTTTCTGGCCCACATCATATAGTGTGACACAGATAAATATCTCTTTTTCCCACCACTTATATCTGTTGTAACAACATCAGTGTAAATTTAAAAAAATTTTTTTTTTACATCAGTCCTCTTCTAGTGTTATTTAATTTTAGTTGACAAGCCAGCCAGGCTGCCATTAGTGCCAGCCTGTGTGTCAGGCTGCCAGCATAAACTGTGCCTACTTCCATCCTCAGTGCCAGTCCATGACTCCTATCTGGTGTAACATTATATTAATTTTTGTAAAAAAAATGTTTTACATCAGTCTTCTAGTGTTATTTAATTTTAGTTTACAGGCCAGCCTGCCACCACTAGTGCCAGCCTGTGTGTCAGGCTGCCAGCACCTACTGTGCCTAGTTCTATCCTGAGTGCGATTACTCCTATCTGTTGTAACATTTTTTTAACTTTTTTAAAAACAAACTGTTACATCAGTCTGCTATTGTTATTTAATTGCAGTTGCCTGTCTGCCAGCGTGTGTGCCAGGCCCACTTTCCAACTAGTGCCACGAATCATATTTGTTATTATAACAGTAGTTTAAATATTTAAAATAAAATCTTTTTTGACTGTGAATCATCATCCTGCTAGTGCCATTGAATTGCAGTTGCCTGCCTGCCAGCGTGTGTGCCAGGCCCACTTGCCAACTAGTGCCACCAATCATATTTGTTATAACAGTAGTTTAAATATTAAAAATAATAATTTTTTGACTCTGAAAGATCAGTCTGCTAGTGTAATCTAATTGCAGTTGCCTGCCAGCGTGTGTGCCAGGCCCACTAGCCAACTACTGCCACCAATCATATTTGTTGTAACAGTATTTAAAATTTTCTAATTCATAACTTTTTGAACTTTGAATCATCAGTCTCCTAGTGCCATCGAATTGCAGTTGCCTGCCTGCCAGCGTGTGTGCCAGGCCCACTAGCCAACTACTGCCACCAACCATATTTGTTGTAACAGTATTGAAAATATTTTAAATCATAACCTTTTGGACTGTGAATCTTCAGTCTCCTTGTGCCATTGAATTGCAGTTTCCTCCCACCTGGCAGCGTGTGTGCCAGGCCCACTAGCCAACTTCTGCCACCAATCATATTTGTTGTAACAGTATTGAAAATATTTTATATCATAACTTTTTTGACTGTGAACCATCAGTCTCCTAGTGCCATTGAATTTCAGTTGCCTGCCTGCCAGCGTGTGTGCCTGGCCCACTAGCCAACTACTGCCACCAATCATCTTTGTTGTAACAGTATTGAAAATATTTTAAATCATAACTTTTTAGACTGTGAATCTTCAGTCTCCTAGTGCCATTGAATTGCAGTTGCCTGCCTGACAGCGTGTGTGCCAGGCCCACTTGCCAACTAGTTACACCTATCATATTAGTTGTAACAGTATTGTAAAAATTTAAAATAAAAAATTCTTAGACTGTGAATCATCAGTCTGCTAGTGCTATTGAATTGCAGTTTCCTCCTGCCTGCCAGCGTGTTTGCCAGGCCCACTAGCCAACTTCTGCCACCAATCATATTTGTTGTAACAGTTTTGAAAATATTTTAAATCATAACTTTTTGGACTGTGAATCATCAGTCTCCTAGTGCCATTGAATTGCAGTTTCCTCCTGCCTGCCAGCGTGTGTGCCAGGCCCACTTGCCAACTTCTGCCACCAATCATATTTGTTGTAACAGTTTTGAAAATATTTTAAATCATAACTTTTTGGACTGTGAATCTTCAGTCTCCTAGTGCCATTGAATTGCAGTTGCCTGCCTGCCAGCGTGTGTGCCAGGCCCACTAGCCAACTACTGCCACCAATCATCTTTGTTGTAACAGTATTGAAAATATTTTAAATTATAACTTTTTGGACTGTGAATCTTCAGTCTCCTAGTGCCATTGAATTGCAGTTGCCTGCCTGCCAGCGTGTGTGCCAGGCCCACTAGCCAACTACTGCCACCAATCATATTTGTTGTAACAGTATTGAAAATATTTTAAATCATAACTTTTTGGACTGTGAATCTTCAGTCTCCTAGTGCCATTGAATTTCAGTTTCCTCCTGCCTGCCAGCGTGTGTGCCAGGGCCACTAGCCAACTTCTGCCACCAATCATATTTGTTGTAACAGTATTGAAAATATTTTAAATCATAACTTTTTGGACTGTGAATCATCAGTCTCCTAGTGCCATTGAATTGCAGTTGCCTGCCTGCCAACGTGTGTGCCAGGCCCACTTTCCATTTCCAACTAGTGCCACCAATCATATTTGTTGTAACAAACAGTATTGTAAATTTTTATAAAAAATTTTTTTTGACTAAGAAGCATGACTCAGCTAGTGTAATCTAATTGCAGTTGCCTTCCTCCCAGCGTGTGTGCCAGACAGGCCCACTTGCCAACTAGTGCCACCAATCATATTTGTTGTCACAGTACTTTTAATATTTAAAAAATAAGCATTTTTGACTTTGAAACATCAGTCTTTTTTTTGTTGTCAGGCTCACAGCGTATACTGTGCCCACTTGCCCAGTGCCACGACTGATAATTTGTTTAATAGTATTGTAAGTGTACATTTTTAAAAAAAATGACAGGCAGAGGCAGGCCACCACGCAGGTTCCGTCGTGGTGCTGTGATTCCTTTAGACCCTACAAATATGCACATTGTTCAGATGCAGGGTGCCAGGGGGGACACAAAAAGTTCAGAGGAGGACCTAGTTGAATGGCTAACACAGGACACCCAATCTTCTACAGCTTCCACTCCTAGTCCTCCTAACCTTGACGCACCATCTACATCCAGCTGTGCTTTGGGCACCTCTCTAGTGACCAGTGCCACTCGCCCGCCTGTCGCCACCACCAACACTAGCACCACAGCCGCTTCACTTGATCTGTCACAGGAGTTATTGACACATCAGTTGGAAGAAATGAGTGATGCGCAACCATCATTGACAGAGGATGTAGATAACAGTGATATGTCTCAGTCAGGCAGCATTACAGACATGGAGGTACGGTGTGATGATCATGATGTTGTACCCGCTGCTGCTTCCTTTCTTGATGTGTCAGATACAAGTGAAGCAGTTGATGATGATGTGTCGGTGGATGTCACGTGGGTGCCTGCTAGAAGAGAAGAAGAAGAGGGGGAAAGTTCAGATGGGGAGACAGAGAGGAGGAGGAGGAGATGAGTTGGAAGCAGGGGGAGGTCGTCGCAAGGAGCTAGTGGCACAGTCAGACAGCATGCATCGGCACCCGGGAGCAGCCAGACAGCACGCCGACAACCATCAACGCATGCTGTTGCCACCACTAGAATGCTGTCATCGCAGAGCTCAGCAGTGTGGCATTTTTGTTGTGTGTCTGCCTCTGACAACAGCGATGCCATTTGCAACCTGTGCCAAAAGAGTCGTGGGAAGTCCAACACCCATCTAGGTACAACTGCTTTGCGAAGGCACATGGTCTCCCATCACAAACGCCGATGGGAAGAACACATGAGTAGAAGCAGCACACAAACTCAAAGCCGCCCTCCTCCTCCTGCTCCAGCATCTTCAGCCACGTCAACCACTGCTGTCCTCCTTGCCCCCTCTCAACCATCCTCCACTGAGTCTCTCTTACGTAGCAGTTCCTGGTCATCTGCCCACAGTCAGGTGTCTGTCAAGGACATGTTTGAGCGTAAGAAGCCAATTTCTCAAAGTCACCCCCTTGCCCGGTGTCTGAGAGCTGGCTTGTCTGAACTGTTAGCCTGCCTGCTTTTACCATACAAGCTGGTGGAGTCTGATGCTTTCAAAAAATTTGTATCTATTGGGACACCGCAGTGGAAGGTACCTGGCAGAAATTTATTTTCACAAAAGGCAATCCCAAACCTGTACTCTGTTGTTCGAAAAGAAGAAATGGCATGTCTGGCACACAGCGTTGGGGCAAGGGTCCATATGACCACGGATAGCTGGTCTGCAAAGCATGGTCAGGGCAGGTATATCACCTACACTGCGCATTGGGTAAACCTGCTGACGTCTGACAAGCATGGAATGCGTGGTTCTGCAGAAGAGTTGGTGACACCGCCACGACTTGCAGGCAGGCCTGCTGCTACCTCCTCTAATCCTTCCTACTGCATCCTCTTCCATAACATCTTCCATAACCTCTTCCTCGGCTGAGTCCTCTTCTGCTTCTGCGTCTTGCTCCACATCAATGGCACCCCCCCCCCAGCTCCCCAGGTACTATTCCACATCCCGGATACGGCAGTGTCATGCCGTCTTGGGGTTGACTTGCTGAAAGAGGAGAGTCACACCGCACCAGCACTCCTGACCGCCCTGAACGCACAGGTGGATCAGTGGCTGACTCCGCACCAACTGGAGATTGGCAAGGTTGTTTCTGACAATGGAAGTAATTTGGTGGCGGCCTTGAAATTGGGCAAGTTGACACATGTGCTGTGCATGGCACATGTGTGTAATCTGATTGTACAATGCTTTGTGCATAAATACCCAGGCTTACAGGACGTCCTGAAGCAGGCCAGGAAGGTGTGTGGCCATTTCAGGCGTTCCTACACGGCCATGGTACACTTGTCCGATATCCAGCGTTGAAACAACCTGCCAGTAAGGCGCTTGATTTGCAAAAGCCCAACACGGTGGAATTCAACACTCCTAATGTTCGACCGCCTGCTCCAACAAGAAAAAGCTGTTAACAAGTATTTGTATGACCGGGGTGCTAGGCCAGCCTCTGGGAAGCTGGGGATTTTTTTGCCAAATTACTGGACACTCATGCGCAATGCCTGTAGGCTCATGCGTCCTTTTGAGGAGGTGACAAACCTTGTCAGTCGCACCGAAGGCACCATCAGCGACATCATACCATTTGTTTTCTTCCTGGAGCGTGCCCTGCGAAGAGTGCTGGATCAGGCCGTAGATGAGCGTGAAGAGGAAGAGGAAGAGTAATCAAATCTATCTAACTATCAAACGTATCTATCAAATGTATATTGCATCTATTGATCAATGTAATTCGTATCTATAGAATGTAAATTGCATCTTTTGATTGATGTAATTCGTATCTATCAAATGTATATTGCATCTTTGGATCGATAACATTCGTATCTATCAAATGGATAGTGCATCTATTGATCTATGTCTATGTAATTCGTATCTATCAAATGTATATTGCATCTATTGATCTATGTAATTTGTATCGATCATATGTATATTGCATCTATTGAGCTATGTAATCTATGTATCTATCTATCAAATCGATCTATATTGTGGTTGTGGAAATGGACTGTTTGCGGTTGTTTGCGGTGCGTTACACTTGGAATTTGGTCTGTCACTGTGAAGCGGGCGTAACCCTTACACTACATGATCGATACGACATCATAACTGATGTTTTAAAGCAAGTTATTGCAAACAATTTAGGAATGTTAGGTGATTTAGGCCCTTTATGGGTTAAAAGCAGACTCTGCATCAACTATGTAATTTTCCCTGGGAGTTTGGACATGGATCCCCCTCCAGCATGCCACAGTCCAGGTGTTAGTCCCCTTGAAACAACTTTTCCATCACTATTGTGGCCAGAGAGAGTCCTTGTGGGTTTTAAAGTTTGCCTGCCTATTGAAGTCAATGGCGGTTCGCGTGGTTCGCCGGTTCGCGAACAATAGCGGAAGTTTGAGTCCGCCGTTCGCGAACCGAAATTTTTAAGTTTGCGACATCACTATCTATAAGTATAATATTAACAAATCAGTCATATGTACAAAATTTATGCACGCAATAATAAATGGAAACATATGAAAAACTTGAATTATCATCCCCAACCATCATCTCATTATTTATACAAAACATTTGTAAAAAATTTCCAACTTACCAAATTATATATATATGTGAAAGAAGACAGTATTTTCTCACATACAATATTCTCAATGTATATATCTAAAAAAATATCAGTTTATATATTTTGAAAGTTTTGCTTCTTAAATGTAGTTACAATTGTATCAAATGAATTTTTCCCATACTCTTATAGCATCGATATTTTATCATTCGCTACTTTAAGTAGCACCATATAATCAAACTTCTATAGCGATTCACTCTCTGTTATAATCATTACATAGAGACACATCATGTTAGCAAACATCTATAGTGATACACCGTCTATTACCATGCTAACTTTCATTAATATACTGTAAACAAATTTGTTGGACATTTCTATGTTCAAGGCTAAAAATTACATGCTAGATTCAAAATACACAGTATATAACTTAGATCTTATTATATTGCAGTCACATCAGATTGCATACTTTGTAAACATTTCAGTTTCAAGCCGCCATTCCCAAACAGTGAACGACCTACAATGTAACTGCACAGTTGAAATACCCGCGGTTTGAAAAGCTCAATGATGCAAATTGCGTCAGTGACTGGGGGCTTGTTTCAATGTTGACTGCGTAATTTGTCAAGTATATTATGGTAATTTGCATAACTGGAGATTCATAAATCAACCAGACTAGAATTAGGGATCAAAATGTATTACCTTTTTACATAAAAGTAATATTCAGTGTCTCTAGTGGCTTTGTTGATGAAAAACCCAAAGCATGTGTGAAGCAATATGGGGAAACATTCGTTCAAACAAAAGATGGTTCAGAATGATGTTGTTAATATTGTGCCATTGGTATTACTTGCCTTGTGTTGAATATGTACCTTATTCTAAAAGGTATCACTAGATGAATTCCTGTAATACTATGTAGTACACTGTTCAAAAAAGCACAGTATTGCACAAAAAAATAATGTGGTCCCTAGGGACCGATAAAAATGTAACTTTAAGTTATAACACCCAATTTGAAGTTGAAATCAATAAATAATTTATTCAGAGTCATATTAGTAAAATAAAGACAAGTCCACATGTGTTCTCAATCCCTTTAGATATATTGTGCCTAATCTATATATCAACTGGGCATCTCTTTTTAACCCCTTAAGGACCACAGCACTTTTCCATTTTCTGACCTTTTGGGACCAGGTCTATTTTTACTTTTCTGCTGTGTTTGTGTTTACCTGTTCTCTTCCTCCTACTCATTTACTGTACCCACACATATTATATACCGTTTTTCTTGCCATTAAATAGACTTTCGAAAGATACCATTATTTTCATCATATCATATAATTTACTATAAAAAAAGATAAAATATGATAAAAAAATGGAAAAAACACACTTTTTCTAACTTTGACCCCCAAAATCTGTTACACATCTACATTTTGTCCTGAGTTTAGAAATACCCAATGTTTACATGTTCTTTCCTTTTTGTGCAAGTTATAGGGCAACAAATACAAGTAGCACTTTGCTATTTCCAAAACATTTTTTTTTTCAAAATTAGCGCTAGTTACATTGGAACACTGATATCTGTCAGGAATCCCTGAATATCCCTTAACATATATATATATATATATATATATATATATTTTTTTTTATTTTTTTTAAAAAAAACAAAGTATTGATCTTAGGCCCATTTTGGTATATTTCATGCCACCATTTCACTGCCAAATGCGATCAAATAAAAAAAACATTCACTTTTTCACAAACTTTAGGTTTCTCACTGAAATTATTTACAAACAGCTTGTGCAATTATGGCACAAATGGTTGTAAATGCTTCCATGGGATCCCCTTTGTTCAGAAATAGCAGTGAAGGGGTTAATTAGGGAGCTTGTGGGGTTAATTTTAGCTTTAGTGTAGTGTGTAGACAACCCAAAGTATTGATCTAGGCCCATTTTGGTATATTTCATGCCACCATTTCCCTGCCAAATGTGATCAAATAAAAAAAAACGTTACATTTTTCACAATTTAAGGTTTCTCACTGAAATTATTTACAAACAGCTTGTGCAATTATGGCACAAATGGTTGTAAAAGCTTCTCTGGGATCCCCTTTGTTCAGAAATAGCAGACAAATATGGCTTTGGCGTTGCTTTTTGGTAATTAGAAGGCCGCTAAATGCTGCTGCGCACCACATGTGTACTACGACCAGCAGTGAAGGGATTAATTAGGGAGCTTGTAGGGTTAATTTTAGCTTTAGTGTAGTAGACAGCCCAAAGTATTGATCTAGGCCCATTTTTGTATATTTCATTCCACCATTTCACCGCCAAATGCGATCAAATAAAAAATATTGTTTACTTTTTCACAAACTTTTTCACAAACTTTAGGTTTCTCATTGAAATGATTTACAAAATAGCTTTAGTGTAGAGATCAGCCTCCCACCTGACACATCCCACCCCCTGATCCCTCCCAAACAGCTCTCTTTCCTCCCCCACCGCACAATTGTCCCCGCCATCTTAAGTACTGGCAGAAAGTCTGCCGGTACTAAAATAAAAGTTTTTTTTTAAAAAAAACCAACAACATATTCTGCTGTGTAGGATCCCCCCATAGCCCCCAACCTCCCTGATCCCCCCCAAACAGCTCTCTAACCCTCCCCCTCTAACTTATTGTGCGCCATCTTGGGTACTGGCCGCTGTCTGCCAGTACCTAGTTTGCCATAAAATATGGTATTTTTAAAATTTTAAAATATTTTTCTGTAGTGTAGCTGCCCCCCTCAATAACCAACCCCCCACCCCCTCCCAGATCACTTAGATGCAAATTCTATCCCTCCTCTCTCCCACCTTATCTAAGCAAATTGTGCCATAGTGTAGTGTTCCCACTCCCTGCCACCCCCGAGCATGCCCGCACGCTCCTGGCGCACCTGCACGTGACCCCGCTCCCCTCTGACGCACATCCCCCCAACGATGGCCGCCCACCCGCCTCCCTGCAACGGCTCCCACCCACCAACGATTGTGACCATCGATGGCTGATGCAGAGAGGGCCACAGAGTGGCTCTCTCTGCATCGGATGGCTAAAAAATGTTATTGCAGAATGCCTCAATATCGAGGCATCACTGCAATAACATGAAAACACCAACAACGTAAAGGGTACGTCCTTGGTCATTAACAACCAATTTTTGTAGGACATACCCTGTATCGTTGGTCGTTAAGGGGTTAAGAGCTTCTCATCCCTATTACCTCCTTTTTCAAAGGGGGAATCCTATCTATTACCATTGTTCTAAGCATGGCTATGGTTTGTTTAAAAATGGTTTGCCACAGGTTGGTTATTAGTGCCATCTCTGTAAGCAGCTCTGATGGCACTTTTGTGGTTAGCAAGATGGTCCCTGAAAGATGTGCAGGTCTTACTCACATAATATTTTCCACAAGGGCAAATGATGATATATACCCCATAATCTGAGGTGCAAGACAGTCTGTGCCTAATGTTAAATTTTTTCGATTAATAGGGATGAGTAAATGTGTCACCCGCTATCATAGTATTGCAGGTGACACAACTTCCACATTTAAAACAACCAACTCTACCTTTTGGTAACCAATTGTGTGACTTTCATGGAATATCATGTTTGACCAATAATGTTTTGAGGCTGCTGCCTTTCTTATACACCATACCGGAAAGTTTTACTCCGGAGAAGGGTAGGGATGGATCTTCAGACAATATAAACCAGTTTTCAGCCAATGTTTTCTTAACTATTGAACTGGCTGGTGTATAAGTGGAAATGAAATTGATCACCTGAACTTCTGATTCTTTCTTTCTGTCATTGGAAATAACCATCCCTGATCAAGGTGAGCAATCTCATTCCACACTCTAGCAATATTAGACCCATTATATCCTGTTTGAATGAACCTTTCTCTCATGAGTTCATATTGCAACATTTTATCTGTCTCGTCTGAAGTGTTACCAATAATGTTTTGAGGCTGCTGCCTTTCTTATACACCATACGGGGAGGTAACAACTCAGACGAGTTAGCAACTCACATGAGACAGATAAACTGTTGCAATATGAACTGATTAGAGAAAGGTTAATTCAAACAGGATATAAGGGGTCTGATATTACTAGAGTGTATAAGAAAGACACTAGCCTCAAAAAATTATTGGTCAAATATGATATTCCATATGAGTCACACAATTGATTACTAAAAGGTAGAGTTGGTTGTTTTAAATGTGGAAGTTGTGTCACCTGCAATACTATGATAGCGGGTGACACATTTTCTCATCCCTTCAGATCGAAAAAAATTGACATTAGGAACAGACTGTCTTGCACCTCAGATTATGTGGTATATATCATCAGTTGCCCTTGTGGAAAATATTATGTGGGTAAGACCTGCACATCTTTCAGGGACCATCTTGCTAACCACAAAAGTGCCATCAGAGCTGCTTACAGAGGTGGCACAAGTGACCAATCTGTGGCATGCCATTTTTTTGAGAATAAACATACCATAGCCATGCTTAGAACAATGGTCATAGATAGGATTCCCCCTTTAAAAAGGGAGGTAATAGGGATGAGGAGCTCTTAAAAAGAGAAGCCCAGTGGATATATAGATTAGGCACAATATATCCAAAGGGATTGAACACACATGTGAACTTGTCTTTATTTTACTAATATGACTCTGAATAATGTATTTATTGATTGGACTTCAAATTGGGTATTATAACTTAAGTTACATTTTTATTGGTCACTAGGGACCACACTATTTTTTTGTGCAATACTGTGCTTTTTTTTAACAGTGTACTACATAGTATTACAGGAATTCATCTAGTGATACCTTTTAGGATAAGGTACATATTCAACACAAGGCAAGTAATATCAATGGCACAATATTAACAACATCATTCCGAACCATCTTTTGTTTGATCGAATGTTTCCTCATATTGATTTACACATGCTTTGAGTTTTTCATCAACAAAGCCACTAGAGACACTGAATATTACTTTTATGTAAAAAGGTAATACATTTTGATTCCTAATTGTAGTCTGGTTGATTTATGAATCTCCGGTTATGCAAGTTACCATAATACACTTGACAAATTACGCAGTCAACATTGAAACACGCCCCCAGTCACTAACGCAATTTGCATCATTGAGTTTCTCAAACCGCGGGTATTTAAACTGTGCAGTTAATGATTGTAGGTCGTTCACTGTTTGGGAATGGCGGCTTGAAATGCTGTAATGTTTAAAAGGTATGCAATCTGATGTGACTGCAATATAATAAGATCTAAGTGATATACTGTGTATTTTGAATCTAGCATGTAATTTTTAGCCTTGAACATAGAAATGTCCAACAAATTTGTTTATAATTATGAAAGTTATCATGGTAATAGAGGGTGTATCACTATAGATGTATATATATATATATATATATATATATATATATATAAAACATGATGTGTCTCTATGTAATGATTATAACAGAGAGTGAATCGCCATAGAAGTTTGATTATATGGTGCTACTTAAAGTAGCGAATTATAAAATATTGATGCTATAAGTGTATGGGAAAAATGCAGTTGATACAATTGTAACTACATTTAACAAGCATAACTTTCAAAATATATCAATTGATCTTTTTTGAGATATATACATGTGAAATATACATGAGAAAATACTGTCTTCTTTCACACATACACATATATATATATATATATATATATATATATATATATATATATATATATATAGAGAGAGAGAGAGAGAGAGAAGAGAGAGAGAGAGAGAGAGAGAAAGAGAGAGAGAATTTGACAAGCTGGAAATTTTTAACAAATGTTATATATATATATATATATATATATATACCTATACCTGTATATCTATTCCTATAGCTATATAGGTATAGATATCTATTTTACATTAACATTATCATATATATATAGAAATATATATTTAACCTCTTAACGACCACGACATATCATATACATCGCTGGTCGTTAAGAGTTTTCATGTTTATAATAGCCCGGGTCCCGCCGCCAGTGGAGGGACCGTGCTATTATACTCTCCCTCCTCCCATCTGGTCACCGGAAATATTGGTAACACCATGAAGAATTAGTAAACTTCAAGCGCATTCTTGAAAATTTAATAAAAAATATTAAGAATGGGGCGTGTCCGAACAGCGTACCTGACAGGACGCATTTTCTGTGAGCTCTGCAAGAATCCTCTTTAATCCGCCGATTATTGAGCTAAAAAACAGCACATCTCTTTATACCAGGCATCAAATAATAGCTACAAAGCAATCTGTGGCTACATGTCAGTTTTATGCTGCTGTATCTACGAAATTGGAACCACAGAACGGAAATATAAGGCCTAAGGCGGCGGCCCACTTCTAGGCAGCGACCCCCCCGGACTTGCCGGGTAACCAGTGCTGACAGCTGATACCTGTCTTACTGAGCCTTCTTACTAGCAACAGACAGTTTACTATTTTACCGTTACACAAGCAGCCTAACATACCTATATCCTTTAATACCTCTGCCGGCAGAATCTCTCAAGATGGCGACTGCATGGGAGATCGAACTGGAGCAGCACTTAGAACAACGCTTCGCTAAAATGGAGGTCTTACTAACCAAACTTTATGAGAGATCCCTGCCCATAGCCCTCATAGAAAGCTTTCAATCAATACCGGAGCACTTGCCCACAACAGAGCCTGAACCAGACTTTTCGAATGGCGACTGGAAGCAACAACTAGCTCCGAAGGAGGCCCACTGTTCCTCACACGCTTTCACAGATAAACAGGAGGTCCGCAGATCAGCCAAAGATCCTCAGAATGCCCACCGCGATCATAACTTCATGAAATTCACATGGATATGCAAACATCCGGAACTCGCAGTTTCACATCATACCAAACTGGTGGAAAATGCCCCTAAAACAACTACCCGTGGTATAGAGAGCATAGTGCAGCTACCCCTGCCGGGAACCCTCCTTGCAAAAAACAGCGGCTACTTAGTTCCACGCAGCAATGGACTGACAGGACTTGGGCTTTTCTCAGGGAGCGCACTAGCAGATTCAGCCATTGGAAGTGACCCACAAATTGTTGTATTCAGGCGCTCACTGTTTTCACCTGACTTTGCTACTCAAACAGCCTCAAGATTTGAAGCAGGTTAATGAGAAAACCTTTATCTACATCGACATCTGACATACCTATTATAACAGGTTGGTTTATATATTGTGCAGGTGTTGATGTCTCTGTTATTACTGATATTATCATACGATCATTATTGTATTGCTGGCAGTGAGAACCCGGGGACTGTGCATAGTTAAAATTTTCGATAAAGCTACGTGTGGTGCATGTTAGTAATCTTAAGATATCTATTTTTTGTCATAGTATGCAACGTTTTTTAGCTTTTTATCATTTATATGTTCGGCAAGTTATTGATCAGTGCATATGCCCCACACAGCACCCGGAACTATGGTTGAGAAGCGCTATGGTATATGCAAACTTAACCTTGGGACTAAAAGATCAGCAGAGAACCGTTATTTCTGCCTCTTGTAACACACATTTATATAGAATATTAATGGGGCATTTGACTTCATGACTTCTTGTTATAGCGACATTTAGTTGCTCAGTTTTATATTCTCCATGTACTCCTATTGTCTCTAGCAAGCATAACACCACTGTGCAACTGTTATATATATGTATACCATGTGAAACCTGAGGACAATACCGCGTCTATAATATAAAAACAGGACTGTCTAGGGCAGTTATAGATGTACAAGTACATTTCCCCTTGATAATGTCCAATATGATATTGTCTTGCACTACATCATAACCCAGAAACTGGGGGCAAAACTGTATTATTATAGCATGATAGGTGATCAATTTTATATTTAAGCCATGATAAACACTGTATAGCCACAGATCAGCCTCTCATTGCCCCTCACTTTACAGGCAAGCAGCCAACATACAAAAACATTATTGCTTTTTCAACAAGGTATACTGTACAGGCAAATCCCTTACAATGCTTAACGGTTTATTTGTAGTAGGTTTAGTGTTTAGTGTTTAATGTTACATACTAGTTATGAGCTGGTTAAAACAGACATACAGACGTAAGACCGCTGCTCCTTAACTTCTCCTAAACCTTTTAGGTGGAGGACTAAAATCAACCCGATCCAATACAATCGGGATGATTGACACCCCCTGCTAGGAGCTGATTGGCTGCGAGTGTGCAGGGGGCGGCATTACACAAGTATTTCACTAGAAATGCTTGTGCAATAATAAAAGCCTGTATATCATGAGCACTGTGTCAACTCAAACTCATGCAGTTATATCTGGCACCTCTTTGTGTCCTTTAAGAACTGTTAATTTCCCTTTTCTATTTAAAGGGATACATAAGTGCAAAAAGCAAGTGCTTTTATATGTTAGATCATTATATTACTGTACTATTGCTTGCATATAAATGTGTGTTAACCTCTGCAAAGAGATTATACACATAGTTAAAGTCTGCTCCAGATCAGCAATGCACTACTGGGAGCTAGCTGGATTACAAGTGGTGTGCTAACTGTAACGCGCAAGCAGTATGGGGAATTTCTTGGCTTTTGGTTTGCAAATACTGCAAATGTTATTAGTTGAAAGTAAACATGTTCGCTGAGCAGAATCAAATTTAATGAGCTCTAGTTAATTGTTGCACCATCACTAAACAAAAAAGTTGTACAAAACACATGAAAAATACATTTAAGAGTGCAATTACACTCATTAACACTGTCTGAAAATTGCATCAAAAGGTTATAAGAACTATAAGATTTGAGGTCTCAGGTGAAAAAAAGGCAGGCAAAGTGCTTTAATATAGAGATACATACACATGTCTAAATAGATATTTATGTATAGATATTTATCTGTGGCGGCTGGTGATCATAAGACCGCTGCTCCTTAACTCATTCGCCACCTCTGAGGTGGCGGACTGCAATCATCCCGATCCAATACGGCCGCGAATGTGTAGGGTGCGGCATTGCACAAGCATTTCACCAGAAATGCTTGTGCAATGTTAAATGCCGACAGAGTATGCTGTCAGCATTTATCAATGTCGGGCAGGCATGATCCACTACACAGGATCATGTCTGACTAACATTTGATAAATCTACCCCAATGGCTATAGCTAGCCTTGTTGGGCTCCTACAAAAAATGTAAATGGAGGGTGAAGTTTTGCTATTGATATGTTTTTTTAAAAAATGTTAATGTTAGCAATACAACAGAAATGTCTTATAATTACAAGCGGCTAGATTACGAGTTCTGCGTTAGCCTTAAAAAGCAGCGTTGAGAGGTCCCAACGCTGCTTTTTAACGCCCGCTGGTATTACAAGTCTGACAGATACAGGTGTACCGCTCACTTTTCTTCCGCGACTTGAGACTACCACAAATCCCCTTACGTCAATTGCGTATCTTATCTTTTTAATGGGATTTTCCTAATGCCGGTATTACAAGTCTTGGAAGAAGTGAGCGGTAAACCCTCTCCTGTCAAGACTTCTCCTGCATTTAAAAGTCAGTAGTTAAGAGTTTTATGGGCTAACGCCGGGACATAAAACTCTTAACTAAAGTGCTAAAAAGTACACTAACACCCATAAACTACCTATGAACCCCTAAACCGAGGCCCCCCCCCCACATCGCAAACACTATAATACATTTTTTTAACCCATAATCTGCCGACCGGACATCGCCACCACTTTAATAAATGTATTAACCCCTAAACCGCCGCACTCCCGCCTCGCAAACACTAGTTAAATTATATTAACCCCTAATCTGCTGTCCCTAACACCGCCGACACCTAACTACATTTATTAACCCCTAATCTGCCGCACCCAACGTCGCCACTACTAAATGTATTAACCCCTAAACCTAAGTCTAACCCTAACCCCCCCTAACTTAAATCTAATTTAAATAAATATAAATAAAATTACTATAATTAACTTAATGAATCCTATTTAAAACTAAATACTTACCTATAAAATATACCCTATTATAGCTACAATATAACTAATAGTTACATTATAGCTATTTTAGGATTTATTTTTATTTTACAGGCAACTTTGTATTTATTTTAACTAGGTAGAATAGTTATTAAATAGTTATTAACTATTTAATAACTACCTAGCTAAAATAAATACAAAATAAATCCTAACCTAAGTTACAATTACACTACACTACTCTACAAATAAATTAATTAACTAAATTAAATTAAACTAATTTCAATTAAATTAAATAAACTAAACACTAAATTACAGAAAATAAAAAAGGAATTACAATTTTCTAAACTAATTACACCTAATCTAATCCCCCTAATAAAATAAAAAAGCCCCCCAAAATAATAAAATTCCCTTCCCTATACTAAATTACAAATAGCCCTTAAAAGGGCCTTTTGCGGGGCATTGCCCCAAAGTAATCAGCTCTTTTACCTGTAAAAAAAAAATACAATACCCCACCAACATTACAACCCACCACCCACATACCCCTACTCTAAAACCCACCCAATTCCCCCTTAAAAAAACCTAACACTAACCCCCTGAAGATCACCCTACCTTGAGCCGTCTTCACCCAGCCGGGCACAAGTGGTCATCCGATCCGGGCAGAAGTCTTCATCCGATCGGGGCAGAAGAGGTCCTCCAGACGGAAGAAGTCTTCATCCATGCTGCATCTTCTATCTTCATCCTTCCGGAGCGGAGTGGATCCATCTTCAATCCAGCCGACGTGGAGCATCCTCTTCAATCGTGAATCAGCCAATCTGATTTTTCCTACCTTAATTCCGATTGGCTGATAGAATCCTATCAGCCAATCGGAATTCGAGGGACACCATCTTGGATGACGTCATTTAAAGGTACCTTCATTTTTCGTTAGGACTTCGTTTGAAGAGGATGCTCTGCGTCGTCTGGATTGAAGATGGACCCGCTCTGCGCCGGAAGGATGAAGATAGAAGATGCAGCCTGGATGAAGACTTCTGCCGTCTGGAGGACCTCTTCTGCCCCGATCGGATGAAGACTTCTGCTGTATGGAGGATCACTTGTGCCCAGCTGGGTGTAGACGGCTCAAGGTAGGGTTATCTTCAGGGGGTTAGTGTTAGGTTTTTTAAGGGGGGATTGGGTGGGTTTTAGAGTAGGGGTATGTGCGTTGTGGGTTGTAATGTTGGGGGGGGTATTGTATTTTCTTTTTACAGGTAAAAGAGATGATTACTTTGGGGCAATGCGCCGCAAAAGGCCCTTTTAAGGGCTATTTGTAATTTAGTATAGGGTAGGGAATTTTATTATTTTGGGGGACGTTTTTATTTTATTAGGGGGATTAGATTAGGTGTAATTAGTTTAAAAAATTGTAATTTCTTTTTTATTTTCTGTAATTTAGTGGGGTTTTTTTTCCGTAATTTAGTTTATTTAATTTAATTGTAATTAGTTTAATTTAATTTAGTTAATTAATTTATTTATAGAGTAGTGTTAGGTGTAATTGTAACTTAGGTTAGGATTTATTTTACAGGTAATTTTGTATTTATTTTGGCTAGGTAGTTATTAAATAGTTAATAACTATTCTACCTAGTTAAAATAAATACAAAGTTGCCAGTAAAATAAAAATAAATCCTAAAATAGCTATAATGTAACTATTAGTTATATTGTAGCCATATTAGGGTTTATTTCATAGGTAAGTATTTAGTTTTAAATAGGATTAATTTATTTAATTATAGTAATTTTATTTATATTTATTTAAATTAGATTTAAGTTAGGGGTGTTAGGGTTAGACTTAGGTTTAGGGGTTAATACATTTAGAATAGTGGCGGCGACATTGGGGGCAGCAGATTAGGGGTTAATAAATATAATGTAGGTCTCGGCGATGTTAGGGGCAGCAGATTAGGGGTTAATAATATTTAACTAGTGTTTGCGAGGCGGGAGTGCAGCGGTTTAGGGGTTAATATCTTTATTCTAGTGGCGGCGATGTCTGGAGCGGCAGATTAGGGGTTAATAATTTTCTTTTAGTGTTTGTGATGCAGGAGGGCCTCGGTTCATATTCAGATTAGGGGTTCATAGGTATAACGTAAGTGGCAGCGGTGTCCGGAGCGGCAGATTAGGAGTTAATAGTATAATGCAGGTGGCGATTATGTCGGGGGCGGAAGATTAGGGGTTAATAAGTGTAAGATTAGGGGTGTTTAGACTCGGGGTTCATGTTAGGGTGTTAGGGGTAGACATATTTTTTATTTTCCCATAGGAAACAATGGGGCTGCGTTAGAAGCTGAACGCTGCTTTTATGTTTGTTTTTCAGCCGTCTCAGCCCCATTGTTTCCTATGGGGAAATTGTGCACGAGCACTTTACACCATCTTACCGCTGACTTAAGCAACGCTGGTATTACAGTGAGATGTGGAGCTCAATTTTGCTCAATGCTCACTTTTATGAGGCTAGCGCAGCCATTGTGAAAACTTGTAATACCAGCGTTGTCTTAAGTGAGAAAAAAAAGGCTTGTTAGCAACGCACCCCTGTTACCGCAAAACTCGTAATCTAGCAGAAGGTGTTTAATGTCCCTTTTAAAGTTTATAAAATATTCACTTGGGGTCCCCATGTGTAAAGAAGTTGTTTATCAATTATATATATATAATAAGCACTGATATAAGTTATAATTAATGATCTACTTACACATTATAGTCATGATCAAAGATAAGATAAAAAACAGGAACATAAGAAGTAGCTGAACCAAGGCCCATCTCTTAGCGTTACTGGTATTCTGGTGTGTTACATTGTCTTTAGAGATTACGTCTAAAAAAAGCATAAGAAAGTTTACAATTTGTATAAATATATATATATATATATATATCAAGGACGTGCAGTCATAGGAGGCAGGGGAGGCATATGGGCCCAAAGTTTATTTAAATGTAATATAAATGAAAAAAAAAAAATTGTGTTAAAAAAAAAATGTACTTTTTATTTTCTCCCCCATGTTACGCTATGGAGATGCAGAGCAGACATACTCCATTGCGCAACATGGGTGCATATTTTGAGCATTAGAGCGACACCTGCTGGTATAACATAAAATATTAACCTTTTTTTTCCCCATGTTACGCTATGGAGAGGCAGTGTACTTTTCTACCTCTCCATTGTGTAACATCATTGCATTTTTTAAATTACGCACTAAGGATGAAAACACCACCCACTGGCTGCCACAGGCTGACTGAACGTCAGTGTGGAAAAAATAGGCCAATCGGAGGCATCACTCGTAATGCCTCTTAGAGAGGGAGCCAATCAGACGGTCATGTTCTCCTGTGATTGACAACACCAGGAGAACGTGACCGTTATTGATTGGCTCCCTGCGCATGCGCAAGATAGGATCCAGAGCGCAGCGCAGCGCAGTAGTACTGGGAGTCTGGCGGCAAAGACTGTGAAGGAAGGAAGGACTGTTGCCACCTGATCAGTGCATCCCATCTGGGTCACTCTGGACGTGGACGGAGCCATATACTAATTTGAGTTGGACTTGGATTTAAAAATCTTCAGCTGCTAAACGGACCAGTAACGGTAAGGCAGAACAGAAAGTGGCTATGCTTAAAGTTTTAAAGCGCGAGAGCGCATCTAGGCAGCAGCAGGGGAGTTAGTGAATTTACTACTATTTGTCCACATTATTTTTATTATAATATACCTTGATCATGAATCAAGGTATATTATAATAAAAAATAATGTGCACAAATAATAGTTATGATGCTTTTGGTCCGTTTTGCTTTTCTTTTTTTAATATACCAGAGAGAGACTAGTCCTGACTGACATGATGATCAAGGGATAGAATAATAAAATAAATGTGCACTGCAGAAATAATATTAGGATCATTGTTAGGACCCCTAAGTTAGCCCTAACACCTTCCATTTTTCAAACATTATGAGGGTTTATAAAACAATGATGCCATCTAGAAGTCAATCTTAAAGGTAGGAGCTCTGCACTATTAATTTAAAACCTAATTTAGCACTTGTGGGCATTAGTCAAGTATTTTCCATAGATGTAATACATGTTTCTCTAACCCAAGTAAAACAGCACATAAAATCTTGACTGGATTAAGTACAGTACAGTACAACTAGTATTCATGAGATAACTAAGCCAGGAAGGATGTATACTTAGTAAATATATCACTGTATTTAACTGCCTTTAATAGATTATATACTCTTTCTATACACATTTCTGTGAGTTATGTAATATAAATGTGACCAGTTATGGCTCATGCAGTATTGATCACTTGTTAATTTTTGTTGAAATAAAAATATCTAGATATGCTCAGCAGCATTTGTGTCTTTAAAACTTTCAAGGGATATGAAACCAATATTTTTTTATTTCATAATTCAGATACAGCATGCAATTTGAAGCAAATTTCTAATGTACTACTCAAAAAAATTATAATAGGAGTACATTAGAAAGCTGCTTAAAACTGCTGCTTTATCTGAATCATGACAGAAAAAATATGGGTTTCATATTCCTTTAAAGGGATAGGAAATTCAAAATAAAACTTGCATGATTCTAATAGAGCATGTCCCTTTAACTATATTTTATTTGCTGTTTAGAGAGGTTAAATGGCATATAAATATTTATGTCACTGGCTATGTAATTGTATTGATGGTAAAAAGAAATAAAATAATTGCCTGAGAGTGACAGATGACAGTCAGACGCCATTTCTGCACTGTGGAGAATCTAATATCTAATTTTCTTAATTCTTTTGATATCCTTTGTTGAAAATCATATCTAAATATGCTCAGTAGCTGCTGATTGGTGGCTACACATAGATAACTCATGTGATTGGCTCACCCATGTGCATTGCTATTTCTTCAACAAAGGATATCTAAAGAATGAAGACGTATCCTAGTCAGTGCCTCACTAGCCTCTGACGTCACTGCACGTCACTGGATATGTATATACCTCCTCTGTGTATCTGCACTCACAGGGTGCAAAGTCAAATTATTTTAGAACATCCAAGCAGGGACTGCACTCACTGGATTTAGAAAATAAATTAATATTTATTAAATGGTTATGTTTCGGGGTTCGCAAACCCCTTCCTCAGACCCTGTTCTGAGGAAGAAGTCTGCGAACCCTGAACGTCACCATTTAAAAAATATAAATTTATTTTCTAAATCCTATATATGTATATATATATACAGTATATATATATATATATATATATATATATATATATATATATATATATATAATCTTAGAGATGTGCATTTGTTTAGTTATGAATGCAAATTTGTAACAAAAAAGAGATATTTACTTTGTTTTCACAAAACGAATATCTGAACGAATGCACCTATAAAATGTAAAAAAAATTAAGACATTTTTCAGTGTTCATTTTTTTTAAAATTACCTTTCAGGGGTTAAACAATTACCTCAGGAGAGCAGCACTAACCCCGATCCTTCTTCTCAGAACGCAGGAGCTCTGCGCTAATTTGTGGCTTAATGCAGAGGATTCCAGAGCCTGCATTAAAGGAGAAGGGCCCGGGGCTCTGAGAAGAGCAATCAGGGTTAGCGCGGCTTTTCAGTGTACCGGAGATAAGTATAACGCTGCAGGTGAACTTTTTTACCTGTAGCAAAGAAATATTTACTTTTGTTTAACAAAAATGAATGTAAAGGTTCCACGAATCTTCAGTATTCATTTTGTTTAAAACTAAATAAAAACTGAATAGTGCAGCAGACGAATATTTGGAGACACTAATTTCCCTGAATATTCATTCCAAAAACTAATATAATATAGTCATATATATATATATATATATATATATATATATATATATATATATATATATAAAAAAAAATATTTAATAGATAGAAATAGATAGATTTGTATAGAGACACAGATATAAGTACTGTACATAATAAAACATAGGCTCTATTTTCCCCCAGAAACCTTTAATTCCTATGATCTTGACCAAAAAAAGCTTGAATTTAAAGAGCCTAGATTACCTTTCTTCTCTCCACTTGACGCCAACTGTTTGGAGCTGGGAGGCAAACGAATATCTGCGTAGGTAATTTCATTTTCCATTAGGACTTGCCTTTACAGAATGACTGAATGATTTGTGAATAAAAAGCAAATAAAAAACAATTATCACAGTGTCTTTGTCTACGTCAAAATAGTGACTACAATATCTGTGTAAGAAGAACAGATAAAGACCCTACAAAAATGGTCAGCACGTCTCAGTTTCAAATAAATCCAATTAATGTAGTTTATAAAGTAAAAGTCATTCAAACTATGAAAGAAATACAATTATACACCCCCACTAGTATGCCCTTCTCTAATGATTCAAAATTGCACCACTGGCATCAAACATTCAGTGCTAGATTACGAGTGGATCGCTATTTATCGCTCCCGCTCACGTGCTGTCTGCGATTGAGTAAAAAGTTTTTCCTCTCACGCTAACTTGACACATGCAAACAGCCAAAGTTAGAATATTGTGAACGCATTCATGTATTCTCCCATAGATTTCAATGGAGCGCAAAAAGTGGAAAAAATCAAACACCCTTACCCGATCGTGTTTTCTCCAGTGAGCTAACCTGACATGAAATATGAATATTTCACATTCCAATGTTCTTCACATAGAAGAATATGTTCTATTTATTCATAAATACATATTTCTTTATATATCTGACGTTTTTTTTTGTAATATATATATATAAAATAGTCCCAAAAGACAAGCACTTGTCATTTTTAGCAACAAAGCATTAAACGGTTTGTTGCTAAAAACGGCGAGTGCTTGTCTTTTGGGACTATTTTGTATGCATTTTGAATGACTGGTACCCCGGCAGCTACAGGCATGAGAGGTGTGTGTTGGATCCCACACTGGACTATATATATATATATATATATATATATATATATATATATATATATATATATATATATATATATATATATATATATATATATATATATATATATATATATATATAAGAATATCCATTTAAAAATACTTAGAACATATTCCCCTATATTAAACACATTGGAATGTGAAACATTTACTGTACCGTTAAACATTTTATTCAATATGAATATTGCATAAATATCATTTTTATGCTTTCTGCTACTTGTTAGCTAAGGGCTCCAGTTCACTTATATATATATATATATGTCTGTATATGTGTACATATGTATTTATGTGTTTGTATGTATGTAAATACATAAATATATATATATATATATATATCCATCTATATATCTATAGCTTTCTCTCTCTCTCTCTCTCTCTCTCTCTCTCTCTCTCTCAGTTAACCAGAGTTCTGAAGTCACGCTATCCCAACACGAGTTAAATTCAATTGCGCTTGAGCGACTGCATTTACGTTCAACTTCTAATACACGCACTACTTCCAACACGCAATAAACCCGATTTCGCTCAAGAATAAGTTAGAGCGCCACTCATAATCTGGCCCTAACTAGGTAGAAACTAGAAAAAAGGCACAAAAATGAGGCAAAATGTATCTAAATTTAGCAGAATTAGTATAAATACGTTGGGCTAGATTGTAAGTGGAGAACAAAAATATTAACGCTATTGTGCATTAATAATGCTCAATTTAAATCAATTGTATTTGTAATGGTACTAAAAATGAAAACGATTTTTGTATTACTCAAGTGAAAGTGCACTAAATCCTCCACATAATATTATGTGGAAAAACCTGTTAACTATTGTTCGAACAATAAGCCCTAAGGTGAACTAAACCTCAGTTCAAGTAATGTAGTTCTTCAGTTAGTTAAATACTGTAGCGTTGATTAAACACTGTGTGTATATACAGTATATAAATATATTTACACACACACACAGACTTGAAGGAGTGAGGTCCAACAAATCAATTAAGGAGTTTCATGTTCTTACAGATTATTTATAGAAATAAGGATAACCTGGCAATAACTGTTTTTCCAAAACTAATATTAAAAAATGGAACTTAAATAAATGGGAGATTTGAGTGAAATTCTATATAGGATGGTTTTTGGTACAAATATTTGATAGGTTTTTTATTTATATATTTTTTTTGCTTTGAGTTTGAGACTTTGGAGAGGGGTAGGAACATTGTCAAAATTGGTTACAAATCAGAATTTTGTGTAATCTTACAATGTATCTAATATTTGTATTGGTTAAACATTTTATACTTATTCATTTTCTGCATAAGTTGCAAATATTTTAAAAAATAATACATTTATCTGCTGCTTTTAATTAATAATTGTATTGTTATTATAGAATTAAACATCTAAAGTTTTTTTTATAAAGAAAATGTACCAGCATTATTCTGTAATAGAGAGGTCATATTAAATTGGTACATTAAAAACATAGATATATCAATCGCTTACCTAGACAACTTGATGTGTCTGTTGCTTAGCAGTTTAAATGAATTCTCCAGATAACTTCTTCCTTTTATCAGACTGAGTGTTGCAATGCTGTAGCTTGCAGTTTATTTCATATACATCCTCTTTTCTTAAATGTGTGTGCTGTATTCAAAAGTACCTCTATTTGCATATGAAGATTCATGTAAAGCAGTCATATTTATTTTTCCCACATGGTTGATGATGTGGAAACTTCAGTATTATACACTATGTTATAAGCTATTGCTATAAAAATATGTGAGATTATAACACATAAATATACATTTTAATTTGCATACTTTCCCTTTAAAAGTAGCTAAGACATATTTTGCAACTTGTATATAAAGCTAGACATGAAATTGGTATAGAATTATTTCATATCCTGTCAAAGTTACATTACTTGCATGGACTTCTCAGGTTAAAGAACCAATTTTTTTAAACTTTAATAGCTTATACAGAACATTAAGACAGATGTGTGTGTGTGCAAAGCAAGGAAGTCTAAGTAAGATAAATTTGGTCTTGAAAAAGATCTTTGCACGGACCGAAATTTTGACCTTAACTAAGGCCTAGATTTGGAGTTTGGCGGTAGCCGTGAAAACCAGCGTTAGAGGCTCCTAACGCTGGTTTTAGGCTACCTCCGGTATTTGGAGTCAGTCAAAAAAGGGTCTAACGCTCACTTTTCAGCCGCGACTTTTCCATACCGCAGATCCCCTTACGTAAATTGCGTATCCTATCTTTTCAATGGGATCTTTCTAACTCGTCTGAAGTGAGCGTTAGAATTCTAACGACAAAACTCCAGCCGCAGAAAAAAGTCAGGAGTTAAGAGCTTTTTGGGCTAACGCCGGTTCATAAAGCTCTTAACTACTGTACTCTAAAGTACACTAACACCCATAAACTACCTATGTACCCCTAAACCGAGGTCCCCCCACATCGCCGCCACTCAATGAAATTTTTTTAACCCCTAATCTGCCGACCGCCGCCTACGTTATACTTATGTACCCCTAATCTGCTGCCCCTAACACCGCCGACCCCTGTATTATATTTATTAACCCCTAATCTGCCCCCCACAACGTCGCCGCCAGCTACCTACAATAATTAACCCCTAATCTGCCGACCGCAAAGCGCCGCCACCTACATTATAGCTATGTACCCCTAATCTGCTGCCCCTAACACCGCCGACCCCTATATTATATTTATTAACCCCTAATCTGCCCCCCACAACGTCGCCTCCACCTGCCTACACTTATTAACCCCTAATCTGCCGACCGGACCACACCGCTATTATAATAAAGTTATTAACCCCTAATCCGCCTCACTAACCCTATAATAAATAGTATTAACCCCTAATCTGCCCTCCCTAACATCGCCGACACCTAACTTCAAACATTAACCCCTAATCTGCCGACCGGAGCTCACCGCTATTCTAATAAATGTATTAACCCCTAAAGCTAAGTCTAACCCTAACACTAACACCCCCCTAAATTAAATATGATTTTAATCTAACGAAATTAATTAACTCTTATTAAATAAATTATTCCTATTTAAAGCTAAATACTTACCTGTAAAATAAATCCTAATATAGCTACAATATAAATTATAATTACATTGTAGCTATTTTAGGATTAATATTTATTTTACAGGCAACTTTGTAATTATTTTAACCATGTACAATAGCTATTAAATAGTTAAGAACTATTTAATAGTTACCTAGTTAAAATAATTACAAAATTACCTGTAAAATAAATCCTAACCTAAGTTACAATTAAACCTAACACTATACTATCATTAAATTAATTAAATAAAATACCTACAATTACCTACAATTAAACCTAACACTACACTATCAATAAATTAATTAAATACAATATGTACAAATAACTACAATGAAATAAACTAACTAAAGTACAAAAAATAAAAAAGAACTGTTACAAAAAATAAAAAAATATTTACAAACATAAGAAAAATATTACAACAATTTTAAACTAATTACACCTACTCTAAGCCCCCTACTAAAATAACAAAGACCCCCAAAATAAAAAATGCCCTACCCTATTCTAAATTACTAAAGTTCAAAGCTCTTTTACCTTACCAGCCCTGAACAGGGCCCTTTGCGGGGCATGCCCCAAGAAGTTCAGCTCTTTTTCCTGTAAAAAAAAACATACAATACCCCCCCCCCCAACATTACAACCCACCACCCACATACCCCTAATCTAACCCAAACCCCCCTTAAATAAACCTAACACTAAGCCCCTGAAGATCATCCTACCTTGTCTTCACCTCACCAGGTATCACCGATCCAGTGGCTGAAGAGGTCCAGAAGAGGCTCCAAAGTCTTCATCCTATCCGGGAAGAAGAGTAGATCCGGACCGGCAACCATCATCTTCCAAGCGGCATCTTCTATCTTCATCCGATGAGGACCGGCTCCATCCTGAAGACCTCCGACGCGGACCCATCTTCATCCGGCGACGTCCAACTGAAGAATGACGGTTCCAAGATGGCGTCCCTCGAATTCCGATTGGATGATAGGATTCTATCAGCCAATCGGAATTAAGGTAGGAATATTCTGATTGGCTGATGGAATCAGCCAATCAGAATCAAGTTCAATCCGATTGGCTGATCCAATCAGCCAATCAGATTGAGCTCGCATTCTATTGGCTGTTCCGATCAGCCAATAGAATGCAAGCTCAATCTGATTGGCTGATTGGATCAGCCAATCGGATTGATCTTGATTCTGATTGGCTGATTCCATCAGCCAATCAGAATATTCCTACCTTAATTCCGATTGGCTGATAGAATCCTATCAGCCAATCGGAATTCGAGGGACGCCATCTTGGATGACGTCCCTTAAAGGAACCGTCATTCTTCAGTTGGACGTCGCCGGATGAAGATGGGTCCGCGTCGGAGGTCTTCAGGATGGAGCCGGTCCTCATCGGATGAAGATAGAAGATGCCGCTTGGAAGATGATGGTTGCCGGTCCGGATCTACTCTTCTTCCCGGATAGGATGAAGACTTTGGAGCCTCTTCTGGACCTCTTCAGCCACCGGATGATGGATCGCTAGCCCCCGCTTGGGTTGGATGAAGATTTTGGAGCCAGGACGGATCGGTGATACCTGGCGAGGTGAAGACAAGGTAGGAAGATCTTCAGGGGCTTAGTGTTAGGTTTATTTAAGGGGGGTTTGGGTTAGATTAGGGGTATGTGGGTGGTGGGTTGTAATGTTGGGGGGGGGTATTGTATGGTTTTTTTTACAGGAAAAAGAGCTGAACTTCTTGGGGCATGCCCCGCAAAGGGCCCTGTTCAGGGCTGGTAAGGTAAAAGAGCTTTGAACTTTAGTAATTTAGAATAGGGTAGGGCATTTTTTATTTTGGGGGTCTTTGTTATTTTATTAGGGGGCTTAGAGTAGGTGTAATTAGTTTAAAATTGTTGTAATATTTTTCTTATGTTTGTAAATATTTTTTTATTTTTTGTAACTTAGTTCTTTTTTATTTTTTGTACTTTAGTTAGTTTATTTCATTGTAGTTATTTGTACATATTGTATTTAATTAATTTATTGATAGTGTAGTGTTAGGTTTAATTGTAGGTAATTGTAGGAATTTTATTTAATTAATTTAATGATAGTATAGTGTTAGGTTTAATTGTAACTTAGGTTAGGATTTATTTTACAGGTAATTTTGTAATTATTTTAACTAGGTAACTATTAAATAGTTCTTAACTATTTAATAGCTATTGTACATGGTTAAAATAATTACAAAGTTGCCTGTAAAATAAATATTAATCCTAAAATAGCTACAATGTAATTATAATTTATATTGTAGCTATATTAGGATTTATTTTACAGGTAAGTATTTAGCTTTAAATAGGAATAATTTATTTAATAAGAGTTAATTAATTTCGTTAGATTAAAATTATATTTAATTTAGGGGGGTGTTAGTGTTAGGGTTAGACTTAGCTTTAGGGGTTAATACATTTATTAGAATAGCGGTGAGCTCCGGTCGGCAGATTAGGGGTTAATAATTGAAGTTAGGTGTCGGCGATGTTAGGGAGGGCAGATTAGGGGTTAATACTATTTATTATAGGGTTAGTGAGGCGGATTAGGGGTTAATAACTTTATTATAGTAGCGGTGCGGTCCGCTCGGCAGATTAGGGGTTAATAAGTGTAGGCAGGTGGAGGCGACGTTGAGGGGGGCAGATTAGGGGTTAATAAATATAATATAGGGGTCGGTGGTGTTAGGGGCAGCAGATTAGGGGTAAATAAGGATAATGTAAGTAGCGGCGGTTTACGGAGCGGCAGATTAGGGGTTAAAAATAATATGCAGGGGTCAGCGATAGCGGGGGCGGCAGATTAGGGGTTAATAAGTGTAAGGTTAGGGGTGTTTAGACTCGGGGTACATGTTAGGGTGTTAGGTGCAGACGTAGGAAGTGTTTCCCCATAGCAAACAATGGGGCTGCGTTAGGAGCTGAACGCGGCTTTTTTGCAGGTGTTAGGTTTTTTTTCAGCTCAAACAGCCCCATTGTTTTCTATGGGGGAATCGTGCACAAGCACGTTTTTGAGGCTGGCCGCGTCCGTAAGCAACTCTGGTATCGAGAGTTGCAGTTGCGTTAAAAATGCTCTACGCTCCTTTTTTGAAGCCTAACGCTGACATTATATGGACTCTAAATACCAGAGTTATTTTAAAGGTGCGGCCAGAAAAAAGCCGGCGTTAGCTATGCGGGTCGTTACCGACAAAACTCTAAATCTAGCCGTAAGAAAATAAAGTGACTATAACTTTGAACAACCACAAGTCCTGAGAGTGCCTCTTCATTTTGGAGAATATATATACAGTACATACATACATACAACACAAAGAGAAAGTCTAGCACTTACTTGCAAGCACTCAGCTAAGATTAAAAGCAAAAATGGGGGGGGCGGAGCCAGCTATTGAGACATCCAGACGTGTTTTTGTGGAGCTCCTCAAATCCTGAGCTAATTCATTAATATAAGATCTAAATCTCCACAACTACGCTAAAAGACCTTTAAAGACACTAAGGGATACAGAGATGCCTTACTTTGGCTATGCTTAGCCGGCATACACCTCTTAATAACGCCATGTGGTAAGAATCACCACTCTACCTACAGGCCTGAACTATCGTACCTTCTCTTTGCTAAGATTCTTGGCTCAAATTGCTGTCTTCAATATAATGTAACCAGAAGAGGATCTGACACTGAATCGATTACTCTATAAGAAATATATACTGAAGCTACCTAACTAAGTACACGTATTGGGCGGAAGAAAGCCCTAAACAGAACCTGCATGCAGAGTTCCAGCCTTTTAACTTTTCCACATGGGCAGGTGAACGAATTCAGCGACATAACAAATATCGATCCAAAGGAACCGATTACTAAAGATATGGCTCATCAGATGACTGCCCGGGGCGTTATTGCAGAATTAGCCCACATACTGATAGAGCACCATACTGCACTTGAAGAGGCCCTACACACGGCGCTCCATGGGAGCGACTCCGGAGACGTCCAGCTACCCGCTCAGTCAGATCTCAGACAAAGAGAACATACTGACGATACAGGTCTTAGACATCCTACAAATAGAGATCGAGGTTCAACCTGTCTGGGGTCTGAGCAGCTTGTACAGGAGTCGGCCCCTGCTGAAAGAAATGGAGGACTAGGTCCTATATCTTTGGGCGCAATACAGAAGGTAACACCTAAGATCATGGCGCCTGTTCCTCAGACTGTTATGGCTCACCTACATCTGTTGTCTCGACCGGTGACGGCTGGTCCGGCCGGTATGTTATTTGCGCAACTCTACAGGGGACAGGCACCAGAAAAAGCTCCGGCATCCCTAAAGATATGCAAGGGCTGGTTGAGGTCAGTGGCGGGAGGCCAGCTAAATTGCACCCAAGTTACCGGACATCTGATGACTCTCTATTCAACCTCTAGATCTGGTATTGGTTGAAACAGCCTTAGTAGTTGCAGAACATTTTATAGCAAAATATCAAACGTACTGTTCTAGACTTGTTTTTCTTTGCCTGCTGAATTTGTTTATTTGTTTAATAGTATATCGGCAAAAAGTTTAAATCTATATACAATAATTGCTTTATATGTATAAGGGGTGGTAAGTGGAGACCTCGCACAAAAATTGCTGATGTAGTTTGCTTACTAATTCATGCTGATGGGTTGAGATACTATAAGTTATACCACTCACTTGCATTGTTCATATATTTCTTGCCACCCCCTGTTAGCATATATATAAAAACTTAATGGCTATTCATATATAAGTTATACTCTGCGTTAATATGGACTTGCTACCTTCAGTTAGTAGCTAAAGTGTTACTGTTTGCATGGGGCAGCTTGAGAGCCAGTATATAAATATAAATACAAATAATTTGTTAATGATCCTGTTAATCACAGACAGCTCTTATAGACAGTTGTTATGCTTTTCATATTTCTGTTGCAGGAGTTAACCTGGGGTACTGTCAGCTATGTTACAACTGGTGTATTTGTTTACTGTGGAGTGTTTATAGTCTTTGTGATGAGTGCTAACTGATATCAGATTAATCTATGGGGTCAGAGTCCTCTGAGCTCCAAATGATCCAGGCAAGTCATAATCTATCCATGTTGAGGGTAAGCTCCAATCATTAGAGTCACACATAAGTCCACCACATAGGTAGTTAACTCTACTAGTCACTTGGAAACTCATCTTACATATAACTCCACTTGATTAGTATTAACCCCCTGTTTATTCTTTCATATATCTTATTGGTTTCCTCTAAAAGTGCACGCATTTATGAGTACTCTGCCAACATTGCACTCTAGAAACTCCTCACATGCCTTTATACTGCCGCAGAGAGCCTACTACAGAGGCTTAAGTTACACGTCTCATTTTATTTCATTGGCATGTCTCTACACTAATATTAATAACCTTATTATATGGGGGGCGACCTGCCAGCGGCCGGGGCAGCAAGATCCCCTCTCGCATGGTTTTAGTGGAGTGTAGGCTCTCACATATAATTTGGACCTTCGTGACAGGTTTATTCATGCACACAATATGGGCTCTATCAGGGCTCCTTCTGTAACCATTAAGCATGCAACTACCAAGCTGCCAATCTAAGGTGCATATTTGTTATATCCCGCTTGTTATACCTAAATTCTCACCTCCCCCCCCCATAATATACCCCCTATCTGGGAGGGATAACCACGCGGTTTCTCTTTCCTATACCGCATCCTAGATATTATACCACACTTAGTCACCATACTGTATTGTTTGAATCTATAAATAGCACCTTTATTTTTGATACCATTTGAATTGTTATCTTCTAAGTTATATATCGCATTTTAATTACTGCATAATACTTGCATACTTAGCATAATATTTAAGCGGTTGACTGGCGCTCTCAGTGTTAATATCTTGGGATATACTAAATGTCAACCTATTCTAGATTTCTTTCAATTATTCACTTTCCTCCTTTAGAGTTTATAACAAGTACCAAGATGTGCAGGTATTGTCCCCAGTGTTTAATGAGGAAACATCTTGTACCTTGGATTTTGTGAGTAGTTTGCATAATTATAGAAAAGAGGTTCCAGACTCTTCCATAGTATTGCCTATGTTGTAAATCTTATCTATTAAGATGGAAGTTGTATATGTGAAATGTACCATTTATATATGTTCTGTACCATATTATTTTGCATAAGTTGTATTGGTTTCTGCATAACCTCAATAAAAATCTTTAAAAAAAAAAAAAAAAAGCAAAAATGGAAGAGTTAGTTACCGCATCTGGCAAAATGGGATAAGCCCAGGTACCACGTCAAAGTATCTCCCAAAACCAGTTATAAATAGGTCCCTAGAGTGTGCAGCCAATGGCTGTGTGGCATATAACAGTGTTCTGCACTTCCATTGAACTGAAAAGCTCACAATTTCAAAACAAAAGGGGGACAAAATAATTAATGAAAGTATATTGCAGAGTTTATATATATATATATATATATATATATATATATATAGTTTATCATATTAAATTACCTTCTCAAAGTGTGTAATGCTTAATTTAGCATGCAACACGTTTCTCGTCTTACTCACCGTTTTATCAGGCATCTTAAGGGGCACATATTGATATTACTGATGTTTTATTAAAATTCATTTTTAAAAAATTGGAATAAATGTACCAGTTGTTTTCTACGAGCAAACTACCATAGGAAGACCAGCAGGCCGGGTCCAGTGGGCTGGAGCACTGAGAATCTCCAGCATGCCTCTATCAGCACACCACGGTTCTGCCACTAAATGTGAGTAACCTGCGCCTTTATATTGATGAATGAGTGGAAGAAACTTTTGATATACACATGAGGCCTTCTCTTTGTCTGTTTGCATTTTTTGTATATGAGAAGGAGCTGTACTGGGGAAGTCTCAAAGATGTGTGTATGTGTATGTATGTATGTGTTTATGTATAACTGTGTGTGTGTGTGTATGAATATGTGTATGTATAACTGTGTGTGTATGTGTATGTATGTATGAGTGTATGTATAACTGTGTGTGTATGTATATGTATGTATGTGTGTATGTATGTGTATGTATGTATGTGTGTGTATGTATATCTGTGTGTGTATGTATATCTGTCTGTGTGTATGAATATGTGTGTGTGTGTATGTATCTATATATCTATGTGTATGTGCATGTATGTATGTATATGTGTGCGTGCATGTGTGTATGTATGTATGTGTGTGTATTTATGTATATGTGTGTATATGCATGTATATACAGTATATATATATATATATATATATATATATATATATATGCACAGTGGATATAAAAAGTTTACACACCCCTGTTAAAATGTCATGTTTCTGTGATGTAAAAAAATGAGACAAAGATAAATCATTTCAGAACTTTTTCCACCTTTTATGTGACCTATAAACTGTACAACTCAATTGAAAAACAAACTGAAATGTTTTAGGTAAAGGGAAGAAAAAAATTAAAAATAAAATAATATGGTTTCACACCCTTAAACTAATACTTTTTTGAAGCACCTTTTGATTTTATTACAGCACTCAGTCTTTTTGGGTATGAGTCTATCAGCATGGCACATTTTGACTTGGCAAGATTTGCCCACTCTTCTTTGCAAAAACACTCCAAATCTGTCAGACTCAGATTGCGAGGGGCGGGCATCTCCTGTGCACAGCCCTCTTCAGATCACCCCACAGATTTTCAATCGGATTCAGGTCTGGGCTCTGGCTGGGCTATTCCAAAACGTTAATCTTCTTCTGGTGAAGCCATTCCTTTGTTGATTTGGATGTATGCTTTGGGTCGTTGTCATGCTGAAACATGAAGTTATTCTTCATGTTCAGCTTTCTAGCAGAAGCCTGAAGGTTTTGTGCCAATATTGACTGGTATTTGGAACTGTTCATAATGCCCTCTAGCTTAACTAAGGCCCCAGTTCCAGCTGAAGAAAAACAGCCCCAAAGCATGATGCTGCCACCACCATACTTCACTGTGGGTATGGTGTTTTTTTGGTGATGTGCAGTGTTGTTTTTGCGCCAAACATATCTTTTGGAATTATGGCCAAAAAGTTAACCTTGGTTTCATCAGACCATAACACCTTTTCCCACATGCTTTTGGGAGACTTCAGATGTGTTTTTCCAAAATGTAGCCTGGCTTGGATGTTTTACTTCGTAAGAAAAGGCTTCTGTCTTGCCACTCTACCCCATAGCCCAGACATATAAAGAATACGGGAGATTTTTGTCACATTTACCACACAACCAGTACTTGCCAGATATTCCTGCAGCTCCTTCAATGTTGCTGTAGGCCTCGTGGCAGCCCCCCAGACCAGTTATATTCTTGTCTTTTCATCAATTTTGGAGGGACATCCAGTTCTTGGTAATGTCACTGTTGTGCCATATTTCTTTCATGTAATTGGCAAGAGTCCATGAGCTAGTGACGCATGGTATATACAATCCTACCAGGAGGGGCAAAGTTTCCCAAACCTCAAAATGCCTATAAATACACTCCTCACCACACCCACAATTCAGTTTTACAAACTTTGCCTCCTATGGAGGTTTGTGCTAAGATTTCTACGTTGACATGCACTTCTCAGCATTTTGAAGCCTGATTCCTCTCAGAGTACAGCGAATGTCAGAGGGACGTGAAGGGAGTATCACCTATTGAATGCAATAATTTTCCTAATGGGGGTCTATTTCATAGGTTCTCTGTTATCTGTCATAGAGATTCATCTCCTACCTCCCTTTTCATATCGACGAAATACTCTCATATACCATTACCTCTACTGATAACTGTTTAAGTACTGGTTTGGCTATCTGCTATATGTGGATGGGTGTCTTTCGGTAAGTATGTTTTTTTATTGCTTAAGACACCCCAGCTATGGTTTGGCACTTTATACATTTATATAAAGTTCTAAATATATGTATTGTACTTATATTTGCCATGAGTCAGGTTCATGTATTTCCTTGTGCAGACTGTCAGTTTCATTTTTAGGGAAAATAAACATATTGAGAAATATTTTTCTTACCTGGGGTTTTAGTCTTTTTTCAAATTGACTATACTTTTTCTTGCGAATTGCGGCAGTTCTAGGCCCGCGGGTGCGCCAAATGCTAGACTTTATTGCATAATTTTTGGCGCGATAATTTTTTGGCGCGAAAAGTACATCCATCATTTCCGGCGGCGTAGTTGATGCCGGGTCCTTACACATGGTTGCGTCGTTAGTGACGCAAGTGTGTCATTTCCGGATATTGTTGGCACTAAAAAATTTTCAGTTACGTTGTGTATCATACTTGGCGCCAAATTTTTCATTAATTTAATACCCCATTGCTATTTGCCTCTTGCCTTTCCCTATTCAGAGGACTATGCTATTTGCATTTTTTTCCCATTCCTGAAACTGTCATATAAGGAAATTGATAATTTTGCTTTATATGTTGTTTTTTCTTTTACATTTTGCAAGATGTCTCAATCTGATCCTGCCTCAGAAGTATCTGTTGGAACTTTGCTGCCTGACATCGGTTCTACCAAAGCTAAGTGCATTTGTTGTAAAATTGTGGATATTATATCTCCGAATGTCATTTGTAATAGTTGTCATGATAAACTTTTACATGCAGAAAATGTGTCCATCAGTAATAGTACATTGCCAGTTGCAGTTCCTTCAACTTCTAATGTACATGATATACCTATGAATTTTAAAGAATTTGTTACTGTTTCTATTCAGAAGGCTTTGTCTGCATTTCCGCCTTCTAATAAACGTAAAAGGTCTTTTAAAATGTCTCACTCAGTTGATGAAATTTCAAATGACCGACAACATAATGATTTATCATCCTCTGATGAGGATCTATCTGATTCAGAAGATCCTTCCTCAGATATTGACACTGACAAATCTACTTATTTATTTAAAATAGAGTATATTCGTTCTTTATTAAAAGAAGTGTTAATTACTTTGGATGTTGAGGAAGTCAGTCCTTGACGTTAAGACTAGTAAACGTTTTCTAAGGAATGGAATAAGCCAGGTACTTCTTTTATTCCTTCTTCAAGGTTTAAAAAAGTGTATCCTTTACCAGCAATTTCTATAGAGTTTTGGGAAAAGGTCCCCAAAGTTGATGGAGCTATTTCTACTCTTGCTAAACGTACCACTATTCCTATGGAAGATAGTACTTCCTTTAAGGATCCTTTAGATAGGAAGCTTGAATCTTATCTAAGGAAAGCCTATTTATATTCAGGTCATCTTCTCAGGCCTGCAATTTCTTTGGCTGATGTTGTGGCTGCATCAACTTTTTGGTTGGAAAATTTAGTGCAACAAGAATTGGATTCTGACACATCTAGCATTGTTCGCTTATTGCAATATGCTAATCATTTTATTTGTGATGCCATTTTTGATATTATCAAAATTGATGTTAGATCCATGTCTTTAGCTATTTTAGCTAGAAGAGCTTTGTGGCTTAAGTCTTGGAATGCTGATATGAAATCTAAGTCTTGATTACTATCTCTTTCTTTCCAAGTTAATAATTTATTTGGTTCTCAGTTGGATTCTATTATTTCAACTGTTACTGGGGGAAAGTTAGTTTTTTTGCCTCAGGATAAAAAACCTAAGGGTAAATCTAAGGCTTCTAATCATTTTCGTTCCTTTTGTCAGAATAAGAAACACACATCTAATCCTTCCTCCAAGGAATCTGTTTCCAATTGGAAGCCTTCCTCAAATTGGAATAAATCCAAGTCATTCAAGAAACCAAAGTCAGCCCCTAAGTCCGCATGAAGGTGCGGCCCTCATTCCAGCTCAGCTGGTAGGGGGCAGATTAAGGTTTTTCAAGGATGTTTGAATAAATTCTGTCCAAAATCAATGGATTCAGAGCATTGTCTCTCAAGGGTATCAAATAGGATTAAGAGCTCCTGAGAGAAGATTTTTTCTCTCACGCGTCCCAGCAAATCCAGTAAAAGCTCAGGCTTTCCTGAAGTGTGTTTCAGACCTGGAGTATTCAGGGGTAACCATGCCGGTTCCTTTTCAGGAACAAGGTCTGGGATTTTATTCAAATCTATTCATTGTCCCAAAGAAAGAAAATTAATTCAGACCAGTTCTGCATCTGAAAATTTTGAATCGTTATGTAAGAGTACCAACTTTCAAGATGGTGACTATAAGTACTATTCTGCCTTTTGTTCAGCAAGAACATTATATGTCTACAATACACTTGCAGGATGCATACCTTCATATTCCGATTCATCCAGATCATTATCAGTTCCTGAGATTCTCTTTTCTAGACAAGCATTACCAATTTGTTGCTCTTCCATTTGGCCTAGCAACAGCTCCAAGAATCTTTTCAAAGGTTCTAGGTGCCCTACTCTCTGTAATCAGAGAACAGGGTATTGCGGTGTTTCCTTATTTGGATGATATGTTGGTACTAGCTCAGTCTTTACGTTCTGCAGAATCTCACACAAATCAACTAGTGTTGTTTCTTCGAAAACATGGTTGGAGGATCAATTTATCAAAAAGTTTCTTGATTCCTCAGACAAGGGTCACCTTTTTAGGTTTCCAGATAGATTCAGTGTCCATGACTCTGTCTCTAACAGACAAGAGACGTTTAAAATTGGTTGCAGCCTGTCGGCACCTTCAGTCTCAGTCATTCCCTTCAGTGGCTATGTGCATGGAAGCTTTGTATGCTGAATCAATGGTGCAGGGATTATACAAAGATATCACAATTAATATCCTTAAATCCCAATGTTCGACACTCTCTGACATGTTGATTAAATCACCAGCGTTTAGTTCAAGGGGCTTCTTTTGTTCGGCCAACCTGGACTGTGATATCTACAGATGCAAGTCTTTCAGGTTGGGGAGCTGTTTGGGGATCTCTGAAAGCACAAGAGGTTTGGAAATATCAAGAGGCGAGATTACCAATCAACATTTTAGAACTCTGTGCAATTCTCAGAGCTCTTCAGTTTTGGCCTCTGTTAAAGAGAGAACCGTTCATTTGCTTTCAGACAGACAATATCACAACTGTGGCATATGTCAATCATCAGGGTGGGACTCACAGTCCCCAAGTTATGAAAGAAGTATCACGGATACTTGCTTGGGCGGAATCCAGCTCCTGTCTAATCTCTGCAGTACATATCCCAGGTGTAGACAATTGGGAGGTGGATTATCTCAGCCATCAGACTTTACATCCAGGGGAGTGTTCTCTCCATCCAGATGTGTTTTCTCAGATTGTTCAGATGTGGGGTCTTCCAGAGATAGATCTGATGGCCTCTCATCTAAATAAGAAACTTCCCAGATACCTGTCCAGGTCCAGGGATGTTCAGGCGGAAGCAGTGGATGCGTTGTCACTTCCATGGTGTTATCATCTTGCTTACATTTTTCCACCTCTAGTTCTTCTTCCAAGAGTGATCTCCAAAATCATCATGGAACAATTGCTTGTGTTGCTGGTGGCTCCTGCATGGCACACAGGTTTTGGTATGTGGATCTTGTTCGGATGTCCAGTTGCCAACCTTGGCCACTTCCGTTAAGACCGGACCTACTGTCTCAAGGTCCATTTTTCCATCAGGACCTCAAATCATTAAATTTGAAGGTATGGAAATTGAACGCTTAGTGCTAAGTCATAGAGATTTCTCTGACTCAGTGATTAATACTATGTTACAAGCTCATAAATCTGTTCTAGGAAGATTTACTATCAAGTCTGGAAGACTTACATTTCATGGTGTTCTTCTCATAAATTCTCTTGGCATTCTTTTAGAATTCCTAGAATTTCACAGTTTCTTCAGGATGGTTTGGATAAAGGTTTGTCTGCAAGTTCCTTGAAGGGACAAATCTCTGCTATTTCAGTTTTATTTCACAGAAAGATTGCTAAACTTCCTGATATTCACAGTTTTTTTTTTTTTTTGAAAAATTAGCTTTATTTAGTAATTTATGAAATGAGAGTTACAACTTTTGGAGACGCAGCTCCATGTTCAGTACATCGAAAGCAAAATATTGTATAGTTAAACTTTTGAGCTAATTAGATTTAATAAACCAACTGAACTCTGGACTGGATCAGCCAACGCGGTCTTAGGTAATTCCTCTCGTGGGTCTCCAAATATAGTTTCAGACCCTCCCTTTTGTGTACATGAGTAAAAGGCAGATGAGTCGACCAAACACCCTCTCTCCCCCTCCTACTCCCAAAGCGACAAGTGCTTATAAAACCTATCTGTTTTTAAGGTACGTTTCCCATGTTGTCAGAATGTCTGAGTATATGTCTGTTTTATCATGTTGTAGATAGTAAAGCTCTTCGAGATGAATCGATTCAGATACCCTTTGTACCCACATTTCAATTGTGGTAGGGTCCTTTGATTTCCAATTTTTAGCTATTTGGAACTTCATACTATTGGACATTATAAAAAATAATTTAAGGGAAGGTTTGTATTTTATTCTAGGGGGTTTATTCAGTAGCCAAATTAAGGGATCCAGAGGGAATTGGAATTCCAATATGTCTTCAATCTCAGATATAACAGATCTCCAAAGATTTTGGATGGCTGTACACCACCACCACATGTGGGTCATACCACTATTAACATGACCGCAGTGCCAGCATTTGTTTTTTGTCTTATGGAATAAGCGATGTATTTTTTGGGGAGTGTAATACCACCTATGTAGTAGCTTTAGGTTGATTTCTATAGTTGCAGTGGAAATGGAAGTTTTCAGAGTTGATCGAATTATCTTCGTACCTATGTGTGGATGAATTACTACTATATCTTTTTCCCAGCTTTCCAAGTATGGGATAGGCTGGCCTGGAAATGGGGTAATTAATATTTTATATATCAACGACAGTGTGTGATGAATCTGGGGATTTCTGATACATAATTGTTCGTAGTTGGTTAGTGGTCTGGTCATATTGTTAGATTGAACGTGAGTTGTTATAAAGTTATGAATTAGTCGGTACATGAACCAATTACTCAGGCATGTAAAGCCTTTTTGCATTAGTTCTGGTTGTGATTTAATTTGTTCATTCTGTATAAGCCAACACACTGGAAAATCATATAGATGGGACGGGTAAGAGTGGTTTTCTACGCTGGAGCCTAAGTCTAGTTCCCCATTTATCACCAGGGACGTAAGTGGGGAGGGTCTTGAAGAGAGATTTGGAAATTGGATCATTGTTTGGTTCCACTACTTATATGTTTCTGATATGACGGGGTTAAGTTTGGGGTTTTTATATTTCCGTATTTGAATGGCCCAACACGATCTACTAAGATTTGATGATTGGGCAATTCCATGTTCCATTTTGATAAGGAGATAGAATCAGCGCTTATTTCTACCTAAGCCAAATACTGTACAGAGAAGGTCCCTCTCAAAAAGACCAAAAAGTGAAGTTAGAATTAAAGATTAGTACTGGCGCTTACAGCTAAGGTAAGGTGATCACAATAAATGAGTAATTCTCAGTTTAAATTTAAGGTGGTTTCTAAGGTGGCTGATGTAAACCAAAGGGCAATATGGGAGAATTTTTTTTATAAAAAGACAATGGTCAGATACCTTTGAAAATAATCCACATTTGATCGCACTATTTATTATATAAAGTAGCTGGTGGATACCACAGGGCAATAAGGGAGCTATATTTTTTATATAGAAAGACAATGGTCAGATATCTTTAAAAATCATACACATTTATTAAATACAATTAAGGGTTGAGGTCACAGAATTCTTAAAGATTAAATGCCCAAGTGTACCATAAAAATAAATATATAAATATATAGCCTAACTCTAAGGATGAGCTCGATTAAGCAAATTACAATAGGTAGGTAGTTAGAAAAGTAAATCCTATACACTGATAAAGCAACTGTGTCACTAAGCAGATCCTTGAGGGGTATCAAGGAGTAAAATTAGTTTTGGTAACTGTGCTCTGAGTAGAGATAAAAAATAACAATCAGGGTAATAAAATATATAAGTGTAAAATAAAATGTAGAGAAAGCTATCTATCTGGATGTCAAGTATTAGCACACACAATTGTATAATTAAAATACAGTAGGGAAATACTGCCTAAAACCTAATAGACAAAGATATCTATTATACAAATAAAACCGGTATGAGAGTGAATTGTACTGTGTGATGTCCAATATTGTATTGATGGTAGTATTGGGAACGTTACACTCTCATATGAGGTTGATCTTGCTCTCGCGAGTATTGGATCACACTATCATATGAGAGGGGTACCTTCAAGTTGCCGGCTAAGTATCCATGTGGAGCGGTAGCTACCAGGAGCCGTATACTCCTGTCTGTAATCCAAGTGCTGTTGGGTGATTCCCTTGTCTTGGCTGATATTCTCTGGGTCCTTGGTCCAGTCCCAAACTCTTGCTCTGCCGCTGTTTTCTCAGCTTTCAAGCGCGGCACACGTAGCTGGTACTACTCCGATTCTCCTGTCTGTTTAGATGACGTCTCCGCTCACGTGCTGTCGGCTTACGTGCGGATGTCTACAGCTGGGCTCAAATTTGGAATGTGTCCAAGTCTTCCGCTCACAGTTCACCAGGCGTATTAGGATTCACGCCTGGGTAGTGGCAGTTCCTTACTCTCTTTAAATATATAAAGGAGTAGAATAGGAGTAGATTAGTGAACAAACTTCAACGCGTTTCCCCCCTTCCTCTGGGCTTTTTCAAGAAGTATAGAGTATCAGTCCAGGGTTGTGTTAAAGACCCCTCCTCTGGTGTGTGATAGGTTAGTCTCAATAAAAGGGGTGTGTACAGTTCCACACTGGCTTCTTAAGGTGGTAAATGTTACTACATCATTTGGGTTGAATCTAACTATTTTCAAAAAAACAATAGTAATACTTTCTTAAGGGGTATTTATGCATTAGATAAGAACATTAATAAAGGAAACTTTAATATTCTGCAAATGACACATTGCTAACATATTTCCTTGCAAAGGAGTGTGGCTTATTAAGGTGGTAAATGTTAGTACATCAATTGGGTTGAGTCCAACTATTTTCAAAAAACGATAGTAATACTCTCTTAGGGGGTATTTATGCATTAGATATGGACATTTACAAAAGCAACTTTTATATTCTGCAAATGACACATTGCTAGCATATTTCCTTGCAAAGGAGTATGCAGGAGTACATCAACTGTCTTTAGAGTGAATTTTTTCTTTATAACTAGCTTTCCAAGTTTAAGCCTATATAAGAAATAAAAATAATGATCAAAATAAAGACAACATAAATGTCTTTATGATTTCAAATTTAATCTTTTCGTAATTTGGTATAATGTCTCCTCAGATGTAGCAAGATGAATTCCCAAATATTTAATAGATTGTGTGTTCCATTTAAAGGGTGTAAGTTTCTCTAATATCTTCTGTTTTTGTGGGTCTAATGTAATATTAAGTATCTCAGATTTGGGGATGTTGACTAGGAAATTTTACTGAATGTAAAAATGATCTAGTTCTTTAACTAACAAGGGTAGGGATATTTCTGGATTGGTTAGTGTAAGCAGGATATCATCCACAAATAAGGATAAAATATATTTTTGGTCCCTGATTGTGACTCCTTCAATTTCAGGATGGGATCTGATTCTAGCAGCCAGAGTTTCTATCACACATGTGAATAGTAAGGGTGATAACGGACACCCTTGCCTCGTCCCATTTGATATCGTAAATGAGTCAGACAGGGTTCCATTTATTAATATTTTTGCGCTTGGATGAGTATATAGGGAAAATATTTTTTGGATTACTCCCTCACCAAACCCCATTGTCTGCAGTGTGAGCTGAAGGTAGTCCCATGCTACCCGGTCAAAAGCCTTTTTGGCATCTATGGATAGGACAATTAATGGTAATTTTTGGTGTTGCGCATCAAAGATCGTGTTTAGGGCCCTGAGCGTATTATCTTTTACTTCTCTTCCCAACACAAATCCCACTTGGTCATGGTGGATAAGATCAGGTAACAAAACATTGATTCTATTTGCTAATAATTTGGAGTACATCTTTATATCTGAATTTAGGAGTGAGATTGGGTGATAGTTAGTAGTCACATTTGAAGGTTTATTTGGTTTCAATAACGTGGTGATATGGGCTTCTAGGGCTGATTCTGGGAAGGGGTGAGTGGAGTCAATTGAGTTAAAGTATTGTAAGATATGTAAGGAAAATTGTTCCGCGAACATTGAATATTATTTATAAGTAAAACCGTCCAGGCCTGGTGACTTATTATTGGAAGATTTTTAATCACTGTACGTAACTCTTCTAGTGAAAAAGGTTCATCTAATGTTTCTTTCTGTATTTGGGTCAGTTTGGGGAGGTGTAATTTGGAAAGATAATCCGTGATATGTTGTTGGCGTGTATTAGTATTGGAGTATGTGTCGGCAGCTGGTTTAGGCAGATTATACAATTTCTGGTAGTAATCTCTAAATGTTGCTGCTATTGCTTGTGTAGATCGATGCGATATACCTCTATTGTTTTTTATATGAAGAATATAATTAGATTTGGATTTTTTCTTTATATATCTAGCCAGAGATCGACCTGGTTTGTTGAGATCCATATATGAACGTTGTTTAAATAGAAAAGCACACATACTCTGTTCTTTGTTAAGAATAGAAGCTAGATTAAAGCGTTTAGCTTGTAGGAGTTGAAGGGTGGTTTCATCTTTTGTGTTTTTTTTATGTACCTCTTTGAGTTGTGATATTTCCTTGATGAGGCTGGTAGTTGCTTCTCTTTTCAATTTATTAATATTTGCTTTATGTGCTATCAACTCGTCCCTTATAGTGCATTTGTGTGCTTCCCAGTTAATCCGAGGAGAGGTATCTGTATGTCTATTTTGTAGAAAAAAAAAATCTATTCTGGTTTGTACTTTCATTTTAATGGAGGGCTCAGTTAATAAACTATCATCTAGTTTCCAAACATAATGTTTTATAGGTTTGGAGGGCCAATCAAAAGCACAATGTACTCCTGAATGGTCCAAACAGGTTATTGGGGAGATATCTGCAGTTCTTATGAGGCTCATGCTAGTGATGTCCATAAATATGTAATCGATTCAGTTATATATTTTATGGGGGAATGAGTAGAATGTATAATCAATAGACTCTGGGTGTAGAGTCCTCCAAACATCCAAACAACCAAGTTGTTTTAATATGTTATTTGATTTTTTAATATTTACTTTGGAGTTGGATGAAGTGTATGTGGAGCTATCTAATAGTGGGTTTAAGGTTAAATTGAAATCCCCTCCTATTAGCAGCATGCCTTTTTGATGTTCTATAATGGTGTTCAATACCTGTTTAAGAAAGGAATGTTGTTTTGTTTGAGGGGCATAAAGTGATACTATTTTAATAGGGAGACCATAAAGCAGGCCTATTAGTAAAATGTATCTACCTTCTTTATCTCTAAACACTGATATTTCCTGAAATGGGATTCCCGCTTTTATTAGAATACCTACCCCCTGGATTTTCTTCTGAGGGTGGGATGCATAGTAACCTCTACCAAATTTAAATTGAAATGCTTTTGGTTCTTTCCCTTTCAAAAAGTGTGTCTCTTGGAGTAAAACTATGTCTCCCTTTTTGCACTTAAAATCATTTAGGGCCGTCATTCTCTTTCCAGGAGAGTTAAGACCCTTAGAGTTTATAGATATAAAGTTTAAAGACCTATTGTCGTCTTTTTTAAAAGTTTGTGGTGACATGTGGAGAGTAAAATGTCTTAACCGCTTTTATTCTAGGTGTCTTTCTGAGGTGTGATTGGAGATTTCTAAAGAAGCTATAACGCGTGGCCGTTCAGTCCAAAACAACCATAAAACCTAATAAATCTAACCTTAACAAAAAATAACATATATTATTATAACATATTGCTAAACAAAAGAAAAAGAAAAAATTTATCCTCATTAAGGGGATATAAGTGAGGAGGAGTGACCCCTCTCCCCCAATAACCGGCACTTCGTTAGGGTAGCATCCATTGTGTCATCCAGACCGTGATGAAGAAGGATATACTCTGTATTAAGTTTATTGAAAAACCTCATTTATACCCAATCTGTCCATTAATATTGCTAAATATAAATTAACAGTGTGTAATCCATAGTTCTTATCCTATTGAAAGGTTATATTATTGTTATCCAGCAACTAGAGGGCAGTGAAGAACGTCTCATGTATATAGACTATACTAACAATTGAACGTTTTCTATAAACAAACATTTCTATACATTGAAATCTTGGTAAATTAGCGTTATCCTTACAAGCGTAAGGCTCCTAGGTCATTTCACAGTTTGTCCGGTATGAAGAACGTAGAGAAACAATTCAGACCCAGAGTGCTCTATAATTATATTCTGTATTTAAGTTTAATGAAAAAAAAAACCCATTTATACCCAATCTGTCCAACAAATTTGTTAAATATAAATTAACAGTTTGTAATCCATACTTCTTCTAATGTTGAAAGGTTATATTATTGTTGTCCAGTAACTAGAGGGCAGCGAAAAACATTATATGCATATAAACTATACCAACAATTGAAAATTTTCTATAAACAAACATTTCTATACATTGAAATCTTGGCAAATTAGTGTTATCCCTACAAGTGTAGGGCTCCTAGGACATTTCACAGTTTGTCAGGTGTGAAGATCTTAGAGAAACTATTCAGACCTAAAGTGTTTTATAATTACTTGAATGTTCCCTTTTAGGTAAGTTCTCCTTTGTGAAAATAAATTTTATTAAACAGATATATAGGATATTACTTATCTGTCGTTGAGATGAAGATGCCTCTGAGTTTCATAAAAGGTCTCAGGGTGGGAGATTTTGTAGAGTAGGTGAACGTTGACTTTTGGATTTCTTGGGCACTGTGGTCCAGCTCAAGTGCCAGTTTGTAGATGATTTGTTTCTGGCATGTTCTGTGATAGGACTGTCATCTTCAGTGGAAGTAGAAGGGTTGTTAAAGATAAGGTTTAGTGCTTTTGAGAGAGTGTCCAAGTCCGAAGACTCTCTATACACCAGCATTTTGCCTGCATGAGGTATAAGTAGACTGAATGGAAATCCCCAACGATATCTTATCTTGTGTTCTTGGAGAACTGAGGTTAGGAATTTCAGAGATTTCCATTTTTCGATGGTGGATGGACACAGATCCTGATATATTTGTAATTCTTTATCCTGAAATGATAAGGGGTGAGTGTTCCTCGCCGCTGTCCAGATGGATTCTCTATCCTTAAAATGTAATAGTCTAATGACTACATCTCTCGGTGGAGCAGAAGGGTTAGGGCAAGGTCTTAATGTGAGCTCTCTCTATGGAATTTTCTGTGAAAGAAGCGAACTTAGTGATACTATTGAAGAATCTTGTCAAATAGGAGTGGAGGTCTTCTGTAGATATGTCTTCTGGGATTCCACGAATCCTCAGATTGTTTCTTCTACTCCGATTTTCTAAATCCTCCACCTTCTCTTGTAATCTGTGGATTATAGCGGATTGATGTGATAACCCTGATTCAGTTGTGTTTAACATGGAGTTAATCACTTCTTGGCTGTCTTCTAGATCTTCCAGTCTAGCGCCAGAGTGTTGATTTCTTTTTTAACAGTAGACATTTCTGACTGTATGAATGATTTGAGGTCTGCTATATCAGATTTGGATGGCAACTTGTCTATAGCTGCCTGCAATATTGTAAGCTCTTGCTGTGGAAATAAATGACTTGTGGCTTGTTCTGGTGTTTGGGGTGAGGTAGCCTGTGAGTGGTCTTTTAATAGAGAAGATGTGTCTATCTTGCTATGATCTGAAGGAGAAAAGAAAGTAGATACTGATGTTGTTTGGGATGTGTTTTTCCCATTCTTCTCAGGTCTTGTAGGTCTCCTGGATGACATGACTCCTGCTGAGTGCTATTTGTGCAATTATTCTAGGTGTTTATTGCAGTGGTCAGCAGTAGTTTTTGTTATTTGAATGTTTTAATGCTTTCAGTGCCTTTTTTTGTAGAAATGTGCTCCTTTATTAACGTGCAATTTTCTCCTTTGAGAGTAGAAAATAATATATATGTGGGAATCTGTTCCCTAAGTAGGGAGTTTTAGAAGAAACACGTTAATAGAGAAATAAGAGCTTATATTATTGTTCCAACTGATCCGGTTTTGTCAGGCAGTGAAACGATAAACCCTCCCTCATTTCTCCTTCTATGACCTTCTTTTCTCCCCTCAGTATTTTTAAAGATGGGTAAATTGCATATAGCATATGAGTGAATGAAGGTCGCTTAATATATATATGGGAATCTGTTCCCTGAGTAGGAAGTTTAAGAAGCCACACATTTATAGAAACATAAGAGCTTATATTATTGCTCCAACTGATCCTGTTTTGTCAGGCAGTGAAAAGGTTAACTCTCCTTCACTGTTCCTTCTATGACCCTCTTCCCTCCCCTCTGTATTTTTAAGATACAGAGATTATATATGGCATATGAGTGAACGAAGGATGCATAACATTTCTCACCATATATCAACTTGTCTGCCCCTGCGCCTCACAGAGTAACGATATGCTGGATTTTATATTATGCAAGGCCCAGGCAAAAATGGCGAACGAATCCTCATCGCATGACCAGCCTCTCTTCTCTGCCGTGTCCGCTCGGCTACTACCAGCGATCCTCTTATTTTAAAAAGGCCATTGATCATTATGTCCCATTTGAATAAACAAGGCCTTGCTTGAATTTTATGCTGCACAGTGACTCCGTGTTGTAAGGAATCTTGCAAGCCCTCTGGTCTGGGTCTCAGTGTCAGTGTCGCCCAACGTATCCACTTACCCTCGGTAACCTAAGGTATTAGGGTTTTGATAGAGCCCCTTAGGTGTCGTGTGAGTCACATAATCCGATCACCGGGGGAGAGTTGTTCCAGAGCTCCTAAACTACGCGGCCATGTTCTAGCATGGCCAAGCTCCGCCTCCCTGATATTCACTGTTTTGTACAGGCTTTAGTTCGTATTAAATCCATGCAAGTTCTACCCAAGTCACTGCAAGGGATCGAGCATAGATGTTTTTGGCAAATTAATCCTTAAAGACATAGAGAATATAAAAGAACAACCCAAGTTCCACAATCTAACTAGGTCAGAAGCAGAAATTTTAAAAGCGCTTAACAAAAGGGAGGACATCGTGATTAAGGAAGCCGATAAAGGCAGGGGAGTAGTTGTGATGGATAAAGAATTTTATTTACAGGAAGCATACAATATATTATCAGATAACGAAACATATAGAGTTCTGGAAAAATCACCCAAAAAAGAGTTCTGCAAAGAACTACACAAAGTCTTGATTCAGGCTTTAGACAAAAATATTATATCTGAACATGAATTTGATTTTTTATTTAAAAATGATTCTAAAACATCAATTTTTTATTTTTTGCCTAAATTACACAAAAATTCCACCCATCCCCCAGACGCCGTATTATTAGTGGTATCGATTCGCTAACAGCTAATTTATCATCTTTTATTGATTTTTTACTTCAACCTTATGCACAAAATTCAAAATCCTATCTGAAAGACAGCACACATGTCTTAAACGTAATTAACAACATTAAATGGGAAACCGATTACCACTGGGTAACCCTAGACGTCACTTCTTTGTATTCAATAATTGATCACAAAAAGGGAATTGCAGCAATTGAATGGAAGTTAAAACAAGATCCTGACCTCACATCGCTTCTTTTAGAATTTATTGTTACAGCTATAGATTTTATGTTGAATCATAACTTTTTTGGTTTGACAATAAATATTTTTTACAAATATGTGGAACCGGCATGGGCACCAGGTTCGCCCCAAGTAATGCCATCTTTATGTTTGGTCCAGTATGGTGCCTGGGGCGAGCCTGGTGTCCTGGCGGAGATATATAGATGACGTGCTGTGCATTTGGAAGGGAGATCTACAGTCCCTATAGGTTTTCATCACCCATCTCAATAGTAATAATATGAATATCATTCTTACCCCAGAAATACACAAAACGGAGGCTACTTTTCTAGATTTATCAATTTCAGTAAAAGAAGGGGACATCTATACTAAAACTTTTTTTCAAAAAATGTGACACTAACACTTACATTCAACATGATAGCCAACACCACCCAACATGGCTTCAAGCTATCCCAAAAGGTCAATTTCAACGCATCAGACGCAATTGTAATACATTAAAAGACTATGAGGAGGGGGGCGGAGTTAACCGCAGGAGAGAGAAGACGTGCTTTCAGGAGCTCCTCATCAGATAGCACAATATTTATTAGTTTTTCTATAAATAAGAGAACTTTTGGAACTTATACTTTTCAGCACACAGGTCACTAGGGAACAGGGACCTACTCTTGTGACTCTGCACTTTTATTTTAAGCCTTTGCCTCAAAACTTTCCGATTGGGGTGAGGCTGAGTGAGACCATATCCTCCGGAGGGTCGGGGCTCCGCTCCGGAGGCCTAACTTTTGCTTCTAACAGCTCCCAGCCGAAGCCTGTCCCTTTTCTGCACCTCACTCCGGAGGGTCGGGGATCCGCTCCGGAGTACCTACTGACCACACGCTTGCTAAACTGGCACGCCATTACCTTGCCTGGTGTCCCTTAGCAAGACGACGATCACGCACATTACAGCGAACCTTCCGTCTCAAGAGCGGAGAGAATTCTGAGACTGCCTCAGCTCCAAAGTGGTTGGAGCCCCAGCGAAGCACCTAAGGCACCCCGGCAGCAGGCTCCGGAGGGTCGGGGATCCGATCCGGAGCTGAAGAGTTGAGCCGTACCTGCAGGTTAGAGGAACCGGAGGGCCTCTCGCACCGGCCACAGGCTCCATGCAGTAACCAGGTTCCAACCGGAACACACAACCACCTCGTCCCTTTTGCGCAACCAGCAGAGGGGAGGCTGAGGGAGCAAGAGGTTTGCCGGTGGCTTCCATCTGACACTCTGTCTTAGAAAAGTGGTGAGACTTTTCAACCTCGGGCCTGTGGGACTTTCTGGCGCGAACCGCGGCCATTTTGATAGCGCAGTGAGGGGTCCGCCGGCAGGATCTAAGGCCCTAGAGTGTTTGGCTTACTCACAAGGACCAGCACCCAGATCAGCTTCTAGAGGACAACCAGACGATCCGGCAAGGTGAGACGGCACACAAAAGGGCACCTCCATACACGTCCTTATCTAAACAGACCGGGTGAGTCCAGTACAATTTACCTCACTGCCACGTGGGATACCTTGGTCACTGACATCTCCCCATACCGGCACCCCACATTCAAGGGATAAGTGTTTAGCCCCCAGGTCTTATATTATCTTAAGCTGGCATATTTATACCCTAGAGACATTGGATGCTATATACCCCATTCTGTCTCGGCTTCCCTATCAACTGTTCTCCCTACCTGGCAATCTAAAGAGTAATACATAGGAGCTAACTTTAACTGCGCCAGAGACCCTCATCCTCTTTCACTGTATAACTTGGGAGGAAGATAATTAACCCCATTCCTTATTAATAACTTATACAATCCCCCTCCTTATCAGATATCTTAGAGAAATCTGCCACTGTCACTTCACTTACACTTCACTTCTTTGAGATTGTGGGACTATAATCTGAACTTTTAATAAAAGAATAAATGTGAAAGGCTGCTGCGTCAGTGCAATTGTCCTTAGGCATGATGCCTATGGTGTAGTGTCATTTCATAACAATTGTTTCCATCCACAGCTTACCTACACAACCTAATTAGTTACCGGCCTCTGTTTCTCTGTGGCCTGGTTTATTGTCTTATTTGATTGCATTGACCTTACATTGCGCCCCAGGTCGGTGAGTTCTGACAAGCCGAGGGACATTGTAGTGTGCTTCCATAGCTACTTATATAAAGATCGCCTTCTTCAAGCTGCTTACCGTAAACCAAATCTAAGTGGTAGGTTTGAGGGGGTACAAATTTTACCTGACCTTTCTGCACATACCCTCCAACAACGTCGCCACTTCCAGTCAGTAACCACTGCTCTTCGCAAGGCTAACTACCGATATCGATGGGGGTTCCCAACCAGGCTCATAGTTACCAAAGATAACCAATCCATAACCATCACTACACCCTCTCAGGGTACGTCTCTACTGGCCTCATGGGGTCTACTAGTGGACCCTCTCAATGTACGGGCTCAATCTCAACCTGCCTTGAGAGCATCAGCTCCTTAATGGTCGACAAAAGAACAGAGAATAAAAAGGCCCAAGACACAACACTTGCAAGTCTCTCAAGGGCACCCTGAGCCCACCGAGTAGGCTCCTACAGAAGCCACATGTCCTGGTTTAGAAGTTTGTCGGCCCTAGGGTCTCTCCTGATGGTACTTTTTGCCTAGCCTACATCTTGACTAAGGCAGGGTTCCTGTGAGACCTTCTGAGCCGCCAAAATGTTTATTTATGGAACAAGTTATATATTATAAGTTCTGATAAGTTATGCTACTTGCTGTTTTGTAATTGTTTAGGTTTAAGCACTTTATATTATGACAAACTTACTCTTAGAGCGGGGCTGATGTCTCTGCTCCACTGTGCTAGCTCCGGAGCAGTTTTCTCAACCCCCCAACTGAAGCCCACACTAGGGCTCACTTGAGGTGGACTACTTCCACCACACCAGAGGCACTTCCCAGTGCCTTCCTTTTCTACTTACCTATCCCCCCTTTCTCATTTCCCCCATTCTGTTTCCCAGACTCAGATATTTTGACTTCCCGGTTCCAACTTTTAACCACTATTATACATGACTAGCTCTCCTCTGAGGTTTCTCACTCAAAATGTTAGAGGACTTAACACTCCCTTTAAGAGAAGCCTCTTACTGCGTTCACTGAAACACCACAATCCTGACATAGTGTTCCTCCAGGAGACGCACTGGCTCAAGGACGAACCGATTAGACTTTCCTCCAGGGATTATACACACATTGAGTATGCTCCCTTTACTAAAAAAGCCAGGGGCACTGCAATTCTCCTACACAGGAGACTAGCTATTGAACCAGTCTTGACCATCAGAGATCCACAGGCCAGGTATATCATTCTAATCTGTAACATCAACCATGTGCTTTATACACTTGCATCAGTCTACCTACCCAACACTCACCAACCTAAGTGCCTCAAACACATTCTCCATGTTATCTCCCAACACCAACAAGGTAGGGTTATTATCTCGGGCGACTTCAATATGACCTGGGAACCAAAACTAGATAGAAAATCCTCTGACTTGGTTAGGGCCCCCCCTCTATTGAACGACTTGCAGCGAACTTCCGTACCCTCATGACAGGTTCAGGGTTCTTTGACATTTGGAGGTCTATTCACACTCAAGACCGAGACTACACGCACTACTCACATTCGCATCGACAATACTCTAGACTCGACTACATATTCTCTGCGGCAGACTCTCTAGACCTAGTCACTAACACGGCCATCCATATTTGCCCCTGGTCAGATCATGACTGCGTTATCGCCGACCTCATATCTTCAAATACCACTCGCTCCAGACCCTCCTGGCGCATGCCCCACAACTTACTACAAGATATTCCCCTCAGAGAAAAATTACGTACAGAAATTGGACATTTCCTAGAAACTAATGACCGGGCACAGGTAGACGATGATACCCTATGGGGAGCTGCTAAAGCAACCATAAGAGGCTTATTGATATCCGAACAGGCTAAAATACGAAGGCAAGTGGGTCTCTCGCTGTCTCAGTCCCACATTAAACTCAGAGAATTGGAGGCCCAAAATAGACTAAAGCCTACTTCCCCACTAACGACTCAAATAACTAATATTAAAAATCACATCTCTCAGTTAGAGCTTCAGAGAACCCAGGAAAACCTAACTAAACTTAAACAGCTGTACTTCTATAAGGGCAACAAGGCGGACACCCTTTTAGCCAATAAACTTAGAAATAGAACTAGTATCTCACGTATACATGGCATTGTCAGGGAGGGCTCTCTCCTTAAAATTCCCTCACAAATAGGGGAGTCTTTCGCCGAGTTTTACTCCAAATTATACAATATAGAAAAATCCGAGAACCCCCCCGTGACCTCGGAAGATTCCATTCGCGAGTACTTAAAATCTTTGAATCTACCGTCCCTCTCACCCGATCAAAGGGATACTCTAAACTTGCCATTCTCTCTCAGAGAAGTGCAACACGTTATCAAGAATTCTAAATCATTTAAGTCACCTGGGCCAGATGGCTTCCCAGTACACTTCTATAAAACCTATATCCAAGAACTCTCCCCCCTACTCCTTAGACTCTTCAACTTAGCTAGGAAGGAAGGTAAATTTAAGAGTGAATTTCTCGAAGCCACTATTGTAACTATATTAAAGCCTAATAAGGACCCCTCGCTTTGTTCCAGTTACAGGCCAATCTCTCTAATCAATACTGATATTAAGTTCTTCTCCAAAATTTTAGCTAATCGTATTGCCAACCTTCTCCCCTGTTTAATCAACCCAGACCAAGTAGGATTTATCCCCAAAAGAGAGGGACCAGATAACACTAGAAGACTCTTGAATGTTATGACTCTGTCGTCCAGCCTTAACAAACCCATGGCGATCATATCATTAGATGCAGAAAAGGCCTTTGATCGGGTGAGATGGCGTTTTCTGTGGGAAGTACTTGACACCTTTAAATTCCCAAGCTCCCTCATAGGAGCAATCAAAGCCTTATACTCTACTCCCTCCGCCTCAGTAAAGGGACTTGGTTTCCAAACTCCCCCGTTCCAAATTTCCAACGGGACTAGACAGGGCTGTCCCTTATCACCCCTACTTTTCGCGCTGGCCATCGAGCCGTTGGCAGAACAAATTAGACTTGACCCACGTATGAGTGGGATCACCCTATGTGGCACCAAACATAATATAGCCTTATTTGCTGACAACATTACCCTTTTCTCCTCAGATCTCACGACCACCCTCCCTAGACTTTTACTGATAGTCAGGGAATTTGGTGCCCACTCCCATTACAAACTAAATATCCCTAAAACTGAGATTTACACTCAAGGCTTTCAGAACTCTTCTATAGCCCCTCTAAAACTCAAATACCCGTACAAATGGTCAGAATCTTCAGTGACCCACCTGGGAGTCAGACTATCCAACGACTTCCCCCGGATTATCAGGGACAATTACCTCCCCTTGCTGACAGAGCTTCGCTCCCTCAGTGGGAGGTGGAACCTCTCCCAAGTCTCATGGCTGGGACGGATCGCAACCTTAAAGATGTCCTTTCTACCTCGACTCACATACTTATTCCGTTGCCTACCAATCAGAGTCCCCAGGCATATTTTATTACAATTCCAGAGTGAGTTCACTAGACATATATGGCAGGGCAAACCCCCAAGGGTGGCGCAGAGAGTTTTACAGCTGCCTCGGTCAAAGGGAGGTCTGGGCTCCCCCTCGATAGTAAGGTATTATGAGGGAGCCATGCTCACCCATGTCTCTCAATGGGGAGTCATACAGTCTTCCTCCAAATGGAAGTCTATTGAACAGGCCTCATTACCCTACAACCTAACTTTGCGTGATCTGATTTGGACACCTACACACTGTCGTAGGGAGCTCTCCCTGATAAACCCCATCATCCGGGAATGCCTGCAATTTTGGGATAAAATCCGCCACTCTAGACAAATTGCTCCCCACCCCTCTCCCATAGCCTCCTTGTCCGGCCTATTGGTAGGACTACAGGATGCCCATCCTCTGAAATGGTCCCAAATTGGAATAAAGATGGTCTCGGACCTCTGGCTCCCGCCATCGGAATGTGGATTTAAATCTGAGACACAGTTGGGAGTAGATGGGGCCTTACCCCATATCCTGAAATTTGAATATCACAGAGTTAAAAGTTTCTTGACCTCCTGGGGCTTCAAGCCTCAGTCAAACCGTCCACTGACCTCGTGGGAGACCACTTGGAATCAAGGAGAGAGGCTTTACAAACCCCTCTCCAGACACTACATCCTGGTGGACTCTGATCTAAACTCAGACCTAGCTCCCCACCTTGTAAAGTGGGGATCCCTACTAGACAAATCATTCACAGCAAACGACTGGGAACAAGCGCTTGAGCGAACTAAAAAAACTATACATTGCATCACCCTATTTGAAACTTTTTATAAGTTGGTGGCCGATTGGTACTACGTGCCCACCAGGCTAGCTAAAATATTTTCTAGCGCATCCCCGTATTGCTGGAGAGGTTGCGGTCAGAGAGGGGACTCTTTACACATCTGGTGGGAATGTCCCAAAATACGCCCCTTATGGATAAAATGTTTTAGAGCCCTTCCCAAGTTGGGGATCTCCCTACGTAGCTCTCCCGCAGTTTCCCTGCTACAGATAGGTACTCATTCCATCCCTAAACACCATGCTTGCATAAGTATATACCTCTTTATGTCCATTAAACATCTGATAGCCTGTGACTGGAAATCGGAGTCCCCACCCAGCTGGTCGAGAGTTTGCTCCTATATGGCCTACTTATACACCATGGAAAAAAGCATATTTTATAATCTAGGTAATTCTGACCTATTTGAGCTTATTTGGGCCGACTGGAAAGACATTTATGACACAACCTGGAGACCTAATGCTCTTACTCCCTCTTAGCCCTCTTGGACGGAACGAGAGGTCTGAACTAGGGATAGTCCTGGCCGGACTCAGATGTCTTCCTGATGACGTACCCACCCTTGACGGACGACATATACCTCTACCCTCTCCTTCCCCTCCCCTCTTCTCACTTCTAGACTTCTATCCTCCCCCCTTCTTTCCTGGTCAGGGGACCTCTGGGTCTCCCCCATCCGCGCTATAAAGTTCCATCATATATTTTAACTAACCACTGTGTCAGCGGAATTTCCTTGAACAATTTACTATTCATTTCAAAATGTGTGTTTATAGACCGTTTAGAGGACGAGATGAGACCTCGAATTGCTAATTCTATTTCTGTTTTGTTTTTCTCTTATTGTGTGCATATTCTTATTTGTAAACATGATAAGATTAATAAAGCTCTTTTGAAAACTAAAAAAAAAAAAAAAAAAAAAACTTTATATAAACAAAAAAACTTTTTTATATTTGTATGTAATCTGGGAAATTATATTCTTTATTAAAATGGGAATTTTAACATGAAAATGCTACAAATTGTAACTAATTTGTTCTTCAAATTAGGTACAAATGTTTTTTTTTTTGTTTTGTTTTTAATTGGCTGCTGTTAAACTCAATACATAATAAATGGTTGGATGGTAAAAAAAAAAAAAAAAAAAGACTATGAGGAACAATCTATTATGCTCAAAAACAGATTTTTACAAAAAAGTTACAAAGCTGAACAATTAGAATCAGATAGACAACTTATTAAAAATCGCGATAGAGACTCAATTCTAAAAGGCCATAAAAATAAGTCCACACAAGAGAATACATTTCCTCGTTTTATTACTACTTATAACTCAGGTCATCATCAAATTTAGAACATTATAAGTAAACATTGGCACGTCCTCAAAAGTGATGACATTTTAGATAAAATTATACCAGCCAGACCACAAATTACTTTCAGAAAAGGCCATAATTTAAAACAAAAATTAGCCCCTTCATTAATAAAGGGAATGACTCCCACAGTCCCGTTATCCATCTCCAACCTTCAAGGCTTCTATACTTGTGGCCGCTGCAAGGGTTGCAATTATACCAAGCGAGTTCATAAAACTTTCAATTCCTCGGTCACAGGAAAATCTTTTACAATTAAACATTTCATCACATGTAAAACTACTAATGTAATTTATCTTTTACAGTGTAATTGTAAAATTCAATATTTAGGACAAACTACCAGATTTCTAAAAACACGTATTTTAGAACATTTGAATAAAATTGAAAAGAAAACATGATAAACATGGGGTACCTATACACTGCAACTCTTGTCAAGTTTTAAAAAAAGACAATTTCCTTTGGCTAGGAATAGAGAAGGTGTCCACTCATTGGAGAGGGGGTACAATAGAGAAACAACTAGACAAAAGGGAACTATGGTGGATTCACACTATGAGAACATATAATAATTGGGGCCTTAACAAAGATATTAAAGTAGCGGCCTTTATACAATAAAATTCTCCATTCCCCTTTTCATTTTCCATAGTAGTCACTACAACTTCACTATTCCCTTAAGCGATCACACTATTATTATTCCCTTCCACATTTATAGCACTATTTAAAATTAATGTTCAGCATTTAGTATCTCATTATGAGAACACATTTTGATTTACACATAACCCTGCACTTTAATTTAGTCAGGTGGTATACATCACTCAGTACTTAGGCTTAGTAAGATATAGCTAGGCACTCTAATTTAATGTTCAGCATTTATTATGAGAACACAATTTGATTTCACACATAACCCTGCACTTTAATTTAGTAAGGTTGGTATACATCACTCAGTACTTAGGCTTAGTAAGATATCTATACTTATTTAGCAAGGTTTGCACACAATACTTAGAATCCTGATATACCAGAAAGACAATACGTTACCCCCCCCCCCCTACACTCACTTATACACTTAGCTACCATCCTATATTATAAAAGACAAGAGTTTGTCTGAAGCCGTCATGCGCAGTTCAGACAAACTCTTGCCGCTGCACGCGCACCCTTGGCCAGCTGTTCGCACGCGCAACCCACTTAGCATTGTTTGTTAGCACTTTGATTTGAGCCCCCCGCATGCGCACGCGCACGCGAACCTTACCGCACACTCACAAAACTGATTTGAGCCCCATTGTTTGTTAGCACTTTGATTAACCTTACCGCACACTCACAAAACTGAAGCACTTACCGCACACTCACAAAACTGAAGCACCTTACCGCACACTCACAAAACTGAAGCACTTTGATTTGAGCCCCCCGCACGCGCACGCGCACGCGAACCTTTTGAGCCCCATTGTTTGTTAGCACTTTGATTTGAGCCCCTCGCACGCGCACGCGAACCTTAGTCGTTAGCCTACTAGCAATGCCCCCCGCACGCGCACGCGCACGCCAACCTTAGCCGTTAGCCTACTAGCAATGCGAACGCGCATGCGCACGCCAAGCCAACAACGTTAGCCTACTAGCAATGCCCCCCGCACGCGCACGCGCACGCCAACCTTAGCCGTTAGCCTACTAGCAATGCGAACGCGCATGCGCACGCCAAGCCAACAACACACTTAGCCTCAATGCGCATGCGCACGCGCACGCGAACCCACGCGCACGCAACCCTAGCCCTTAAAAGCGTTGCGAGCCATAATACATTGCGCATTTCTATTGCACTGGCACTGAGAAAGGTCTACATTTCAAAGCTCCGCAAAAAAAAAACGACATTTAACCAAAAAACAAAAACCTCTTTACTTTACTATAAAAGAATTGGCTCTTGAACCTCTTTACTTTAGTTTAAAATAATTGGGTCTTCAAATTTAATGCCCTCAGGAAAAAAATTACCTCAGGACTTATGTTGCGCATTTCTTTTGCACTGGCACTGACATTATTTGAAAGCTCTGCAATTAGCAAAAAAAACATATCTACATTTAACATAAAAAAAAAAAAAAAAAAACTTTAAACATTTGCTCTTTAGTTTAAAAAAAAATACCTCACATTTGCTCTTTAGTTTAAAAATTTTAGTTTAAAAAAAAAATTGTTGAAAAAAAAAGTCCCTCAGGAAAAAATTTACCTCAGCACTTATGCAGAGAAAGGTCATTATTTGAAAGATCCGCAATTAGCAAAAAAAAAATATCTACATTTAACAAAAAAAAAAAAAAACAAATTAAAATTTTTAGGACTTATGTATGTGCTACATAGTACATAGTCAAAAAAAATACCTCACATTAGCTCTTTAGTTTACAATTTTTAGTTTAAACAAAAAATTGTTGAAAAAAAAATGCCCTCAGGACTTATGTATGTGCTACATAGCACATATTAAAAACAATTAGCTCACGACTTAGGACTTAGGACTTATGTATGTGCTAAATAGCACATACTAAAAAAAAAAAACCTAGCACATACAAAACAAATATATGCTCATTAAAAAAAAAAAAAAAAAAACATTATTAAGCTCAAAAAAGTGCTCAACACTGTGCTAACAGCACACACAAAATATATATTTTAGGTTTTTTTAAAAAAAGGAATAATAGCCTCTTACAAGAGCACAACACTGTGCTAACAGCACATACAAAAAAAAACAATAATAGCCTCATACAAGAGACCAACACTGTGCTAACAGCACATACAAAAAAAAGGAATAATAGGCTCAGGACTTATGTATGTGCTACATACCACATACTACTGTGCGGATATATTAAAGAGCACAACACTGTGCTAACAGCACATAGTAGTTTAAAAAAAACAAAAAAAAAAAACAACCTTAATAGGATCAAAAAATAAATTTTAGGTTTTAAAAATAAAAAAGGATTAATAGGCTCATAAAAGAGCACAACACTGTGCTAACAGCACATAGAAAAGAAATATTTTAGTCATAAGCTCATAAAAGAGCTCAATACTGTGCTGCACAGCACATATAACATAACTATATTACTTAAAAAGAAAAAATAGGCACATAAAACAGCACAACACTGTGCTGCACTGCACATATAAAAAGTCTCTATAAAAAAAAAAAAAAAAGGAAATTAAGAGCGCCTAATACTACATAAGCAGCATTATAATAAACCCTTTGAAAAAAAAACAAACATATATACTGCATAAAAAAGGCAATAAAGAGTGCCTAATACTACATAAGCAGCATTATAAGAAACATTTTTTAAAAAACATATATACAGAATAAAAAAGGCAAAAAAAGAGCCTAATACTACATAAGCAGCATTATAATAAACTCTTTGAAAAAAACACATATATACTGCATAAAAAAGGCAATAAAGAGTGCCTAATACTACATAAGCAGCATTATAATTAACCCTTTGTAAAAAAAAATCATATATACTGCATAAAAAAGCCAATAAAGAGTGCCTAATACTACATAAGCTGAATTTTAATCAACCTTTTTAAGAAAACATATAAAAACATATATACTGCATAAAAAAGTGTCTTAAAAAAAGGACATAATACAAAAAAAAGAGTGTTTAAAACAAAGTAAAGAGTGACAAACACGCCTAATGTCTACAAGAAAATAAAGAGTGCCTAAGACTGCATGAACAAAAATTAAGACTGCAAAAAACAAAGTTACTAAGAAACCGTAAAAAACATATATACTGCATAAAAAGGCAATCAAGAGTGCCTAATACTACATAAGCAGCATTATAACAAACATTTTTAAGAAAAAATATATATACTGTATAAAAAAGCCCATAAAGAGTGCCTAATACTAATAAACCGTAAAAAACATATATACTGCATAAAAAAAAAGTGTATAAAAAAAGTGCATAAAAAAAAAAGAGTGTTTAAAACAAAGTAAAGAGTGACAAACACGCCTAATGTCTACAACAAAATAAAGAGTGCCTAAGACTGCATTAAAAAAAAATAACACTGCCAAAAACAAAATAAAAAGTGTATAAAACAAAGTAAAGAGTGCGTAAGACTTTGTTAAACAAAATAAAGATTGTCTAAAAAAAAAAAAGTGTGCCTAACATTGCCTAATACAAAATAAAGACTGCCGATCTAACAAAGAGAGTGCCTAAAAGACTGCCTAAAACAAATAAAGACACTGCATAAACAGCATAAAAAAGACAATAAAGAGTGCCTAATACTACATAAGCAGCATTATAAAACATTTATAAAAAAAAAAAACATATATACAACATAAAAAAGGCAATAAAGAGTGCCTAATACTACATAAGCAGCATTATAACAAACCTATTTAAAAAAACATATATACAGCATAAAAAAGGCAATAAAGAGTGCCTAATAATAATAAACCTTAAAAAACATATATACTGCATAAAAAAAAGTAACTACAAAGACGTGCATAAAAAAAAAAAAAAAGTCTTTAAAACAAACTAAAGAGTGCTGCATAAACATAAAAATAGAAAAATGCCTCCTAAAAGAATTTTAACACAGGAAGATGCAGAAAACGTTAAACGCAGAAGAAAAGAAACTCAACGTATACGACGGACACATATGACTGAACAACAAAGGGTAACTCTACGCAAAAAGGATTCTTCAAAAAAACGGATTTGTAGGGCCAATATGACTGCTCAGGAAAAATGTCTCCAACTGGACATGCAAAGATCACGTTCTGCTGCACGTAGAAAAAAAAAAAAAGTACTAACATCACTATCACTAATCAATATAACAAAAGTTATAACCATTCACTATTTAATGAAGACAATGTTCCGATGCACACATGTGGTCAACTTAATGTTTATTGCACATTTTGCATGGCAAAGCATTTTCCAGAGGAACAACCAAGCGATAAGCTTTTTAATAAATGCTGCAATAAAGGAAAAATAACATTACCTCATATACAAATTTCACCACTGATCCAACAACTAATGACTGGACAACACACACATTCAAAGAATTTTATGCAAAATATCCGTTCTATAAATAGTGCATTGGCGTTTGCATCAATGGGAGCAAACATTGCACCACCTCCAGGATATGGCCCATACTGTTTTAGAATAAATGGCCAAATTTATCACCGATCTGGTGCTTTGCATCCAGAAAATGATGATCAACGCAAATTTGCACAACTCTACATTTTGAGTCCTGAGGAAGCTGCGGACCAACGAGCAGCACTAAAAGAAAATTCAGGATGTCACATTGAACTTTTGAGGGAGTTAAGTTCATATATGTCTCAGTATAACCCTTTTGCAAAAGCATGTAAAATGCTCTATGAGGTAGAGCAAGAATGCATCCATGAAGCATCTTTAAATGGAGTTCAAAATTCTAAAGTTTCAATGGTAATTCTGCAGGACAGAACATCAGATTACCGAAGATATAACGTACAAAGAGTTAATGAGGTTGCTGTTATTTTCCAAAATTCTGATGGTGAACCTCCTCTTGAACGTGACCTTCTTATTCATTGCCGATCTACAGATCAAACAAAAAAAACTGAAAGAATAAGTGTTTTAGATCCTAATCTTGAACCATTGCTGTATCCTTTGTTGTTTCCATATGGGGACCAAAGTTGGGGTTCCAATATTGCTCTTAACTACAGGCCAACATCAATTAGTGATGTACAAAGAAGAGTAACCACCAATCCAAGGATAAGAGTTAGCCAAATGAAATACTACTCTTACAGAATTTCAATTAGGGATCAATTCAATCCTTTCCTTAGTGCTGGCAAGTTGACGCAGCAGTACTTTGTTGATGCTTATGTCAAGACTGAGGCCAACAGACTCAACTATATACGTCAAAATCAATCTAATCTTCGCATTGAAAAATATACAGGATTAATGGATTACATTCAAAGTGAGGCTGCTGCACAGGGCCTGATGCCTGGAAAAGCAGTTATTTTGCCATCATCTTTTCAGGGAAGTCCACGAAATATGGCCCAAAACTACCATGATGCTATGGCCATTGTTAGAAAATATGGAAAACCGGATTACTTCATCACCATGACCTGCAACCCTAAATGGCCTGAGATACTTGATAACCTATTAGAAGGTCAAGCAGTGGAGTTCAGACCAGATTTGGTAGCAAGAGTTTTCAATCTCAAATTAAATTCTCTTTTGAATGATATCTTGAACAAACATGTTCATGGAAGTCCTTGCGCAAAAGTGCATGTAATAGAGTTTCAAAAAAGAGGATTACCACATGCTCATATCCTTTTAATATTGAAAGCCGAAGACAAGCCAAATGATGCTGAAACCATTGACACTTTTATATCAGCTGAAATTCCTGATGAACATATTTATCCAAGACTACATGCTATTGTAATAAAGCATATGATACACGGTCCATGTGGATAACATAATTTAAATTCTCCATGCATGGTTGATGGTAATTGCAGCAAGAATTTTCCGAAAAATTTTCAAGAAGAAACTTTAATTAATGTTGATGGATATCCGCGATATTGGAGACAAAAAAATGAGACCACTGTAATTGTCAAAGGGAAAAAAATTGACAACTCATGGGTAGTTCCATATAGCCCATACTTCTGCTTGAAATACAACTGCCATATAAATGTAGAGAGTTGTGTTTCTGTTAAAAGTGTTAAATATCTCTTCAAATATGTATATAAAGGTTACGATTGTGCAAATATTTCCATTAAGGAACATAATACACTACAGCATGATGAAATTCAAAAATTTTTGGACACAAGATATGTCAGTGCTCCTGAAGCTGTTTGGAGGTTGTATGGTTTTTTGATGCACCATCAAACACATACAATAATAAGACTTCAAGTTCATCTTCCAGGCGAACAAGATGTATATTTCCATAATGAAAACGTACAATTAGCTGCAGAAAAGGCACAAGACAGGGATACCACTTTGACAGCATACTTTAAGTTGAATGTGGATAATAATGCGGCACGTGAATTTTTTTACTCTGACATTCCTCAACATTTTGTATTTGATGTAAAAACCCGTAAGTGGAATCCAAGACAAAGAGGAGCAAATACAACAATTGGCAGATTGTATAATGTAAATATTTCATCAGATTTGGAGAGATTTTGTTTGAGGTTACTGCTCTTGCACTTAAAAGGAGCAATATCCTTTAAGGACTTACGAACTGTTAATGGACAAGTTTGTCACACATTCAAAGAAGCTGCCCAAAAGCTTTCACTTATAGATGACGACGCTACATGGGATCTTACACTTAACGAATCAGCATCTCAACAAATGCCTAAACAAATGAGGGAACTGTTTGCTTATTTGTGTATCTTTGTTGTCCCACCTAATGTCCCACAACTCTTTGAAAAATACAAACATCATCTTTATGAAGATTATTCACGTCATGAAGACCACATTGATGATTGCAAAAGTTGCAAAAATTTGGCATTAACAGATATTCAAAATGTTCTCATATTGCATGGTAAACGTTGTGAAGATTTTGGACTACCCAATCCATCAAACTTCATTCCAGAAATGCAATTCATCTATGTTACACAGTTGGAAGCCCAAGTTGGAGCACAACTTCAAGAAGCATTAAACATCGAGCAAAAAGCTGCATTTGACAATGTAATGTCTGCAATTGATAATGAAAATTTACCACACAGATGTTTTTTTATTGATGGACCTGGTGGAAGTGGCAAGACTTATTTATATAAAACATTATTGAGTACTTTACGTGGACGCACAGATGGAGTTCTTCCTGTTGCCTCTACAGGAATAGCAGCTAATCTCCTTGATGGTGGCAGAACTTACCATTCACAGTTTAAGCTTCCAATTCCATTACTGGAAACATCAACATCAAATATGAGAATGACTTCAAAAGATGCAGAGTTCATACGTAATGCTAAATTGCTTATTTGGGATGAGGCCTCAATGACACCCGGTATAGCTCTAAAATGTGTAAATAAGCTCCTTCAGGAAATTATGCAGAACAATAAGCCATTTGGTGGAAAAGTTATACTCCTTGGTGGAGACTTCAGACAAACACTCCCAGTTCTTCCTCATTGCAATAGAACTGCTATTGTGGAAGCTACTATAAAGTTCTATGATCACTGGGATAAATTCAAAATTTTAAAATTGAAGAATAATGTGCGTTCAGTGGATCCAGAATTTAGCAATTGGCTACTAAAATTAGGACAGGGTTCATTAAATAATTCAGAGGGCCTTCCTGAGGATTTAGTTGAGATCCCTTCCAAATTAATATGCCATGATTGTATCATATCTGAAATTTTTGGAAAAAGACTTCTTCCATCTGATCTTCACAGTTTTTCAAAAAAGGCCATTTTGTGTACAAAAAATTGTCATGTTGATCAAATCAATGAGCATGTATTAAATATACTCGATGGTGATGAAAAAATATATCTGAGTTCAGATTCAATTGATGATCAGACAGATGAAGATGCACAAAACTATCCCATAGAGTTTCTAAACGAATTAGCTCCATCAGGAATGCCTCTTCATAAGTTAAAAATAAAATTGGGAAGTATTATTATGTTGCTCAGAAATCTGAACACAAAAAGAGGTCTGTGCAATGGAACAAGATTGATAGTTAAAGATCTTAAGCCAATTCTATTAATTGCAGAAGTACTCACAGGAACAGCTAAAAAAGAAATGGTGTTTATTCCAAGAATAGATTTAGCCCCTGCCAACACTGAACTACCATTCATTTTACGAAGGAGACAGTTTCCAATCAAACTTGCATTTGCAATGACCATCAACAAATCACAAGGTCAAACGTTAGACAAAGTAGGAATATTTCTTCCAGAACCAGTATTCAGTCATGGACAACTTTATGTTGCAATGTCTCGAGTTCGTACATCATCTGATGTCAAAATTAAGATACTTCAAAGTTCAAAGCAAGGAAAGATATTACCAAACAGTGATAAAATTTTTACAAAAAATATTGTTTATAAAGAAATATACTTTAAATAAATAAATAAGTTGTGTATTTTTAATTAGTTAGAAGTAATTTTGTAATATTTAGAGCAACAATATTCTTCATGTACAAATTAAACTTTATTTTAATTTAATTTACTATAAATAAAAATATGACTTTATGTCTACTTTAATGTTTATATCTTATGTTATTTTTTTGAATAAAAAAAAAAAAAAAAAAAAAATCATTTTGGCCCGTGTACACGGGCTTTAACACTAGTATTGTATATTTACACTAAACCCAACTATTTTTTTTCACATATATCACTTTAAATATGGGAATATTCATGGAATTATATATCCGGTCAAGGCATACACTTTAGTCTAATACAATAAGGTTGACACACATCACTAAAAAGCTAGACCCATTTCATTCATTTTATTACATATATTCTTTATCGCTAATCTAAATATGGGAACATTTTAACTGAAATAATACATCCGGTTATTCACAGTCATACATCTCAGTCTACTTTAGTAAGGTTGACATACACCACTTAAATAGCCAGATTCGCTTTATTGCTATTGGTGTCTCCACCATTATATGTTTCAATACAGAATCATTAGTTGTTATAGTATAGAAACTATTTCCATGCATTTACTCTTATATAAGACGACCTCTAATTAAAATGTTCTTTATTGCTATTGGTGTTGCACCAGTAGATGTTATAATGCTACAATACATATATTATTTTAATACATTTAGTCTTGCATAAGACGGCCTCTAATCATAATATCATAGCTAGATCCGTTCTTTGTAACCTGTATTCTGTTACATTTAGAATTGCCTTTATTTTAGTTTTGTTCTCCAGCGAACATGACGTGTTTACAAAAATATAGGAAATGTCTTTATGCCCATTATGCATAATACTTAATATAAGGGTCATATGTTCGTCATATTTTGAATTCAATACGTTCAGAATTGAGTCTTTTTTTTGTGGTGAAAGAGATTCTATTTGTGGAATTTGGGCAATATCAGTGTTTATACCGAGTAAGGTGTTTCGTAGGCCAAAAGTTTTTCTGTTTGGATGTTTGTGTATGGGGAAGAACAAATACTGTTCACTTTTTTCCGTTTTTTTACAGACAATCTAACGTTGTTCAACTTCGATAATGTACACACTAACCTAATGTTGCAAAAGACACTCCTTTCACTAATATGGACCTATCAGGAACTACCCCACAGATGATAAGCTTGCAACCTTACAACTCTACACGGATCGGTTGTTCCGCCCACTCTACAACTCCACACGGATTGGTTGTTCCGCTCACGTGATCCTCCACCGGACCTGAAAGGGAACTTATACATTACGGACTACCTGTTTGAGGACTAACTATTGAGTTCCTTCTGATTGGCTAATACAACTGATGCACATTTTGATTGGTTAAAACTCGGATTGATGCCAGACTATACACAATTAACCGTAACATTTATAAATAATCTTTTAAAACGGCATTTGAATTTTTTTATTTTTTTATTATAGTGATATAAAGAAAATTTTTAAGCTAGTGAAAAAGGAGCCAGCGATATCTGATAGCTGAACCTGGCCAGATAGTTAGTCTGTTGCTGAGATGTATCTTATCTTATCTAGACTAGTGTAATAACAATATATCAACACCAATACATGTTTCTCTATGTAGAATGAACCACATTAACATAACCAACAATAAGATTAGAGTCTAAAAACCAGTATAGATAGCTTATGCATATTGTTTAGGCAAAAATAAAAAATATGTAGAGAACCTGGAAAAAAGACACTTCAATTCTCAGGGGTAATACAACACCAGATGTAAGAAATTTAAAAATATACTCTATCAAGACCTATGTACTAAGACTAGGTCCTATACTAATACAGTTTTTTATCCTAAACTCGTTATCTATCTAGCCTGGTTTATCATAATATAGCAGAATTTATGTACAGATGTGACAAAGCAACATGTATCAGGAAACCCAAAGAATTTTGACTTTTAAAGGATAATGAATTATCCAGAAAAACAATTTTATAATTTTATAATATGCAAATAATAGTATTGCAAGGTATTAACCAAGTTAAGCAGTCTAGGAGAGATCCCTCTAAAGTCTAGAATTAACAAGAAGGATAGTCAATGACTGTATTTATAGCGCTATAGTCTTGAATGAGACCAAACAAGTCCAAGGGATGGCTTGCTCAAAAAAGATACAATATAAAATAGTATCTACAGTTAACATTCACAAGGTATCCATATCGAGGTTGATACTAAATCCAAAATAATGGCTGCAGATACTATCGGTGATAGTGGTATCACACCACCCAGCCTGATGAGGAATACAGATTTTACCAAATTTTAGCAGTACCTTCAGCCAGACACTGTTGCACCACTATACCCTAGGAGGCATTATTACCCCACAATGGGTACTGTGTAACAGCCTGTGTTGCTCAAACGGTTTAATGTACCTCACCAGCATGTGTCACGATCAGCTGCTGCACCGCTCCTGCTTTGTACTTCTGATGTTGATCCACCTCCCAATGATGCGATGCACAGCAACAATGGGAGGATCGGTAAGGAGAGCACTCTTCCTAGCCTGGCGTTATACTAGGTATTCGTTTCCAACAACGGGGCTTTACGAGGCTGTAGAAGTATAGCTGAAGCCATGGAACCCCGGCTCCCTAAGATGCAGCGGACATCAGCAGCGGGAGGATCACTCACATGATTTGAAGAAGGAGAACACATTTTGCGGGTTTGCAGTATCCCGGATACCAGGTATTATCAGACCGGTACTGTAGCTTGTGGCTTGTGGTTTGTAGCTCCGTTAGGTTGCGGCTCTGGCAAACGAGCCTATAGTAGGGCCTCCGTGGACTTCCACCTGCACTGGCAGAATAACCTGGCCCAGCTCCCTAGGGTGCCGCGACACCAACAGCGGGAGAGACGGCAAGGGGGTTAGAAAAAAACAGGTTGCTGCTACTCCATGGTCCACGCCATTCTCAGCGTGCTCTGGTTTACACAACTCCTCCCTTCCGGAAGTCCCGTCACACTCCTATGCTCTCGACTGAAATTTTATAATATTCCAACAATATAAATAGTCTACCACCAATTCGGATTACCTCTTAGATTTTAGATTTAATATTGTATTAACACATTGCACATTGTAAATCCAACTTCCTGTTTCATACAGGAAATTGGATACCATTACTTCTGTATATAAACCGGCTTGTAGACACAGCAATTATACTCAGCTACTTGTTTTTATTATTTTTATCTTGCTCTTAATAAAGACTTGTTAAAAGTTGAAACGCGTTGAGCCAATAAAACATCTTTTTACCAAAGTTGGAAGATTGTTGATACCCTTCTTTGCTGTGACAAGCCGGATTCTCCTTTATATGGAGTAAGTTACTACTTTGTTTTCCTTTATTTACTGGATAACATTTGGTAATTTGAGTCTTCATTTATCTGCAGCCCTATAATAGGCACTTATCAGATCTTAAAACCCTGCATTTACTCCGGGGGAACCTTACTACCTGGAAGCATACTACACCGCAGCTGAACTCCCACAACTTATGGAGTGAGTATACTGCACTCATATTCACTGGTTTTTACATACACCTCAAGACCTTTTTTTCTCTTCATCCGTTAGAGAAAAATTATTCTACAGACCAGCGCCATCTATTTTCCTATTGCCTTTAGTTCGTATTAAGCCTGTCATTAAATCAATTTCTCCTCCTTGGAGTCTTAATTTGGTTTTGAAGGCGTTACAGGCTCCTCCATTTGAGTCTATGCATTCTTTCTTGGAAAGTGTTGTTCCTTTTGGCTATCTCTTCTGCTAGAAGAGTTTCTGAGCTATCTGCTCTTTCTTGTGAATCTCCTTTTCTGATTTTTCATCAGGATAAGGCGGTTTTGCGGACTTCATTTCAATTGTTACCTAAGGTTGTGAATTCTAACAACATTAGTAGAGAAATTGTCGTCCCTTCCTTGTGTCCTAATCCTAAGAATTCTTTAGAAAGATCTTTACATTCTTTGGATGTGGTAAGAGCTTTGAAATATTATGTTGAAGCTACTAAAGATTTCAGGAAAGACTTCTAGTCTATTTGTTTTATTTTCTGGTCCTAGGAAAGGTCCGAAGGCTTCTGCTATTTCCTTGGCTTATTGGTTAAAGCTTTTGATTCATCAAGCTTATTTGGAGTCGGGTAAGACCCCGCCTCAGAGAATTACAGCTCATTCTACTAGATCAGTCTCCACTTCGTGGGCTTTTAAGAATGAAACGTCAGTTGATCAGATTTGCAAAGCAGCAACTTGGTCTTCTGCATACATTTACTAAATTCTACCGTTTTGATGTATTTGCTTCTTCAGAAGCAGTTTTTGGTAGAAAAGTTCTTCAGGCCGCTGTTTCAGTTTGATTCTTCTGCTGATGTTTTAAGTTTTTCTTGTCATAAAAAGAATAAATTTATAATTTGGGTTGTGGATTATTTTTTCAGTGGAAAATGGCTGTATTTTATTTTATCCCTCCCTCTCTAGTGACTCTTGCGTGGAGTTCCACATCTTGGGTATTGGTATCCCATACGTCACTAGGTCATGGACTCTTGCCAATTACATGAAAGAAAACATAATTTATGTAAGAATTTACCTGATAAATTAATTTCTTTCATATTGGCAAGAGTCCATGAGGCCCACCCTTTTTATGGTGGTTATGATTTTTTGTATAAAGCACAATTATTCCAAATTCCTTTGTTGATGCTTTTTACTCCTTTCTTTATCACCCCACTACTTGGCTATTCATTAAACTGAATTATGGGTGTGGTGAGGGGTGTATTTATAGGCATTTTGAGGTTTGGAAAACTTTGCCCCTCCTGGTAGGATTGTATATCCCATACGTCACTAGCTCATGGAGTCTTGCCAATATGAAAGAAATGAATTTATCAGGTAAATTCTTACATAAATTATGTTTTTCTCCACTTGATGATGACTGTCTTCACTGTGTTCCATGGTTTATCTAATGCCTTGGAAATTCTTGGAAATTCTTTTGTACTCTTCTCCTGACTGATACCTTTTAACAATAAGATCCCTCTGTGGACCATGGCTTTTGGTGTGGGATGCAACTAAGAAAATTTCAGGAAAGACCAACTAGAGCAGCTGAACTTCATTTGGGGTTAATCAGAGGCACTTTAAATGATGGCAGGTGTATGCTGACTACTATTTAACATGATTTTGAACGTGATTGTTAATTCTGAACACAGCTACATCCCCAGTTATAAGAGGATGTGCACACTATGGCCTAGATTTGGAGTTTGGCGTTAGCCGTGAAAACCAGCGTTAGAGGCTCCTAACGCTGGTTTTAGGCTAACTCCGGTATTTGGAGTCACTCAAAAAAGGGTCTAACGCTCACTTTTCAGCCGCGACTTTTCCATACCGCAGATCCCCTTACGTCAATTGCGTATCCTATCTTTTCAATGGGATCTTTCTAACTCCGGTATTTAGAGTCGTGGCTGAAGTGAGCGTTAGAAATCTAACGACAAAACTCCAGCCGCAGGAAAAAAGTCAGTAGTTAAGAGCTTTCTGGGCTAACGCCGGTTCATAAAGCTCTTAACTACTGTACTCTAAAGTACACTAACACCCATAAACTACCTATGTACCCCTAAACCGAGGCCCCCCCACATCGCCGCCACTCGATTAAATTTTTTTAACCCCTAATCTGCCGACCGCCACCTACGTTATACTTATGTACCCCTAATCTGCTGCCCCTAACACCGCCGACCCCTATATTATATTTATTAACCCCTAACCTGCCCCCCACAACGTCGCCGCCAGCTACCTACAATAATTAACCCCTAATCTGCCGACCGCAAAGCGCCGCCACCTACATTATAGCTATGTACCCCTAATCTGCTGCCCCTAACACCGCCGACCCCTATATTATATTTATTAACCCCTAATCTGCCCTCCCTAACATCGCCGACACCTAACTTCAATTATTAACCCCTAATCTGCCGACCGGAGCTCACCGCTATTCTAATAAATGGATTAACCCCTAAAGCTAAGTCTAACCCTAACACTAACACCCCCCTAAATTAAATATAATTTTAATCTACGAAATTAATTAACTCTTATTAAATTAATTATTCCTATTTAAAGATAAATACTTACCTGTAAAATAAACCCTTATATAGCTACAATATAAATTATAATTACATTGTAGCTATTTTAGGATTAATATTTATTTTACAAGCAACTTTGTAATTATTTTAACCAGGTACAATAGCTATTAAATAGTTAAGAACTATTTAATAGTTACCTAGTTAAAATAATTACAAAATTACCTGTAAAATAAATCCTAACCTAAGTTACAATTAAACCTAACACTATACTATCATTAAATTAATTAAATAAAATACCTACAATTACCTACAATTAAACCTAACACTACACTATCAATACATTAATTAAATACAATATCTACAAATAACTACAATGAAATAAACTAACTAAAGTACAAAAAATAAAAAAGAACTAAGTTACAAAAAATAAAAAAATATTTACAAACATAAGAAAAATATTACAACAATTTTAAACTAATTACACCTACTCTAAGCCCCCTAATAAAATAACAAAGACCCCCAAAATAAAAAATGCCCTACCCTATTCTAAATTACTAAAGGTCAAAGCTCTTTTACCTTACCAGCCCTGAACAGGGCCCTTTGCGGGGCATGCCCCAAGAAGTTCAGCTCTTTTGCCTGTACAAAAAAACATACAATACCCCCCCCCCAACATTACAACCCACCACCCACATACCCCTAATCTAACCCAAACCCCCCTTAAATAAACCTAACACTAAGCCCCTGAAGATCATCCTACCTTGTCTTCACCTCACCAGGTATCACCGATCCGTCCTGGCTCCAAAATCTTCATCCAACCCAAGCGGGGGTTGGCGATCCATCATCCGGTGGCTGAAGAGGTCCAGAAGAGGCTCCAAAGTCTTCATCCTATCCGGGAAGAAGAGGCGATCCGGACCGGCAACCATCTTGATCCAAGCGGCATCTTCTATCTTCATCCGATGACGACCGGCTCCATCCTGAAGACCTCCACCGCGGACCCATCTTCTTCCGGCGACGTCCAACTGAAGAATGACGGTTCCTTTAAGGGACGTCATCCAAGATGGCGTCCCTCGAATTCCGATTGGCTGATAGGATTCTATCAGCCAATCGGAATTAAGGTAGGAATATTCTGATTGGTTGATGGAATCAGCCAATCAGAATCAAGTTCAATCCGATTGGCTGATCCAATCAGCCAATCAGATTGAGCTCGCATTCTATTGGCTGTTCCGATCAGCCAATAGAATGCGAGCTCAATCTGATTAACTGATTGGATCAGCCAATCGGATTGAACTTGATTCTGATTGGCTGATTCCATCAGCCAATCAGAATATTCCTACCTTAATTCCGATTGGCTGATAGAATCCTATCAGCCAATCGGAATTCGAGGGACGCCATCTTGGATGACGTCCCTTAAAGGAACCGTCATTCTTCAGTTGGACGTCGCCGGAAGAAGATGGGTCCGCGGTGGAGGTCTTCAGGATGGAGCCGGTCGTCATCGGATGAAGATAGAAGATGCCGCTTGGATCAAGATGGTTGCCGGTCCGGATTGCCTCTTCTTCCCGGATAGGATGAAGACTTTGGAGCCTCTTCTGGACCTCTTCAGCCACCGGATGATGGATCGCCAACCCCCGCTTGGGTTGGATGAAGATTTTGGAGCCAGGACGGATCGGTGATACCTGGTGAGGTGAAGACAAGGTAGGATGATCTTCAGGGGCTTAGTGTTAGGTTTATTTAAGGGGGGTTTGGGTTAGATTAGGGGTATGTGGGTGGTGGGTTGTAATGTTGGGGGGGTATTGTATGTTTTTTTTTACAGGCAAAAGAGCTGAACTTCTTGGGGCATGCCCCGCAAAGGGCCCTGTTCAGGGCTGGTAAGGTAAAAGAGCTTTGACCTTTAGTAATTTAGAATAGGGTAGGGCATTTTTTATTTTGGGGGTCTTTGTTATTTTATTAGGGGGCTTAGAGTAGGTGTAATTAGTTTAAAATTGTAATATTTTTCTTATGTTTGTAAATATTTTTTTATTTTTTGTAACTTAGTTCTTTTTTATTTTTTGTATTTTAGTTAGTTTATTTCATTGTAGTTATTTGTAGATATTGTATTTAATTAATGTATTGATAGTGTAGTGTTAGGTTTAATTGTAACTTAGGTTAGGATTTATTTTACAGGTAATTTTGTAATTGTTTTAACTAGGTAACTATTAAATAGTTCTTAACTATTTAATAGCTATTGTACCTGGTTAAAATAATTACAAAGTTGCCTGTAAAATAAATATTAATCCTAAAATAGCTACAATGTAATTATAATTTATATTGTAGCTATATTAGGGTTTATTTTACAGGTAAGTATTTATCTTTAAATAGGAATAATTTATTTAATAAGAGTTAATTAATTTCGTTAGATTAAAATTATATTTAATTTAGGGGGGTGTTAGTGTTAGGGTTAGACTTAGCTTTAGGGGTTAATACATTTATTAGAATAGCGGTGAGCTCCAGTCGGCAGATTAGGGGTTAATAATTGAAGTTAGGTGTCGGCGATGTTAGGGAGGGCAGATTAGGGGTTAATACTATTTATTATAGGGTTAGTGAGGCGGATTAGGGGTTAATAACTTTATTATAGTAGCGGTGTGGTTCGCTCCGCAGATTAGGGGTTAATAAGTGTAGGCAGATGGGGGCGACGTTGTGGGCGGCAGAATAGGGGTTAATAAATATAATATAGGGGTCGGCGGTGTTAGGGGCAGCAGATTAGGGGTACATAAGGATAATGTAAGTAGCGGCGGTTTACGGAGCGGCAGATTAGGGGTTAAAAATAAAATGCAGGTGTCAGCGATAGCGGGGGCGGCAGATTAGGGGTTAATAAGTGTAAGGTTAGGGGTGTTTAGACTCGGGGTACATGTTAGGGTGTTAGGTGCAGACTTAGGAGGTGTTTCCGCATAGCAAACAATGGGGCTGCGTTAAGAGCTGAACGCGGCTTTTTTGCAGGTGTTAGGTTTTTTTTCAGCTCAAACAGCCCCATTGTTTTCTATGGGGGAATCGTGCACGAGCACGTTTTTGAGGCTGGCCGCTTGCGTAAGCAACTCTGGTATTGAGAGTTGAAGCTGCGTTAAAAATGCTCTACGCTCCTTTTTTGGAGCCTAACGCAGCCTTTATGTGGACTCTCAATACCAGAGTTATTTTTATGGTGCGGCCAGAAAAAAGCCGGCGTTAGATTTTCTGGTCGTTACCGACAAAACTCCAAATCTAGCCGTATGTAACCACATTATTTTAGTTTTTTTTTTTTGTTTTCTTCCCTCCACCTAAAAGATTTCAGTTTGTTTTTCAATTGAGTTGTACAGTTTATAGGTCACATTATAGGTGAAAAAAGTTCTGAAATGAATTATCTTTGTCTCATTTTTTTACATCACAGAAACCTGACATTTTAACAGGGGTGTGTAGATTTTTTATATCCACTGTATGTATATGTGTATGTATGTATATTTGTATGTATGTATATGTGTATTTATGTATATGTGTTTATGTGTGAGTATATGAGAAAGACCTGGACTGGGAAAGGCTCAAAGATGTGGTATGTGTGTGTGTGTATGTGTATGCATGTATATGTGTGTGTATGTATGCATTTGTATGTATATGTGTGTGTATGTATGTTTGTGTATGTTTGTATATGTGTGTGTGTATATATGTACATGTGTGTGTATGTATGTATGTATATGTATGTGTGTGTATATGTGTGTATATGTATGTATAAAAGTGTATGTGTGTGTTTGTATATGTGTGTATATATACTGTATGCATATGTGTGTGTGTATGTATGTATATATGTGTAAAAAATCGTTTCCACTTTTAATATTAGCACAAAAATAATTGATTTAACAGTACTGCTAATATTTTTGTGCTCCCCTTCGAGTCAATTGAATTTATACTAATTCTGCTACCCAGTTTCTACCTAGTGAATTGTTGATGCTAATGGTGCAATTTTGAATCATGAGAGCAGGACATAATTGTGGGGAGATGTAATCATTTTATTTCTTTCATAGTCTGATACCTACATTTATGCAAATTAGTAGGTCTTACAGAAGACTGAGAGGACATTGTAGTCTCAGACAAAACACAATTCTCACAAATAAAAGAAGATGTTTGAGGTTTCACACAGTTTATGTAATCTTATGTAATCACAAACAACTTATACCATGTAAAAAAAATCCATAGAAACTGTACTTTCTGTTTATATACTATCAAAAATGCAGGGGCGTATTATGGCCTAGGCCAGAGCTTTCCAAACTTTTCATGTTGCTGACACACTTTTTAGACCTACTACATCATTTGGCGACACAGTAATTCATTTTTACTAGCAAACAAGCAAACAGGAGGTTAAACTAACTTGTTTTAAGAGATATGGACACGTACATATATTATATAATAACAAAATGTATTTACAAGTAACAGTATGTAAGTGCAAGAATAATAATAAAAAAAGTTTAATAACACCAATAGCTACTTACTATGGCCTAGATTTGGAGTTTGGCGGTAGCCGTGAAAACCAGCGTTAGAGGCTCCTAACGCTGGTTTTAGGCTACCTCCGGTATTTGGAGTCAGTCAAAAAAGGGTCTAACGCTCACTTTTCAGCCGCAACTTTTCCATACCGCAGATCCCCTTACGTCAATTGCGTATCCTATCTTTTCAATGGGATCTTTCTAACTCCGGTATTTAGAGTCGTGTCTGAAGTGAGCGTTAGAATTCTAACGACAAAACTCCAGCCGCAGAAAAAAGTCAGTAGTTAAGAGCTTTTTGGGCTAACGCCGGTTCATAAAGCTCTTAACTACTGTACTCTAAAGTACACTAACACCCATAAACTACCTATGTACCCCTAAACCGAGGTCCCCCCACATCGCCGCCACTCGATTACATTTTTTTAACCCCTAATCTGCCGACCGCCACCTACGTTATACTTATGTACCCCTAATCTGCTGCCCCTAACACCGCCGACCCCTATATTATATTTATTAACCTCTAATCTGCCCCCCACAACGTTGCCGCCAGCTACCTACAATAATTAACCCCTAATCTGCCGACCGCAAAGCGCCGCCACCTACATTATAGCTATGTACCCCTAATCTGCTGCCCCTAACACCGCCGACCCCTATATTATATTTATTAACCCCTAATCTGCCCCCCACAACGTCGCCTCCACCTGCCTACACTTATTAACCCCTAATCTGCCGACTGGACCGCACCGCTATTATAATAAAGTTATTAACCCCTAATCCGCCTCACTAACCCTATAATAAATAGTATTAACCCCTAATCTGCCCTCCCTAACATCGCCGACACCTAACTTCAAACATTAACCCCTAATCTGCCGACCGGAGCTCACCGCTATTCTAATAAATGTATTAACCCCTAAAGCTAAGTCTAACCCTAACACTAACACCCCCCTAAGTTAAATATAATTTTAATCTAACGAAATTAATTAACTCTTATTAAATAAATTATTCCTATTTAAAGCTAAATACTTACCTGTAAAATAAATCCTAATATAGCTACAATATAAATTATAATTACATTGTAGCTATTTTAGGATTAATATTTATTTTACAGGCAACTTTGTAATTATTTTAACCATGTACAATAGCTATTAAATAGTTAAGAACTATTTAATAGTTACCTAGTTAAAATAATTACAAAATTACCTGTAAAATAAATCCTAACCTAAGTTACAATTAAACCTAACACTATACTATCATTAAATTAATTAAATAAAATACCTACAATTACCTACAATTAAACCTAACAATACACTATCAATAAATTAATTAAATACAATATGTACAAATAACTACAATGAAATAAACTAACTAAAGTACAAAAAATAAAAAAGAACTAAGTTACAAAAAATAAAAAAATATTTACAAACATAAGAAAAATATTACAACAATTTTAAACTAATTACACCTACTCTAAGCCCCCTAATAAAATAACAAAGACCCCCAAAATAAAAAATGCCCTACCCTATTCTAAATTACTAAAGTTCAAAGCTCTTTCACCTTACCAGCCCTGAACAGGGCCCTTTGCGGGGCATGCCCCAAGAAGTTTAGCTCTTTTTCCTGTAAAAAAAAACATACAATACCCCCCCAACATTACAACCCACCACCCACATACCCCTAATCTAACCCAAACCCCCCTTAAGTAAACCTAACACTAAGCCCCTGAAGATCATCCTACCTTGTCTACACCTCACCAGGTATCACCGATCCGTCCTGGCTCCAAAATCTTCATCCAACCCAAGCGGGGGCTGGCGATCCATCATCCGGTGGCTGAAGAGGTGCAGAAGAGGCTCCAAAGTCTTCATCCTATCCGGGAAGAAGAGTAGATCCGGACCGGCAACCATCATCTTCCAAGCGGCATCTTCTATCTTCATCCGATGAGGACCGGCTCCATCCTGAAGACCTCCGACGCGGACCCATCTTCATCCGGCGACTTCCAACTGAAGAATGACGGTTCCTTTAAGGGACGTCATCCAAGATGGCGTCCCTCGAATTCCGATTGGCTGATAGGATTCTATCAGCCAATCAGAATTAAGGTAGGAATATTCTGATTGGCTGATGGAATCAGCCAATCAGAATCAAGTTCAATCCGATTGGCTGATCCGATCAGCCAATCAGATTGAGCTCGCATTCTATTGGCTGATCGGAACAGCCAATAGAATGCGAGCTCAATCTGATTGGCTGATCCGATCAGCCAATCGGATTGAACTTGATTCTGATTGGCTGATTCCATCAGCCAATCAGAATATTCCTACCTTAATTCCGATTGGCTGATAGAATCCCATCTTGGATGACGTCCCTTAAAGGAACCTTCATTCGGCTAGTAGGCCTCGGGAGAAGAGGATGTTCCGCGTCGGATGGAAGATGATGGCTCCCGAAGAAAGAAGATTGAAGATGCCATTGATAGAAGACTTCATCCGGATCATGGACCTCTTCAGCTCCCGCTTGGATGAAGACTTCAGCCGGATCATGGACCTCTTCAGCTCCCGCTTGGATGATGACTTCAGCCGGACCATGGACCTCTTCAGCCCCCCGCTTGGGCTTGGATCAGGACATCGGAGGAGCTCTTCTGGACCGATCGGTGAACCTGGTATGGTGAAGATAAGGTAGGAAGATCTTCAGGGGCTTAGTGTTAGGTTTATTTAAGGGGGGTTTGGGTTAGATTAGGGGTATGTGGGTGGTGGGTTGTAATATTGGGGGGGTATTGTATGTTTTTTTTTACAGGCAAAAGAGCTGAACTTCTTGGGGCATGCCCCGCAAAGGGCCCTGTTCAGGGCTGGTAAGGTAAAAGAGCTTTGAACTTTAGTAATTTAGAATAGGGTAGGGCATTTTTTTATTTTGGGGGGCTTTGTTATTTTATTAGGGGGCTTAGAGTAGGTGTAATTAGTTTAAAATTGTTGTAATATTTTTCTTATGTTTGTAAATATTTTTTTATTTTTTGTAACTTAGTTCTTTTTTATTTTTTGTACTTTAGTTAGTTTATTTCATTGTAGTTATTTGTAGGTATTGTATTTAATTAATTTATTGATAGTGTAGTGTTAGGTTTAATTGTAGGTAATTGTAGGTATTTTATTTAATTAATTTAATGATAGTATAGTGTTAGGTTTAATTGTAACTTAAGTTAGGATTTATTTTACAGGTAATTTTGTAATTATTTTAACTAGGTAACTATTAAATAGTTCTTAACTATTTAATAGCTATTGTACATGGTTAAAATAATTACAAAGTTGCCTGTAAAATAAATATTAATCCTAAAATAGCTACAATGTAATTATAATTTATATTGTAGCTATATTAGGATTTATTTTACAGGTAAGTATTTAGCTTTAAATAGGAATAATTTATTTAATAAGAGTTAATTAATTTAGTTAGAATAAAATTATATTTAACTTAGGGGGGTGTTAGTGTTAGGGTTAGACTTAGCTTTAGGGGTTAATACATTTATTAGAATAGTGGTGAGCTCCGGTCGGCAGATTAGGGGTTAATAATTGAAGTTAGGTGTCGGCGATGTTAGGGAGGGCAGATTAGGGGTTAATACTATTTATTATAGGGTTAGTGAGGCGGATTAGGGGTTAATAACTTTATTATAGTAGCGGTGCGGTCCACTCCGCAGATTAGGGGTTAATAAGTGTAGGCAGGTGGAGGCGACGTTGTGGGGGGCAGATTAGGGGTTAATAAATATAATATAGGGGTCGGCGGTGTTAGGGGCAGCAGATTAGGGGTACATAAGGATAATGTAAGTAGCGGCGGTTTACGGAGCGGCAGATTAGGGGTTAAAAATAATATGCAGGGGTCAGCGATAGCGGGGGCGGCAGATTAGGGGTTAATAAGTGTAAGGTTAGGGGTGTTTAGACTCGGGGTACATGTTAGGGTGTTAGGTGCAGACGTAGGAAGTGTTTCCCCATAGCAAACAATGGGGCTGCGTTAGGAGCTGAACGCGGCTTTTTTGCAGGTGTTAGGTTTTTTTTCAGCTCAAACAGCCCCATTGTTTTCTATGGGGGAATCGTGCACGAGCATGTTTTTGAGGCTGGCCGCGTCCGTAAGCAACTCTGGTATCGAGAGTTGGAGTGGCGTTAAAAATGCTCTACGCTCCTTTTTTGGAGCCTAACGCAGCCATTCTGTGGACTCTCAATACCAGAGTTATTTTAGAGGTGCGGCCAGAAAAAAGCCAGCGTTAGCTACGCGGGTCGTTACCGACAAAACTCTAAATCTAGCCGTATGTTAATGTATGAGGTTGATGAGATGAACACAATTTCTGAATATTTGGTGGAATATTAGATAAAGACACTCCCATTTCATCATCAAGCAGCTGTCCCACAGTACTGCTAATATTTTTGTGCTCCACTTCTAGTCAATTGTATTTATACTAATTCTGCTACCCAGTTTCTACCTAGTGAATTTTGATGCTAATGGTGCAATTTTGAATCATAAGAGCAGGACATAATTGTGGGGAGGTGTAATCATTTTATTTTTTTTATAGTCTGATACCTACATTTATGCAAATTAGTAGGTCTTACAGAAGACTGAGAGGACATTGTAGTCTCAGACAAAACATAATTCTCACAAATAAAAGAAGATGTTTGAGCTTTCACACAGTTTATATAAATATTGGATATATAGGATTAGCTCCCAAGATAAAAAGACCTTGCTGTCACTAATGATTAACCCCTTCAAAGATAATCTGATTGGTGATACAAAATGTTATTAAGGGACAGCGCTAGAAAGCACAGGTCAGAACTGTGCAAACTGTGAATATTGTTAATAATTTAAATTACATATGTGATCATAAGGAGATGTCTGGAAAGCACATATATATGTACTAGCAATAAATGATTAGGAACAATGTTAGAAAGCAAATAACCTTTACTGAAAATAATACAAATAAAAAAATGTAATTTAAAAAAAATAATTAATACATAAGGTACGTCTCCCTTCATAAATAATACATAAAAATAATGTTGCTAAAATGCCTGCTTATAAGAAAAGGTGGCTAGATGTGCAAACTCAAAAGACTATCGTCTCAAGGATATATTAAAAAGTCACAATGTCCATAATAGCGTATTGGGCTGGATATTAAACTGTCTATGTTGAAATTGATTTATAAATAAGGTACCTTATATACGAAGTATTTCCTTTAGAGAACGTTGTGTGATCCTTTTTACAATAAAACAGGTTTTGTATAAATACCTTGGATTAAGGTTGCTTTTTGTGTACTGCTTCCAAGCAGGAGATCTTTATGATCTGTATACTTT